>NC_137932.1:2687872-3887872 GCF_963969265.1 Rhamphochromis sp. 'chilingali'
CTCTCAAGCTCGTTCCCTGTCCTCCTTTCCCCTTTAACTTCTCTCTGCCCTCTCCGCCGCTGTCACTTCAACCCCAACACCCCCCTCTGTTGTCTGTCTTACCTCTGTGAGTAAGCAAGAGCCACTGTGAGCTGTGCTGATGATGTCGAGAGTAAAGTGTGAGCGAAGAGTAGCTCCACTCATACAGCAACAGCTCTCTGCCATATGCTTGTATTTCCTCAGAACATTCATTAAAGTAGGTGAGCGACATTTTGGACTGACGCAACGAATTGGAATTTGCATAAATAGAACCCTGAAAAGCACCGAGCATCCCCAGCAACGCGTTGCTTTTGGCTAGTAAGCCATTTTGGTAATTGCATTAAAAATACCCTTAAAATAGACAACAAATGTCTTTGATTTCATCTCAGCTATTTGATGTTATTCCCCACATTTGATGCCCCCCCCCCCTCCCGTTTAATGTGGCCTGAAAGCACAGACTTGAAATGAAAAACAAAGCTGCCTTCTGAACAACCTACATAGCATCTCGCACCTCTTTTCCCAGTTTTTATCTCGTTCCAAATATGGCTCGGTGAGGGCAGCATTCATCACTTGCCAGTGGCACGTCCTAATGAAGCCGTCGTTCGTCTGCCTAATGGCACCTGGGCTCCATCTGTCATTTGCAAGCCAGTGCAGACACACGCAACATTCACCTTGCCAGCTCTTCGTTCGCTGACAGAGGGCGGCTCACGTTCGACCTTTCCCCGAGTGTGCGCGTGTGTGTGTCTGTCTCTTTTCGCATGCTGTGAAAACCCTGTAACAGCACTACTGTGAAACATGGCCTCTTGCACTCGGCCCGGCTGAGCGCTTTCCGGCCAAGAGAAAGCATGCCACTGCCTCCGTGCCACAGTTCCCCGATGTGGCTCGAACCGGGAGTGTGACATATGTCTGTGTGGTCGGGACTGTGGGGTAGGCGTGTGCAGTTGCAGCTCGACAGCTGGAGCTGGGCTGAGCGGCTTCTCTTCTGGGAGCACTTCATGGCTCTTGCGTCTACTACACTGCCATGGCCCGAAGGCTGGTTTGACAACAGTTAACCTTGGATTTATCTAGCCCGCTACCTAGCTCACAAGCACAGAAAGACACACACACGCAAACAGGAACATACTATACAGTAGACACACTGTACAGTCCTCACACACTCATTGAAAAACATGCATGCAAACACACTTCAAAGGAGCACACTGTTCTCTGCATGCTGCAGACATGTACCATGCATGCATGCACCACATTTAGGCAAAATAAGACTTCCACAAACATCTGATATCTTCAAACAGCAAAAAACGCTGCCAGTCATCTATTTTCGCCTTGCAGCATTTAATGACAAGGCCCCGTCAAAAAAAAGAAAAGAAAAGAAAAGAAGGGAGAGAAGTCATCCTGCTTAAGTATGTTTTAGTGTAAAAATCCTCTTTCCAATTCATTCTCCAAGTTTGCCATCACTTAGGCAGGCTTATTCGCATGCTTTCACGCCAAGGAGTAGAGGGGAAATCCATTACATTACTTTATGATGCTACATCTGTTTAGCCATCCTTGCAAATTAAAGCACCTCCAAGCAAGCTCATCGCTCAGCACACTCAATTAAAATGACTCTGCCTTGTGCACAGATATGCTTCTTAGCTGACTTTTCTTTTTTTCCTTGTTGCTTTTCATCTGCTGTTGGGTCTGCAGCTGAGCAGGAGTGAGATGAAGTAAAATAGATAAGTGTGGAGTAGCAGTTATTTGTCACGGGAGTAAGCAAATTATTATTCTATGATTTATTTTTTTGCTTGACTGCTGAATTCTGGATACGTGTGTGGCCACGTATATGGATGTTATATCATATATCTATATCTATATATATGATGCTTGACATCATTTTTGTTTCTCCCTGAAATGTGCTGAAGAGGAGGAAAAAAGGAAAATAAATGTACTTTTTAAGACTTCAGGAAGCATCCAAATCTTGATATTTTGAATGTGCTTGCTTAATTAGTTCAATAAATTTGACCCGATTTAATTAGCTCTTTTTCAGCAGATGAAGCCTCGGTAATAGCCATTATCAGTGGACCCCAATGCAGCATTGTAGATAGGAGAGAGCAAGAAAAGGCAAAGTGAAATGTTTTTAAGGCAGGGGACTGCGCTTGAACACCGAGGAAGTCTGGTCGAAAACATTAAGAGTTGTGCTTCAAAGCCGATATCTCAGCCTCTCCGTCTCGCTTTCTCTTTCATAGACCTCTGCCTTATTGAGGCTGACAATGGACAAGAGCGGCATGGTGAAAAGTAATTATGAGGAAAAACTGCATAGCTGCCCACGCAATCATCTGTGTCAGAGGCCACACAACAAAACACAGGGCTTGCTTAAATGAGCCTGACAAGCCCAGAGAATATTAATTTTCGCTCCCTTGATTTTATCTCCTCGAACATGTATTATTAAAGCCTTTCTCATCAAGGCCGCGATATGGAATTGATGAATAGTCGTCCAGATTGGCATTGTGGTTCCTGGAGGTGTTTATGTGATGCGGACAGAAGGAGGTTGAGCTCGAGGTCAGACACACATACAGTAACGTGCATCCACGGCGCCTTCCGGGCAGGTAACCCTGCAGGAGCTGGCCTGAGAGGTCTGATTGGGGTGCTGACCAAAATGAGACGGTAGACGCCCCCTCTACCCTAACAGTAAATGGCGAGGACACAGCTTGTAATAACCACCACTTACGTGCAGTCACACAGACGTACACAGAATCGGCTGCACGCACCAAAGTCCAAAGAAGTCAGAAGTTAGAATTACAGGTTTGCCGTCCTGATTGCAGACCCCTCGGAGCGCCCAGGCTCTGCTGGCACCGTGTGAGCATACACAGACTCATTACAGCCCGTTCAAGCCCAATCAGTGCAACTCTGGGTTTGGAAAAAGATCATAGCAGGTGTACCTGTGACTACAGAGCAGAATATTTACTTCAAATAAGGCACTCTCCTCGCTTCCTCCCTACTTTGTGCCATGCAAAATGCTAAGAGGCACAAAGCAGCGCTTTCTTAAGAAGTTAGGCACGCAAAGGTTAAAATGGAAGCTTGTGAATTTCCACAGGAAGAGGAGCAGGTTGCGCCTCTAAATGCACAAATTACAACGCGCTGATATTTTTGCATCATGTCAAATATTGTTCCGAAAACATCACAGCAAACACAACAGAGAGCATTGTGCTGCGCCGCCACAGCGAGCCATTCTGGAACAAATGTATTGTGACTAACAGGATGGTACACTGTGTTAATGTCAGGAAAATCCATTTGAATTATGTGAAGCAAACTATATGGTGTGAGATCATAACGTATTCTGCTAGCATTATTATGCAGGGTGGGGGGGGGGGGTGGAATGGAGATGGCAAATAACGTGCTGAATCTGTCAGATCTCCATGTGTTAAACATATCGTTTCCCTCCTTATGGCCCCTACTCTCACATCCCAGTGCAAGTATCGATCTTGGTTGTCAATCTCCACTGCTGGAGGGTTACATGAGCACGTAATGTTGCTGGAATGCTGAACACACACTTCCAACAACTATACACGTACGATACGCACAAATGAAGATACGGTTACACCGGAAAACTACACAATGATAAGAGGCTTCCAGAGCAGCGGCGGACATGACGGGGGGGGGGGGGGATCTCTTCTTTCATCTGCTATCACAACAGATCCCAGTGAGTTGAACCCAGTGTAGTAGATGTAGAAGGCCGAAAAGATAGGAGAGGAACATGATGTAGCTGAACTTAATAGCAAAGCTGCTGTTCATTGAGTTGCTCTCGACCACATCCACACTGACATCTCAGAAGTAAAAAAAAATCAGGACCCACTCTGACGTCTGTGAGTGATCATCGCTGTTTGAAAGTAAGATGTATACGAAATTTTAGAAATGCAACATTCACTTTCTTAAACGAACTTCTTCTTACTGTAATGTCAGTGACTCAAAGAGGATCTATTTATGCAAAGGGTCTAAAATATATTTATTATTATTTTGCACTTAAGTGAGAAGTATTAGCCAGATTTTATTTTTTGATATTGAATGACGGCATCTGTCTTTCATTTCACACCTGACTGCAAAAAACAAAAACTATGATGACTCATTGTCTGAGAACAATGGACGATTGTAACATCTCCAAATTTTGTCTGCTAGTATTGCTTGGCTGGACCACACAAGTAGACTAATCAAATACACATGAACACATGAATATCCACCTGTGAACCTGCTCATACTGTAATAACTGTAATAACATTTTAACATTTTAAAGCCTGATTGTACTTTTATTATTACTTCTGCAACCGCCTTCAACACTTGCTCTACATTAGGAGCTACTGTACATCTTCTTTGTAACGAGAGTTTTCAACAGATCTTCATCACTTTGTTGGATTGTTAGGGTCAAAGTTTTTGTTGTTACTTTTTTAAAGTAAAATGTTCCAGAAATAAGAACCTTCAGACCATAATAACATGAAAAACTTTAAGTTATGTAAGTGCTGCTAAAGCGGAGCATACTTTCACTTTGAGCCTTTCAAGACATGTCATAAAATTCTATACATTCTTTTAGAAGGGAGCATTTAAGCTTTTACTCTTTATCACCGAAACCCTTGTTACATTCAGATTAATGAAATGCTATGTTTTTTAAGGCTCAGCCATGCTAAAATAAAAAAGAACACCAACCTAGGAATAATGTGATCCAGTGATTACACTGAATTTCACGCACTTACGCTGACTGCTGAGGTTTGCATATAATTGCCATTTCATTTAGAAATGCAGACAGACTGCAAACTTGTTGCAATCAATCTGAGTCAGTCTGCACCAATGAGAGCAGCTTGTCTCTTTGCGAGAGGGGACTTGACTCAACTGGTTGCAGGGGCTTGTATTCTGGGTATATATTCCTATTGAAACAAGGTTGATGAGCACTTGATAAGCAGCTTTGAGTGGTCGCAGACCTGGTCCCGGTCTTTGAAGCAACCATTTCCAAAATAACTCTAATTCACAGACACAATAATTTGTCGCAGTCTGCAACCAAATTTGTATTATTGTGACACAAATGATATTTTCCTATAGAGCCTAACGTGCACTAAGGACATTGTTCTGGTCGAGAGAAAACAAAGTAAAAAAAAGCCCCAAACCTCAAAACAGTACACACCTGTAGAAGTATTAAATATTACTACATTCACACTGTTTTGTTGTGGTTTTTTAAAGCGGAGTTATTACACAGCAGTTTTTTAAAACATAATTCAAACCAAAACTGTTCCAGAAGTTTCAAGCTAAATTGCATTTCCACAGTGGCTTTATTTACTACAAATGATATTGGGGGAAAAACAGGAGGGATACAATATATTACTGCGTTTCCTATTATTAAATCAAATGCTGGTGTTCACACAACACAGCCTATTTTATTTGACGTATCAGCTGCTATCACAGAACAATCACCTCCGCTACGTTATCCATCCCCTGGCTTCTTCACAGTCAATAAACCCCGGGATAAGTGTCTGCACTCTAAGGCAACTTTCCATCTTTTAAAACCATATTTTCATTTCAGTGAGTTAAAAGTAAAGCTCATTACTCTTTTAACATGTTTCCAAGCAGAACAAATAGGAGCGGTTCTATTGTTTTGGGACTGTAGAGACTGGAGAAAAGAAACAGGTTAAATGTTAAATAGAAATTTCAATTACGATATGGCACTACTCAACATTTTAAAAATGAAAATCAGAAAATCCATGCCAATAACTGCACTTTTGAACCTCAAGCTTTTCAGCTGGAGTCATTTATGTATCCTTGAAATCCCTGCGAGAGCTTGCCCTTGCTGAGAATCCTCCCTAACAAAGCTGCACATCAGTATGTATTTCTGGGTAAAGAGGTCAGGCGTATTTGCTAATATAAATTGAACTATTCAGATAGACTTAACCTTGGGAGACTGAAATTTTGCTTTAGTTCACAGCAGCCCCCTCAACCATTTAATCCTCATACACAGAGATTTACATACCCCACTTGGATTCGAGCAGACACACATCAGTCCTGTTTCTCTGGAATAAACTGCGTAAAAAGTGAACAAAGGCACACGCACGCACAGCCGCCACGTGCTGGGCTAACGTGTCCTGGGGATACAGAACATGCGAAGGATAGCAACACTGCTGAGCCCAAACAAAATCAGCCAGCCCATTAAATGAGGCGTGACTCAGGAATCGAGCGTAATTTCTCTTGATGGTGTCTCAACGTGTTTTAAAGTCATTTATATAACGACGGCGATGATTCACAGAGGAGGAGAGCAGAAATGGAGCAGAAAAAGAGCATATTGACTCTGTTGAGGGTCCCAGGAATTATGTCTCCAAACGTACAAAGAGGCAGTTAGCAGAAGGTCAGCATCATGATGTAAGCTCTGGAGGTCAGCGCTTGTGACACTGTAGCACCAACAAAGTGAAAGAACACCCGCTTCCCTTCTTTTCAATTAGTTTTTACAGCACACAGCTGTAAAAATGCAATTCGAGCACACATCCCCGTGTTCCTAACCCCCAGCACGGCGCTCACACTGCGTATTTCAAACCTTAAACTTTCTAAAAACACCTGCAAAACGTGGACGCACAAACGCTGCTCCACATAACTCTGTGCTCATGTGCTACGGTGCACTTTCAGGCAACGCAAAGTGAGAATTATCTGCTTATGGCAATGCATGTCACGTGACACCTTGGGGTGATAGTGGGAGGACAAATATATATATGGCACAGTCTGCCCCCCTCTGTGAGTTTCAAATACGAAAACAGAAAGAATAGAAAGGAGGAGAAAGTTCCTACAATAAAAGACCGCAGTCAGCTGCAAAAACAAAAAAAGAAAATCTTTGTGCTGTTTCTCCACGCACGAGCTAGCAGAAGCCAGGTGGCTTTGCTCAAACCACCCAATCACAAAGGTAGAGATTAAGGAATCGCTAGAATCCTCCAACATCCAGGGATGTCCTGTGTGATTCGAGAAGCTTTGATAGCAGCAGTGCTAGTGGAAATACAAAATCATCACTTTTTTTGTTATTCACACTGGGTGCTTTCATTTAAAGCAACCGGGAATACAATTTTAGCACAGGCTGCCCTAGTTGGAATTGCATCTGGCACTAGAAATCTGATATCTATGGATTTTCAGTCAGATGCTTATTGCTGAAAATGTAAAATAAATAAATAAATAAAAAGGGGAAAAACATGAGATGAGGAGTCCATTAGTTTAGCAAGGTAGAACACCAAAATACCTCAGCTGAGGAGGTTATTTTCACACGAGTGCAGGGGTGTGTAATTGCAATGCCAATCTTCTGGATTTAGCAGGAACTTAATTCTCACTCTTGGAACTTTAAATGAAGCATTTTGTGTAACTGTGATAGAATAGTGCAGATGCAAAACCTGAGCTCCCATTGTTGGCATAAAAAATTGCTTTAAGGTATCCACGGCCACTTTGCAAGAACAGTAATTATCTATTCCGTCACATAAATCTGTCTGCAGTGTTTTATTGTGCATAAACTTAAGGATAAAGATCAGATAACTATCAGGCACTAACTATAAAAATGATTTAGGAGGGAGAGTCACCTGCACTTTGCTCGGGATATATAACTCCAACTTTACCCAAACGAGATTTAAGGTCACTTATTAGCCCATTAATGCTCAGCGTTTGATGCCTCTCAAGGTTACTCATACAGCTTTGATTACGTACCTTCCTAATTATGAGCCGTGGTGTCGAACTGCATCGTGACCTCTGACCTGTTACACAGTATCCTCATAACGGAACCAGCTCTGCTTTTTGATTTCTTCCTTTTCTTAATGTTTAATGAGCACGGTCACATGTAATGGATGTCATCGTCTCGCATCCTTCTCAGAGCCTAAGATGCACCAATCAATGCAAGTCTGACAAGCAGCATTACCACCAACATGCATCACATTACTAACAGCGGGCAGCTAATAATATACAGGCGATAAAGCATTGATCTTCTGCCAGGAATATAGAATTAAAAGTGAGTGTGCATACAAACTTACACCGGTCCATTGCTGTGGGCATGAACACACCCCTATTTAGTTTCATTAAATATGTCCATAACTTATGACTCAAGCCCTTTTCAGACAGGGACTATATAACACTGCTGGCACCATCAATCTGTAAAAGTCACAGCGTTCTGGGTCACTTTTACATTAGTGTTATTTGCTCATGGCTTTATGTGCAAATAACACTAACAGATATAAATACAACATCTACACAGTGCAGTGTTTTCCACATACAGACCTATTTTGGGCAAGCTGCCCAGATATTAACCTTTCCCAGTTATGTGTAGGGGACTGAAAGAATGACAATCTTCTTGCTCTTATTTTGAAATTTCCTTGCCAGGTTGCAGTTTTAGCAGAGCTCATTATCTTTCAGCTCTACCACAGAGAGAGTTTTATTCTGTGTGTGGACATACTGTACCTGCACTTTCCCGGACTGCAGCTGGCAACTACAGACCTGCTCGAGGGATTTACTGCAGCCTAGAAACCCATACAAACGAGAACCTGCAGCAGGTGAACTGACTCATGTGTGCTACGCTAAGCTCAGGCAGCTATGATCCAAGACAGCAGAGTTCAAAATAATCAAAATCAATACCGGATGCGTTTGATCTTCATCTAATTCAAAATTACCTTATTTTTTTTTTAAAATGGTCCATTTCTTAGTGTAAACAATCCCACCACTTTCAGAACGGGGTTTGAAGTCATTGCTGCAGATTGGCGACCTGTCCGGGGCTGGGATAGGCTCAAGCCCAACCATGACCCTAAATTTGATAAGCGGGAGGAAATGATGGATGGATGCGTTTGTAATCTAAAAATAATTACAGAGGGGGAAACGCATATATAATATTCTTTAATCACACGCATACATCCAGCTGTGCACATATAAGAATATGGACCTCTAGCACTGCATCCATAAGCAGAATGTAAACCTGTGGGTCATGATGCAGCAAGTTTCATGTGCTCTGTGCAAAAAATGTGAGAAAACATCAAACAACACAATATATTTTGAAAGTTGTACAGGGCGGGCCATTTATATGGATTCCCGTAATAACATGGGAATGGTTGGCTTCACGAAACTTAGCAAGCAGTTTGCTAACTGTAGCATGGGAGATGGGTGGTCTCGTAGGGTGTCTTGCATTGAAATCTGCTGCAATGACCCGGTTACTGCGTTCACCAGATATCAACACAATTTTGATCCGCTCCTCACGTGTTAACCTCTTCAACATGTCAATGGCTGTGAACAAAGAGAAACTTGTAAATAACTCATGAAAGAATAAAGTTACGTTGAAACCAAGCACACCATTGTTTTTCTTGTGACATTACCAATAAGTTTGATGTGTCACATGGCCCTCTTCCTATTGAAAAAACAAAAGTTGTATCCAAGATGGCCGACTTCTAAATGGCCACCATGGTCACCACCCATCTTGAGGAGTTTGCCCCCTCACATATACTAATGTGCCACAAACAGGACTTTAATATCACCAACCATTCCCATGTTATTACGGTGTATCCATATAAATGGCCCACCCTGTACTTTAGAAGGATTTCAATCTGTAAGACAAAGACAGAAAACTACATAGATGAAATATGGCAGTCGAGCTCTTTGTGCTTCTCCTTCATGTAACGTCACCCAGTGTGTGTTTTGCACATGCATGTCGAACAGTTTGCAAATGTGCAAATTCTTGATGCTGCATGTAGAGAATAAAGCATGTTCATTACATGCGATTGCTTTCTTTAAATAAAGGAGCGCTGTGTTATAGAGCTTCAGGGTCAAAACAGTGATGTGCAGCTCACAAAGATGCACTGGAGACAAGTGCACTCGTATTTTATACGGGCCTATCCATTAATGTGACTGAATGCATTCAGACTAGAGCTGTGGTGAAAGTGATATGTAAATGTTGCTGGATCAGACCCAGTAACATCAGTTTGTTCATGAAGCTGAGACGTTTAGACGCCGTCAGGATAAAAAAAAACAAGTGTGTGTCTTAAACAGGTGTGAAACTGTGCCATGTGATAATTGGCTACTGTATAGTGAGCGCTATAATAAACTGTGATTCGACAGCTGGGAAAAAGCAATATCATCTCCCCATCAATTATTCCTTCTCAGATTTAGAGTGTGCAAGAGGATACAGATAGGAGTGGCAAAAAGCAAGCAGAAAAGCTAGAGGCTTTACATCTCTGCAAATGCAAAAAAAAAAAACCAAGTCTCCGGGGAAGACTAATCACTTTCATTTTGCATCTCTGAAGAATTAGCCCAAGTTAAACAGACCCGCACCACCACGGAGGCAGCAGAAAGCAATGCTAGCTGCAGATATGATAATGGATGGCTTTCCCCTTGAGGTTGTTAAATAATTATCTTGTCGTAGGTTTAAGAGCACATGTTTAAAGTAGGACGTTCCATCACTCCGGTCTTAAGCAGTTAAAAACGAAACGAGTACGTGTGTATCGTTCTTTTTAAATATGTACATGAACGTGTGAATGAACATGCTACGTGCTACATTTATTATTCACAGGCGCATCAACAAGTTTGAAAGTGGCGTAAGCATGCTTCTCTGTAAGGGATTAGAAGGATGCTACTTGATGCGTCGTTAGGACAATATGCAGCTGATCACTTTCAAAATGTCTAAATCAATATTTCATCTAAAAGGGATATTACTCGTATTCGTCTGCAAATCCGTAAGCTGTCAAGACTTTGAGCGCTGACAAAACTGAGCCTTCCAAGTGTCTGCCTGTCACTGTAATCCCTAATAACAGAGACCAAAAGAAAGAGCCATGTTTCCAATTTGTGCTCTGAGAAAAATCTTCCCCTCCATCCTCTTCTTCATTTTCCATCTCCTGTGCCCTTTCCGGGGTTTTTTCCCCTCTCGCTGGGCTTTACTCGAACAAATCATTAGTAACACATACTGCTGTTTTTCTCTGTGTGAGCCAGGCTAATTCTGAAACACTCATTATACCTTCTCTCTCTGCCTGCCTTTCTTCTGCCTCACACAGACCTTCTTCTTCCTCTTCAGGCCCTGACCTTCCTCCACGCCAGGCTGTGAGATAGATCACTGTAAAAGCCGCCTATCTCTGAGGGGTCACATGTGGTGAAGGACCTGCTTGGCAAGGGTCGAACCAGGGCCACAGACCGATCTCCGTCTAGGGACTAGCACTCAGAGTCTGATAAGAGGTCTGTTTCCCTGCCAAGAACCTGCTGACACTTTCAGCTTGGACACACTCATGTGTTCCTACTTTCCATGTTCCCCCCATGTGAGTTCTCCCTCATTGTTTGATATAGACTCTTTATGTGTTTTCCAATCTCTTTTTCACTGGGTGTCAGAACAGAGCAGCGGATGCTAGGAGCCCACTGCAGTGCATGGCAGGCGGAGAAAAAGAAAGAGGGAGGGAAGCAGATGCTTGTGACAGTGTGGGGGCGGTAATGAGGGTCCCTACGACGGGCAGACAATCAGTAAGGGCCGTGTACACAGCCCACTCGCGCACACACACATGTAGAACAGCGAGGGAGTAATGGGCTGGCAAAAGCCTGGGGCCAGTCTCACTGACACATACGCATTCACCACACACTACATGGTGAATAATAAAGAGGGAAACCACCACCATCACTGTCAGCCGCTCGCTGAGCAGAATAAAACCAGCCGAAAGTGTATTACCTGCACCATTTTTGTAAAATAATTATTTAGAACAAACAAACACCCCGGCCCGGCTGAGGTGAGTCAGCTCAGTGTGGAGCAACAGTAAACGGAAGACAGGGGAGGAGGGAGGACGTTCTGGCTCCCTCAGCCGTTCTGTCTCATGCCAGGACGGCACATATGACATCCCAGTGTGCTCCCCGAGCCTGCCTCTAATATGCACGCAAGGCCTTTCAAAAGCATTACCCGGGCGATGGGAGACACTTTTATCCTGGCAGACGTTTCAGTGAGAAGGAGGTTCGATTCACCGAAGCAAAGGCGGAGAGGAGGGAAAACAAACGGTACTTGCAGAGCGCGGGGTTCACGTTGCCGCAGAGACATTTCAAGAAGTGGGGCAGAGGAGAAGGCTGCGTGTTGAAGTGAACGAGGTTTGAAAATAGCCCGAGACAGAACAAAGACGGCACAGCTGCTAAAGTGAGCGTGCACAGAGCATGTAAATGCAAAACACCTAAACCCGAAGACGCTCGGCTTAACCGTCGCAATGCAACCCTCGAGTCCGAGCCAGCAGCACGCCGGACAGCTGCAGCCGAGAAAGATTGATTACAATCAATTATGTCACCACAGGAAGTATTTGTTTGGCCGTTAAAGGCCAACTGATCAATGCGCTGAGCTAGATTTGGTTAAGATAGCTGTCAAGCAGAGAAAAGCGAGAGAGCGGTTAAACAAAATGATATATACAAAGGACCTCAGCAGCGTAATGTTGTGTCTGACGCGATGATTACTCTGCACTGCATCGTCGTGACCTTTGGAAATTGCTCGTTATATTGAAGCAGTGCTTTTTAGCAGAAAAGATTAACATTTCAAATTTGAACCGAGAGAGTACGTTTTTCGTCTGCGAGGCCCAGCTGGTATAAACATGCCAACTAACAGAGCAGTGTGCCTCTTTTTGCTTTGTAAAAACAGCGATAAACTTATGATGACCCCCTCCAGCCCCCTCTTTTTTCTTACTTCTTAAAAAGTTACCAAGACACTAATCATGGCTGAAAGAGCACACTGGCACCGCACTACCACCTAAAGTGGGTACATTTGTGTGTGTGTGTGTGTATTGCAGGGCCTTTAACCTGCTTGGACACTAACTCATGGCGACTTGTGTCACAGTGGGGACCTGGACTGCTTTTTCAAGGTGGCTTGGTTTCAAGGTGAAGATTAGAGATTGGTTTAGGGTTGAGCTTCAGGGTTAGGTGTTGAGTTATTATGGTTAACGTAAGGTAAGGGGCTCAAGTAATGCATAATGTCAATGAGTAAGCCCACATAGCAATGCAAGGTGTGTGTGTGTGCACATGTGTGTGTCTGTGTGTGTGTCAGCTCATAACTTGTATTTGTCATCTCAAGACTGACAGCAGTCACTCTGAGTTACTCTTAGCCACAGTGATGTATTTGACCCTGGTGTTTATCCTAGCCTCTCTCTCAAAGATGTGAAACCAGAGTGACACAGTTACAGACAAATACAGTACACACACACACACACACACACACACACACACACACACACACACATTCAATAATACACATTTTCCTGTTCCCTCTGCTTGACGCCTGGGAGACAATTTGAAACGGTTGGTCCGTGGACGATCAGCTCTCTGCTGTAATTGGGTCCCTTGTCACCCAGCAAATTCATGTCAGCATTGGTCACATGGGATACTAATCTAAATGGCATCAGTGTCCTATTTGTGTGTGTGTGTGTGTGTGTGTGTGTGTGTGTGTGTGTGTGTGTGTGTGTGTGTGTGTGTGTGTGTGTGTGTGTGTGTGTGTGTGTGTGTGTGTGCGAGAGAGAAGAAGACCTATGGAAAGCAAGAAAGGTGCAGTAACTTTGAGGAGCAGAGGGTGCTTTCATATTATGTGCAGGGTTGTGACTGGGCTGTACTGTAGCAGGGCCCTGCTATGAATATGACAACTGCACACACAATGTGGTTTACTTATTTTCCATTAGTCCCTAAAACGTAAATACAGAGAAGGTAAAACACGGGCAAAGCTATGGCTGATCATTTTACTGCTACTTATTCTGTTCATCTTCTCTCTAAAAATTTCAACTCAATCATTTATTGTGTGATTTAGAATACACAGCCAGAACAGAAACTGGGCAACATTACAAGAGTTAGACATAATCAGATAAAAATTAAAAGTCATTTTCAACTAAAGTCTAAACATATATGAGTGCTAATTTGTTAACTAGCTTATTTTTGTTGTCTGCAAACTGTTGTCAGTGAATTCTAGTAACTCATACTCAATGTATTTCCAGTCCAAAGACAAAACTCAGGTCTGATTGTGGTCATATGCATGTTTGGAACCGCCGACATTCATCTGAATCCACATTTCCTTTGCTCTAGAGCAGCAGCCATACCTGAACAAGGTACATGAATTTAGATAATAAAGAATAAAAGGACAAGGACTTAGTATAGTATGTAAGAGTGCTGTTATGTGAAATTAATCAACAACCCTTGAGCAAATCAGGATTACTTATTCATCCAGGCCATAGTATAATGAATATAAATGATGACCTTTAGAGAGGAAGCTTTTTTCATGTCATGATTCCTAAAGCACGCTGAAGATGAGCCACTTTAGTGGAAATATATGAAAATATAAAAAGGTAATGTTTCATTACAGGAAAGATAACAGAAGCTTTACATGCCCAGAAATACATGCTCTAGCTCTTTTTTTTTCCTCCATACCAAAAACCAGTCTAGGATGACGGGGTTTCACACACCTAGACCCCTTCCTTTGACCATCTAACTCACACTCAACCCCAAAACACTGACCCTTCTATTAAAATGGAAATGCTCAGGGATGTTTGTGGGCAAGTCTTTAAAATGCTACCACAAAAAACATCCCTTCAGATAAAGTCACCTGGCCTCCAAATTCCCTCGTCTAATTCCCAAATCTACCCGATCTAAATGTACATCTACACGGTGCACGGGATCCACAATCCACAGATGCCCCAACCCGGCATCCAGAAGACCCAGAAGAACCACAGCCTTGTGTCTATCCTCCAAGGTGTCAACGGGGCTGCTGGCAGAAAGGGAACCTACATAGTTTAATATTGTGGCACCTCAGTGTAAAATCTACAGTGAAAAGTCTGTGAGTGCCATTTTTAGGGGTCTAAGTGAGGAACTGGGAAGCTGCTGACACAGTAATTGCTGACATCTAGCAAAGAGGCTGAGGAAAAGAGGAATAAAAAAAAAAAAAAAGCATAGGCAAAGACAGGACGAGAACTTGAGCTGAGAGCTTGATAATTATGAGGAGGTGAACATGAAGCACTAAGCATGTGGTATTTCTCAACTTTAAACTACTAAAGCAGTGTTTGGTCAGATGTCGGTTATAGAACATGAGTCATCCCCAGTTTGTGTGTGTGTGAGATTCAGATACCAAAAAGGAATATCCTCAATAAACTGAGTACCAGAAAGGAGTGCTAGAAATCCACATGATGAACACAACATAGCATCCAACAGGTGAATGAACCATCTCAATCTGCTTGATCTTATTTTTTGGAAAGGGCAAAGAGAAAGCATGCTGAAATACGAATCACTACAGTACAGTAATCCCATATCCTCTTTATTAATAATAAAAGAGAATTGTGTGGGTGTTCGACAACAAACCTGGGTCTTTTAAGGATTGGCTGCAAAACAATAAATAGATCTGAGTAGAAGTCATCACACTGCAGCCCCAGGGTCACATCAAATTTGAAAAGTTACACTCAAAGCAAAACTAACAGATGCTGATGCTGTTCGTGTGGGTGAGGACAACATAGGATGTCAGCCTGAGATCCTTTAGCCTTCTAATGCTTCCTATGTATAAGCCCACTACATTATGTATGTTTACAAAAATAGTGAAAGCCAAGGGAAACCAAGAAAGTGACATTTGTATGCTGCAAAACCCTGATTTTAACATATTACCAAGATAAGATAAGATGGCTAACTTGCTCTATTTCGAGGTAGGCCAGCTGAGAAATGAAGGATCTTTAATGTGCATTTTCAAGGCAATATGATGAGACCTCATGACCAAACATTACGTCTCAGTCACACTAGTGAAAATAGGACCTAGCAGCCTCTTTGTGATTGAAGGAGACAGAAAAATTAATGGCCCAAAGGTCTGAGTGACGAATTTCAATCGCAAGGCAGTTGCACAGGTTGCCAGGTGGGAGGCGACCTGCCACCAAACAGTTGTGGTCTGACTCAGGCTGACGGCAGTCACTCTCAAACAAACTGATGAAGGTCTGTAAACAGTTGTAATCTAATCTGCAAACATGTTGCAACCAATCAGAGTCAGTCTGTGCAACTTATCTGTGACGTGTCTCGTGACGCTAAACGCTCACAAACTAATAGCAGACAGACTTTGTCTAATTGCTACTTTATTGCCGTTGTGAAACATCAACTGCAACTGACTGCAAAGGGTCACAGACATGCTCTGCATCTTTAAAGCAAACCTGTTGCTACAGTTCATTACACATGCAATCATTATTACATGGTTGCAATCATTTTTGTGTGTGCTGCTGTGTGAAACACAGTTTTCCCTACTGTGATTAGCATAAAGGAGGCAATTTGCTAAAATGCAAAGAAATGCTTTGACAGTTTATATATTTCTTTTCTTATTGAATACATTTAGATCACAGTCTTTGTTGTTTCAGGGTCGTTAGACTGAGGTAAGTGCATCCCGTACATCCAGCTCTTCCTGTGCGTTGAACTCTTGCACACTCTGGAGAGTTTACTGTCAGTTCTTTGAAAATAAAAATGTCAGAGGTAATTGGCTTTTAAAATGCCTACTGTACCTGATGAAAACCATCAGTTTCGTCACATGGAAACTAAACGCCCTGGCCTTCTTCTCAAAGAACTGTATTCGCCATATGAGCGCCCTTCAGGGGTTCTTTTGTTGAGAGCTGTTAAATGGTTAAAATTAATGGCTGTAAGCTATCAGCCAGCGCAATTTGGCCAATTCTTTCTTGTTTTAGCTTGAAGGGCCAAACTGCTTCCTCCCACAATGATGCAATAACTAAGTGACCTCTCTATGGCAACTGAACTGACTGAATAACTGCCCTCTGGTTGAAATCGCTCCTTTCTAATTGCAAAACCAGGTGCTAAGAATTATTTGAAAGGGAGAGGACCTTGTAAACGCCTGTGTGCAAAGGTGTCAGTAGGAATCAGACATACAGTACGACTTATTTTCAAGTCTATCCAAGCCTGGTTTAAACCCAGTGTGACATACAGATCGACTCTGAGAAGAACACAAATTAAAACATATGTCCAGTTCTCCTGGTTTCTGATTAAATAAAGTCCATGAAGTGCTTGGAGTGGAGAGACTGTGACACTGTGATGACACTGCTGAGAAAAGGGGAGAGAACGAGAACAACAGAGTGATAGAACAGAATCAGACTAATTCACCTTACTTGTTGATCCACAATCTGCTAAACTGGTGTTGTGAAGCCTCAGCAGCAGGGAGGAAAGAGGGTTATTGCAGACACTCGCTGCTGCAATTGAGTACAGAGTGGGGATGCTGTCGGCCAGTGACAAATAACTTGAATTTGTGTGGCCTTTCCAAACCATCCGCCACACTGCACAAGCATTTGTTGAGTGTAGCGAGGAAAGAAAGTGATGAGAAGCTTCCTATTGATCCTCCCCACTGTTAGGTAAACAAACAACTTCATCCGCAACCCCTTGTGACCACATACGTAAACTAAAGCTCACTAGGTATTTGTACAAAAACAGGACACATGGAAAAAGAAAATTTAGGAAGCCTGCCCAAAAACAGACAAATGCAGCAATGAGAGAAAATGCAATCACGCTACCATCTGCAGTCCAGCCAAACACACTTAAGAGCTTAAATAATCATGGGAGTCAAATTAATGCCTTAATAGCCATAACAGCTGCAAAAGCAGTGAATAGAGGCTGTAAAATTTTGGTAAAGTAACAATCTGAATGATTAGTATTCATTAGGAGTTCATTAAGTGAAATTTTAAGCATTATTATAGCAGCTAAGAAATATTTGCTATGCAAAATTAGAGTGCAGTAACATCTTTAGCAGAGAATTAAGACAGCCTCAGAGAGCCTCAGACAGAGGAGAGCAGCAAAACAGCAGCAGCATACATGTCTATTTGTATATGTGTGATAAGACCCCATTAAAATGATGCAAAACTTAAATAAATTTTAAAGCCAAGCTCGCTTCGTGTATGTTTGCTCCATGAGCAGTCTGTATTAGTGTGCATAAATCCATTCCTGTGACTACAAGCAAGATGGCGGAGTGCAGTCCTGTGCATTAAGCTAGTTGGCCGTTTATACGCACTCATTTAACTGAAGCTCTTTACTGCTGTTTTGCTGCTTGGTGAACAGCCAAGCATCCACATTTATCTTAGTGTTGTATATTTTGTTTATATATTTTATATGTGTGTGTTTGTGTATGTGTGCATGTGACAATGTGATGCAAATCTGAAATTAATACTCTAACTACAACAAAGCAAACATGCACCTTACACACCTGCAAAAGAAAAAAATCTTCCCGATCGAAACCCTTCAGTTCAGGCTGTGTGTTCAAGGTATTGATTGGGTGATTTGTATGTGTTGCTGGTGCAGCTGAAATGTGTCTAAGAACATGTGTTGATGGATGTGTCTGTGGCTGGGCTCAGCCTGTGAGGGCTACAGGGTGGATGCTGGGAACGCTCTGACAGCCTCAAGGTTACCCGCCGTGCACCAAAACAGATGGATGCCCCTCATCGTAACTGTCTCTAATGTGCTCAACTCAATCATTCCCTCCCTCTCCCGTCCCATGCAACATCTCCCTCGTTCACTCATGGAAGCAGCTCGCAGAAAGCCCGAGCTGCACTGTGCATCCACAGCCAGCAGTCGAAATCGTGCTTTTGTTTGCCATGCTGGGAGAAATTCAACATCTTATCCTGGGTGCAGTAACCGAGATGTAACGCTACCACGCTATATGCTTGGCCTTTTTAGCGTGTACTAGCTTACTCTTCTGTCGGACTACAATTCTGTGCATTATGTAGTTTAGAAAAAGCATGAAAGCCAGCGAAAACAACTCCACCTCACCCCAAACCTCAGTCACACAACACTGACATACTCTCATATATATATGGCTAGTTAAGCATTTTCTAGTTCTTGGCCAGGGCTGGCATCAACGTCCCATCCACAGCACCGGTGAGCCATCTCTTTACTAGCTAGTAATTAATTTTGAAGCACATAAAGGCTGCAGTTTGCTTTTTTTGATACAAGACTCATTTTTAAATTCAGATTTTTTTGCTCAGATCTGATTTTTATCAATAATAAGCTGCCATGCAGGAGAAGCAAACGAGTATTTTTCTCAGCATTTTCAAGGCTTCCTTCTGTATAGAGGGATATATAAGTGGAAGCTACGAAGCTACAAGTGGCAGCACTGTAGCGTGAATTAAACTATTATTCATTAATTTAATGAATTAATTACATTTATTCCAGAACGTCGGGGGCTACTTTTAACTACATCTGCCATTGCCACTCTGCAAGATTCTCTCAAGAAGAGAGGAAGTGATGGAAAAGTCACGTTCTGACTTGAATGTTGAGACTGAGCTCGCGTTACACAGTAGCATAGCTGTATTGGATTTCTGAGATTACATGGAAGTGGCTGGAATGCCAATTAAAAAGATGATGTTTTTCTGGAATAAAAGCAGATGTAAATCACAGTTTTGCTGCAGTCTGGGTGGGATGTAGAGTGTGATAGACATACAGACGCTTGGTTGGTTTCATACTTTGCTGATGTGGCAAAAAAAAGTGACATTGACTTCTAGCAGTATAAACAATGTAAAAAGTAAAAAAAAAAAAAAAAGATGCCAAGTCCCCAACTAACTTCCACAGGGCACCTTTAATGAGACCCAAGTTCTGTAGCCGGCCAAACAACGAGCTGAAGCAGCTAAATGGCACAGCTGAGCTAAGGGAAAGTGCACAATCAGGTGAAACTTTGTAGGCTTGTCACCACAAGCGTCACCTTTCACTTGACATTTGGAAGCTCTTTATGATAATTCTGCAAACAAAAAACAAAACAAGTAATGGTTCAGAGCCACAGCAATACTTTGTAAATGTATGAATATGGAAAAGTGCATATTTCTTCAACACATCCATTTACTGACACTCATGAGGATGAACATCTCCCACTGTTCTCCTCCATCTTTTTATCCATTCTCTTTCTTCTGCCCCCGGGGCGTTTAGGCTCCACGGCGTTGCATATATCCAATTATACCGCGGCTCTGAGCACGACGGTGACACATCGATTGACACGAGTGACATCCAGTCTTATCACAGTGACACGATGCAGTGCTGGAGCAAGCATCATTAGCCTGATCAGCCAATAGCGGGGCAGCTCGTTAGACCTCCTCCGGGGCTGGACATGCAGTTCTGGTTCTAATACAGATATTATAGGACAAAGAAGCCGAGTGACAAAGTGATGGAGAGCGGAAAGGAGATTATAAACCTTGAAGGAGCAACTTTATGTTTGTGCACTCTTCTGTATTTTTGTGTTTCAGGCAATTCCACTGGGCTGATGTCGGGCAATTACTTTTCCTCGAGCCACAGCTACACAACAACAACTTCCTTCAAAGCGGCATCTAAACCCCCCTCCCAAACCTCGATGATACTGCAGGCAGTCTTTAAGCCACCTGATTACATGGCTGCTGAATCACGTGAGCATTTCTAGCTAAAACGATTGCCTCAAATACTACGACAGTTTTTTTCCCAAAGTGTGCTTTTGGGATAGGTTGTGCCCTGAGGACAAATCATTCTCCGTAGAGCTCTTTTTGGCCCATTTTTGATCCACCTGTGGTATTTATAGGCAAATGTTCTCGTATTGCTATGCTCCACTTATAAGCCCTCTTTCACCAGAAAGGTGCTGTCAAACTCTGCATGAAAACACGGGCTTTTGTGAGATGAAGATGAAAGAAGGCGTGCTCGTTTCCACCTTTCCGATTCATCTTCAAATCGAATGCATTTGCTGGCTGAAATCGCTGTCCATGCATTATGATGTAAAGGTGCTACATCTGTGCCCAGCTGAAACCAAGCCAAGCTCCAACGGCTGTCGGAGGGCGCTGCATAACAAACCCTGCTCCACACCTGTTGGCCGGCCCCGGCCAGCTCGAGCTACTCAATCCTATTTACAGAGACAGCACGATAAAATATTAAATGCTCCGATGAAAATCCTTTCAATATTCATACGACGCTCTCACATATCTACAGATGGTATTTCCATGTGCGCACGTGGGTGTGTGTTGCACGTTCACCTGCTTTTTCATTCTAAAAACCCTTCATCACTTCATCATCGACGTCATATCAAAGTGAAAGGCTGCATTGTGTGGCCGCCCCCGTTTCCCCCCTACCCCTCGGGATTTAATACTGTTGAGCAGATACATCAGTAAATAGTGGGAAAATGCCGTGGTTATTGTGTATTCTCCACTCACTAGAACATTGTGCATGCAGGCAAATACATTGTGCCCCGACCTCTTTTGTTCCTCTGCTAAGCAAGCGGAGGAGAAATGAATACGTGGCAAACGCCATGATTATTTTCTTATAAATAGTGAACGAAGTAATAAAGCAGTTTTGTTGTCAATTGTGTAAGCAGTTAGGCAGATATGGTCGCAACCCTCTGTGCATGCCTTGGAAAAATAAATTAAGGACACTGGCTAAAAGCTGGAGCAGAGGGATTCTGAAGGAATCACAGCACTGACAGTGAAATTCATCACTAAATCTATCTGTGCAATTACTGATGTGAGCGTCAAACTGGCGAACAGTGCTCTGCTCCCTATCTTCCGCCTCCTGCTCCCTCTTCCACTTCTCCTTTCTGTTTGTTTACCATGCCCCTGACAGTAGAACAATGCAGCGACCTTTGCAGAGATAATTCTATTACGTAAGTTGAGTAATTGCTCTGGATGTGGAAGAGGAGTGTCCGATTGCTCCTCTTGCTTGGCCCAAAGCTCTCATGTCCTTGGATTTAAATGAAACTCTGCGGCATTCACGGAACCAGACGTGGAGAGGGTCCGCTCCGAAAGCAGAGGAGAGCAGAGCGGAGCAGAAGAAGGGGAAAGGATGTGAGACGACAAGGAGATGGAAATGAGCACGACAAAAGCAGTGAGCCAGAACCCAGCAGGATAAACCCCCTCCAACCCCCCAACCATTTTTTAAAGCAGTGCTGGGCACAACATGTACCTACAGATTGTCCGAGAGGCTTTGAAAACAGCCTGCGAGGTGCAAAGAGCCCTCTGAATTTCCACAGTCACGTTCCCATAAGTGAAGGTGTGCAGTCACAATGTGCAGGCTGCAAGGGTACACAGGAATAAATGGAAGCAGTGTGGATAGCTCTCGCCTGCTGAGGCGCTTTTTTCCCCTTTATTTTTTTCATCTTTTCCACCACCTAGCGACCTGTTAGCTATGATGGAGAAGAGGGCACAGAGGCTCAGTGCTAACAATCGCAAATAGTGGCTTTATTGGCAGAAGTGTTCACTTTACTTTATTCAAGTTTGTTCATTTGGACAATGGGTAGAGATGAAGCCACAGAAACAGACAATTAATGATATTTGCTAGCAGCTATCTGCTGGAGAAAGAGAGATGGAGAGGCAGAGAGACCGAGGGAGAAGCTCCACTCCCACATTGTTAATTAGAAGATCTTTCTCCCTCTCTCACGCTGCGCTTGCTGAATAAAAGATGCCTGGAACACACATGCACGCACAAAGGCAAGGACTTAAGAAAATTGTTGGCAACATGCCTGTATTGTAATCACAAATTGTACATGTAATACACTGGATTCTTGCAATGTCCGGAAGATATTATTCATTCAGTGATCAATAACTACAGCCAGCGAGAGGGCTGTGGGTTGGTACAGTGGGATGTATAGAGAAAGAGAGAACGACAAGAGGCAAAGCAGCGGAGGAAAATAACAGGAAAACTGATTTCATGCTCAGGGGATTGCATCTCATTTTCTCCCAGCACAGGGAGACGGTGTGCGGTCCAGCTTGTGGATTTACTGCCACCTGGTGGTGCGTGACTACTCTGTAGGGGCTCCAGAAACCTCACAGGAAGCAAAGGCATCAGAGTGGACGTCGGAAGATTGGCTCAATCCGAGAAAAGTAAACGAGACCTTTTATCTCAGGCAGACGGAGTCATGCACACTTGTGCAATACGAGCACAACTCCAATGCACTGGAGTATTCCCGCAGCAGCGTGCCTGTTTGCCTGGCTTTCACCTCTCTTCATCTCCTTTCTGCCATAAACAAGTAAAGAGAAACTGCTCGAAAGAGTTACGCAAAGAAAGAAAATCAGCCACGAAATTCTCATTAAGACTAATACCGCACGGCTAAAAATACTATTACACGCTTGGACAGCCTAGTCAATATTAGTGCACATCTATTTCCAAAAGAAGCAGGCGAACCTAAACCTGCAGAGTCACAAAGATGTAAAATATGTCACCGTCAAAAGCGCCTGTGTCTCAAGAAGAATCACATCTTTGTTGATATGAAATCAATGAGACCTCCCTCTATGTCATCCCGGGCAGCGCCGGGGGGGAATTAATGAGGGCTTCTCATCACTAATTAACACATAAACACTCAGTTCCCATCACCGAGTGAGAGCTGAGGTCGGCTGTTTGGCCCCCGTGTGGAAAACACTGCGTCAGAGGATCGTGAAAGAGAAGGAAGTGAGAAGGAGAGAAGGAAAAAAAGCGAGAGAAAGAAATGTGGAACCGAGAGATATAAAGTCATACACAGCAGCCGGGCCTGACATCAGAAAGGTCTGGATGATTAGGGGATGCCAGCACTCACAGATAGCAGCTCTCCTAACAGCTTCCACCACCTCATTAGTCTGGCCCAGCAGCGCTGTGCCCCCACTATTAAACGCTAAATGAAAGACCGCCAACCGTGATTACTGCGGGGAAGTCCCTTGTCGTCATGGGGATAAGAGATCCCTTTTCTCCCTCACTTTCAGACACACACGCACACAAACTCGCAATTCGTCTTTAGCGAAAGCTATTTGAAGGACGCTTATGAAAAGGCGATTGAGGCAGAAGTGGATATTTTACACATCATCAGTTGCGGTCGGGCTAACTCCCGAGCCCGAACCGCGAAAGCTCACGACATCAAGCAAACCTGTTACGTCAAAGCACCTGCAACAAAGCAAAAAAATAGATGCCCTTAACAACTGCCGGCATCTCTCAGGTGCTTCATTTAAAGATCACAACACACTCTCAGCTCCGAATTCATGCAGCATTTTTAACAAAGCTTTAACTTAACAGGCCTGAACCAACGAGTCCTTGAGTCAAGGATGCGGCTCTCAGTGCTGCACACAGGACGGCGTGAGTTCATGGGTCGAGCCAGTTTTTAGCATGGAGAGTGTGAAATATAATAATGTGCATGTGCATAAGAATGTATAATGGTACGACTTATGAACTGTAACCTTGCAGTATTGTGCAGTTTTGTGCTGTTCTGTGCACCTCGTGCATCATGTGTTAAAGGAGGATTCCATCAACTTTGTGCTGCACCTCCACATGATAACACTGTTGTGGAGATGAGCTGGCTTTGAGCCTTCCATATTTTAATTTTCCTCAATCAACTGTCCTTCAAAGCCCATGAGGCATTGTCCTTTAAAGGCTTTCTACTTCTCTCTGGAGTCCCCCTTTAATGCACATGTAAGGCAAATGCAGAAAAATCTTAAAGCCAGCAGCACTCACGGTCGTTGCAGTAGGTCCCCGAGTAGGACGTCAACGAGCAGTCACAGGTGAAGTTCTCCCAATGTTGGATGCACACGCCCATGTTGGCGCATGAGTCCTCCTGGCAGGTGGTGCTGGGCCCTGAAAAAGGGTGAAAGGGGAGAAGAAACATAGAGAGAGAGAGATACCACAGGTGCACAGTCAAGCAACGATAAGATTGACCGCTGAGGCTAAACAATGCAGGACCCATGCAGAAGGAATGCACTCTAGAAAGACAGGTCTACACCATGTGGGCCTCGAAGAAAAAAACAAGGAGCAAACAGTGTCGTCACACGAGGCCTGACCTGCAGTGCGAATGCAGTTTAAAAAATACTGCCTGATGAATCCTGCTTCCTGCTGGGTAAAGCTGCTGTAGCACTGGGAAGGCGACGCACAGGCGCCAGGTTTTCGCAGCGTCGACTTCACGCTCTTTGAGCAGGGTTGGGGGGAACATCAGCATATACTCTCAGTTAATTACTGCAAAAAGTGCTGTAGAAGACGCCGCTTGCAGCGTGTGCGATGCACTCCGATTAGCACTTAAGACACGTTGCTGCAAATGACTTGGACCCCCGTCTGGGCTAATGTGATGACACTGTTAAGTTTCCTTCTTTTTGGTAGTGTGTGCGGGTGGACGCGCATGCACTTCATTTCATTCCAACATGTTTCCAAATAGTTTTATCAGAGTAAAACTCGCTGCATTCCCTCTATAAAACAGGCAAGACAAGACATAAACCTCCTAGCAGACGGCTCATGGATTCAAAACTGCATTTAACAATACCCACATTTAAAAAACAAACAGACAAAAAAAATGGCATTAAAAAAGCGAGCCCGGTCATTTCCTTGACAAATACTTGCGAGAGAATACACGGCGAACACTGGATACACTGGACAGACGGAATTCACGAAGAGAAAACGGAAAGAGTACTCGAGAACACGCAGTGCATATCCTCGTGTATGCACTTCAGTCAGACAGGAGTTGAGGAGGGTATTCAAAGTCAAACTGGATGTGTGTTTGCTATTCCTCTACACGCCACACATAGCTCTTACTTTTGAATACTTTTACTGAGAGGGAATGCAGATAAGGACAAGCGCACAGCATAGATAACGAGATAAACAACCCCCCCACACCCACCCCGTGAGAGTCTAGACAGACAAAAGGGGGGGGGAAAAAAACTTGACAGTAACCCTTCTGATAACCGTAGAGAAACAAACAAAATTAAATAAAGCAAAAATTAAATAAACAGTCCAAATACATGGCAGACAAATGCAAGTAAACACAGTTTAAGAGCAGTTGTCTTGTGCAAGACAATGTGAAAAGAAGGAGAAGAAGACATCTGAGGTGGAATAAACAGAGCAAGTTTGCCAGCTGAAAGTGCATTTACTGTGTAATGGACAGTAACGGTGGTCAACCAGGCAACCCAGAGACCGCACGGGCACGAGCGGCTCATCAGCGCGAATCAAACACATCGGTGCTTGTTTTGTTAGAGATGGAGGATTTTGCTGAACTCCAGTGTTGTGGCAGCAGGCTGCTTCCTCTCTGGAAAAAAATAATAGCAACACTCATCTGGGTAAAGCAGCAGATGTGATGGATTTTTTATTAAAAAAAAAAAATGGAGACAGAAAGAGAGGTCTGATCCATCAGCGGCACACTGAGTGTTTAGATGTGCTGCGACAGCCTCTTTCTGCTGTCTGCGCCAGCCTGCAATGTGTCACAACTGGCATTTTATTCAAGAACACAGCACTCCCACAAACTGTCTGCCTCTGCTTTTAACCAGACTTTTGGACCGTCGACACGAGTCCATCACTTATCTGACCCGATCTGTTTACTCCCTTTAATTACACGTGCGCTCCAAGTCGCTGCGCAACGTTATCAGATGTGTTCCTGAAAGAAGCCGAGTTTGCCAGTTTCTGCTACATATCTGATCAGATGTGGTTACAATCACACTGCTGCCGCGCTGTGGTATAAAAAAGTACAAATAATTTAAAAAGTAATAATTTAACACTTGCTTGATTACTCATTTTTGCCCTGCCAGCATTCTCTGTCTATTTTTTTCAGAGAGCAAGCCACCTCTGCAGCACACAAAGGGGTCCTTATTGCCATGGTGACACCCACGATGCATTGCACACAGCAGACTTTCAGGCGAGCAGGCCTCCGTGAGGCGGAGTTTAACCCTCTACCTTGCAGGTCGGCTTTGGTGAAACCAACTTTGTTAGCGCAGAAAGAAAAATAACAAACAGAACAGAGCAGAGCGGAAAACAAGAGTAGAGGTTAGTGGGGAGCAGCATCGTTAGTGTTCTTAAAACTTGTACAAGTTTGTTACTGTGGCAGCAGGCGAGGGGCGCTGACTGGTTTTTTTTTAGTGAGGGCTGAGCTGCTTAAAAATAAAGGTGTTAAATTATACGAGTTCACCATAATGGCAGTGTTTGTTATCTTAATCTTCTGCTGCCCTCTAGAGGAAATGTGTTGTAACCTTTTCCATATGCATGAATAATCAATTCCATTTCAATACAGTTGAAGCATTAGCATGGGAAAATGTATTTATTAAGCACTCAATTTATAGATATAGGTCAAAAGAGCTATGGGTTGTTTTACTGTAAAAAATACAACCTTGGCAGCAGCTCGTTTATATTTTGTAACAGCAATACGTTAGTTTAGCCTTAGGACGTGAATTTTAGGAGGAAAAGTGCTCGGTTTAAATGAGTTACAATGTAAAGCAATCTAGAATTGTTCCTGAGGTTACAACATATTGTTATCATTAAATATACGAATGCAACACAAAAGCTCAGAAAGCTGATATTAGATAAACAGACTGACAAATTCTACTCCAAGTATTATCCTAAAATGTGACAAATACCTGGCAAAGGAAAGCAGAATGAGGATTAACGGTGCCAGCAAATGGCTTTAGGGGGGGCTACAGAAGAGCTCTCTAATTAGTCTAATAAATCTCACGCAGCAGGTCAGGAATCTCCTATGCTGTAGGCCATCTGTACCTTCACAGCCGCGCTCGATCTGCCCGCTGCGGAAAAGGGCGTCGCTGATGAGGTCTGGCAGACGGCCGTTGAGGTCAACCGAGGCCAGGCAGCCCTGGAAGCCCTCCCGAGAAACCACCAGCTTGGGGAGATTCTGATACATGTTAGGTCCCAAACCTCCAATAAACAGGTCGCCTGAAAATTGAGGAAAATATGCGATTACATCACTGTTGTTTACTTTCTTGCCGAGAGGAAGAGTGGTACGATTTGTCATATAGTGTCACTATTTAGCTCCAGCCAGCAATTGTGGGCTGACTTTGTCTAAATGTAATGAAATACACATAAAATACTTGAAAAACATAATTTTTTTTAGCATATCCACAAGATATTCCAGGACGTTACTGGTGCAGGTTAAAAGAATAATCTGATATTGAACTGTTTTGATACAATTCATTTACAAACCTTTTTTGGATTAAAAGTAACTCTAGGTTCAGGTAACCCCTGACTCATAGTATAGAGCAGCGGTCTCCAACCTTTTTTGCGCCACGGACCGGTTTATGCCCGACAATATTTTCACGGACCGGCCTTTAAGGTGTCGCGGATAAATACAACAAAATAAGACTTGTACCGGTACCGAAAAAAAGAAGATTTATTCATAACACACGTGAAAAGACCCAGGAAAACCGAGTAAACGATAAAAACGAAAACAAAATAACGCTGAAAACCGATAAAAACCCTGAAAACCAGACATTTCACACCTGAGCCTCAACTCTCGCAGCCCGGTACCAAACGACTCACGGACTGGAACCGGTCCGAGGCCCGGGGGTTGGGGACCGCTGGTATAGTGTATATACTTATGTGAGTAAACTGTTCATTTGTGCTTTTATTTACTTGCTATTTACCTTAGATGAAGACATAATGTTATTTCAGGTGAAAAAGCTGATGAAAAGGTGAGATCAGGTACCTTTGAGGTCCAGATTCTTGGCTCCGTTGACATTCTGGGTGACTGACTTTGCGTCCACCTTGAGCGTGTGTGTGTTGGAAGCGTCTCGGGTAATGACCACATTGTGCCACTGGTTATCATTCAGTGGGTTGTCACTGTTTCCTTTCAGCAGACTGGGCCCATTTCCCAGGTCGAAGACATAGTGAATAAATCTGGCAGAGAAGAAGAAGGAGCAGATGAACACATCAGTATTTGGGGAGGGGGGTATTTTGTGTGTGCACTAGGTCTCTTTTTATCTTGCAATAGGGATTAAATTTTAATGGAAAAACTCTCACAATCACCTCACGTTGCTCTGACACTAATCGGAGTTAAACTGACAGAGAAAACAATCTTCTTCCCAGCACAATCGTGTTTATGTGCAAAAGGAGATTTGGGATCAATTTGTTTGGGCTTCTCTGTTAAATTCATAAAGCCTTAAGGTACCAACTGTACCCACATCAGCCCTGCTATTTAAAATGTATAATCCATATCTGGACTCCAACTGCTGAATAAAACATGAACACGGCTCGTCCCACTCACCCTTTAACCAGCTCCACGGCAATAAAGTCGTTCCCATCTCCGCTGTTGAAGATGATGAAACCGTCAGGTGAGGTGGTTTTGAACTGAAAGAAGAGGTGCATTGTGGTATACGCCTGAAGAGTGGCCAAGCCCAGGTAGCTGCCCTTAGTCTTGAAAGTCACGGGGTCGGCGATGATGAAACGCATGCCGAAGCGAGCGTTGAGTTCGCAGAAGTCGATGTCGCCATTCTTGCACATATCAATGTACTGCATACCGTTGAACTTTAGGCTCTGGGGGAGAGATGGTGCTGTTATTACTACCTGTGAAGCACGACTGTGTAGTGAGCAAAACTGCCAAGAGACCTCAACCGAAGACTGGAGGAATCATAGCAAGTTAATAAACTCTAAAAACATACACAAGGAATAAAATATGACTGGTGTGGTTCTCACACAGCACTGACAGCAGACCTTACATTATGGGTGGCTGTAGCTCAGGTGGTAGAGCAGGTCATCTACTGATCGGAAGGTTGGTGGTTCGATTCCCGGCTTCCCCTAGTCTGCATGCCAAATATCCTTGGGCAAGATACTAACCCGAAATTGCTCTCCGATGCATTCATCGGAGTATGAATGTGTGTGAATGTCAGTTGTGCTTGTGTGAATGGGTGTGAATGGGTGAATGCACAAGTTGTGTAAAGCGCTTTGAGTGCTCAGAAGAGTGGAAAAGCGCTATATAAGAACTAGTCCATTTACCATTAATTATAGTGTGAAGAAAAGTACACCCTCTTCAAGTTCTAAAGTTTTACATATTAGAACATATTAAAAATGTCATTAGCAGGTCTTAAAATGAGGTAAATAAAATCTACTAAACTGAAAAAACAAATCGAAATACACGTACACCCTCACCGCTACTTGCTGCTTCCATTGGAATGAACTTGACCCATAACAGCGACTCATAACATTAGACAGACAGATCATTTCTATAAAAGCAAAGATTTTAGCATTTTGACCAAAGTTTGCCCCAAAGTCTGACCTTCCCATCCTCAGAGCAACTACAAAAAACCCAGCAGCCTCAGTTAATATGTTCAGAGCTCCAAGTTCAGAGTAATAAAATAAAATTTATTTGGTAAATAAATTATGACAGAATAATGTAATATGTCATCTGTTGTTGAGGAGCTGGGTGGATGTGGGTTGCAAAGCGGCTTGCAGCCACCTATTGTGTCAGCTACATCATCTGCTATCAGCCTGCAAGCTATGCTTGATTTCCTCTCACAGATACATGCCGCTGCTGACTTTGAATTATATAATGAATAATACAGGACACGAGCTTCTGATAAGCTCTTAATACCTGCAGATGACCAATAAATGGTGAAGGAGCAGATGAAACAAAGCGTCTCTCAGTCAAGATACCCGTCTCCACGTTGTTGAACTCGAGACGAGTGTGATCACCCGCCATCTGACCTGGGAGGGAAGAGAAAGGAAAAAGAGGCAAAGGGAATGACCCAGCAGCAGGAAGCGAGACGCCCTGGTTGTGTGGATAATGAATGCCAGTGGAACAAAATGAAAAAAACTCTCATACCCAGCACGACTTACTTCCAGGATATTCATAATTTACAATGTTTTGGATGAGTAATACTAGGAATAAAAGCAACAGGCATGCCTTTTCCAGTGAAGAAAGGCATAATTCTTCACACTATGTGTAATTTCTATGTAAACTGTTCATGAAACGAAATCAGCAGTAGAAATAAAAGCACATTATTCAGCCCAACAAACAAAGAAAAAAGATGCGAGATCATGTACGTTTGGTATATCTCAGCAAAACAATAAAGAAATGCATTACAAGAGCGTTACCTTCCGCCATGTCGTCATCCACAGTGAGTTTGAAGTTTTTACCGCGGCGGACCACTCGCACTGAGTGCCACTCATTGTCGTTGAGCTTTTGTCCAGCATAAAGAACCTCAGGGCCCTTGCCTGAAGATGAGGGTTAGTTAGTGAAGGGACAGCGGGGATGGCACAAGCATAAACCAAATCTTTGTTTTCATAAATAAAGTAATTCAATTTCAAACCAAGCATTCTTCCTCGCGACATACAGATAACATCTCCTCCATCTGAGCTTTAAGTGAGATTAGAGGTACTCAAACAAAAAAGAAAATACTTACAAAAAATCTACTTTGTTTTTCACAGCAGAGGAAAAAAGTTATTCAAACTGGCAGCAATGCTGTTACTCATACAAAGACTCAGTGTTTTTTCTAGTGTTCAATCATTTTTAAATTTACACTTTGCCAGAAACACACTTTTTATTGTGACTTTTAATTGAGCGCTTTAGTTTGAAGTAATTCATCCAAGTAACCACGAGGGGGCAATGCAGCCCCATCGAGCCGATGAAGAGGCCAGAGCGGCTGATTCAGAGCAGAGTCTGCTGCATTGTGGCTGCTGGTTCAATCCAAATTTCAATTGGTGATTTTATTATCCTGAACATATCTGATCATAAATGCACAAACCTAACAATGCTTCATTATATTCACTATTTACTATAATAAGAACTACATATACAGCTGCAGCTATCAACGTAAAGGGCATCTATAATGTAGCACTTCAGTACAGACACACACACACACACAGCTGAAGGACTCTTTGTGTTCTGTCTTTTGTCCTTTCTACAAGACTGTGAGCACTTTGAAAGTATTGGTCCTTTTAATGAATAACAGCATGACTTCTGACACCAGCTGTACTTCGCATTATAAACCCATATTCTGCAGTATGTGTTAAATAAGAAGAACAGGAAAAAGAGACACTGCAATCTATTACGGGGTAATTGAGAAACAATACAGCCCACAAAGTCTGAAAGTGCAAAAGACGAGTAGATACAAACCGACAAAAACCATTTACAACTAGTGTCTGAATTAAATTGGAAACATGGGCCATTTAACATATATAGAGCACATTAAGTCTGATTTGCATAGCTTTGAACTTTGGCTATACCCCCCTTTTATCTGAGAAATCCTCTTTTCAGTCCCCTGCATTCACACATCCCTGCCTCTACATCTAGCACACAGGCTACAATCAAACATTGACTGAAGGAAGAAGGCTGCAGAAGAAGAATGTTGACTTACTGGTGTTACAGTTTATCCTGACACAGTCTAGATGGGGAGGGGAGAATAAGTGACAGATGAAATCGCATCCTTCAAGGTTACAGCTGCAGACATCCAAGAGCAAAAAAAGCCACCTTCCGGGGACGGTCACATGACACTGGCGACCATTTTAGCTTAGCTGGCGACTGACATTAAGCGTTTCTATATTAGCATTGGAAAAGTAATCCCCAGTCCAATTCTTTTAATCAGTATTACTGTACCCAGCAATATTGGACCAACACGGGTCAATATTACTGCTCTGGATAAACCATCTGAAGCTTTTTATTCTCCATTTTTAAACCTGTGTCATTTCCCCCCTAAAAACCCATCATGTTTCAAAATGGTCACTTGCAACTTATTGGCCACATCGATTTTGCAACCCAGCACCCAGAGTCCAAAATACTGTACTAGTTGTATGAAACAAAGCTGTTTTAGATGGCACGCCAGGAGAAGAAGAATCTTAGATTCAAATCCACACCTAAGGGGGAAAACTGAGCCTGTGATGGTCAGGTGCGGGTTGAAATCCATGTGACCAGGCTGGTCATGTGCCGTCAACCGCAACAGAAAAGTGGGTGCAAACAGCCTCGTGCCACTCAGCACCAACACCACACAGAGGCCTTAAGACCCCCCCTTTCAGAGGATCCTACGCAAGTTGTGGAAAATGAGCTACATGAGTTAAACTGAATTTTCAATAACACTGGATTCAGATTCAAACATAAACTAGAAATGACCAAGAAAATTCTCTACAAATGTTCTATACTTTTAGCTTTTATTATGTTCAAATACTTTACCAGAAGACATATTCTTTCTGTCAAGTCTATCTCTTCCAGCCTTACTGGTATAAAGGCCTGCACTCTACTTAAATGTACCACTCGTGCCACCATCTGCAGGCGAGCTAGGTGCCGTGGCATCGGGCTGTTTGCCAGACGGGCCGCAGGCTCTGGGCCTTTGAAGGGGTGAGTGCCATCTTTGAACAAGGCATGGGAGATGCCAGCTAGACCAAGGGTTACTAATGGATGGAGGGAAACATGAACCTGCTATCATGAGGGAAATCAAATCAAATAAAACGGACAAAGAAACAAACCACATGATAAAAATGCAAACTATCAGGGCAGCACTACAATGCAGTAACGCCTACCTGCAGTTGAGAATAGATGGCAGAAGATAAAGTGAAGTGTTTGTGTATTTGAATTAACGCATGTGTCAGAGATGCCATCTATTGAAATCATTCAAAAGTGAAATGTGTGTCTTTGGAAAGAAAATCCATTTGTGCACAATAATGGGCATGACTAAAGTGATCTACGACCAGTTCAAAAGATGTGCTGCGGTGCATGGATAAGTGTGTTAAGAGTTAGACTGATGGATATAAAATCTACAAAGACATCTTCGCAACAAGGCATAAAAACTTACAGTCCAGGCAAGTCAAAAACAATCCATGCAACTACAAAGACAAACTACAAAACGGGTTTAGTATGTGTTAGGTCTGAGAGAAGGTCTGGACCATAAAGAAAATCTTTACAAAAAGAACAGAAATACCGAAACAGGAAGGCCACCCCAGGAACTGGAAGAGAGGTGACGGCTAATACGATACCTAGGTTGACCGTCAGCTTGACCCTTCCGCTGTCCAACTCGAGCCGCAGCGTGTCTGCAGATTCACGAGACGTGGCGGCCATGAGCAGGCCGAACGCTCGCTGGGACATGAAGCGGAGGGAGACGTCTTCAGCCTCAGTGTGGATGATGTTAGGTATCACCACCTTCATATACATGCTCCCGTCATAAGACAATATTGACGCCTCTGTGGGGAAAAAAAATACACGAGAAAGCTCAAATGCTGATCTCGACTCGGCATAAATATTAATTACACCTTTAATTAGCGGGTTTAATTTAATTAGCAAAAGTGACACGGGCAAGCGCGTGGGTGCAAAAACAAGAGATAACATGATAAATGGCACAAATCAAATCATTCCATATGTTTCACCTCCTTCAGACAGCTGTTTATGCACCAGGAGATGAAATCTACAAAAAAACAAACAAAACCGTGTGCCCTGAAAGTAAACAAATACAGTGAGAGAAATATTTATTTAATCCCGGCATGAATTTGTAAGATTGCTCACAAAGAAATGAACAATTTCTAATGTTTATGGCAGTTTCATTTTAATGGAGAGAAACACAATATGAACCGAAAATCTAGAAAATCAAATTACATAAAGGATATGAATTGATTTGCAGGTCACTGACTGCTTAATAATTGGAGCAGAAAACTGTGTTGGCAAGGACATTTCTTGTAGTTTTTCAGTAACTACAAGAAATGTAGTAGGAAGTATGTTTTGGGTCATTGTCATGTTGGATTTACATCCATCTTCAGTGCTGTCTCTGACGGAAAAAGGTTCTCATCCAAGATTTACAAGGCCTCTTCCACTGGTTCCTGAGTGCGATGAAGTCATCCTGTACCTTTAGCAGAAAAACAGCCCCAAAGCATAATCTTTCCCCCTCTGTGCTCGACTGTGACGATGGTGTTCTGACCACAGCACTTTCTCACAAGCCTTGTCTGAATCATACCAAGTTCGAGTTCACTGGAAAATGTAAAGACAGGTCTATCCATTAAGCAGGAGGACCTTGCAGATACTGAAAGATTGCGATCTTCTTGCTGATGATCTTGTAGTCCACTCCAGCCTTGTGCAGGTCTACAATCTTGTCTCATTGTTTTGAGGAGGTTGGAATGGAAGAAACCGATTCTGTGGACACCCAGTTTTCTTGGTTTTTGGTTGATATACCCCACTAAGCATGGTCTGTTATGAAAAGAGCATCCACTTTAAAATTTGGAACAGGAATCCTTGCATGCGCTCATTTTTTGGAACTAAGACACACACACACACACACGTCCCTCATGCCTAGTTGCAGCTGTAGTTGCTGTAGTTATCATCCATCAGCTGACAAGTCAGTGTCACACACATGCTGCTCAGACTGCAGAAAATTAAATCATCATGCTACTTCCTCCTTTCCCCGGCAACTCCCCACTATGTGCGCTAGCTAGATGATGCCTTTACTTTCATCACAGGATCTCGTTTTGTAAATGTAAAATCAGTCATATGCTAACATCATATAAAAGCTGCCGTTCCGTGCTAAATAATATAAAATATTTTGCAGTTAAATAGAGACAATACAAACAGGGTTTGATGGCTGCTGGGCCACACTGTTCTGTTTCTATTCTTTTGAGAAAGCCTGAGTGAGTGTGGTGGAGAAAGAAGAAGACTGTCAGCAGAGTGGAAGCCTCTTGGGGAGAGAGAGACAGATTAAAAAGGGTATCCAACCATGAAATACCTGTTTTGACACCTCAGCTTTTAAAAGAAAAAATAGCCCCGTGGCCTAAGAAATGCACCACCATTTGGCTGTGTGTGTGTGTGTGTGTGGGGGGGGGGGGGGGTCACACCACAGACGGTTTGTACATGTAAACGATGAAATCTCCCTTGTCACGTACTGTGTTCAACTACAGACTAAGGTGCCATTTCCAGGTCGATATTTAGAGGCGAATGTTTACCCATGCAAAAGGTAATGCATTATAAGTAATATTGGATTTTTCCTCACCTAAATGTCAAAATTTGTGTGATGTGTTGCAAAATTCATGTATAAGCAGTGTGAAATCACTCAACCATTCATCCCACCAAACAGCACACTGCTATAAAAATCCCACTTTCGTCTGTGTTGCTCTTAGGGCTGTTGTAAAAATCTATTCTATGAACTGTGTGGGTACAGTAGCCTGGAGGATAATGAAACCTTGGCTCAACATTGTTCTTCCCAATTTTAAATTGCCCTGGCTCCCTACCTCTTCGTATCTCCTCTGCTCTCTTGTGTGTACACATAAAAAACACATCCACACATGCATACGTACCACATAGGATGTCCTAACTAGCAGTGCATGTATTGATTTGTGAGCCAGGTCTGGTCCTGGTCTCACAGTAGAAGGGAAAAAAGTAAATAAAATGAGGTGAGAATAAATCTGCAACCAGGGAGAACATAAAAAGCACCCTTTGAAACAAACTATGATGTCCACTCTGGAGTTGAAACAGATTTAGTTTGGAAGTTTTTCCCAGATGTTTGCAGATATGGCAGTGGGATGCTATGGAGCCATTATTAAAAGTGAACATGTTACTTAGTGAACAACTTTCTTTTCTTTTTCTCTTTCTCTTTAATTGCAAGGTCTGAAATAGAGTTCTGTTGGATTCTGCCCCGCTGGAACCAATAAGTGGCAGAAATACACAACAGACAACAGTGAAGAAAACTGCACAGTTATGCTGATGTGTGTTCTTCCCAACCACATGGAGATAGGCCTAAATAACATTTTGACATTACAGCCGTAATTGACGTTTCGTAGACATGTGACCATGCGCCATTATTTACATGTGACAATCATGGTGATAGTGCAGCATCAAATGAATAAGGTCCCCACTCACACAGGCATAGATGTCAGTCTGCGAACTCTTGGCAACCAATATTTGCTTGAGAAAAAATGTGTATTTCCTCACTGGCTGGCAAAAACCTCCTGATTGCTCTGTTTGCTAGCTAGCTATTGCTGCTAGCTTGCCAGCTAGTCTCTGAGCTGTAAGGAGTGAAAAATGAATAAAAAATAAGAAATAAAGACAGATTACCTTTTTTTTTTAAAGACGCTGACTGCAGCAATTGAGGCTGAGCTTTTACTAGAAAGTAAACCTTCTCTATTTCCAGATTGCGTCACACTTTTTCAAGTTGTACTACTTCTAAGGTAGTAGCGAGTAGGCGATATAAACGATATACGATAGAAACAATAAATTTGGCCAACGATAGAGATTTTGACTCTATCGCGATAGCGCATGTTGATGATGTCATCAAGCTGCGCCTGTTTTGGTCGAAAGTATCCCAGCGATAGCCGCTGAAAAACCATTATCATTTGCAAATTATGCAGACAGTCATAGCAAAGACATGAAGCACTTTTGAAATATGGGGAAAGCCAAAAACTGCGCTTCCTCCACTTCTGTAACGTTGATTCATGAATGTTGAATTCTCTCGCAGCTGCTCTATTCCCATGTTGTTGCAGTATATTAATAACTAACCTCGTATTGTGGATGAATGATCTCAGTTGTTCTCCTGACTGTGGTGGTAGCAGAGCTATAACGTTTTAATTAGTTTCAGAAATCTCTCAGCCAGAACATGGTATGTCATAGTTAGGTCTTGTGTTTAGGTGGAAACTAGCGAGCTAACTTCCTGCTAACTTCTAACTCCGTTAAATTTAATAACTTCTGTTTTCATGGATGTAAAACTTAATTGTTACACCTGGTAAAGCAGCAACGCTGATGATTTAATTAAAGATGAAAGAATTTAGACCGTTTTTAACTCTCAGTGTTCGTTTGACTTTGGGACCTGAAATGGACGCAGTTTTGGACCCAGATTACTCCGCGAAGCTCCTCACTACTGCAGCCGTAATGCTCTGACAATCAGCAGTGCTGCTTACCAAAGTTGTACTAAAACATTTTTAAACAGATTTCTGCACGCCCAAATCGGTTAGAGGTCAGTAAGCACAACCAGAATTCATACATAAGGCACACTCTCGATTTTTGAGAAAATTAAAGGATTTTAAGTGGGCCTTATAGTGTGGAAAATACGTTATATAGAAGAAAAGAATAAATGACGATATATATCGTTACCACACATGCTGCAAATTATATCGCGATATAAATTTTAGGCCATATCGCCCAAGTAGCGAGCATAAAAAAGTAGAAGCAACTGTGGCAAATGCCAATACATTTTTGATGCAGCACCTCCTTCAGCCAGTGACAGCCAGTGACAGCCAGCCACTTCCAGGAACCATAGCCAACCAGTCAGGGGATGCACATTTTCCCAATTGACTGGCTGTTCTATTGCCTTCAATATGGTTGACAGCTGTCGAGCAAAGCGACCATGATGCCACCTGAGAAACTTCAATAGCTTTAATTTGGTCTTGCACAATCTTTCCACTCTATTTTTCGACTGTAAGAACAGAGCAATACAGTTTCAACAGAAGAGGCAGAGATATGTGCACACATGCATTCATGTTGATCTATACTGACTAGCATAATGACTAGCTTAGTACATCTGGCATGGATCGCTTGCTGGCAATTCACAATGCTGCCCCTTTGCCAGCCTGCTGTTTTCAGGAGTCAGTTTAAAACTGTCACCTTCACACAGAAGTCTTTCCAGTCAGGCCACATTCCTTCAACATCCCTCCTCAGCTCCCACTCTTATGTCAAAAATGGAAAAACTATACTCAGTCCCTCACAGAAATGCTTTGACTGTGTTCGCTGTGTGGATTCCTCCAAAAGTCAACTACAGACGTATCCGTTTATGTAAGTGTTTGGCTAATGCTGCTGGCACCAGTTCTGCTTTGATGCATTATGAATTTTTAATTTTTGCACTGCTTGAAATGAAAGCGTTCCGTTAATTTTTCACATTCTTTTATTTCACGTCTTCTTTTATTTTGTTTTCTATTGCATTGCATTCTGGTTTTGTCAGCTGCACATTTCTGTCATGCACATTGTGGGCCCTATTGCTTGCGTGTATAAAAACACTAATGCAGGGAATCATGAACGTCACTACAAAATTTCATGGTTATCTGAGGTTTTAAGTGAGCAATTGGCAGACCCACCGTTACTATCCCTTCCTTGTGCCACAATATTAGCATGACTGAAAGAGCCTTTAAATCACCACATTTTATTTGCTTTGCCTTTTGTTCATCTGTTCCAGCAGTTCTAATTATTCACTGTCCATATCTTTCTCCACCTGTCAATCATGTATGTATGTAAATGCAATACAAAATTCTGTAAACCCTAAACCTATGAATATTTTGGACTAGACAACAGAACCCTTTTTGTGTTATCTACTCTAACATGAATCAATCTTATCTGGCTCGGGATTGTGTTAAATTGTTTCCACTGACTTTGAAATTATGTTTCAAAGTCCAGCTTTTAGTTGACTGTTTGCTGTGTTTTATTCCCACTGTCCCAAGGTCTTTAGCTGCACTGAGAGGCAGAAAAGCCTTACCCAAAGAAAGGCTGGGCTCATTTTAAAGATGTCCACCTGCTTAGATTGGAACTACTGAGGATAGGTCCAAGAGGGGAAAAGGGGAAAGAAAGAGAAAGAGGAAAAGACACAAATAGAATAAAGTGCAAACTCCCAAGATAACTGACAGCGTGTGACTGACAGGAGAAAATTCCTGCCTCTCAGTCATTCAGCACTTTCAAGTAATAATGGTGGTCCAACTGACCTATACCGTAACACATAACAGCAGCAAGAGGCACTGACCAAAAATGTTCACTTATTCATTGTAATCTCAACATCAGCCAATAGCTCAGCTCATATCCTTTAGCTCCTCAAAGCTGCTGCATATCTGCAAGCCACTTTGCAACCCATGTTCACCCCTGTACTTCCTTTTCATGTTGTATCGGACTTAATCTGTGTGATGCGCACTCTGTTCTTTGCTGCTGCCTTTCAGCCTCAATGCATGAACATACTGGTGGACTATAACTTTTAACTACAGCAGTAGTGGAAGGAGCAAAATGTATTTTTTAAGACCAGCCTTGCAGCCGTACATGTTTTGGTCACTGAATTTTTATTCCACTTTTCAGCGTCCTCCTTTCTAGGTTCATACTGGTGTCCTGCCTCCAGCTCTGCAGTGCTGAACACATCTTCCTGTTCATAAAACAAAAGCCCCAAGTGGCACACTTCTGTGCTGTGGAACAGTCACCCTGCCTTTGTCAAACTGAACTTATTGGCGTGGGATGATATTTTTAACAAGGTGCAATGTTAAAGATTTTTTTTTCCCTTTCAGGTGATGGGACGTCAGCATGTTCCATCAGCACCAAAGGGGTTAATGTGTCCAGGTTTAGATAAATAATGAGATTAAATATAACTGTGTTTCATCGTCTATTTTATTTTCCAAAGCTTTGAAATGGAGAGAACAACATGAGGTTAGACACAGCTGGGCCAACCTGTTTCATGTGTAGTTCTGTGTTAATGGTGTGCACGAACAAACCACTGGATGTCAGTGGATGCTCACAGGCAGATAACGACTGACATTTTTACTTTTAAGCCTTTGTTTTCTCCCGAGAGGTTCACCAGACTGCTTCCACTTCTCAGCACATCAAATCTCTCACAGATTTTTTAGATCTCACCCAGCTCCGCCTCTTCCATGTGTGCAGGTTTATCATTCCAACAGGAACGAGCGCTAAACCTACAAAACCTGGTGTCAGGCTGTACGACATCAAAACTTCCTTTTCAATCCAATCCTCAGTCTTTGCAGCTGTTTATTTGTCTAACTAATGTATAACAGTAAGTTATGAGAACACTGTGGGATTCTGCAAAGCTCAAGTAGTTCCCTTTGCAAGAACAGAGTTAGGAAGAAGCGAAGAAGAAGCTGAACCAAACGCCACTTTAGAGGGTAAAAACCGAAAATATTCAGTCGACTTCTTCTATAATCACTGTCATTCACGCCAAGTGCAAAGCTAATAATGCGCATCAGTGAGATACTGCAGGTGACTGCACTCAATACAGCCACATGGTGAGTGTTGCAAACATGCGTGACTATACAGCATCAACGGCACGCACAATAGAGAGGCACAGTTGGAGCTACAGCGCGCTCTTCTCTGTAATTTTGTATTTCTTAAGAGAGATATCAGCGGCAATGAGGATGTCATTTCAGATGGTAATTAAGCCGCTGCTTGTCACTCTGTGTGTGTTTGTGTGTGCAACGTGTATGTGTGTGCTTTCCAATGAGCCCCGCACTTTACATAATTAGCAGTCCAACCGAAGCAGAAGACGGAGGAGGAGAAAGCTATTAAGTGAAAAACTCCACAAATATTCACGGTATGGAGCGGGGAGTAAGCCAGGCAAATCTCTTCGGCACACTCGCGCGCACACAAACACATACACACATCAGTCCTTCTCAATCTGTTTTCTTCCTCTCCGTTTTGCCTCTCCCACCATTTCTATTATTTACTTGCCTCGGCTTTGTTGCGTTATCTAATCTTTTTTTTTCCCCCTAACGGAGTGACAAGTCTTTGCTTGATAAACAATCCAACAAGGGCCTTGACTGTCATTGTGGTGTTTCATGTGAATGCCTGTCAACTCTTCTCCTACACTGCTGTAATCAAACCTATACTGAAAGAGGACAATCTTGACAAGACACAAATGAACAACTACAGGCCGATCTCAAATCTCCCATTTTTAAGTAAGATCATTGAAAAAGCAGTTTCTCAACAGCTCAGTTACTTCTTAAAACAGAATAACTGCTACGATGCCTTCCAGTCAGGTTTTAGACAGAATCACAGCACTGAAACCGCTCTGACCAAAGTGTTTAATTACATATGTCTGAATATATACAGTGGAAAAATGTCAGTCTTAGTTTTACTGGATCTCAGTGCAGCATTTGATACAGTTGACCACAACATATTACTCAAACGACTGGAGAACTGGGCAGGTCTCTCAGGAACTGCACTAAACTGGTTCAAAACATACTTAGAAAACAGGAAATACTTTGTATCAATAGGTAACTTCACATCTGAGCAGACAAGTATCACATGTGGAGTTCCCCAAGGTTCCATCTTGGGACCACCTCTGTTTAACATTTACATGCTCCCACTGGCACAGATTATAAAGAACAACAAAATGACTGGTTGTGCCACAATTTTCTCCAGCTAAACAAAAACAAAACTGAAGTAATAGTCTTTGGTGCCAAAGAAAAACGATTACAGGTCACCAGAGAACTTCAATCTATACATCTAAAAACCACAAACCAGGCGAGAAATTTGGGTGTAGTGATGGATGCAGACCTAAACTTAGAAAAACACATTAAGACAATAACAAAGTCAGCTTACTATCACCTCAAGAATATATCAAGGATAAAAGATCTGATGTCTCAACAGGACCTGGAAAAACTAGTCCATGCATTCATCTTTAGTAGGCTTGATTACTGTAACAGCATCTTTACAGGTCTACCTAAAAAATCAGTCAGACAACTACAGCTCATTCAGAACTCTGCTGCTCGAGTCCTCACTAAGACCAAAAAAGTGGACCACATCAGTCCAGCTCTGAGGTCTTTACACTGGCTGCCTGTCTGTCAGAGGATAGACTTTAAAGTTCTGATGCTGGCCTATAAAGCTCTGAATGGTTTAGGACCAAAATACATCAGTGACCTCCTGACCCAGTATGAACCTTCCAGATCCCTCAGGTCATCTGGATCCGGTCTTTTATCAGTTCCCAGAGTCAGAACCAGACACGGAGAAGCTGCATTCAGCTTTTATGCTCCTTATATCTGGAACAAACTCCCAGAAAGCCTCAGATCAGCTGAAACACTCAGTTTATTTAAATCCAGGTTGAAGACTCACCTGTTCTCAGCTGCATTTGAATAAAACACCAAATCCACACTTTTAAGCTTAAATTTCAAAACTTACATTTTAACTACTGATTTTTATCTACTGTTTTTTTAATCAATTTTAAATCATGCTTTTTATTTGTTTTTGTTCTTTAATGTCTCTGTAAAGCACTTTGAATCACCTTGTTGTTGAATTGTGCTATATAAATAAACTTGCCTTCTCTTGCTTTATACACACGTGCGTGCACGGGCACACAATGTAGAGCGTGCTGTCAAGAGTCTTTAAAGTTCAAAAATCATATCGTCATCCTGACAGCAAGGATAAGGACACTGATAAAGAATCTTACGGGCACTAAGTGTGTCTCAATGTGTTTTGCGCACATCCACAGCCGAGTGTTTGTGTACTCTATGTATGCATAAAATGCCTGCACTTGAAAGTAGAGAATCTTGGCTTCGGACATTATCCACAGCAATCCTCGCCATGTGATTCACTATTTGCACACGCACATAAAGTGCCGCTATAACCAGAACCATCAAAAATATCCCAACAGACAAGACTAGACTTTTAAAGGATGCTCTAGCTGAATAATCTCTGCAAAAGAAAAGAACAAAGCACTTTAAATAATTGAAATACTGTGCATTCATTAGGCTGATCAAGTATGAAGCTCTTAGTGTGTCCTTACATTAAGTCACAAAGTGTATCCAACAAAGTGACTTCAATCCTGTCGTTCCTGTTTGAATGTTTTACTACATGATACTTGGCTTCCCTTAAAGACCAAATGACCTTGGAAATATCACTGAGGGATTTTATAAGTGTGCTGATCTAAATGTCACTGATTACTTACAATAGTTACAATTAGTGTTTGTTTTAATGTCAAAATTTAGATGCATTGTGTTTCACTGTGTTACTTTATAAGAAAACTCCGCCTTCTACTAAATAAAGGAATACCGTTATGAAAGAAAAATAATTCACGTTACACTTTAGTTCAGCTTAGAAGACTTGAAGCTTCAAGACCTGAACATTAAAGCCAAAACAGAGGAATTTAAACCTACACTCTTTTTAATGGCCACCAGGGGGCAGTACCTGTCATATAGACGCTGTATCAGATATACCCGTGTTGGCGTTGTTCCTCCATTATCATAACAATGTTGGTCCCAGATCAATATTACAGCTGACCAATCATTGGTGTGATGTTATAACGTTGCGATGTAGCGGATAAAGGGGAAAAAATGCCTTTGTTTAAATGGAAAAAATTGTAAGAGTTTTTTCTTTAATAATTTCTGTACTATTATCAAAGTTTGGTTTGCTGTTAGCCAGATTTATGTAATTGGTTTGCTAGTCAAAGCTTTTAATAGTATTAGCCAAATTTGTGGCTAATGCTAACCGAATACTCTTTTGACATTAGCATTCAGTTTTATTTTTTTATTTATTTTTTGATCTTCACCACTTCCTAATTGAGAAAAAGACTATTTCTTGGTTAGAAATTGGACATTTATTACTAACTAGTTGGTAACTGTAGGACTAGAAAGTGATTGTGCTCCCAGAATCAGGTTTAAAAATAAATGTAAACATCAATCATGAAGCCCAAGGCTGATGTAAAAGCCAGCACTGTTTATTCATAAATGTTGTAATTTCAGTGCTCTAAAATTAAAAGGAAAAAAGACCCACATGTTACAAGTTTTCCTTTTTATGATCAAATTTATTTTAATCTTTGATCATTTTGTGGTTGTTCCTGTTTTTAATTACCTGTTCACTTTTTTTATTAGTATTTCACAGTTGAAGACTGATTTGCTTTAAATGAAATCAAAATGCTCCCGGGTCCAGAGAGAATTCTTTTATTTTTCCCTGAAAGAGACCCGTCTCGAATTACAAACACCCGTTTGATCCACTGTTAAAATATTGATGGTGGAACAATGAAAAAAACAAGTCAAATAATGGAGGACTTAACAAATAACTGCAGTCTGTGGTTCACAACAGAGGCTTTTTTTATCATTTCTTTTCCATTTTTGATTTGGTTTTTTTGCAGAAAAACCCTAAAAACGTGCACAACAATGCTGAATCTCAACCCAGATTTGAGAAGACGTCCACAGCAAACACTCTGAAGAATGACACCCCTCCACCCCTCAGGCAGCAAAACTCAGGATGAGGTCAGTGCAGGGATTATTAAATATCCTGTCATGCTCAACCTAAGCAGGCCAAGATGAATCTATCAGAATATCAACAAAAAAAAAATCACAGGGGTTAATGTAGCGCCAATATGAAACAGTAAGCGCTTTTGTGCATCAGACATATTGAATAGGCTTTACATGGGGATGAGGTAAATCCGTGGAGCTTTATCAACATGTGACAGATAACACTGGTATCTGAAACAAGCTGCTACACATTTAATTTCAAGTATAATTTTATAAAGGACATCATATTGTACTATTTATTCCATGCTGTATTTTAGGACAGAAAAGAGGCTAAATCATTCCTGCGGTGTTGTTGGCTTAAATCCACCGGTGATATAAGTCGTGGAACAGCACTCAGTTGCAACAGTCTCTGTGGTAGCTTATGCCACTGTAAGATGGATTATTCAAAGCCAAGCGGCTACATTTGACCTAAAGGATGTTGAAGTTATGATTAATGACAGTACACAGTGATTTATGGGAGTAAAACTCCTGCTTAGTTGGTATAGCGACACACATGGGCACACGCTGGGTCTCATACAGTATACGCACATAAACAAAGTTTGCAAAGTCTGAATACCTTACATGAAACTTTACATTAACCCATCCACAGACTGCTGTCAGTGCAGCCCATACGCCACCAAGGAGGTCAGTCTGAAGGAACACGCCACATATCAACACAAATAATGATAATTTGGGGACAGACATGGACACAGGTAATGAATTGAAAAGTGCAATAGAACAAAACGTATTTATCAGAACAGGCTGAATGGCCATTCCTCACAACTATAATCTCACTAGAAACTTAAAAAAGCCACAGAATTGTGTTTTCTGCAGATCCTAGTAGCCCCTGTGATCCTCTGCAAGGAGAATTTCTTGATAAAGTAAGTCTGATTTATTGTTTTGCCCTTGTTGAGTTTCCCCAACTCAACTGTGCGTTCTGTCACTGCATCTGGCAAGAGAGGACAAAGACACATCAGTAAATGTGCTTAGCGCTGGTGTGTTTGGGTGTGTGGGATAAAGAAAAAGATCAATTTTACGAGTTCCTAAGATTAACCCAAAGGGAGTGTGGTGGAGCGAATGAGTGTGTGAAGCTAATACATGGAGGGCCACTTTGAAGCAACCCGAGCCTGACTGATAAAGGATTTTGAAGACCGATACCAGTTTTTGGTGATTGAAAAATCGGATAGATCCACTATATTTTTCTTCTTTCGGGCACGACACAAACAGGAGCAAACAGATTTCCCCAACATTTATTAAGTGTAGCTATTTATGAGTCATTACTATAAGTTGTGGATTACTTGTTTTTGCTTTGCCTTGGTTTGACTGCGCTTGGATCAGCTGGTTGTTCTGTTCATGCGTTTACAAAACAAAACCTGCAGCCTTCCCCCTGGTGGACGAATTATGCAACATCAACAAACAACACATTGGAACCATGTTTCTCCCGTTTCTTCTTTACTTTAATTTTCATTTTTTGGTGTTTATAAATTCTGACAGAGAATAGCCAGTGTCCACCAGTGCCCTCTGGTGGACAAACTGCATGACATCAACCCTCATAACATGATCTTAGGGCAGGGGTCCCCAATCCCAGTCCGCGAGGGCCAGTGTCCCTGCAGGTTTTAGATCTCACCCTGGGTCAACACAGTTCTTTACCAGGCCTCTGAAGAACTTCAAGACATGTTGAGAAGGTAATTTATCCATTTAAATCAGCTGTGATGGATCACGGACACATCTAAAACCTGCAGGGACACTGGCCCTCGTGGACTGGGATTGGGGACCCCTGTCTTAGGGTGTTTTTCCTGTTTCCTTTCTACTTTTTACATGTTTAAATTGTCATTAATCAGTGGTTATAAATCATCATAATCGGCCAGTCAATATCAGGTAGTGGCAAATACCTAATATTGGCCAATTGATACGTAATTGACCAATATTCTCTGAATGCTGATAAAGGGAGAGAACTGGTCCTGTAAACCCGGGGTCGGGAAATCGAGCCTCACTGGGTTTTTTAGTGGCTGTAGCTCAGGAGGTCGAGCGGGTCATCTACAAACAAAGGTTGGTGGTTTGATCCCTGGCCGCTCCCGTCTGCATACCAAATATCGTTGGGCAAGATGCTAAGCTGAAGTTAATCTCTGATACAGAGTGTGAATGTTAGAAATCACTGAAAAGAGTACTCTTTAAGAAGCAGTCCCTTTACCACTTTATTCTTCTCTGCTGACGTGCTACTGAGATTATTTCCTGCTTTTCACAGATTTTCATATTGTCAAGTTAACATCTTGGAGCCTTGCACAGCTGTCGTGCTTTGGAAATTAAAAGGAGCATTTTACAAGCCAATATAAATGGCTGATTAATTAATCAAGAAAATGAATTATTAGTCAGAGCCCAACTAGTAAAATTCTTAGATATATGTAAATTAGATGGCGTGTGGGGAACAGTGTGGTTTTTCACTGTGCTTCCTTGAAAGTCTGGCTCATGCTCTAGTGCCGAGAGAATTTTATCTGATTTATTTCCAGCAACTCCAGCAACATGTTCAACAAATGAAAAAACCTTGTACTGCTGTAAATCTAACAAATCTCACATCTGGTACTCTGGAGCTGTACCTCCTGCTTTGTGTTCAAACCACTGAGTTTGCAAATTAAATGTACAGCAGCTCCCTTTATTGGACTCTGGAGGAAGAAATCCCCCCATGCACTTGTGTGATTCTCCACCACTGCACTCTTGGTTGTGAAAAACGTCGCATCACAAACATTCAAAACACGTTGCACTATTCTTTCCCTCATCGCTACAAAGAAAGTCCTCGAGTCTGAGCAGCAAATGTGTCGTGAGCACACCTGCATGTACACAAAAGCAGTGAACTAGACCAGGATCAGGCCATTGGGGGGCAGCAAAGTCAAAGGCAGCCAGCTGCTGCTGACACCAGCTTCTCATTTGATTTGTTAGGGGATGAGCAGGCTGGGAACATAAACAAAGAGAAGAGATTACCGAAACAAAAAAAAGGCAAAAAGAAACAGCAAACTGAGATGAAAGTACAGCAGCATGAGGAAACAAATCGAGTCTCTGTTCGAATAACAGAATCATTAAACGTGAGAATCGGTCCTTGAATATCGTGCTGCACGAAAGTACTGTTAGAAAATGCTAAATTATGTATTCTCAAATACTACGAAGACTTTAAGAGGATAAAGTATTATCTCCAGCAAAGGAGTACAGTGTACAATCTTATTTTCCCCCCTTTTTTATTTTTACTTCATCCAGAAAAAAGTCCCTCTGGAAACCATCCTCCCTGCTGCCGAGAGGTTTGGAGACTTGTCAATTTCTCAGATGGCCGAACACTGAAGGCTTGATTTCCTCTGTGTGTCCTCCCTCTCTCGCTCTAGCTCTTGTTCTATCTCTGTATATGTGGGGAGTGGACAGGAAAACCACACGAAGGGAAGAGGGGAAGTTGCCCGTGACTGTGTCTTGAAGTGAAAGAAAAAAATTAATATATATAGAGGCAAAGGCAAATGAAACGAGTCACACGATGCAGAAAGTACGGTGAAGATGGATGCGACGCGCTCCCATCGTTCCCGCTCTGCATAGTGCCACAATGAGAGCCTGAGTTTACATAACCCAGCACACTTCCTAAGCACACATTTAATTACAAATGGGGATTAGGGAGCAACGGCATAACGTTCCAAGCAGTGAAAAACTGAAACGAACAGATCGTTTTAAAGTGCACGAGGATCTGTTCTTCTCCCGGGTAAACATTGTCAAACAAATCTCTGGCTCTCTACCACTGCCTCTCTGGCATTTTCAGTGATTCAGTCAACAGTTTGTACTTCCCTCTCCCTCTATCTACGACTACGTCAGCCTTTTTCTAATTCCTATCCATTTTCTTGCACTGTAAGATTTTGTGCAGATCAGCTGATGAGTCTGGCACCGCTGGCGTAGTGTTCCAGCACAGGAGGCCGACTGTCAGCTCGCCACGAGCCTGTCCTCTGGCACCGGAGGCAGGAAGCACAATCTTTAATGGCAGGCAACTCAAATCTCCTCAGCGGGAGAAGAAAGGAGAAGACGTTTTATTCCATTTCTTCCGCATGTGTTCAGGGAAACTACAACAGCTGGCAACCACAAGAATTAAAATTCAATCTACATGGGCGTCGATCTCTTCTATCGACTTTTCCGCAGACGGAAAAGGAGAAAATAAAAGGCTCATGATTTAGGGTGGAGCCTTTTTCTTTCGATGGGAAAAAAATACCTCACCTGATGCAGTTTGAACCACTAAATTTGGGTAAAAAACCAAAAAACAAAACAAGACTTGCTTGATAGTGCAGAAGATACCAAACCCATTATTCTGCTCAATTAACAATTATTCAACAAGAGCAAATAAGATAAGTGTTAAAAGACAAATGGAACAAATTTCAGATGGGGAGAGTGAATGAGAGTCGTCGCTGGTGGGGAAAAAAGAAAGAAGAAAAAATGCAGGACCAGGGTTTTTCTGCACCCAGCACAAAATGTTTCAGCTTCAAATGAAAAAAAGGATTAATTTAGCATGCTTCCCTAGGCTGCCAAACAGTTAGGCTTAGATATGTATACGCGCAGCTAACATTCCATAAGCTAGACGAGAAAGCTAAATGAAAAGAGGCAAATTGCAGTCGTGTAATTCAGGACAGCACATTCACTCACATACCCGTCAGGTCATCTCTCTCTTTTTTATTTACCAACCAAAGGAGCTTTAAGTGCTTCACTTTGACTTTGGCTTTTGAGAAATCCTGTCAAAGCCAGTGATTTTTTTTAAAAGACGCAACACACAGGAAGGATCAGATCTGTGCGTGTTGACGTGCCTCTGCGTTTTCAAAAGCTCAGCATGCACTAAAAATTTCAAGCTGTGTGTCACCTCGACACGTCTATTCTAAACTTAGTCAAACACTTTCTGGTGTTTTGGCGACTGCTGACATCTTGGTATATTGACACCTAAGTATATATACGTACATATATTCGAGGATATCAGTCCTGCCATCTCCTTGTTAGTTACATGCCAGAGGAAAAAAAATAAATAAATAAAAATAAATTATATATATATACACACATATATATCTCCTGTGTCAAGAGAAGGAGACAGGTGATTTATCTCACAGCATACAGACATGATGAATAAATAAAATATGAGGTAGCATTGTCTGGCTGGTAAATAATAGACAGAGACATAGCGTTATTGCTGCTCCAAAGTGAACTGCAGGTGCAGCTGCTAATGTTGCTCCAAATGTACCACCTGCAGTGCGCCACAGAGACATTGTGTGCTAAATGATGCGAATCAATTACCACATCCACGACCAGCGAGCCTTTACTGCTTTATGTGAAACAAAACATCAGATGATGCCCTTTCAGGCAAAAAATACTAAAATTAAAAAATAAATAAGGAAACACTCCGACTGGGTCTTTTAAGTCTAGTCATCTATTTGAAATGAAAAAAGCATGTCCTATCATTAAAAAATTTAATCATCTGCACAGAAACAGTAATTCCCACATCATAGGTACGAGACAGGGGTGGGCGGGCCCCAATATCGACGGTATCGATACTAAAGCAATGAGATCGATATTGCATTTCTATCTATGTGTTAAATACGCTGAGTTGTGTTAAATACTTTATTTGGAAATGAGAAAACAGATCTCAAACATGCGCCACTAAAAAGTGTTTGAGCCTTCTGTGTTGACTATCACATTTATTTGAGGAGCTATTTGGGTAGCCGACAGCAGCGGTCCCCAAGTTGTGCCACAGACCGGTTTATGTCTGACAATATTTTCACGCACCGGCCTTTAAGGTGTCGCGGATAAATACAACAGAATAAAATCGGCACTGGTATCAAAAAAAAGAAGATTTATTCATAACACACGGGAAAAGACCCAAGGAAACCGAGTTAACGATAAAAACCCTGAAAGCCATGAATTTCACACTCAAGCCTCAACTTATGCGGCTCTTGTTCACTAATTATTGTGGAAAGTAACAATCACAGTGATTTAGTGGTCGTTAAAATGTGTTCGGAACTAGCAAACTAATGATGACTCATCTGAAAAATGACGACACAGTGCTCTCTGCTAAAAAAGCTGCCTTTATAGGTTAAATCCATCGGTATGTATCAGCAATACCGGCTCTGTATATACTTTGTGTCGGACGTCTACCGCAATTTGCAGATTTGCACGGCACTAGTCTACCACCATTCTTAATTTGCCAGTGTTTCCAACATATTCCGCCTGTTTTGTATTTTTAGCCTCATCCTCTTCTCGTTTTTATCTGTTTATGTATTTACTGCCATCCTCCTTTTTTTACCCTTCTTCTATGAGCTGGCCAGTTAGTCAGGGCAGACCTTCAAGTGTCATTTTCTCTCTCTCTGCTGAGATAAATGTCCTAGCAAAGGTGCTCATCACCCATTTATGATGAGAAGTAGGGGCAGCAGGGAAAGGCACGAGAACAAACAAGATGACAGGAGGTGTTAGGTATTTTAGACTTCCTTCGAGGCGTGGACGTCTATCAGCAGAGAATGTCCCTTAGTCTGTAACACAGTCAAATATATTCTCAAGTAATATTCAAGCATGCCATTCAGCGTGTTAGTACGAGCTCGGGAGCAGCTTGGGAGAACAAGAAAACAGAGACTGCTTCAGATTGTCTTCCCAAATTGACTCAACTTTATTCACAAGTATAACAGTTTATATAGAGGGTAAAATTCACCCAGTGAATTCACCCAATTCCACCCAGTGCTTCCTGCAGAAGTTCTCTGATGACTCTGCAATCACTGATGGGGACGACAAGGAGTACAGAGGTCTGACCCAAGACTTTGTGGACTGGTGCCAGCTGAACTACCTCCAGATCAACGCCAGTAAAACCAAGGAACTGGTGGTAGACTTCCGCAGGCACAAGCATTCTCCACTGCAACCACTGAACATCCAAGGTATGGACATTGAGGCTGTGGACAGCTACAGGTACCTTGGTGTTCATCTGAACAATAGACTGGACTGGACTCATAACTCAGACGCCCTCTACAGGAAAGGGCAGAGCAGGCTGTACCTGCTGCGGAGACTCAGGTCGTTTGGAGTGGAGGGCCCACTCCTGAAGACCTTCTATGACTCTGTTGTGGCTTCTGCTATCTTTTATGGTGTGGTCTGCTGGGGCGGCAGCATCTCTGCTGGGGACAGGAAGAGACTGAACAGGGTGATCCGAAGGGCCAGCTCTGTTCTAGGATGCCCTCTGGACCCAGTGGAGGTGGTGAGTGACAGGAGAATGGCGGCTAAGCTGTCATCCCTGATGGACAACATCTCCCACCCCATGCAGCAGACTGTGACAGCACTGAGCAGCTCCTTCAGTGGGAGACTGCGGCACCCACGGTGTGGGACGGAGAGATTTCGCAGGTCTTTCCTCCCCACTGCTGTCAGACTCCATAATAAAGACTTTAACTGATCAGGCACACACATCCATACATGTGCAATAATACTAAGTGCAATAATCCTTTCTGTCATCGTTGTATTTTTACTCAGTTGTATATAGCATTTGTATTTGTATTCTATTTTTATCTTATTGTATATTTATTTTATTTTATTCTACTGTATATAGTATTTTATTTTATTCTATTCTGTACAGTTGTGTACTGTATTTATTCTTATTGTATTCTAATTTTTGCCTCATAACTTTTGCACTGTCCTCTTCCTGCTGTGACAAAACAAATTTCCCACGTGTGGGACTAATAAAGGTTATCTTATCTTATCTTATCTTATCTTATCTTATCTTATCTTATGAGACAGCAGATTTATCAGTTTAAACCAGTACAGACCAAGATAAGGCAGCGTCTTCCTGCCCATGGGTGAAGAAGCATCCTTTGTGTAGTGTATCAGTTCAGCTACAATTGTGATTATCTCAGCGACATATTTTCAAGGCACAAAACAAAGAGTTCTTACATTAGTGAAATCTGAAACAAACCATTTGGCCTTCAACAGGCGTCTCCTAAAAGATTAAGAAACTAATGTAGCTGAGGGAGTGATCTCTGTGGTATTTCAACCTTGTACCAGCCTGTGATTCTCACACATCAATTCTTGGGTCAAAGAGAAAAATAACTAAAACAAAGGGGCCTTATTGAATGACAGAGTTTTCCTGTATAATGTCACTATAAAACAATATCCAGTAAATGCTCCCATGGTACTAAAATACCTAACAGGAGGTACCAGTAGAACAGAAGAGAATGGGATTGGACCTTTTTTTAACATCTCTTCTTTCAAAAGATAGAAGAGAACTTAAATTATTTTCACTTCAAGTGACATAACTGAGGGCATTGCAGAACCCTTAATCATGAATCCCTCCTCTTACTTCTAAAGACTTCCTTATCCTTCTGTGTTTGGGTGGATATCTACTTTCTTACACTGGAAAGGTATCTCGAAGGCTCCTAGTTGTACATCTCATTCTATCTCACTATGCGATAATGGTTTCCTCCAAATGCCGACAGCTAAACTAAAAAAACTGCTGAAAAGGTGAGTCACTGTTTAGTGCGTACTCAGACAGCTGCACAGTTATCGACCTTGAAGAGATGTTCTTTTATTCAAACCAAATCGTCCAGCATTGGGCCGAAGCTTTCTATTGCGAGCATCGACGCACGCTGCCATTCAGAAACGTGACCTTGGAGATTCACTAATTTCCCCCGTTCTGCAACAGTAAAGGCACCGCCCTCCCCAGTGCTTTATCCGACTGAAGATTTACAGACTCTTCAGGTCAAAATCCACACATGTCATATCTATTTTGATGTCGGCCATTTTACTTTAGGTTCATGGCAGCAACTTGAAAAATTGGAGAAGAAAGAAATGTCGAGTAAAAAAAGAAAAATTTAGAGGACGGTTTTCAGGAGAAACCATACAAAACTCAATGTGTTTTACTGATAAAAGGTAAAAAAAAACAAATAATAGAGAAACCTTTAAAAAGCACTGAATGCATTTATAATGGCAGGCATGTAAAAACACTTTTGTAAAACGCTCAGGAGGCACTTCAAATATTTACTAGTACTTCCCTTCAATTAATACAAAATAAGAAGTTTTTTTTCCATCTATGATAAAAAGTTACAGACATGCTGTTAACTTCTGTTTGAAACAGCGAGCTGTTTCTCCGTCCATTAGTTTGAAACGTTTTGGAGTTTAAACACGTCTCTGCTGCCACTTTAAATATAAAAGTAGCACTCAATCACTTCTAATTACGGAAAATTTGAAAACATGGCACTACTGTACCTGCATGTTGTAGGGTAAAAACACTGTTAAATTAAGGGTACGCTTTAAATTTATATTTCGTCCCGAGGCTTTGATGGGAACACATATTTAAATATGCTGGTAGGTGTCAAAAAAAAGATCAGAGCTTTAAAAATATGCAGAAGACGCAGATTAATATGGCAGAACAAGGCCTCATATCTGTATAGCATATCCATAATGGTGCAGTGATTTCTCTTTCTGTCTGCTTGGATTTGTTGTACTGTATAAACACAGTGTGCATAGGCTAGGTTTGACATATGGAATCAAAATCGTATGTGGCAGTAATTGGTACCTGACCTCAAGAAATTATTCACACAAAGGCAGTCTGGCAATTATGCAAGGTCTATTATAGGGCTCGAGGATTAAAGAGACTTTCAGATAGATTTTTTTCCCCTCCCTCTGTGGGTGGAAAAGGCGTTTAGACAAGCATTTAAATTATGCCACTCTAACACCAGTGGAAGCGGCATTTAGCATAGCTGAGAACCGAGCTCATCTGAATACAAATGGCTTTGGGAAAGATTTTTTTTCTGAGTGCAGAGATGATGCAGCAGGAGATCGCGGCCTGTTTGGAACCGTATATTCCCGTGACGTCTCTGTATCATCTTAGAAACAGACAACACTGTGAAAGACACAATAGAAAACAATCGTCGATTTAGAGTAAACTATTCACGATGAATGTGCGTGAAGATCTGCCACCATCACCCTCACTGGCCTCTTTTTACCGAACACGCAACGTCTCTCATCCTGATTCTGACATTCCAAAAAGTTGACATTAAAAATTAACTTTGATGATGTCAATAGTGTTGCAAGAGAAAAAAAAGGGGGTATTGCTGCATCAGTTTGATTATTATTAGTGGGCATCAGTGAGAACTGCAGCTGTCTGCTAATTTTCTTTTACTGCAACATTTTGATACTTTGTAACCCCCAAACAGGGCTGTATGCTGATTGGCTGATTGAAAACTTTTTTTCTGCTGCCTCCCCTCCACCCTTTTCCTTCCTTAGATGGAAATGAGTGTTTATTTTATACATGTTTTTGATTGGCTATTCGCTGTGTGACCTCAAAGTTATGGAAGCAGCGGCAATAGTTTAGAAAAGTAAATCTACTTGAATCTGTGCAAATCTTGAGCACAACACAGAACATTTTTAGCCTTTGCGCATAACCTAAAAGGTAAAAGAACGTAACATCACTGCCAGGTTGCAGAATTTCATACTGAAAGGTGGCAACCATCAATGTCACCCGGTTGACATTCTGCAATTATAACCTGTGATTAAACTGTAAAAGCCGTGTGGCAACCCATTATTTCACTGCCACTATGAATGAACAGCGAGGAAAGTGAGCAGGTAATTGCACAGCCTGTGTGTTCTGGTGCTTCGGTCTTTCTGAAAACCGGTGTGATTGCTGTCATTAAGTTTAGGCAGTAATGTAATGACAAAAAAAAAAAAAACTTCCCTAAATGGCAGCATGAGGACCAACTGAGGACAACTCCTTCAGCGTGCCTACAAGTTAAAGAGTATTAAATTCAAATAATTAAACAACGTGCAAATTATGTTTTTCGCCTCCGGTGAAAACATTAGGAAAGAGGAAGCTCGTGCTGTGCTGAGTGATGTATTGACTGATCTGCGGTGGACACACTTCCAGCCATCAGCTTGGGCCTGGAGCCATCGCTACTCTTCTGCACTGACAGTTGGGAAAACACAAGCACTTACTGTACGTGGGCGGTGGCATCTTGTCAGGGAAAATGCAATATGCATTAGACACAATCCAATCTGTCTCCAGTGGATTGATGTGTGTTTGTGTGAGTGTATGTGTGCGCTTCCAACTGGCGTTCGCTGTGTATTCGTGTGCGGCGCGTGTGTGTGTGTGTGTAAATGCAGCAGAAAGACAGAAAGCGGAGAGTCTCGGTGGGATCACTTGGCGCTTGGCTGGCACACCATCAGACAAACACACTTCATTACAGGCCTATTTACCTGATTAACTGGGCTACTTTATCAGCTGCACAGCACTCTGCAACACACAACTGTCAGCAGCGCCCCGGCTCCCTAAAAGCTCCCCTCCCACACCCACACAAACAGACCCACACTCAAACACAAAACCTCCACTTACCGACTGACTGTTTGGATGACTGACTAACTTGCTGAAACAAAGCCTAAGATGGCATTCTCCTTCGCTCGGCAGACTCAGAGGATGACATCAAATATACCTCCCTGTAGTCTTGAATTAATGTCACCTCTTACAAGTTAGACTCAAATACGACCTGAATAATCTGTTGTGCTAGAGTTTTCCTTATGGGGAATAACATTTGGGTAACCTTTTCATGTAATGGAATGTAACAATCAAAAAGAAATAAAGCCTCGAGCTGTCTCCCAAAGACGGGAAAGAGGACAAAGCCCACCTTGAAACATTATTATTACAGGAGGGTAATGATTTCCTTTTTCCTCTTTGCTTTCTGTGGATCTGACTGCAGGCGAGAAGAAAATCATTTCTCAGCATCAGTTTTAAAGCACTACACCAAACTAAACCTGCACGCCCGATTCAACCCAATTAGACATTTCCCACGCAGCAAGAGCTAAGTTACAAAAATAACTTTTTCATGGTTTGGCAAATGATTAAAGCTGGCACCGCAGATGAATAAAAGTAGTCTAACAAAGTTTAAAAAAAGAAGAAGAATTTCTTCTTATTCTAAGGGTGAACCATTTTACTATGCCTGTATTTAAAGCAGGATCAGCGGTGTAGGATCTGGTTAAAAGATTACATGAGAGTCTTTTGAGGCTGATTTTCTAAAGATTTAAATAAACTTAAGGCTACAAGTCACACTAGGGAAAAGAGTGACTGGAGACCGTGGCACAAGCAAAATTATTGTGACTATCTGCAATGAACTAGCGGTCTCATTGCGTTTGAACTGATTACTCTGAAGACGGGGACCGTGTCTTTGAGGACACGCAGTCTTCAAACCCCTCTTGGTTTATCAAGCTGTCTGCTAATCTACACACACAGAGCATTCACATTAACTACTTACATTTAGAGTCCAGCCTGAACCTCACCAATTTCCTCCACAAACAGTGATGTAGTTGCTGCAGTTCAAAGTTCAAAACGATTTTTATATGTGAATGTAACCAGAATACAACCACTTGATTCAAGTTGCCTCAAAAGAGATGCTTAACAGACGCGATGTGTTTGGCACAGAGTGAATCAGATTGATTGCAATGTGTTGGCAATCTGTCTGCATTTATAAATTAGATAACAGTATTTGCAGACCTTCACCAGTCTGTCTGAGAGTGACTGCAGTCTGCAGCCCCAGCTGGGCAGTGATTGTTTGGACACAGGTTAACTCATGACCTGTGGAACGTGCCCTGTGGTTAAAAGTGGTTTCTGTCTTCTACCTATAAGAGGAAGCTACACCTCCAGAGCATCCGGTGAACGCTGTCCTAATTTTGTCACAACCAGTCACACTTTCTCTCAGTTCAGTAGGAAAGTTTGGACAGTGCTCCTTGATGCCAAATTAAGATCGGCCAGGATCGTCAGCTTGCCTAGCCCGAAGCAAGACTCTCTTTTTTCTGTTTGCCATGCGTGTCTATAGAGGCTGCACCAAGCCAAGCGGCCCCATTTGAATTTAGATCACAGGAAGACAGTTGCTGGCAGGGGCAAGCTCCTGGTCACAGCCCATATGATGGGGCCTATCAGGGCTACGGCCCTGTTACTACACCTGCATACTGTTCGGCTTTGGCGCTGCTTGGCTGGCATATACAAACATGCATTCACACAGGCCTACTGGAGTTAATCATAATAATGGATGCAAATATATACAGTGTGAAGACACAGAAACATATGGTCACAAGAAACTGTAAATGATGAGACTTAAAGCTTTTTATTCATCATATTCACACACACACACACACACACACACACACACACACACACACACACACACACACACACACTCTAGCTACCATGCTGACACTACATCTGTTTGTGCCATACCACGGCAAGCCTCTGATCACAGGCGCTGTCATGTCTCATGGGCGAGGTTAAAGCAGATTTGCCAAAAGGTGGGAGTATATGTGGGGGTGAAGAGAGAGGGAAGTGATAAAATGGGAAATGCGGAAGGTAAAAGAGAAGGAAGAACATCAAGAGAGAAACAAGAAAGGGAACAAATATGATAGGAAAACCGAAACAAAAAAACAGATAAAAGGCAGAAATCATCTGTATACTAAACCCGGCACTGATACTAGGTAGAAAGCAGCAAGCAGACAGCAGTGCTGTTGTCTGTTAATGTCGCCTGGTACGATCTTTGATCTCCTCAAAGAGTCTAAAATATCTGTCAGGTTGCATTTTCGTTCTAGTAAACAGAGCAAGAAAATTGCCTGCTTTTTAGCTCCCGGTGGAGGAGAAGGAATTACACGGAGCGATGTGCTCCATTCAATACAACTGTGATGAAATCATCGTGAGACTTTCATTTCTGATGATTCCATTATTTGAGATCCAAAAATATAATCAGCGAAAAATGGGCTGAAACTACTTTCATGGGACCTGGGTTTTCCTCTGCTAAAAACCAACAGTGGTACATAAGGAGGAGGTTTTCCACTTCCACCCGTGGTGCTGCAGAATACTTCCACAAAGAATTAGTTAATCAGTAAAACAAAATCTGTCACGGTCCTGGGGTTCTGTGGAGTTTTGCATTGTTAGCTATATACTGCAGTTTGGGTTTCCTGTTTAAAGGCTTCGTTCTTATATTTGGATCCAGTTTCCATTATTTGTTTTTAACCCCCTAGGACCTGGCATCTACATATGTGGACATCACATTTTGGGTTATTTAGACCAAAATACTCAATTTTGCTCTACAAGGGCCTGATATCCACTTACGAGGACATTATACTGCTACTGTTCTACCGAATATCCTCATATGTGGCTCAAATGTTCTTAGAAACAAAAATTAGGTAAAAAACAAAATCTGGTAATTCTTTGTTTTTACATTCATCGGGACCCAATCAGCCCAAATATCAAAGAGAAATTAAAAATGCATGCAGTGGAAGAGTTCGGGTCTTAGGAGGTTAATTCATGTTTTTTCAACTAACATGCTGAGCTGTAGTTTCTAGTTTTTATGGAGTGCTGGATGGTTTACTCCCCTAATTCTTTTTTCCAATTCTTAGTCTTAATTTAGCTTCAGTTCCTGCACCGAGTTTGTTATTTCTGGCATGTTTCGTTCCCTCTGTGCTTCTTCCTTCTGTTTTTGCACCCTCATCTTTCAGCGTTCCTCTCTCCCTTCTTCATGTTTAGAGCGAGTTGTCTTGTCTTTGTGTTTAGCGATGTGTCTGTTAGGTCGTTTCCCATTTTTGACAGGCAGTCTGATTATCCTGATTACGTTCACCTGTGACCTGTTCCGCCCCTGTTTCTTATTTCCCATTGGCTTCAATATATAAATGGCCTGTTTCCCCTGCTTGTGTGCTACTCTCTAATTTGATTAATCCTTCTGTTTTTGGCTTTGCTTGTGTCTTGAACTTGCTCCTGTACTACTCCATTTTGCTGGTTGTTTCTGACCATCACTGTGCAGTACTGTTGGTCAGTAGTGATTAAAGTAACTTTTCTTTGATTGTGAGTCGGTGCACCTTATTTTTTTAACAAGAGAGCTGCAGTTAAGACGTTTCAACACTTGTGGCAAATGGGACTGAAGCTAATCTCAAAGTGTTTCTAGCACGTCAACAAGCTGCATTCAAAACTGGATCTTATCTAAAACAATCCGTCGCATTTCAGATGTTAATACAGAACCAGAGGGAAAAAAGTGGAAGAAAGTGGCTTCTTCTGTTGAGACCACACGGAGGCGATGAATAAACGTTGCCCTTCTTATCGTCACATACCCAAATACACATGAATCTGTTCAGCTGCCTGGCTGGAGTAAACTGACTGTGCTTCCCACCACCGGTGCATTACGACAGTCATTATCTGAGAAACCTGTGTACATACTTTATTGATTTACCCAACTCTGACTTTGCTGGTGTGAGAAGTCTCTGACTTCAGGAGTTGAAATCTATTTGACTAAAATATCACAAAACAAAAGTCTGAGGCTGATTCCAACAAACAAAAGACAAGCTTATTTACATTAGATGGAAAAGTCACCAGCAAAGGCCAAACATTGTGATGTAAATGCATAAGCCTGGTTACACTCCCTGGGAGAGTGCTGATCTTTATCATTTCACCCTTTGTCTCATCACACACGCGCACTTCTCCGCTGTACTGTATAGCGTGCTTGAGATCAATAGCGAGCGCCATGTGCAAATACATCTCAGTGGTTGTTTGATATTGTCACCGGGGAGCTCCAGGGTCTGCTTAAAAGCATGGAGGAGAAGGAAAATAAATTCCTCTACCAGCATGACTAATATAATCCCATTCAGTCTAAAGTGTCGCGCATTCATTTTGAGAAAAAGAAAATACCTCATGCCGTTTCAAGCCCAACATTTCAAATCAAAGGATCACTTAAATCAAGGGCTACTGTTTTCTAAACAGGCAGATGTATTCTTTTCTTCAGTGTGAGAATATGCAGTAGTAGACAGTCTGCTAACATCCACGCCTTGAGAAATGATTATTTTTTTTACCACTGATGTAATGAAGAGGCTTTAATGTGACTGACCTCCCATGTTTAGCCTGCAGCTAAAGGTCAAACACGAGTATGAAGCCACGAAACCTAAAAAGAACAAGGAGCTCAAATCAAAGGAGTTCCTATTCAAAACAAACAGTGAGCACTGCAGAGGACCTAAATGCAATAATTCACCTTTAGGGAGTAACACTGAGATCTGTCTTCACTTTGACAGCTACAAATCAAAGCTTTCAATTTATCGCTCAGCCTTCTTTACGGCCCTTTACCTGTGGTCGCGGGCTTTGGTTAGCGACTGAATGAATTAGATCACTGATACCAGCAGCCCGAGATGAGACTCCTCTGCGGGGTGGCTAGCCTCACTCAATATGAGAAAGTGAGCCGCAAACTGAGAGGGCTACAGTATCGAGCTGTGGTGCCTCTGCACTAACAGGAGCTCTGGCTGACATGGTTCAGGCCAGACCACAAGGACAACACACTGTGTGGGAAGGATGTCGAGGCAGCTCTGTCCATGTTTTTACCATTAAGACACCGATTTGATATAATTAGTTTTTGGGTTGAAATTTTCTCTACATCTGAAGAAAGACTGAGTTCTTAAGAGAAGGCTGGAGGAATCGCAAGTAAACTGTTTTTGTGTTTTTGTCAATTATCTGTTCACCATAATTTACTAAATGATCATCACGCTGTATTGCAGGAGTCTGAAGACGCAGCTTTAAGGCTTTTCATGCACTGCCTTTCAGAAACAGATCCATCCATGTTTTTATGCAGCGTATGACTAAGAGTTGGGTATTGAGATATTTTGTGTTTGAGGAGGATGGATATCGACAGGCTATAGACAACAAAAAGGCAGAAAGCAAACAGTATGGACCAGAATTAAAAAACGGGAATCTGAACGCTCACCATCAGTGCACCTCAAAGCCGGTGATGAATTCTGCATTTACAAGAGCAGTGTGAGTTTCAGATGCAAACATTAAATTAACAGTATGGCGTAAAATGTTCATAACCTGAGATGTTTTCATTACTTATCACAATAACTTTAGCTTGTTAAGGTTAATGCAGTGAGTGGGCTGCTTATACAACACTGTGTGTATGTCGGAGATCATTGTATATGCAGCTGTACAGTTATTTGCTTGTTTGTTTGTTTTTTCATGATATTTGCTGTTGGCAAGTGTGAAGTTGGAGTGGTACTCTTAGTTGCCTGCTAATTAAAAAACTGGAGCACTAAAGGCCAAGATATCCTGACATCCTATTATGTGGTAGCTGCCTGCAACAAACAGCACTGCCTGATGCACTCAACGGACAAACAGTCATCAACAGTTAATGCTTATCTTTCAAAAACAACAAAAAACTTTAGTCTCCAAACCCAAGCCATGAAAATCCAAATGATACCCTCAAGGAAAAAAGCTCCACAGCCAAAACAGACTGCATCATTTCAACTGTTTTGGAATTTGGTGAAGTGACATCGTTCTCACCAGGATCAGGAAACAAACCATTATGGAGGGGCCATGAAAAATACCTGTTTCAGCTGCTGTGTGTGTTGCAGTCCAACATTATCTCAAATTCTAGCAGCATAACACATAAAGATGATGCATTCACTCAGTCATAACAGCATCAGGAACATCACCATGTCATTACACCTCAAGCCTCACTATTTAACCCCCCAAAACAATCCACTGCTGAACAGTGTAAAGCTTTGTTCTCAGGCAGACCTGCTGAGTTGTCAAACAATGGCAAACGGTCTGCATGAATGCAGAGATATGACAATTATGAAACTGATGTGCGGGAAGGAGCAGAGCAGGACAAAGACGAGTGATAAGTTTTCTTCCCGAAGGTTTAAGGTGACAGAAGTTCACTGACTGAGTGGTTTTTAGCCAGGCACAGCTGGCTTCACACATCTGGCTTTTTCTTTTCCCCTTTTTTTGTGCAAATAAAACATGACGGACGTCCACACTACGCCAGGCGCAGCAGTCGGACTAGCACAAGGTTAACTCGATGAAAAGAGCCAGCTCCCACTGGAATTTCACCTCTTTCACATTTCAACATTCTCCACATTACTGCAATGCAAAATTTACTTTTGCAGAAAAATTATTTATGATAGTACATTATTGAATATTGATCTGTCTTTTCTAACTCTGAGCTACTTTATGATTTCTTTTTTGTAAACATGCAGTATCAGCAACAAAAAAGGGAACAAATTTCTGTCTCCACCTGAATGCATTTTCCAAACCAATGACTACAAAACAGACCTACATCTACATTGGGTACATTTTGATTTCCCCCCTTTGAATGCGTTAATCAGTCAATACTGTCCCACATGCTACACTCACACCTAATGCTGGCTTTAAGCACCTACTCTCTAGATGCTCATTATCCGTCATACACGTACGATTCTTTACGGGCCTCGAGTTCTTGGGAAAGTACTTAAATCTCTCCACTGAATCCTGAAAATCTTTGTAAAATAGTGAAAGAGTCAAGAGCAATCTGAACAATAGTCCAATAATATACTCTCCCACAGCTTGGAGTGTCCCTATTCTTTCCATCTCATAAAACCTTTATGTGGCCAAGCTCTTAAAACTCAGACAAGGAGAGCCCATTTCACCAACTGGGAAAAGTTCAATTTCTCTCTAGAATCTTTCCCAGGAAAGAAAATGCTTGAAAACCCTCCTATTAAATCTTTCAGCAAATCCTTCCATAAATAATGTGAACCAAGTGTGCCAAGTCACACTTCTGTTGTAACAGAGCGCTGTCCACACCCTTAGAAAATCTATAGTTAGTAAGCAGCAGCTACACCGCCACCACTTTTCAACCATATTTAGAAAAACAGACAGAAAAGATACTTGAACTCTGCAAAGCTACTTCACTGTCAACCACTGCACCTTGTAAGATGCACAATATACTGTCTAAAAGCAGCAAAACACCGCTCCATAAGCTCACTGAAGAAATGGTTTTTAGAATATAAAAGGAGAGCTGAGTGAGCCGCATTAAAGGTCTTGTACTCTCAGACCGATAAACCCTCTGCCAAAGGCAGTAAGATTTTAAAATCATCACCATAAGACGCAAGACAAACAGTACGCAGAAAGTGGCTGGAAAGGACTCTCACCTCTCTCGCAGGTACTATCCCAAAAGCCGGTCCCGGTACAGTCACAAATGAAGCGGTTCCAGCCCTCCTTACAGACCCCGTTGTTCTTGCAGGGGTTGCTGTCACACTGTTTCCCCGTCACCTTACTACACGAAGACTTGATGCCGGTCATGTTCTGCGACTGAGCTATCTGCCGGATGTCCTTGCTGCGGCCATCGATGAACAGATCCCGAACACAGCCCACATAGCCGTAGTTGAGCATAGCTGTCCAGAGCTCAGTCGGGAGCACCAAGCCCATTCGGCTGTCAGGCAGACCGCCCAGATAAAGGTCCCCCTCCAGGTCCAGGATCTCATTTTCCCCGCTGGCTGTGAAAGGGGTCCGACGGCTGTTTACTGAAATGATGCCTGAAGGGGGGAAAAGGCGATTACTGACAAATAAAATATCATTAAATCGACTTGTGTTAGAAAAATGCTGGGGTATCCACTCTGACATGTTTCTTGGTGGTGTTTTTCAAAGCAGGCCTCGTATTTTACAGTCTAAGTGATCTGCCATGTTCTACTGGCTGACAAATAAAAACACTGCTTGCTTCAGCTACAGTTCTTGAACCCAAGTAACATCTATTACCTTTAGTCTATAGTTCTTTCCAGAACCTTTCAAAGAGACTGACAGTCATTTTTTTCATTCATCAAGGTGAGGACAGAGCTGAAAATGACAGATTTCTTTTTGTAATTTTGTACTTGAGCTTTAACAAAGTAGAGATGCACTCAGCAAAATTGTGAAAGATAGAAATAGCGCAGCACACCACCCCGTGCTAAAGATGTGGGCTGAGTAAGTGGAGGTGCAAACCTATGTTTGGCAGCCAAAATTGCACTGATCACAGACTTTAACAAGCTCTTCAGGGAAACTATTTGTGTCACCAAATAACAGAAAAGAAGGCTGAACGAAAAAAAATCAAAGAAAAAAACCCTCAAATCTGACAAAACTACTCGTCTCCTGGGAAAAGGTTACAGAGCAGGTCACTGTCTGCACCTGTGGACACTCAACGATCGCTCATATAGTACTGCCGAAAAACACTTTAGAAACTCCTCATTTCTTTTTATTTTGCAAGGACAAAAGGTGTAACGATTTATTGAAAGATGCACAAACATACGTGGAAAAACGGTGTTTAAGGCAGAAACTGTGTAAAAGCCTGAAAGTCAATATTTGGTATGACCAACTTTATTCTTCAACACAGTCTGAATGCTCTTAGCCAAGCTTTTATGTCACGTCTTTAAGTAGTCTTCAGGAACAGTTCTCCAGGCATTCAAAGCTCTTCTTTGGACATTTCAGCCTTTTGTTCTGTTCTCTGTCAGCATGATCCCACACTGCGTCAGTAATATGCAGGTCTGGGTGTAGCTGAGATATAATGTACGAATTGTGAACATTCTCAAAACTGTATTGTACATAGGTTATACTTTTTTATTGTGTGAACTTTATTTTTGTGGAACTAAGGTTCCGTGTGTTATTGTTGAAGTGGGACATTAATCAGTGTAACGCCACCTGCGGCCACATTGCGGGTGTGGGGTTTCCTAGCCAGAGCTGTACAGACTCCACACTGGTGAGGCACGCTTTCTGTAGCTCTTCTCCCTGTACTAAATTATCCATATAAATTCGGTGTATTTGTCTTTGTTAAGTATTGGCTCCTAGGGTTAAAAGCTCTCAAAGTGTTTTCAATCGCTTTGAGTGAGAAAAATGATATTTGGAACTGCGCTTTATCTGTTGTATCATCCGTTTGTGTGGAACTGACTTGTGTTAAACAGGGTGAGGAGAAGCCTGCTGCCGCTGTGTGACACTGATTTTGCTGCTGCACTCTGTTTTATAGGTATGTGTAAATGTGTAGTTTTTGTTTTATGTGTATAATGAGCTCATGTCCCGAGGCTGTGCTCTGAGCAGTATCTTCAGCCATGTTGGGAAGAGTTAAAAAGTTGTTTGAATATGTATTATGCAATTGACCTATTTTAATGGGAATTTGAATGTTATACGTTATTGTTAGTGATTCCATAATTGTCTCTGTTTTACCCCACTGTAATATTTGATTTTGAAGTGGCGGTTGTGAAAATTATTATTTTGATAAGTTGTATTTTCTTTTATATGATGCAAGCAGAGCTGTACAGACTCCACACTGGGTGAGGAGAAGCCTGCTGCCGCTGTGTGACACTGATTTTGCTGCTGCACTCTGTTTTATAGGAATAAACCCTGTTTCCAGCCAGTCCGTGTCTGTTGTCACAACGCAGTCGACCATTTCACATCTGCTACATAAAAGTGGTGCCGTGACCCGGATGCATCTGATCAGCCGCTGCCGATCGCTGAGGTTGAGCTGAACACTTCCGACACCTGTAATATAAGTAAAATTATTCTGTGGGTCAGCAAAAAATTTCCAGTGTTCTGTTAGTAGGCATTTCTCCCAGTTACACCTGTTAGAGTCTAACTGAGCCGTGTTTACTTGTGTTGTATTTTTCTGAGTGATAGGTATTTTTGTATTCCTTTTGTTTCTGATCCCCTTTGTAGTTATTGCTAACCTCCTGTAAGCAACATGGCTGGTAGGGGCCAAGACTCCTTTAACCTTTTCACGCCAGTTGCTGGGAGAGGTTGGAGACTGTCTGGGGCAGATGAAGTGAGAGACAGGTCTATAATGTCGCGTGATGAGCCAGCAGAGTCAGATGACATTATTCGAAATAAAGCTCATGAGCGCCAGTCCTCAACCCCTGCTTTGAGCGACGACAGCACACACAAAGAGCTACGTGAGCTCATTGGTGAATTGGGAACCCAGATAGGTGAATCAATCGCTAGCCGGCTACTATCCAGTCAAGTCCCACTTGGTCCAAACCAGACAACTCCAGCCGAGTCCCCCAAAGTTAAGAGCCCTGACACCACTCTCGACCTCTCCAAAGTGAACTTAGTGGTCCGACAAGATATCAAAGACCCACCTATGTACAGAGGTGATGATGCGGATAAGTACTCTGTTCATGAGTGGATAGACATGATGGAAGTGTACTTAGAGAAGAGAGGGTTGTCTAGAGCCGTGCAGGTGGATGAAGTCTTAAACCACCTCCTCGGCAGAGCTAAAAACATTGTTAAGGTGGGTTTGAAAAGTAACTCATGTTCTGGTGTAGTGACCAACCCTGAGACCATCTATGCCATACTCAGGCGTTATTTTAGTGATAGTCCTGGCTCCTGTCAACCACTGGCTGACTTCTATGCCACCCAAGCAGTTGCAAAAGAGACCCCAGTAGACTATTGGGTGAGGCTTAATATCGCTGCTGAGGCAGCTGACAAGCATTTACAGCGTCAGGGAGGCAAAATGGAGAACATGGAGGCAGAGATAGCCATGATGTTTATCAGAAATTGTCCTGATCCCAGCCTCGCCTGTGTTTTCAAATGTAAGCCCATCAGTAAATGGACAGTAATGGAGGTTCAGGAAGCCATTGATGAACACCAAAGAGAGTGTCATGCAAAAAAGAAGAGCCTGGGCTCTGCCAGACCCCATCCCCTCCTCGTGGCCACTGCGACAACCACAAGCGAGTCGCCTGAGTTTGAACTGAACCATGCCCAAGTAGGTACAGTAAAATGTTCCCAGGACAGCCCGGGTAAGGCTGCTGGAGCTGCCGCTTCAGACCCAAGTGCTCTAGACCGCGTGCTCAGTATGCTGGAGAGGGTGTTAGAGCGCTCCAACCAGCCTGTCCACCCCGTAATTAGACCACAGCCTCTAGCCTCAGCCAGGTTCCCTTCGTGCCAGGTTTGTGGCAATAGCTCACATTCCACGCGCACTCACTGCATGAGAGAGAGGAGATGTCTAGGTTGCCTGGAGGTTGGGCATCAGAGGAAAGACTGCCCCAGAGCAGCTGAGCCCATTACCCAGCAAAATAATCCCCAGGGAAACTAGGGTGCTTGCACTTGAGAGGGGACAGTGTGAGCGAAGAGTGTGAAACCCTCAATCCCAGTGATGACATACAGACTGTATACAAAGAAAGCCTGAAGTGTGCCCCACCTGGTACTGTTGTACTTTCCCAGAATATAGTAAGACTTGATGAGGCAGACAGCCTATTTTACACGAATGCATTGGTGAATGACAAAGTCTCTTTGCAGGCCCTTCTTGATACAGGTTCCATGGCGTGTACCTTGAGCGAAGAGGCGGAGCGAGAGTTAAAGAGCGCTGGGGTCGCATTGGAATTAAGCGACACTCGTACCGACATTGTGCTAGTGGGCTGTGGTGGAGTTCAGGTTAAACCCAAGAGTATATGCGAGTTGAAAATGGAAGTGTATGATTGTACGTTCAGAGTGCCTGCCCTAGTGGTCCCCGGTCAGAAAGATCAGTTGATTTTAGGGACAAATGTTATCAAACACCTCCTCAGACACTTCAGGCTGTCCCCCCATTTCTGGCAAGTCCTGAGCAAACCCGAATCAGCAGAAGCGCCTGAAATAGTGCAGTTTCTGAATATGCTGTCTGGCATTAACCGGTGGAGGGGTGACAAAATGCCAGATGTCATTGGCACTGTCAAACTAGCTCAGGCAGTGACTCTACTCCCCAAGCAAGAGCACCTTGTATGGGGCAGACTGCCAGCGTCATCACCCCTTTCCGAGGGCAGTGCCATTCTGGTTGAACCACCAAAATCGCAAACTCATAAAAAAGGTGTCATTGTCTGTAGAACTGTGGTTTCTATGAGTGGCGATAGGTGGGTCCCTGTTCGAATCCTGAACACATGTGATAAGCCTATCACATTGAGACGAAACGCTAAGGTAGCAGATGCTTCCGCTTGTGTAGCTGTTGAAGATCTCGAAGTGGCTTCTGACCAAAACCCAAGTGAGACCCTTAGGGTCCAGAGCCAGACAGTGTGTAGCGACGCACAGAGTAGCCCTCCCTCCTGCCCTAGCCTGCGTGACAGCTTGCAGAAGATGGGGTTGGAGGACCTAGACCTCGACTCTTGTGAAGTCTCAGACCACTGGAAGGCTCAGGTACTGCAACTGATCCACAGGTATGAGGATGTCTTTTCCAAGGGTAAGCTGGACTGTGGACTGGCAAAGGATTTTGTCCATCGCATCCATCTGTCTGACGACAGGCCGTTCAGACTTCCCTATCGGCGCGTCCCTCCAGGGCAGTACCACAAGTTGCGACAGGTGCTCACAGAGATGGAGGAGCGAGAGCTGATCCGCAAATCCAACAGTGAGTGGGCGTCCCCACTGGTACTGGTGTGGAAGAAGAATGGAGATCTCAGAATATGCGTGGACTACCGCTGGTTGAACGCACGCACAGTCAAGGATGCCCATCCCTTGCCCCACCAGTCAGACTGTCTGGCAGCCCTGGGAGGTAACGCAATTTTCAGTGCCATGGATCTCACCTCTGGCTTCTACAATATTGAGATGGCAGAGGAGGACAAAAAGCTAACGGCCTTCACAACACCAATGGGGCTCTACGAGTTTAACAGACTCCCCCAAGGCCTGTGCAACAGCCCGGCGAGCTTCATGCGTCTCATGATGGGCATATTTGGCGACCAGAATTTCCTAACCCTGCTGTGCTACCTGGACGACCTGCTTGTTTATGCACCCAATGAAGCAGAGGCTCTCAGGAGGTTGGAGATTGTGTTTAGCAGACTACGTGCCCATGGACTGAAGCTGGCCCCCAAAAAATGTCATCTGCTCCGAAGGAGTGTGAGATTTCTGGGCCATGTTGTGACTGAAGGCGGGGTTTTGACCGATCCTGACAAGGTTAAGGCGATCACCGCTATCTCAGAGGCTGATCTCATGATGGAGGACGGGGTTACGCCATCCCAGAAGAAGATAAAGTCATTTCTGGGTATGGTAATGTATTACCAACACTTCATACAGGACTGTTCTAAGATTGCCAGACCCCTTTTTACCCTGACTGCCGCTCCTAAAGGAAAGAAAGTAAATGCCCAAGGTGCTGCTTCTTTCCGGAGGCTCAGCCCAAGTGACTGGAAGAAGGAGCATGTTGACTCGTTTGAACGCTTGAAGGCTGCACTCCTTGACTCCGTTGTGCTTGCTCACCCTGATTTCAACAAACCATTTATCTTGTCGACAGACGCTTCACAGGACGGCTTGGGTGCTGTGCTGTCACAAGTCCAAGAGGGCGAGAGTAAAGCACGTCCCGTTGCATTTGCCAGCAAGGCCCTCGCCCGTGCACAGAGAAACTATCCCGCCCATCGCCTTGAGTTTCTGGCGCTAAAGTGGTCTGTCTGTGACAAATTCAGCCACTGGTTGAAGGGGCATAGCTTTACCGTCTGGACAGACAATAACCCCCTAACATATATTCTCACGAAGCCCAAGCTTGATGCATGTGAACAGAGGTGGGTGTCAAAGCTGTCCCCCTACGACTTCAGCATCAAGTACATTCCTGGCAGTAAAAATGTCGTTGCAGATGCGCTGAGCAGGCAGCCATTCGTTCACAACCGTGTTAGTCAGAGACTCATGACTGAACCCTATGCAACCCTGTTAGAGGAGTCGCAACAGGTCAAAGAAATCTCGGTTCAGGATGCATTCAGGCTCAGTGCCAACCACCAAAGTGTTGAGTGTTTGGCCCCTGCAGAGAGCCTAGGGTGTTGTTCCCTGACTAATGATGAAGTTTCCGCAGTCTTCGCAGGCCATGCTGAGTGGGACCAAGGCTCAAAACAGAGAGCAATCTCCTGGTTGACTCAAGAGCTAGATCGGTTTCCCTCACTAGGCCAGAACACCTTGTCTGCCTTCTCGCTCCAGGAGCTACAGGAGGAGCAGAGAGCAGATGTGACACTGTCTCAAGTCATTCCGTTCGTCGTACGTGGTCGGCGTCCATCACGTAGAGAAAGAGCTCACCTGTCGCACAGAGCGCAAAAGACGATGAAACAGTGGGAAAAGTTGAAAGTGTTGGATGGTATCCTGTACAGAGTGAGCAAAGACCTGCTCACTGGCAAAAAGCGCCATCAGTACGTGACCCCATCCACATTAATCAGTCAAGTCCTGTCAGGTGTCCATGATGATGCTGGCCATCAGGGCCAAAGCAGAACTCTGTACCTAGCCAGGCAGAGATTTTTCTGGATCAACATGGAGCATGACATTCGCGAGCATGTCAAGTGCTGTAAACGTTGTGTTGTCAGCAAAACACTCGAGCCTGAGGGGAGGGCTCCTCTTGAAAGCATTAAAACTACCGGTCCTCTTGAGCTCGTCTGCATAGACTTCTGGTCCGCAGAGGATCACAGGGGCAAGAGTGTGGATGTTCTAGTAGTGACTGACCATTTCACCAAGATAGCCCATGCTTTCCAGTGCTCAGATCAGACGGCAAAACAAGTTGCGCGCCAGTTGTGGGACAGATATTTCTGTGTCTATGGCTTCCCTCAAAGGATCCATTCAGACCAGGGCGCCAATTTTGAGAGTGAGTTGATCCAAGAGCTGCTGCAAGTGGCCGGGGTGCAGAAGTCAAGAACGACACCTTACCACCCTATGGGTAACGGTCACACCGAAAGGTTTAACAGGACCTTGGGAAATATGATCAGAGCCCTACCTCCGAGGGAGAAGCACAAGTGGCCTCAGATGTTGCAGACATTGACCTTTGTCTACAACTGCACCGCTCATGAGTCCACTGGTTACGCACCGTTCTTCCTAATGTACGGGCGTATCCCCAGGTTACCAGTGGATGTCATGTTTCACAATGTTGCAAGGGACAATGATGTAACAGACTATGACAGTTATGTAAAAAGGATGAGAGATGACCTCAGAGAAGCACTCGCATTGGCCCAGACTAACACCAGAGCTAGTCAGCAGCGTCAAGCAGACCTGTACAACAAAAAGCAGAAAGGTGTTGACATTGAGGAAGGAGATCGTGTCCTTTTGGCAAACAAGGGCGAACGGGGTCGTAGGAAGTTAGCTGATAGGTGGGAGTCGACCATCTACACTGTGATCTCCAAGAACCCCACATGCCACACGTATCGCATCAGGAACGTCAAGAGTGGACAGGAGAAAGTTGTCCATAGGAACTTGCTTTTGCAGGCTAATTTCCTGCCCATAGAGTCCGAGGGCGAACCAGAGATGTCTTTTGCCAGTGAATCAGAACTCGGCCAGGAGCAGAGTCAATCTGATGGAGAATCCCCTGTCGCTGATCCTGAGGACGATTGTACTGAACGCACAGCCCGTTGGGTGGCTCAGATGACGGATGACTGTGTCCCGGCTCCTAGAGGACCCCAAGAGTGTGACAGTATTGGAGACAGTGTCTGTGCGCAGTTGGATGATGAGGAGCATCAGGACAGTGACAGTGCCAGTAGTGAAGTAGCTGCTTACCCTGAAGTAGATGATGACAACAACAGCAGGGCTTGCACTACCCCAGTTGAGGAGGGAACACTACCAAGTATCAGTTACCCTGAAAGTCAGCCAGTCAGCGAGGTTGGGAGCCTCGTGAAACATGGTGGTGTACCCCCAAGTAATGCAGCAGGCCAGATCAGGACGAGAGTGGGTCGAATAGTGAAGCCTGTGAATAGGTTAATCCAGACTATGAAGCAAAGAAACCTACAAACAGGCAATGTAGTGAGCAGCTTTGCCAAGAACTTGTTTCTGTGAGGGCTACTTGTTTTATATGTTGGGTGATTTTCATGTCAGATGTTAACACCTATTTTGAGATTGTCTTCAGCTCAGAGTACTATTCATCATATAGTAGCTGTTACCGTGTTGTTTGTTCAGGATAGTGTATAAGGCACTTTCTCTTGCGAGTAAACATTAGGGGGTCTGGCCAACTTTCTTCTGTTTACTTTCCCCATGAGTTGGGAAACATATTTGTTGCACGTATCACCGGGTAGTGAATTTCCAGATCACTGACAGTTACGAATTGTTATATGTGACGCTCAGTTGCTCACCCTTACCTAACGGGTTTTGAGAAGTTCAGGGGGGAGTATGTAGCTGAGATATAATGTACGAATTGTGAACATTCTCAAAACTGTATTGTACATAGGTTATACTTTTTTATTGTGTGAACTTTATTTTTGTGGAACTAAGGTTCCGTGTGTTATTGTTGAAGTGGGACATTAATCAGTGTAACGCCACCTGCGGCCACATTGCGGGTGTGGGGTTTCCTAGCCAGAGCTGTACAGACTCCACACTGGTGAGGCACGCTTTCTGTAGCTCTTCTCCCTGTACTAAATTATCCATATAAATTCGGTGTATTTGTCTTTGTTAAGTATTGGCTCCTAGGGTTAAAAGCTCTCAAAGTGTTTTCAATCGCTTTGAGTGAGAAAAATGATATTTGGAACTGCGCTTTATCTGTTGTATCATCCGTTTGTGTGGAACTGACTTGTGTTAAACAGGGTGAGGAGAAGCCTGCTGCCGCTGTGTGACACTGATTTTGCTGCTGCACTCTGTTTTATAGGTATGTGTAAATGTGTAGTTTTTGTTTTATGTGTATAATGAGCTCATGTCCCGAGGCTGTGCTCTGAGCAGTATCTTCAGCCATGTTGGGAAGAGTTAAAAAGTTGTTTGAATATGTATTATGCAATTGACCTATTTTAATGGGAATTTGAATGTTATACGTTATTGTTAGTGATTCCATAATTGTCTCTGTTTTACCCCACTGTAATATTTGATTTTGAAGTGGCGGTTGTGAAAATTATTATTTTGATAAGTTGTATTTTCTTTTATATGATGCAAGCAGAGCTGTACAGACTCCACACTGGGTGAGGAGAAGCCTGCTGCCGCTGTGTGACACTGATTTTGCTGCTGCACTCTGTTTTATAGGAATAAACCCTGTTTCCAGCCAGTCCGTGTCTGTTGTCACAACGCAGTCGACCATTTCACATCTGCTACATGGGCACTGGGGAGGCCAATCAATGACTGATGGTGTTCCACTGTGTGTTTTTCTATCTACAGAAGCTATTGCCAGTCAGATGCATTCCAGATTGCACTTCAAGGTGGATCAAAATCTCATGATGTCATGGTACTGAGTCTGGGACCCAGTGTTTGTGTTTTTCTGGGTTTTGTATATTCTTCGATTTAGTGTTTTCCATGGTTTAGTCTCTTGTAGTTCTAGCTCCCTACGTTCTCCTGTATTTAGTGATTTCTTGTTCCCAGATTTGTTACTGTGCCTCCTCCTGTGTTCCACGTCTAGTTAAGTTTTCATGTCTGCTCTTCCACAGCTCTGGTGTCTAGTCTGCGTTTCTGTTTTTGTTTCCTGTTTCCAATTTTATTTGGATAGTTCCTTGTCTTGTGTATAGTGTGTTCAGTTTCTGTGTGTGTGATTAGCACTAGCTGTGTTTCCCTCCTGGTTTCCATCCCCCTGGTTTTAGTGGTTTTTTTGCTTAGTTTTGTGAGTGTGGACGCTTCATCTCTTTGCTCTTTAATGCTTTGCTTCTTTTATTGATTTTATTGATTTTTATGCTGATTTTTTCCCTTTTTTCCTTATGAGCTTACCTGCGATAGCTTCTGGACACTCATAGATCATTAGGACTAAAGTGTTCTTAACAGAAACAGCAACATTTTTATAGTTACCTTATCCTCAGCGCTCCGTGTGTCTGTGGCCTAGACACAGCTGAAGCCTGATTACAGCGTCTGGGCACCGAGCAGCCTCAATAGCCTGGAAAGGGGCTAACCGCTAGGCTAACTAGCAACAAGATGCCTTCCCTCTCCACAGATGACTACCACAGCCTCCTGCAGAAGATTGCAGTACTGGAGACAAAAATTCATTGCTTAGAAGTAAACGTGGAGGTAAATGGACTGTGTGGAAATGAAACAACCTTGCCTTTGATTCAAAACAATGGCGATGAGCAAGCTAGTACACAGCTAAGGAGCACAGATAACATGACCAAGAAAGTAGACTCTGTGCATTATTATAAATCCTCAAGTGATAATCCCCCCTTGGACTGTCTTGGTGCAAAACCAAGACATAAATCATGTCTCCTGGAAGGGGGAGGACGTACCACAGGCAGGGCACAGCGAGCTGAATTCTCTGAAACCGACTGGCTTTCACTTCCTACGAGACAGAGAAGCTCTTCTACCCCTGTATACGGGAGGAAACAGGACTGGACAACCGTGAATAGGAAGAATAACAACAAACCTCCAAAACAACTGAATGTGAAACTGCAGAACAGATTTGCTCCACTATCAAAGGACCCTGGATCTATATCGGACAACCATCCATCTAAAAGTAGCGAAGTAAGGTCTGAAAATCTGCTGAATAGCAAAAGACCACAGGGAAAGCTAAAGGCTAGGCCTGAAACTCTGATTGTGGGTGACTCTGCCGTAAAGGATGTACAAAGGATGTGCGGTAAGAACACTAAAGTCCTCTGCTTTCCTAACGATATGGTCAACAACCTGAAGGAGAGAATTCTTCAAATTGCAGATGAATATCCAACTGTGACAAACATTGTTCTGCATACAGGGTCAAATGATGTGTCCAAACAACAGTCGGAGGTTCTGAAACGGGACTTTATCGGATTATTAAATACTGTAAACTCTCTGAATGCAGCTGTATTCATCAGTGGACCTGTACCGCCGGTCAGAGGAGGAGACGAGAGATTCAGCAGGTTGTTTACACTGAATAAATGGCTTATATCAGTGACCACAACCCACTCAGTGCATTTTATCGACAACTTTAATATTTTTTGGGAACGCAGGCATCTGTTCAAAGCAAATGGATTTAATTTTAACAAGTCAGGGGTGAAACTGTTCACCTCCAACTTGTTTTATTCCATACGTCATCCATCTGTGCTTGGTGCCAAGGCTGAGATAAACGAGGAGTTATCTCATAAAGAGGAACAAACAGTACTCCAAGAACAGACAAAGCCCAGCAGAAACCTTGAGGAGGAGCTCCATTTGCCCCCACCCGGGAAGAGCCTCAGAAAGGAAAGACATCGAAGGCAAGAAGAGGGGTCCCTATTTGCCTCCAACTCTCTCAACAATACCAACGACCAGGACAAGGGACCACGACCTTCCCCAGTCCCCCAAACCCCTGACAGGCCATCACCCTCCTCCCCCTCCCTTTCTCCCTCCTCCCCACACCTGAAATTCACTGAGGAGATGATGGAGCGGGTCAATGCTGGGCTCAGATCTACCCCCCGTCCCAATCCCTTTTTGTCCCCCATAAACCCCCCACCAGAGCGGCCAAAGGTTTGCCATCGAGCCCCACCCTCAACAGAGCAATCGAAGTCACATTGCCCAGCCTCGCCCCCCTTAGTTCCTCTTCATGCCCTGTCTCCGCAGTCTGATATGTGATATGTGAAGGGTCTGGGCTGTGAGGATTATGGCAGTGGTGACTTTTCCCAGGAGAAGCTGGGACCCTGTTTACTAGAAGGTTTTAAAATTTCTGTACTTTTAGGTGACAGGAGACTTGTGGCCTGGTCAAAACACAGAGAGCTGCACTCTAAAAGATCTTTAAACATAGTAAACATACCTTGTGTGCCACAGACTGCTCCCAAACACGAGGGGACAAGTAATACCTCTAAAACACTTAAGTTGGCTTTATTAAACGTTAGATCTTTAGCTGGGAAAACATTTTTAATTAATGATTTAATCACTGAGCACAGCCTTGATTTTATGTTTTTAACTGAAACTTGGTTGGACCAAAGTAACAGTGGAGCTGTTCTCATCGAGACGACCCCTCCTAACTACAGTTTCATCAGTGAGGCCAGGGCGAGCAGGAGAGGAGGAGGGGTTGCTGTCTTATTTAATGAATCATTTCAATGTAAGCAGCTATCTCCTGGAAGTTTTCAGTCTTTTGAATATGTGGCTTTACAGCTGAAGGCCCCATCCAAAGTTGTGTTTCTTAATGTTTACAGGCCTCCCAAATACTGCACAGACTTTTTTAATGACCTCAGTGAACTGCTGTCTGTGATCTGTGTTGATTTTGACTGTGTAATTATTGTTGGGGATTTTAACATTCATGTGGACAACCCTCAGGACAAAGGGACTAAAGACCTGAGTAACACTCTGGGCAACTTTGGGCTGACTCAGCATGTAACAGAGGCCACACATAATAGAGGACACACTCTTGACCTACTGATCTCCAAAGGCCTGAGCATTTCAAAGGTTACTGTGTCTGATGTGGGCCTGTCTGATCATTACTGTGTTTAAAATCTCAGCCCACACAAATATATCAACAACAGTGATCACAAAACGGTGTATAACTGAACACAGTAGTGCAATTTTTAACCAGGTCTTCCCATTAACACCTGACCTGTCCAGAGGTTCAGTCAATGAGCTCGTCAATAGCTTCAATGCTAACATGTTAAATGTAATGGACACTATTGCTCCCATTAAAGTGAAGGTTATCTCTGGAAGGAAAAAGTCTCCATGGAGAAACTCCACACTGGTGAAAAATGAAAAAAGAGAGTGTAGGAAAGCTGAGCGCAGATGGAGAAAAACAAACCTCCAGGTTCATTATGACATCTATAAAGAGAAACTTCACAATTATAATTTACAACTGAGGAATGCAAGGAGGTCCTACTTCTCTGACATCATCACTAAAAACAGCCATAATGCTCGGGTCTTATTTTCTACAGTTGACAGGCTAACAAACCCTCCTGTGTCAGTGGCAGCTGAACTTCATTCGACCATGGCCTGCAATGACTTTGCCAAATTCTTCACAGACAAAATCCAAAAAATTAGACAAGCAATTGGTACATCAACAGCAGATCCAGGATATGTACTGTGTCCACCAAAAAACTGTTTAAACATCATGAAACAGTTTCAACCTATTAACAGCAAAGACCTGGAGGACATCTTAGGTAAACTGAACTCCTCCTCCTGCTGTTTAGATGTCCTGCCAACAAGTTTTTTCAAAAAGGTCTCAAAGACTTTAGAGTCAGACCTGTTACAAATCGTCAACTTTTCTTTATTATCAGGCGTGTTTCCAGAATCACTAAAAACTGCTGTAATCAAACCTATACTGAAAAAGGACAATCTTGACAAGACACAAATGAACAACTACAGGCCGATCTCAAATCTCCCATTTTTAAGTAAGATCATTGAAAAAGCAGTTTCTCAACAGCTCAGTTACTTCTTAAAACAGAATAATTGCTACGATGCCTTCCAGTCAGGTTTTAGACAGAACCACAGCACTGAAACCGCTCTGACCAAAGTGTTTAATGACATATGTCTGAATACAGACAGTGGAAAAATGTCAGTCCTAGTTTTACTGGATCTCAGTGCAGCATTTGATACAGTTGACCACAACCTATTACTCAAACAACTGGAGAACTGGACAGGTCTTTCAGGAACTGTACTAAACTGGTTCAAAACATACTTAGAAAACAGGAAATACTTTGTATCAATAGGTAACTTCACATCTGAGCAGACAAGTATCACATGTGGAGTTCCCCAAGGTTCCATCTTGGGACCCCCTCTGTTTAACATCTACATGCTCCCACTGGCACAGATTATAAACAACAACAAAATAAACTATCACAGCTATGCAGATGACACACAAATATATATCACAATGTCACCAGGAGACCGAGGCCCTGTACAGGCTCTTGGTAAATGCATTGAGGAAATCAATGACTGGTTGTGCCACAATTTTCTCCAGCTAAACAAAAACAAAACTGAGGTAATAGTCTTTGGCGCCAAAGAAAAACGATTACAGGTCACCAGAGAACTTCAATCTATACATCTGAAAACCACAAACCAGGCGAGAAATTTGGGTGTAGTGATGGATGCAGACCTAAACTTAGAAAAACACATTAAGACAATAACAAAGTCAGCTTACTATCACCTCAAGAATATTTCTAGGATAAAAGATCTGATGTCTCAACAGGACCTGGAAAAACTAGTCCATGCATTCATCTTTAGTAGGCTTGATTACTGTAACAGCATCTTTACAGGTCTACCTAAAAAATCACTCAGACAACTACAGCTCATTCAGAACTCTGCTGCTCGAGTCCTCACTAAGACCAAAAAAGTGGACCACATCAGTCCAGCTCTGAGGTCTTTACACTGGCTGCCTGTCCGTCAGAGGATAGACTTTAAAGTTCTGATGCTGGCCTATAAAGCTCTGAATGGTTTAGGACCAAAATACATCAATGACCTCCTGACCCAGTATGAACCTTCCAGATCCCTCAGGTCATCTGGATCCGGTCTTTTATCAGTTCCCAGAGTCAGAACCAGACACGGAGAAGCTGCATTCAGCTTTTATGCTCCTTATATCTGGAACAAACTCCCAGAAAGCCTCAGATCAGCTGAAACACTCAGTTTATTTAAATCCAGGTTGAAGACTCACCTGTTCTCAGCTGCATTTGAATAAAGCACCAAATCCACACTTTAAGCTTAAATTTCAAAACTTACATTTAACTACTGATTTTATCTACTGTTCTGATTTTATCTGTTTTGATTTTATATACTGTTTTGTTTGTTTGTTTGTTTGTTTGTTTGTTTGTTTGTTTGTTTGTTAATTAGTTAGTTAGTTTATTTGCTTGTTTTAATCAATTTTAAATCATGCTTTTTATTTGTTCTTGTTTCTAATGTCTCTGTAAAGCACTTTGAATCACCTTGTTGTTGAATTGTGCTATACAAATAAACTTGCCTTGCCTTGCCTTGCCTTGCCTTAGTTTCCCCAGTTTGGTTTGAAATCCGTGTTTTTGTGTTTCTGCCAAAATAAACGGTACACTTTCAATTTAAAATAAGATTCTGTTTCCATCGTCTGCCTTTGGGTTCACATCTATCTAATCAGCTGGAGGTCAGATGCATCAGGTCCTGTGTGAGGTTTTTGCTGGATTTTCCTTTTCTTGAGGATATGACTTTCAGATACGACTCATCAGCAGCAGATACCCTTTAAGGCCAGCCACTTCTTCCTCCACTTGTTATTTTGTAATAACAGTTATTTGAAATAACCTTGCCGGTGCAAAAATACCATTATATGCCTGTCAAACTGTGTAATCTTTCTTTCAACTAAAGAAATGAGGACAAATTATGTGTTTTTGTGGCAGGCTGCTAGTAACAAAGTGCCTAAAGATTTAACACTGGTTCTTTGCTGCATTGTCCTAGCAATGGGTCCAGAGGAAATAGATCACATTTTACAGCTGCACTTTAATGCAACAGGTGAAATAACCCCTGCAGTCACGAGACACTCTTTTTGTGCTGTGGTAGACTGTGTTATATTGTTCATGTTATTTTCCTCACACTTCAGATCTTTTCAAGTTAACATTTGGTGTTAGACGTACAAATAACAAACTCAAAGGTAAGCAAAGAGAATCTGGTTTGTCTCCCAAATTATAGACTTTTCTGTGTGTGTGTTTTTTTTAAACTCCATAAAAATCCCCCAGATTGCTCTGCGTGTCTATAAAACATCATGCATACATAATGTCATTACCCAAGGCCATATATTCATATTTTATGTCAAGATTTTTAATTATTTTAACACTTTTATGACCTTATTCGATGATTATGAACTTACAGGAAGAAATAAACAGGTTCATTAGCTCTTTTTCTACTACACTGCCTCTACCCGCAGCTCATTATCAGCTCTTTTTAATGCGAGGGACACAACAGATGAAAACATCACTTTCACTACAAAGCCTAAACTTGGCTTGTCTGAAAGTGGTGCACTGTGAGTTCTCACTTTATGTTATATTCACCTTGCCGTCCTTCAGAGAGAGATCCTGGATATAGCTCTTTGTGGACAGAAAATTTAATTCACTTGCAACTCCTATTAACATTTCACTCAAGCCACAAGTGTGATTATGGCTGTTCTTAACCATCCCTCAGTCTGGTATCCATATATCTGTCTCATTCCTCTTTTTTCCCCCCTGAAAATCCTACTTTTTACTCTGCTATCGCACTGGGGGCTGTGCCGGTGATTAATCAAAGCAGCGAGCTCTGACACATGGCTAAATTGGCTGCTCTAATCTGATATATAACATGGGCTGTAATGCCGTCTAACACAACCAAGTCCTCTGGAGGATCTCACCTAATGCAGAGATTGTGTTGGGTTCGGAGCTCAAGGCGAAAGAAGTTTCGAGCCCCTTTCTCTAATATAATCTTCTTCTAGTACTTTCTGTGTATTTGCCCATGTTATGAGGTCAGAGAACATCCAGATAGCGGTAGGTAAGAGGAAATGGACTCAGTAGCTATCTAGAGAGAGATACGACTTTTATCCTGGCAATAAATCAATGCTTATATTAATATATTGAGATGGTTTCCATCATCTCGCTGTGGGGATGCAGGAAAAGCTGGAATACGTAGAATCACTGCAGCATTGCAACATTTGAGCTGGTATAATTCACTGTAAGTATGCACAAGTTGTATATTTTGTGAAGCAAAGCAATTTCATTACATCAAAGCTAGTTTCACTAGTGTTACGAAGACTGTAGTCAACTGAGAGATAAATGGTTATGCAAATGAATTCATGTTTCCCTATTTGTAGTTGCTATTTTAGGTTTTTTAGTTTTTGTTTGTAATTGACTGAAGAGTGTGTCAGTTTTTGCAAAATGTGAGTGAACAGTCAAGCGAGCAGTTCTGCAGTTTTGGCCATGCTTTTGGATTTTGGTTGCATTTATGTTTCTGCACTGCTGTCAGATTCACTTTGTCCTGTTCATTTATATACACATATAATATATCCATGCTCTGTCACCTGCCGTTCTTCGTCTACTGTGCAGTCAAGCTTTCCAGTTGTGTTTCCAAGTATTTTTCCTTGTGTCATGTTCTGTCTCAGCATGTTCACTAAAGATTTGGATTTTATCCAGATTAACGTGACAAGAGTTTGTCCACGCCTTCGTGGGCTGAGTGGGTACCAATCAAGAAAGAAGCCTGTGCTCCAAAATCAACAGTTTTCAAGTTCGACTAAGCTTGAAGCTGGGTCTGTGCCATGAAACCAATGAATTTAAATGAACTCTACCAAATGTGCTAAGAAAAAAACAAATGAATATCCAGCCAGAATTATGCCAGAAACTTGTTCATGGCAAAGGTGTCTGGTGCTAAGTGACACAAATATCAGTGTGGATGTGTGTATGTATGCTTTTGACCCTGTGTGGAGTGGAGAAAATCCAAAATAAATTGAAAGAGTTGCTTTTCAAATTCATTAAAGATGTATGGCGTGCAGTCATTTCAGCCTGGAAAAAGCACAGTTCAAAGAAATCATTAGAATCCAAAAATCCAAATTCCATCCATGCCCATGGTGAGTGGATGTAAACTTGATGTCTTTGCATTAAAGATGCAATTTTGTCTTTAATTCTTTTGGCATTTTAAAAAGCTGACTACTGCTTAAAAATAGAAAAGTCCCAATAGCAATAGAACAAAACAAGATATGCTTCACTGTGTATTACATAAGTAAATATTGCACAGTTGCAATTCTCTTTTCTTCTGTATTTATTACTCTGTTTCTGACCATGTTTTAGTTCTCTGCCTATAAATTTATACTTTGTACCGTTCAGCCAAAGGCAACACGGTTTGAGCTGAAGCAGAAGTTCAATTTTTTTGACTGAAGCCATTTTTTTCTTGTGTATTTGTGTATGTATCAGAGAAAACAGGACACCAGTGACATGGCAGGACCACTGTGCCTTCTCAAAGCACAGAGCTGATTTAACAGGGATGTTAAACATCTGTGAAAGTTCAGCACAGATAACTTAAAAACACAAAAACAGACATTTCAACCTTTATCCGTCTTTTTTCTTTCATCCTTACCTGAGCGACCATCTCTCTGGATATCCACATGATGCCAGGAGCCGTCATTGACCTTAGCCTGCGTTGCTTTGACCTTGATAGTCCCGGAGCCCATGTCTAGCAGCAAGTAGAGCCCTCCATCGAGCAACTCCACTGCAAAGAAGTCCACCTTGTTGTTCTTCTGGCCCTTCGCGTCCCTCCTGTCCTGAGGCTTACCGTGGGTGAAGAGGATCAGCCCGTTGGGTTCAGAGGTGCGGAAGTCGAAGGAGATGGAGCCCACGCGCTTGGTGTTCCATTTTGGCAAGGCCAGGTAGGATTCCGGGGTCTCGAAGTTGATGGGGTCGAGGGTGGGAACGTTTTCGCACTTGAAGACCACGTCACCCTGGAGCTTCATCTTGGGGTCGACAATGCGGGCGAGGCGGGAGAGCTCCAGGCGGATATCGTTGTTCTTGTACACCACCTGTGGAAGATATATGAGGGAAACGATCACCAAGAATCCTGTACGATTACTGTACTTTCTCGTCCTTTTTCAAAGCTTATTTCCAATGTTTCAGTATATGAAATGAATTGCAGTTCATTTCAAAGTGCAATAGTATAGCATCATGTTGACATTATTATATACTGCAAATTAAAGGGCAGCTGGATCAATAAAACTAATATATATGTAAAGCTTTGATTGTCTCAGTCATTTTTCTATTCCCGCTTCAATTCATCTATGACAAAAAGGAGATGCACGACTATTTCTTTTTGGGTTGATTGAACACCTACTCACTGACTGAACTGTGAGACGTGATGGCTAAATTATTAGCGAGTCATTTCTTGTAATATTCAAAAAGACCAGCCTTGATAAACCGAGGGTGAAACCCCACAGGAGGATCTGTGACAGTGTGAGAATATATCCAATATCATATTTATTTACCAGCAATAAATTTACACCAACCCTCTAATCCATCAAAGTAGAAAGCAGCGCCACATTATAGTCAAATACAACAAAATACCACAGATATTGGCTGCAGAATATTGTCAATTGGAATCCATTGATGCAGAAAATTAATGTTTTTTTTCCCTCTTTTTTTCTGAGGAGGAAGAGAGGCTTTTTCGGGTATATAGGGCAGTGTATGCGCAGGAAACAGCAACACTGTTAGAGCGAGCACAGCTGTCAGCCAACAGATTGTACTTCTGTGGGATTACTGATAATCCTGGAAGATTTGACAGTAAATCAACACAGGTGACCCAAGCGCTGAGGAGGACTGAGGAGGGGAGCGGGTGGGGTTGAGAGGGGTGTAATGTGTGTGTGTTTGTGTGTTAAGGGGGAGGCAACAAGCTCCAACAACAAGCTAGTGAGAACAAGGGCAGCAAACATGTCAAGACACAAGTAAAAAGGTCAAATAGGGTCCTGTGTGTGTGTGTGTGTGTGTGTGTGTGTGTGTGTGTGTGTGTGTGTGTGTGTGTGTGTGTGTGTGTGTGTGTGCAGATGTCAGTGCAGTTAATGACCACATGTAATCTCCTGAACATGAACACAACAAAATACGCTCACTGTCAAGCTTTGTTAATCCACTGGTTATGTACTGTTACAGGTGATTTGACTTTCAAATACACAGTAAAAGAAACCCTCTGAATTAAAAATGAACATTTATACAGAATAGCAAGAGAAAACAAAAGTACACTAACAAAGAAAACCAAAGCCAACTGGAACACAACGCAGTGATTTAATTGAGACGTTTACTGTAAAAATGAGAGTTCATGGGGTATAGACCTGTGGCTTTAACTTTCAGTAAGAACACAAACTGGAAAAAGGTGCCTGAGATACATTTTGGGAATACTGGTAGCCGCCAGTGCTACCCCTCAGCCTTTAGTAGATACACCTATGTTATCAATTTCAAACTCTGACTTATTGCATTCAAAATCTTGCACCGCCGGGCCGTCTAGCAGCGTGACAACAACACCCCCACAGCCTTTTACAGGTGAGGGTTAATAAGAGGTTTCTTAGATTACTTAAAACTACTCAAAAACTACTTGATAACCAGGCCCACCCAGTCTTAAATTTTCAATCTAATCAAAAGCAAAGGTTGTGTATTTGTTTTAAAAAATTATTTAAAAAAACATTAACAACACAGGCTGGTGGCTATAAATTGCAGATGCTATCTAGTCATATGCAAAGTGTTAAGGCCACTGTGTAACCCACCTGCCACTTAGACACAAACGTCAATAGCTAATAGGTACTAACTGCTTCCTAACAGCAGTTTTGATTATCTTATATGTCAATAAATACACTTATATAAATATGTAACTGGCAAATAAATAATTAATATGTAATAACTGCGAGTAGTTTCAAACTGCATTTCTATTACTGCGCCCACCTTTGTGATGGAATGCTAAAAAATTGCAATGCAAGCAAAGGTACAAGTAACATGTATGAAAAATACATAAAAATAAAATCCAAATGCTTATCTGTCAAACACACAGTCCCCAGTACTTCCAATATAAAACAAATAAAAGCAAAAGCTTATAAGTACGAAGTATTTTCTAGAAACTGTTTGGTGCTTCAGACATGACTTAAACGAATGCTTTTGTGTACACTGGTTCACTGTCATGGCTTACTGGCACACTTAATGGAACTGGGCCATCGTTAATTAATCCCGTGCTTTTTTTTTCTCCTTTTACTGCAACATGTCAAAATCAGGTTTTTTGTCTCCCATCCTGCCAAAAACAAGAAAAAATACATTTCCTCTTTTAATTTGCTTCTGTATTTATTTCTTTTTGCATTAATGCCCCCGTTTACTTAGCCATGCTTTTATTTCTTTGCCAATTTATTTCCTCAGAGTTATTTATGTCTTTGTGCCTTTCTGCTTCACTACACAAACGAGGGAGAGTGTAATTCGAAGTACGCCACAGGGTCAAGTCCTCACGTATTGGCGGAACAGAAGTGAGCACGAAGAATGCATGGCATTTTATTTATTCTGAATGTTGGCAGCTTTGGTCCTCCGTACTACACAGAAGAAGGTTTAGGCAATAAATCAAACAGTAAAAAGCAATAAAGTGTTTGCATATGCTAAATATGCTAATATGACCCATGGCTTGGGGGGTCATTTCTGCCCCCCACTCAGTTCTGAGAGATCTGAGAGATTTTTTTGTTTGTGCTTTTTTGCTCTCTGGTAATTATCAATCATCAGCAGCAACATTTGTTGCTCTGCTGTACTTACCCAAGTAAATGCAACGCACGTTCTGAGATGATGATAAGCGCCAGATGAAAAATGGGGGATGATTTTGAATTTCTTTTTTTTTTTTTAATACTGAAATGCTGCAGCCGCCCTGTAGCTCTAACATATTTGAGCTTTAACCATCATTACTGATCTCTCTGAAACACTGACGTTTTTACCATGTTTTCGTCTGAAGCCCGATACCTCGGATTCCAATTCCGGCATGCTTAAGACCACTCTTGGGCAAGAGAACAAACTGAATATTACATGAAAAGAGAAAGAAGAAGAAAGAGGTGCTTTAATGCTACTCATTTGCAATGAAGAACTTTTTTCTTTAATAGTACAGGGATAGTGACTGTGCAGTTCTTAGATGTAAATTGCTCAAACTTGCCAAAGTTCCAAGGCACTATGTCTATATCTTTGAGAAATAACAAGTAGACATGGAAAGAGGAATTAAGCCCTGAGATTCCTTCTGGTTTCTATCCGAGGAACAACGGTTTGTCTTGTGCTCTGAAAACCTCAGTTTGTTTAACTCATGACTAACTTGCCCTCCGGCTTCATTTTCTTGACAGTGTGAAGTCTTTACAAACTCTCCGAGGCGCAGCGGTGTTGTTCGAGGGTGCGATAATCTTCCAATCAACCATCCCTGATCTGTTTTGGAATTATGATTTCGTCCGTCCCGCTGCAGGCTGATCGATAATGTAATCGAAATTTTGTTATAACAGAAGAATGGACTACTGCGGCTATACACGCTTCATCTTTCCCTTTGTTATTGCTGTGCTTTGTTACGCTATCTTTTAGCCAACAGCCTTATGGGGCTCATTCATAATGCACGCACAGGGGGACTGTAACAGCTCCATAAAGTCCAGATCCTCCACGGATTGAGTATTGATTGGGACACAGTAAAGCTACAAGAAGAAGGGTACAGAGCAAGGGTAGGTTGGTGGAAGTGTAAGCTTTGTGCACACAAACAGGCATGTGTATGCGCGCATACGCGCGCGCGCACACACAAACACACACACACACACGCTCTCCTCCCTAATCTACTTTATTTTATTTTATTTTTTTCACTCTGTAGGTTGCCTTTATTTCTCGCTTACTGGCAAGGTTCCTGTGTTCAGGGAATGACATTCTGGTAAGGGGCAAAACAAAAAAGAAAATGAATGGGCCAAGAGAAGAGTGCATAACATATTCCCCCAGTACAACTAGTAGAAAATACTAGTTGGTCCCTATAAATATAGCTCGGCATTTAAGTCCTTCCAAATGTACAAGATATGTTACAGTTAAACTTCACAACATGAACAGTGAACATACAAAACCATCTTAGATGACTTTCTTAAGCTCATCATACAAGACGAGCACAAAGGCGCCACCCATGCCTCTCAGCACGTTAGACCAGGCTCCCTTGAAGAAGGCCTTGCTGCCCTCATCGCGTGCAATCTTCTTCCAGCAATCAATGGTGCCCGTGTACATGATGTCAGCTCCTTTGCGTCCAGACTGCATCATCATACGACGACGGACAGTATCGAAGGGGTAGGACGTAAGACCAGCTACGGCAGTCACACTCTGAGCAATCATCCAGCTCACTATAATGTGCGTATTCTTAGGGTCAGGAAGCATGCCCTTTGCTGTGTCGTAGATGCCAAAGTAAGCAGCTCTATAGATGATAATGCCCTGTACTGAAACGTTGAAGCCCTGGTACAGACCCCTAAGGCCATCGGACCTGAAGATCTTCACCAAGCAGTCTCCCAGACCTTTGAACTCACGCTCGTGGCCCCCTTTGCCGACATCAGCGGCGAGACGTGTTCTGGCGAAGTCGAGGGGGTAGACGAAACAGAGGGAGGTAGCTCCGGCGGCACCGCCAGATGCCAGGTTACCCGCAAAGTATCTCCAGAACTGTTTCCTCTTGTCCACGCCGTCGAGGAAAATCTTCTTGTACTTGTCCTTGAAAGCAAAGTTTAGGGCCTGAGTGGGGAAGTATCGGATGACATTGGCCAGATTTCCTCTCCAGAAAGAGAGGAAGCCCTGCTCTTTGGGGATACGAACGACACAGTCGATGATGCCCTTGTACTGCTTGTCGACCGCAATCTGTTTGCTGGCATGTTGCACCTGGAGCAGAAGCTTCACTCTCTCGATGGGAGCTACAGCTGTTTTAGAGATGGCAGCGGCGATACCACCAGCCAAGAAGTCCTTGGCAAAGGAAATAGCTTGTTCACTCATCTTCAGTTGCTATCAGCCGCCGTCCAGCTACTCTGTTGGTGGGGTTGAAATGGCCTAATCTACTTTAGATGAGTGCTCATGTCCTTTCGGCCCCAAACACAGGTGCTGTCAGCTGCTGATTTACCCTAGTGTTAATGAAGGAGCAGGATAATTCCAGTGAAGTGCAGTGAAGACACACAACAACATTCACACACTTACAAAGACAGCCTCGCAGGGGGACATGGCAATTTGTTCAAGTGTGCACACACAGACCCACAAAACCAGTACATTCTTTTGGATGTGAACAGATCCAAACGCACAAGCCGCCATGTACACAGACATGCACACAATCTGTTTGTCGAGATAGTCAAAGTGCAAAGCGGAAAGCAAACAGATGTTTTGTCACACGTGCATTTAACATAGGCAGCGTGCAAATGTAGCATTGTGATTCTCAAAGTAACAAAGCATGACATTTCTGAGACACGTCTTTCAAGAAATAATGAATTGGTAACTCCGTGGGAGAGATATTTTATGATTTGGGCGAACCCTTAATGTGGCAAAACTGAGGCACAGCGCTTCAGTTTGTTGACATGGTGCATTATTCATTGCAGCATCCACAGGGAGGCGTTCCTGTTTGGGCTGTCACATGATCTTGGTCATGGAGTCATTACTGACCCTCCTGTTTAAAATACTGTCCTCTGGCTGCGTGCAGGGATGACATGACAACCATACAAATGATGGTAACACATATCACATATTATCATAAATAACTGTGCAGTTGTCCTTTTTTTGCAGTGCATACCGTTCTGCACCAAGCACTCGTATTTTATTGTAATTTTAGTTCAACTAATTCACCAAATTTGACTGTAATACTGCAATTATTCCTCATTTTAAAATGTTGGTATTTCATTATTGTTATCGTTTTTTGACCAAGATAACTGTGAAGTGAAGATATGACATTGTGAAAGCCCTGTCTCTATGGCTACCCCCCCTCAGCACTATTGACAGTTACACCTGTGGGGATGGTTAGTCTCTCACTTCCTTCTGTTGCAGCATCAAGTCAAATAAACAGTCAAAAGTGGCACCATAGCAAAAGCAGTACAAGTTGAGTGGTTTAACTGCATATACTGTACATCACACAGGAGTGTTTTTCAGCCTTAAACATGACGGGACATCACTTTTAACAGAAGTCTATTTGCTTTAATGTTATGAGGACATCTACAAGAATTTTATGAAGAACCGAATACTGACGACCTACACTTAGTGCTGTGCTTGAACACATCCTGTGTACACACTGTGCTCATCAGAGGTGCTTTAGAGATGCTTACTGTTAAATCAGTCGTATCCCTCCTGTTTCAGGGCAACACCCAAACCACCCACCTGTGCCATGCAATCCTTCCTGTACTGCAGCATGCTATCACTATTACAGTCTAAGCACATTTCACTACTCGTGTGCAGCATAGAGGACTCTCACTGACTCTGACCACAGATTTTAACCAATGTGTTTTTTAGTTTTTTTTAAAGCTTACTGACCTAAATCCACTCGGCTGTGTCATCTGTCAAATACTGAACCTGAAACATTTTATCTATGATCACACTTTTGCTCTTCAGCTGATTAAAGCGTTGCAGCACTGTACACTTTGGGCTTGCGTCACACAAGCTAATCTCCGGGTGCTTGAGATTCTGGTATTTTTGTTAACATTTTTTTAACAGTTTTCTATATCAATTGCGTCACAGTTAACATGCACATTTTTGTTATCCCTGTCAGTCAATGATCTTTAACAAGTGTTAACATCAATATTTTTCAATACTTCTGCATCATTACTCATCAAAGAATATCAGGATACACTGAAAAAAAGTAAATTGGGTGGTTGTTACATTTACAAAAGTCTAACTTGTAGTTTGAACAAAATAGTTTCACGTTTCTATGGTGGACATAATTAAATCATGTAGGATCTGCATGAAATTCAACAACTTAATTTGTTCTTGTTGAGATAACATGATGCAATCTAGTGAGACTAGTTAGTTGCCTGGACTCACAAAATTCACAACATCACACAAGATTTCCAACCACAGGAAAATCACCAGGGTTATAAGAGGCAAACAACTATACACACGCCATCTGTATGCTACTGGTATTTATTGTGGTTTAACCTGTCGAGGACAAAAAGGAAAAGCCCTGTAGTCATAGCTTTGCTACTTTTGTTAAGCCTGGATCGACATCTCGGTGGCATGGTGGTGGTTACCTCACAACAAGAAGGTCTGGCTGTTTGCAGTGGCTTCTCTCTGGGTACTCTGGTTTCCTCCCACAGTTAAAGGTCATGCAAGTATTAGGGTTAGGTTAATTGGTAAATCTAAATTACCCATAAGTCTGAATGTGAGTGCAGATGGTTGTTAGTCTCTATGTGACAGAGACCACCACCATTTATAGGTCATTATAAATGGTGGTGGGTTGCACCTTACAAAGTCTGCACAGGATCATCATGTGTGAAATACTTCAGCAAAGTCTGAAGCATGGAGTCGTGAACTCGATTTCTGTATTGTATTCATACATAACAAGTACAGAATTTCACCCGTGTTACCAAATGGCTCCAAATAACTCAAAAAAACGACATCTGTTTTTAGCTGCACTCCTTCAAAAGAGTTACAAAACAGATCTAATTTTATCGACTCTAAAAACATCATTCCTCTCAAATGCTCGCCGTTATCATAGCCACAACTGTGCTCTCCCCGAGCAAGTGGTTGTAGAACTTAAAAATATCTTTCAGCAATTTTATTTTTATCACATTATATAAGATTTACAGGTAGCCTGTGTTTCGGGCGCATAAGGTGCTTTGTACAAAAGGTGTCACCTGGAGCCAAATCCTCTAAACAGAAACTGTTTACCAGTGGCACAGCTTAGCCCTGTGGGGGCGGGTGATGGGAAAGGTGAAGGTATTCCATTAAAGTCTTCTGTTTGCACCCATCCATCATTGTTCCCCTCGAAGGAGATATTAAAAAAAAGTCAAATTATTAAAAGGACAGGGTGACATTTGCATTTGTAATAGAGGGAAAGAAGCACTGCCTGAACATACAGCAGTGAATAACACAAAACTGATGACGACATCGTTTCTCTCAAATGTCAAATAGTGGTCTCTTGCCCCTTCTCTTTTTCTCACTTACTCATCATACTCTCCATGTCCATCCATCCTGATTTTCTCTCCTTTCCACCTGCACTTCACTTCTGTTCTCCTACACTCTGTCACCCACCTCCTCTCTTTTTTTTTAACACTCCCACTTTCTAGCCTGACATACTTGCTTCCCTGATTGTTACTCAACATCCTCTTTCTCTGCTTCCACCTCTTGGATGCTGCTCCTCCTCTCCTGACAGGGTTGACACTGTATTCCCCAGCCGCCCCCATAGTCTGCCACTACGCAGTGCCGCCCTGTGCTTGAAGGGGCCTGGAGTGAGAGTTCAAAGGGGCTGCAGAAGGCACAGACTGCACGGCACTACCAAACATCAGGCTGACCAGAGTGTGCCCGCTGGCCAGTCGGTCACGTGATACACCGCAGCCCACATGGCGGAACACGAGTGTGGGTGGGACATGTGTGCTTGCATCGTGTATGGATGAGATCCTATGTAGCCTACGGGCGCAGATGAGTGCAGCGAAGACTGAACAGGACAGGGGTTGTGATGGCAGCACGCAGGCATCTCTTTTGTTATCAGACAAGAAAAGGAAGCATTTGCTCGCTGTGGCGACACGTCTCCACCAGCGTATTCATCAGCTTAAAAAGGTGTTCTTTGAAAAAAATTTCTAAAAAGTCTCAGAATGAACAGAGACCAACATTCCTGCTTCACCAGCATTTCAAAGTGCTCGAGCCAGACATTACACACGCAGACAGAAACACTGACGCATCTTGATCTGAGCAGCGGGCCAAATTCAACTGAATCATTCCCTCATTATGTGGGGATATTGAATCCACAGGAAGAGGCGGAGGGGGCAGGAAGGAATAAATACGGACAACAAGAGAGAGGCTGAGAGACAAAGGGATGATACACAGGGAGCACACGCAGGGGAAATGCACACATGCGTACAATGTGGGACTAATGGAACAATCAAAGAAATACCTTTAATGAATAAGAGTATGAAAGGGAGATCAGGGTGCCACTTGTGAGCAATTTGCACGGTGCTGAGTAGCAGCTGGCATCGTGCCCACTTAATGGAGCTATGTATGATGAACACTTGAGCATCACACGACACTACCACTAACCAAACACACCGTGAATCACTTCGTGATTCTGTGCACCTAACACTCAAGTGCCAGCTAATGCTGATACAACCGTCCCCGCGTCATGGCTCAGGAAACATGCAAGCTATTTATCGGCTCAAATTTGCTTCTTTAAAAGCTCGGTGGCGTTTTTCAGAGACAGTGTTTGGGGTGTTTCCAATTAGAAACTAGCCGATGACCGCTGATGAAGATTTAACAGCTAAAAAGATATTTCCTCGACAAGTGGTGGAAGAACAGAGAATAATAGATTTGCATTGTCCGTGTTAAGATTTTAAATGGATCCTTGTCTCTTTATGTACCAACAAGGACCTCCTAGCAAACGTGTAGATTTTATTTATTTTATTTTCTAAAAAGGGCAAAAATATTTCCGAAATCCAATCTTGCTATGGAGTACAATATTTTATTATATTGTATTGTTCTTACTGTTATTGTACTATTGTAAGGTGATCTTGAGGGTCTCAAAAGTGCCTATAAAAAAGTTATTATTATTATTATTATTATTATTATGTAGAGGCCAAACCCCCCAAACAGAGTGATCCAGCTTCAAGTAGTAAGTATTGCTCGTTGTCATTAATCACTTTATTTAAAATGGGCGGGGGAACTCTTTCACGCTTTAGCGCTATTATACTACACAGTTCATTCATATACTTTTCTATTTTTTTTAATGTATAAATAATTTTAAGCAGGGTGGACAATTTTGGGAAATAAATGACTGACTGAGGTTTGAGATACGACAAGTAATCATAACACACATGGCTAACGAGCGCCGGTTTAGCTCAAGCAAGATGAGCAGGCGCCCTGACAGTGGGCGGCGCGGGTTCAACTCCTACCCATGGCCCTTCAGTTTTAGGGGGCAGGGTTAGCTCAGTAGGTGGAGTGTCTGCCCCATGAGCGAATGGCTACCCTGAAGTACCCTTGAGCAAGGTACCGCTTTTACACTACTCCCCGGTAGCCGCCCACTGAGTGAATGGGTTAAATGCAGAGGACTAAGTATTTTCCTACAGGATTAATAAAGTATACATTATTAATAAAGTATTGTGGGCTTGTCATTTTTGCCTACATCTGAAGAAGGGTAAGCACGCTTAGGTAGCACGGCTCCAGCACTTGCTGTATTTGAAAACCTTTGCTGACTTGGTGTGACCTCAGTGGCAAAGATGTAGAGACCAGTCATCGCGTTCCTGACAGCTACTTGCTGCTAGTAACGTGCATTCCCCAACCGTTTGGCAAGTGGTTGCAGGAGGTCACAAAGAGGGTGCTACACCAAAAACCTCCTGGTGATTGCTTTGGTCACTGGCAGATCGCCATCTTACAATACTGTAAGACTTTGATCAGTGGTTGTTGATCAATGGTCATGACAATTTGCATAATCATGATGAAGGAACTGACCTCCCAGCCTATTGTTCCTTCAGTGGGCGGGTTTCAGTCATTATGCAGATGTACTGTTTCTAAGGTTGGGGAAACCTGCAGTCACCTGGATGAGTGACGAAACGTTTCTCCCACTGAAAACGTCCAGATGAACAGAATCAACTTTTGGACGATGGCAGATTAGTTTGCAGCAGTAAGTCACAACGTTTTACTCTGAAGGTGAACGTTCTCTGCTTCTGAAGCAATCATAAGGTTTTTGTTACTGAACACTGAATAGCTCTTTTCATGCTTTGTACAGTGCTGTCACCTTATTTCACTTACAAACTGCCAGCAGCCACTCAGAATGCACACGTGTACCTACTGAATACCTTGTGTACTGGCTCTCAAGGTAATGCACCAATGGTAATGAAATATACCCAGAAATCTACAATCAGATTAAGCAAAAACACAAAACCAAACTCAGCTGCAATCCTGGAGCTCAGCTGATCTTGGTGACAGCCACATCAGCTCCCACATCCATTCTGCAAATCTCACGAATCTTATAAAGAGCAACATTTAAGCTGCTTTAGCAATTTGCACAACTGCAAGCCACTTTGCAGCTCACATCCACACCAGCTCCTCTTTAATGCTCCTCCTGACTTAATCAGTGTCATAGCTCTTGCCAAATACTCGTCTTCTTCTTTCGATTATAGCCGTCTTGACTGAAATCCAAACAATTATGCCAAACTTGCAGAGCACAGGAGACACGTTTGTGTTCACAAATCAATATTCAATTAATGAGTCAAACACTGAACTGCAAGCTTTGGAAAAAACACAGTGGGTCCAGGTACATTCCCTGATATCCATCACACAGGTCAGATATTACTGTTATCCACTTTGTGTTGCTTTGATACAAAAAATTCGAACTGTATTTAGACTACCGGTAATGCTGTAGAGAGACTTGCTTTGCAGCAAACTGGCCAAACTGCTCATTTATATTTCATGCTTTGTAAAGTACTGTCAAGAACTAAACATCAACAGATTTTCATAGGCTGCAAAAAAGACAATATACATACTGATGCTCATTTTTCATGGAAACACGACACAGCTAGGAAGAGAATTTTTATAACAGGATGTGTGCTTTGGTTATTTGGATCATTCCTTCTTGCTTCATGCCAGGTAGCCCATTAATGCATTAATTAATCTATAAAAATAAAGTAGAATAAGTCCTCTTCTCTCTACTGTGTATCGTTTTGGCACATTGGTGCTAAAACAAACACTGGCAATCAATCAAAAGCTTGAAAACTATTTAATCATACAGCATGTTCCATAAACATGTATCTGTGTGTGTGAGAGTCACACACAAAGGGTCATGGCACTTTGAGGGCTGATGAGGGATGCATTAGCCAGGGTGGTAATGACTAAAGGAACAGCAATCTGAGCCACTCAGTCGAAACATACAACAGTCCAGACAAGGTGACCTTCCCCTTATCCGTCACCCAAACCTGCGCGTGTGTGTCAAGTTGGACAGTGGCCCAGTGAGTTTGCCAGCACATCATACACTTTACTAGCCCTTGTCAAAATTGAGAAGATTGTAATGGAAGAGAAAAACAGCCTAGATGAGAGGATAGAGTGAGTCCTGTGAGAAATGAGGTTGTATAATATTTCCATAAACTGGATAAAACTGATGGAGATAGCCACGGGGAGGTCCCCTTTGGTTAGTGAGACCTCACTTTCTAGTCTAAAGCTGTATATTTTGGTTCTCGCCATCTTGGTGCTTTGAAATAGGATATGACAAGGGACTGATGTATCTGATTGGGTAACTGAGGGACACTGCACTCTCACATAATAACTTGTCAATCATAGAACTAAAGCATGATCTGCTTTATAATCCTTTTGGACACTAATGAGAACATAATTTACAAAATGGACATGATGATGTGTTCAATAACGCTTAAAATTCGTAATTGAGATCATAAACTCACCGAAAAAATTCATTAGGTTCACAGGTCAAAAGAGCTGTAGGCCAAATGACTCATAGTCTTCTATACGACTGTATTTTTTTGGGCAACCGAAGGAGTCGCTCCCTGCTGGCCTTTATAAACTCCAATTTAAGTCACTATTCCATTGGCATCTCTTTTTGGACCAAGAAACAACAACCTGACACTTGGATATATCAGAACCATGAAAAATAACCAGATTTCCTAAAACAGTTTTATGTGTCATTGTTTATCCAAGTAGAGTTAGCTGGTTGTTGTGTTTGTGTCCGCTGTGTGTGGCTTCCAAACACACGTTGCCAGCAGGGATGTTACAGAGTGCCCTCTGGTGGAAAAACTGGGAAATGTCAACATTCTTAACACGTTTGAAGGGTGTTTCTCCTGTCCTCTCTTTATTGTTTTAATTTTCATGCATCTGCCATTAGAAACAGTAATACCAATAGATACAATAATAAAATACCAGCTAATAGTTACCTCTTATTGAAATACTGCATGTTATGGCAAACCACAGATACACAGATAACAATCCAAAATACTAACGCACCAGGAAATGGCTAATATTGGCCTAGAAATCAGCCCTATCGACATTTTGGACATGTTAGATTCAGCACAGTCGTTATGGCAGATGTTTTTCCTAATGCAACCCTCGCGTTCATCTAGGGAAGGGACCGACACTGGGAATGTGTCTCTTTCATGTCTAAGATGAAGAGTGTGTTAACCACTACACCGTGGAGCCACAATTAGCGTTTTATGTACAGTGGGGGAAATAATTATTTGACTCCTTGCTAGAATTTGTAAGTTTTCTCACTTTCACACATTCACAAATAAGTGAACAGTCACTAATTTTTATGGCAGCTTTATTTTAATGGAGAGAAACATAAGTATTATGTACGGAATTAGTATTGAGTATTTGATCCCCTATATCACAGCCAGAATTCGGCCTCCATATTGGCGCCCTCTGTCTCTCTCCATTAAAATGAAACTAGCATAAAAACGAGAGACTGTTCATTTATTTGTAAGTGAGCAAACTTGCAAATTCAGCAGGGGATTAAATAATTATATCCCCCACTGAACGACTGCCTGCATCTTTTCAGAGCCACTGCTGTTATTCACGTTTTCAGCACTGGTGCTATAACTATGGCAACAGTTTTCAGGTAGGATTCCCATCATGAGGAGTTGGTTTTCTGTCATTTCAACAGTTTAAAGCAGCAGCTTTAATGTTATCATATGAAAACAGAAAAAGATATTTTAAGTGTAGAAAAGTACAGCCTTCAAACAGAATAGTGTAACCGCCCAGTAAGAGCTCAGAAATACCTTTAAAAAAGCAATAAAATATAATTTATAATAAGAAGTATCATCATATAAAGACAAACTGAATCACAAGTAAAACGCGAAGGTTATTCCTGACGGTGCTGCTGAAGTGCAGGAATCAATGCAGACTTTTTTACAGCCATGAAGAGCCACCAGCCTGCACTTTATTATTATTATTACTGGCTGCAGGATAAGTAATGGTGAGCAGAATAAAAATAATGGGGTACTTTATATGTCTTCTGGTTCTAACAAACTCAAAGAGCCAGCAAATACATTCTAAATGTCCCAAAACAACAATGCGTTTTCGTATTTCATCATAAGCAAATATTTCTTTCAGATTGCCGCCTATTGAGAGGCGTTTTAGCAGCGCACTCAAGCTCCCTCTTCACCCACGACTGCAGACCTGCTGATGGTTCCAACACCATCATTAAGTTTGCAGATGACACCACGGTGATTGGCCTCATCAGTGACAACGATGAGGCCGCCTACAGGGAGGAGGTGGATCGTCTGGCTGAGTGGTGCGACAGAAACAACCTGCTGCTTAACACCGAGAAGACCAAGGAGCTCATCGTGGACTACAGGAGGAATGCTGACCCACATCCACCCATCCACATTAAGGGGACGGCTGTGGAGCGTGTGAGCAGCTTCAAGTTCCTGGGAGTCCACATCTCCGAGGATCTCACCTGGACGACCAACTGCTCCAAGCTGGTCAAGAAGGCTCACCAGCGCCTCTTCTTCTTGAGGACCCTGAGGAAGAACCACCTGTCCTCAGACATCCTGGTGAACTTCTATCGCTGCACCATCGAGAGCATCCTGACCAACTGTATAACAGTCTGGTACGGGAACTGCTCTGCCTCGGACCGGAAGGCGTTGCAGAGGGTCGTGAAAACTGCCCAGCGCATCGCCGGAGCACCACTTCCTGCCATAAAAGACATCTACAGGAAGCGGTGTCTGAAAAGGGCTGGGAAAATCATCAAAGACCCCAGTCACCCATCACATGGACTCTTCACCCTCCTGCCCTCTGGGAGGCGCCACAGGAGCCTCCGGACTAAGACCACCAGGTACCGGAACAGCTTCTTCCCCACAGCTGTCAGACTCCTGAACTCTGCCTCCTGACATCTGACCCACGTTAAACTCATGGACTGAACATACACACACCCACAATGGACAACTGTACCCTCAAACACAATAATAACATGGACTGAACCACCACTCACAACCACTAGCACTTTATACAGCCTCTGTAGAAACTATCTACACCCTCACTTATCTTAACTGCACTACTGTATAGCTCTGTGTAAATAATCATTCTGTACATTCGATAATTTTTAATCCTACAACTGTTTACAACTTGCATAGTTCCCATTTCTGTATAGCTGTATATCCCAGATTCTGTAAAGTTATTTATTTCATTTCATATTCTGTATAGTTTTTCATATTTATATCCTGTTCATAGCCTGTACATAGCTTGTACTCACTACAGCCTGTACATACTTATAGTTATAGAATATTCACAACATACTTCATACCGTGTACATTATAACATACCATAATAGACCCATTTCTGTAATATACTCGCATATCTATATTATTGCTAATATATATTGTAATATATCTATATCACTAAAACACTTCTGGATGGATGCAAACTGCATTTCGTTGCCCTGTACCTGTGCATGTGCAATGACAATAAAGTTGAATTCTAATTCTAAGCTGATGCTGCAAATTACATGTGACAGAAGCAATTTTGGAATATTTTCTCACATACAAACTGCAGTAAGTGTTATGAATTAGATTAAGGGGGTGAATATTGAAAGTCTGATACTCCCTCTGCCAACTCAGCAGCTTTAATTGATAATGTAATTTTCTTTTTTCTTCTTCTCTTTCCTTTCAGGGCCAGTATAATGATTATTATTTTGTACACTTTGAAAACAACTGCGCAGATTGAGAGAGCGTGACCGTGAAGTACCAGCATGGTACGCTAATTGATAATGCACCTATTTTCCCATTCGAGCCCCTCCTACCTCTTTCAGACAGCCCATGAAATTGTTGCTAACTGGAGATCCAGGCAGGTCTGCAGTGCTGGGGCTCCCACCCACGTAGAAAAAATCATCGGATCCCAGCATGGTGTAGTCTTCCTGGGTGTAGCCAGTGGTGGTGAGGATCCCGTCGACGGAGATTGTGACCTGTTGAGGGGCAACACATAGCCAAAGCCAAGCTATTACACTCTGGGATTCTATGCTGTGGATACAACACACCTCCTTCCTTGGTCTGCATTCAAAACGAGCTATAAGACTCCTGACGATAGGTTGGTTTTTCATTGAACCTTTGGATAAGACAGCGTTTTTTGATTTTGTTAATGGAATTTTTGCCATAGGATTCACAGGACAGGTAAAGAAAATATGGCAGAGGCATATTTTCTTTATCTTTGATGGGAGTAAGAGAATGGATTCTAGGTTTGGTTCTGAAACTTCAGGTTGGGGGAGGGTTAGTACAATGTTCAAACCAAGGACAAATTGATTCCACTTGTCTTAGGTTTCGGGATTTATCTGTAACTGCAGACACAGACATTTACAGTACACTATGTGACTGCACTTAAACACACAGACGTGCACACGCACGTCCTCACTTGTTCCACACGTTCTCTCTCACACCAACCATCTTCACATTCTCGCCTCTCTTGCAGACGACTACATGTATATACCCACGCACATGCAAAACAAAGGGAAGGCTTTTCACACCACGTCCATGTGCAAACCAAGGTCATCACTGTTAGAAGGCAAATTAAACACACTTAACTGGACATGTAAGGGGGGTAAGTGGATCGATGGTGCCATACAAAGCTGGAGCAAGCCACACAGGTTGCTGCGCTCATGCACAATCAAGACCAGAGCCCATATTCATATACACTCTCAGAATAGCTCATGCTGATCTTTGATCAGGTTTAGCTCAGGTGTCATGCTTTGCAGTGCCCGTGTCACTACACCAGACCAATAATCCTAGATCAGTTTGCTTATTCTTGGATATGTTACGCATATGGGCCCGGGGGCAAGGGTGATCGGAGTTAGTCAAAACACACAGAACGTCACGTTCACCAGCATGCTACGAAAACACACACGGGGAGGGCAAAGTGAATGAGAAGGTGATAGGTGGAAGGTGAGCGGATGAATTAGAGTGTTAGTGGTTATTCTGGGTGACATGTTTGTTATATGACTTTGGGTGGTGACAGGTCAATGAGGTGTGGGCATGCCATGCGTCACTGTGTGTTGGAAACAACTGTCAGAGCTCCCGCAATGAAGGTTAGGGGTTGCCATTTTTTGATAGTTTCTCTTTTAGGGCCCGTTGTCGAGGTCACCATCTTTGGGATTGTGGCAAGCTTCTGTCAGTTCTGGACGACAGTCCTCACAAAAAATGGGGACTTTTTGTGTGAAAAAAATAAAAATAAAAAGTAAGTTGCCCTGACAAAGGCAAAGAAGTCAATTATTTTTATTTGTCGTAAATCTGCAGTAATGTGGAAGAAACAAAGAGAAAAAAGTAAAAGCCAAAGTGAAAAAAAAACAGGATGGGGATTGTGGGGTAAAGAAGGAGGTTGTTGGCAGGTCAGGGAGGAAATTGAGAAGAAGCGAAGAAAGAATTGCCTGGTAATACAAACCCATCTCCTCATTTTTTGATAAGAGTGTCTAGGATGGAACTCAAAGAGAACGAATAAAAGAAGAGAGGGGGGGGGACACACGGCAAACCCAAAAAAAAGACAATAAGAATGATATCTACCAGACAATGTAGTTTGTTTACCATAGCGTGTCCAATGCCTGATTGCTTTCCAGAAAAAGGGGAAGAAAGGAAATCAAAAGAATAGTGAACAAAAAAGGTTGTTAATAAGGATGGACAGAAAAGAAAAACCAAAACCAACGATGAGGAATTAGGATGTTAGTTAGTACATTAGTTGGTTAGATATTGGTTAGTAGTAAAAATGACTTATATCATGGATGAGTTAGTGTTACAGTGAATAAACACTGTGCGATTTGCCAGAGATCCGAGGCATCGTGCCATCCTTTCCAAATATTCGACACCAGAGTCCTACATGAAAACGTCAACGAGGACCACAGAGAGGACTTTCACATCAAATTTGTGTAGGACGGCTTAAATCCCACAAATCTTGCAGTGTTTCTTTCACCTGTAGTCTAACAAATTGTGCCTTTCAAAAAAGAAGAAAGAAAATGATAGAAAGACAGATCTGTTGAGAGAAAGAAAGAGAAAGCAGGCCAGCAGTCCTTGACTCTTAGCTTCTAACCTCTAAACTACGGGCTATCCTGTTGGGATTCTCAGCAACAACTATTTACTAACCTGTGGAACAAAAGCTTACTGTCAGGGAGGGTCAGGAAATCAACACTTACTTGTTCCGCTGCTCTGAGAGCAACACTAAAGGCTGTCTCACCTTGCCGACAAACTAAAGGTCGGCCGACACAATGAGCAAACGCACACGTGTCGCTACTACTACCTCCACTCTTTATATAGCTGCCTGTAGACAGATCTAATATATGCACTTAACAGTAAGAAAAGCTAATTATAAATTACTACAATATGATAGGAAACAATACATGTCGCATTACTAATTCTGTTTATGCCATACAGATGTATCTCTGCCTTTAAAAAGCCCGACGATCATCTGTGCTATAAATACAGTGCTAATGGACGGCTGAAAGGCAAACACTGTGTCTGCCTTTAAAGTGGAAGTGCGTGGTCTACACAAGCATACGAACAGTTTCCCAAAGGAAAGCGATAGTGACAGTGCCTGACAGAAGTGTCATCTTAGAGGAATGTGAAGCAAAACAGAAATATCTGATAACTTTAATTTGACAACACAGGGAGCTCAAGTTCAATACGCCGCTAAACAGGAGAGAGGAAAACACCTAGAAAGATGGTACCTAGAATATGCTGCGAACTGCTTTTCCATGTTCTTATTGACTAGTTGCTAAGAAAGAAAGAAATTAGACAATGACATTGAATTAAAATAAAAGATATCTCTGTAAAAGTATAATGGCATTTGTCTGAATTGTAGCAATGGAATGACAACCAATCAGAACAAAGTGACATTCTTAATCCCAGCTCCCTCTCAGAAGCTCTCAGAAGCAGCTTATCTAAAGCAAAAACAACAAAACAAAACTGTGTCTCCAAACTCCGTCCATCGCCGCTACCCCCGATTACCTGTCTCAGGTTGCGTGTCACTTTGATGTCGTGCCAGCTGTTGTCATTGAATTTTCCATTGACCGGCTCGACGATGGCCTCGAAAGCGCCAGAACCTAGATTGATGACGAGCGAGACTGCCCCGTCTTTCAGTGCCAGGTTGACATAATCTGCGGATTTCCCCGTGTGCAGGAGGAGGCCGTTGCGCTGCCAGGTCTTGAAGGACAGCGTGATCTCGTCGCTGCTGCTCTGGATGGGGTTCTGTGACAGGTCATAGCAGAAGTACTCCGAGCCGCGGAAGGTGGCCACGTTCTCCTCCCTCGCTGAATGGGAAAGGGAAAAGAAGCAAAGTGTTACTTTCAGGGCGTTATGCATCTTCTGACAGACGACGAGGCTCGGCGTTAACGTCTAGCAGCTAAGCCCCCTGCTGCGGTGCCGTGCTATGATTCATCGCACTCTTCCACAAGACCACAGCCGGTCGTTACCGCATTTATTCTGCCGTTTGTTATAAAATCTCCTAAACATGAAACAAGCATGAGTGTTGTTCTCTTCATTCATCGTGAGTCAGCCTGAGTAAATAGGGAACTGCTGCATGTTGCACAAAAGCTTCCATCAGGCAAGCACACACATACACAATGCACTATAATTACAGCTATGATAATCCCATCATTCAGCTGAGATCATAAAATCCGATCTGTACGACCGTGGGTTTGGGTTTCGCGTACAGCCTCCAGACAGACAGCCTACTTATGATGGAACACTATTCCCCGCTAATGGGGCGCATAAATCAAACTTAGTCTGATTTTACAGTTTTATGTCACTCGGCTGTTGCAAAGTGACTTCCTGAGCCCCTTTTTTTAAATTGACGCTATAAGTATGGTGAGACAGCTGGAGACGGGGAAAGGGAGGACTCTAGAAATCTGTTTTCCCAGTTTCTCAGTGTAGCTTTCTGTGCTGCATGGTCAATATGGGTGTGGGTGAATCTAATAGAGACACCCTCACTATCATTTGTGTTAAGCTGGCAACAGCAACCTGCAGCGACTACATAATTCCTCCTCCGAAGGCGCACTGTTCAAGGTGTCACCTTTCAGAAATTTCAACCTCAAGAACAACATGAACCAAACCTACTAACTGCTCTGGCACTGCTGTGACGGTAACTACAATGCTACCTGCCAACAAAAGGCATTTCAATGTGTCATTTCATTTCCTCACTGTCCTGGGGTTCTTCCTTTGTGTTACTCGCAGACAAGTCATGATGGACAAATGTGGAAGAAGAAAGCCGAGAAAGGAAAAGGGAGAGAGGGGGAGAACACGAGCGCTGCGAGCTTCAGTTTTGTTGTTTCGGATCAGGCAATATGTAAACATGAGGGAGCGGTGCTGAGAAGCTGGCAGAAAGGAAGGAAGGATGAGAACGACAATACTGAGATAGAAACAAATGAAAAAGGGGAGCGAGGATGTCAAACTCGTGTCTTTGCACTGCGCGAAGAAACAGGAAGAAATAGTATGGGAGGAAACAAAGGAACTGTGAAAGCCCTCATCCATGTGCCGGGGGAATAAATAGAAACCCATTATTACCACTGAGACAGCACAACACAGAGCTAAAAGAATATACATTGGAGGATCAAAAAAAAGCCCTCCTCCCATCTCTACTGATTTTATGCATCTCATCTTAGAAATTACACAAGCACTGACAGCGTGGAGAAGCTCGCCTGATTGTATATTCATGTAATATTGTTCTTCGCAAAAGCTTTATACTGTGCTGGGCATCAAAATCAAAACGATAGTGTTGTAATAACTGAAGAAAAACAGACAGCGGCATGTCGCATCCAAAAGCTCCCCCAGAAAGGGCCATAATTTCTTTCAAAACACTTTCAGATTATTAATAAAATATTGATTTTTACATCCACAGCAATAAAATGAGAGTCTAGCCCCTCGCTCCGGTTGGCTTTATTGAACATTAACACTAGCATCAGAGAGCCAGTGCTATATGTTCTGTGGGCCTTCTGTCACATCTTGCCTGAAGGCCTCTTGCATGGCAAACTGACAGCAAAAATGGTTACAGGGCTGAATTTTCCCAACTGATTGAGACGCATAAAATGCTGCGTCTTTCACTTTTCCAAATCAATTATCCTTGAAGCTGTTCTCACTTGAATACTAAGCAACCTTTCTACTGTATACACAGCAATGAACGCATTTAAACGAAGAACACTTGTGATTTGAAACCGAAAGGTACAGGGAAAGTACCTCTGTGTACAAGCTTTCTTTGTAGGCATGCAGCAGTGTTATCCTTTAGATCATCTCCAGACACCTGATCTAGTATGCTCTCCCTTGACCTAAGGTAGAAAGGTTATTGTCATGGCAACATCCCTCTACTATACAGCACACTTTAATTAGGTTGGCTATCTCAGGAATGCTGCTCAAATTGCACAACAAGCCTAGAGAGACTGTTTCTTTGCACCTGTTCGGACTATTATATAAGCACGACAGTGAAAGTATACCAGGATGAAAAAACATCCACAATGATCAGTTATGGATTGGCCTCCTGAGAACCCGGACCTCAGCATTACTGATTACTAATGAGGGATCATTTTGGCAAAGAACAGAACAAAAGGCAGCGAACGTGCAAAGAAGAGCTCTGAAATGTTTTTTAAGAATCCTGGAAAACTATTCTTGAAACCTATTTAAAGAAATTACAAGAAAGCTTGCTTATAATAAGTCAGGCTGTGTTGAACAATAAGGGTGATCATAACAAATATTGGACTTGGCTCATTAGAATCAGCTTTTTCTTTTCTTCCATTTATTTATTTCCATTTATCCCTCGTTTCAATAAATCGCTAAACTTTCTCATTTATTTTATTATTTTCCTAGTAATATATAAAGAAATGAGGGAAACTGAGGGGCCTTGGATGTATCATATTGACATAATGTTGCCAATTCCTAAACTTTTGGTCAACATTTTAATGTCAACCAAAATGTTCATCATGTTAATATCGCTAACGACTGATGGCAGATAAAATGTGATCATGCTCATCATCTTATGTGCAAGTTTCATTTCTTTTTAATTTACATTATGAATGAATAATTATGGAGGCAGAAGTTTGAGGTTAAATGATCAGCCTGACCGACATGTGAATCCAGTAGGGTACAATGTATATTAGGATCTAAAATTATTGTCAAAATATATGCACTGTGTCCCTTAAATGTCTCTTTTAAGATTAGAGGTCAACATTATTATTATACCAACAGTATTCTATGTTTATATCAAACCCAAGGTTTACAGCTTAGGTGTTGTGCTTCTTTTTAAAGCTAAACAAATTTCTATATAGTTTGAATCTACAGCTAGCAAAAAAGAAAATGAATGGAAATGTATATATGTGTATGTCAAAGCTAGTTTATCATAAATTACACTAACAGTAAATTCCAAATAGAAGCTTACTATGATATGTTACAGCGTTATCTACAATGATGTAATTACAAAGTTTCTGTAGAGCTGTAAAAAGCCATTAATATAGCATTGTTGCTCTGAATAACAGAGAGTGCAAATTGATATGCATTATTTGTGCACTTCAGCAATACAAAGCTTGCGGTAAGTGTATACGGATCCACAAAGACCAGGGGAAATGTATTGCCTGTTGAGACATGTTCTGCACAGATCTGTGGCTTTCATATTGATCACATAGCGGGGTCATTTTCTCTTATTTTCGCCTTAGTCATCAATATTCCATTTGTGTGATGCCTGGTGTATGCACTGGGGGTTGGCGTTCGATTTCAAAATCCACTGGAAGCAATTAGCTCCTTCATTACCATCTCCCATTTTCTTCCGCTTCCTCTTGTCACACACGCTGAATTCTCTCCAGTCTGACCTCAAGGGTCTTATGAAACAACTGCCCACAACCTTCAGCTAACTCAGGATCGCTGCAGGACACCAAACTGCCCTTTATCGTTTGTTGGCAAAAAGACTTGGAACATATAAAAGGGAAACAAGATGATGTTAATCAGATTTGAGACTTTGTGATTGTGGCAAAAATGCTCACTTACAGTTGCAGAGCCACCAAACCCCCAAACCTCACAAGGAAGTGAGCTGGGTAGTAAGCATGACCACCAGTCCCAAGGACACTTTACTGGCAAAGTGAACAGGATGTGTGACACATCAAATACATGTTCGCACTGTGTTTTCAGATAAACAAGCCTGAAGATTGAAACTTAAACATAGAAGATTTAAGTATCTGCTACTAGCATTTGTGGGGTACTCTTAGGGATTATCCAAGGTTGCATCCACTCAAAAGAAAATGAGCTTAAAAATCATCACCACTTTGTACCTCCTTCCCTAATATGTGAGAACAGGATCACTTGAAAACTGCTAAAAGACTACATTTAGCCCAAATTAGCCAGAAAACCCCAAACAATATGAACCATATGGTTTTCTACTGCAATGCAAAACTAATGCTAACTATGCGACTGTGCGGCTCTGGTTCAGTGGTGAGCCATCACATGTCAAATGAATTTGGAGCACCATGGGTGATGTCTCTCTTCAAAAGCAAGCAGCACTGTCAGAAAGGCTTATGTTGGAGGGAGATTTGGTGGGAAATGTGTTCCCTGCTAATATTTTACCGGCCAGTTATGACCGACGTACTCTCTGCAACAATTACATTCATTCAGAATACAAAAATGCAGTGAAAAAGCAACACATGAGAGATTTCAGGCATTTATCTGCAAGACAAAAACTACACATAAAAATCATTTAGTGTGTCCTTTTCATGACAGCTTTAAAGATGCCACACGACATATCTAAGAGGTTAAACTGAACTGTCACCCTGACACTTCTTTTCTCATCTCGTATTTCATGTAACCTTGTGAAGCCGTGGCAGACGGCCTGTCTGAGACTGCCTTTGATGTCTGCGCTCACAGATTGAGAAAGGAAGACTGACAAAGAGCGAGACAAAGAGAGAGATAAACATAAACAGAAGTGACACAGCGGAAGCAAAAAGAGTCTAGGACAAAAGGATGTGAGAGATGGAAGCAGAGACTGAGATGGAAAAAAAAGAAAAAAGGACGCAGAGATTGGAAGATGGAGAGAGCCAGAGCAGGAGAGTGAGACTGGCAGATGGAAGCAAGGAGAGACAGAGACGCTACCAATGGCTCTCCAGAGAAACAAAGTGACACTGTGTGTTAAGACTAGCAGTGAGGAGGTGTCCCTCCGGCTTGCGATTCTTCATTACTGCACCTGATAACACATCACCAAATCCCCGTCTCTCCTTACCTCCTTTAACCTCTCAGAAAACACAAATAACTCTGCCAGTCCAACACTTTCCACGATACCTTTTACACTCGGAAGATCATCCCTGCAAAAGTACAGTCCCCAATGAATGGCTTGTTTAAATTAGTATCTAAGATCTCCCACTGCAAAAAAAAAAAAAACATGTTTCATTTAGAGTTTCAAAACCATCATTACTTATACAGCAGTACATGCTCATTTTACTGCAATATTTACCACGTAGTATAAATAAAATAAACCCCTCTCAACTTCAAAATGCTTCACGCAATAGAAACTGCTGAAGGGAGAAACGAGGCAGACTTAAAAGAATGCAACATCCTGACTGTGAGAGCATGTGGCTCATTATTGGTAGGAAGGCAAGTAATGCACATGGAATGGCAGCAGAGCAAACAGCTTCCTTTTTATATTACACTTAAGCGGGACACCATATTATTCTCAGTGGACGGGCAATTTCATTATCACAAACTGCCAGGAGAGCAAGCTCGAGATGATATTGGTGTTTCTCTTTATTGGCTGGTGATATGCATACTAAACCATTTAAACTACTTGTAGAGACTCATGTAAGAATAAAGTCATGTGTGTATCCATGGTTTGGCTGTCTAGAAGTCCAGTACTTTAGCGGTCAGTGCCAAGGGCTATTTCAATTATTTACCCTCAAGGTCCTGTAGCAGGGGTGGGGGAACTCCAGGCCTCAAGGGCCGGTGTCCTGCAGGTTGTAGATGTGTTCCTGATCCAACACAGCTGATTTAAATGGCTAAATTAAGTGCTGCAGAGGCCTGGTAATGAACTAATCATTTGATTCAGGTGTGAGAATCTAAAACCTGCAGGACACCGGCCCTTGAGGCCTGGAGTTACTCCCCCTGTTCTGTAGTGTCTGCATGAGAGTGCAAATTCCATTTGTCGGACATGTTCTTGATTATTTTTATGAAAATAATAAAAATAATAATAAAATAACAGCAGATTATCTATCACACTTTACAAATGATGATGATAAAATACACAGGATGCATGGGCGAGGCCTTAGTCTTATGTGCTTAAACACCCACATGCCTTTAATTAGTAGCAGCAAAACTAATTTATATTTTACCACTATACTATACCACTTCACTTATTGCATGTGAGCTAGATTTAGCATTTCCTATTTTAATAATATACATGCAAACTTACTCTGTAGCACTTCCGGAAGCACTAATGTTTGATTAATAGTGCTGCATTAAATCTATGACATAGAGCTAAAGCTACGACGAGCAGCTTACCAGAAATGTGACTTAACGTTGCAGTGACACTGAAGTCAACCATAATCAGACTGTTTGGTAATATGGTCTATAAACACAGCATTAGCATCAATGCTTTATTTATGGATCATATTATTGATTGGCAAAAGCAGAAAGGCTTTATTGAAAAAAACCGAATAGGTTGTAATTGTACAGAATCTAGTTTGATTATTACACCATGAAGTAGTGAGCGTTCTGGAGTTTTTTCTTTTACTAGCCATGGACAGTATACTGCTTTTCAGTAAAAGTAACAACTAACTTCAAAGTGTATTAGTGCCAACATCAACAGCTCAGTTTCACTCATGATGGCCGAGCAGCGCAGACACAAGAGGGCATACGTAGAAATGCACGCAACAACGATGCAGGGATTCGACATAGTTGTATAAATTATGCTTAAAGGGTCAAAGGGCAACTGAAAAAGTTCTAAATTAGATGATAAATATAATGTAGCGTTACCAGATATAGAGAAGTGTTTGTCCCCTCAGGATTCAGTAAAGTCAAAAAAGCAGCACTAGGAGGAGGGGGAATATGGCACTGAAATGAATCACGTGCACACACATACTGTGTCGTTTTGTGTCTTCTGAATTTATAATGACTTAATTGTTAACAATGACTAAAAATGTCTCTCATGCCCACAAAGGGGTGAGTTATTCAAGCGTAACATTTAAAAATGCTACTTCTCCCGTGGACTTTGATATGATACCACGAGAGAATGACATGCAGCTACTCTTCAAGCAACTGCAGAAAAAACACAGAGCTGCAGTGAAATGGGCAAAAGAAGAATGTGAAAGATTTCACTTTTGTACTGGGTGTCCAAAGGAAAAGGATCTGAAAATGTTTGGACAGATAAATTTTATTGTTTAATTTATCTGCATTCGTTTAGACATGGCCAGAGGCTTCTTTCCAGCTACCGATTGAAACAGTCACTGTCACCTTCAATGTGTTTTTCTACGTCTGTGTGTGTGTGTGTGTGTGAAGCTCCTTATTGGCTCCTGATGGTGAAGTCTCTATGGAGTGAGCGATGAGGTCTGGAATGACAGCCGGGGGATGGTGCGAATGGTGGGAGTGAACGATGGAGGGTGTCTGAAGAATGGGGGCAGGCGCCTGAGGTCCAATCCCATCAACTGAGGCAATTGTGCGGAGCGAATGCTGGAGCGAGGAGGTGGAGGTTGAAGATGAGCTTGCAAAGGGGAGAAAGGGAGAAATCCTGCATTCCCATTATTAAGTACGACTACGAGTCTGTGATAGTATACAATAAAGAGTAGAAATCTCAGAACATGGCGCCCCCCTTTAACGTTGGCTTTCCAAAGTTATATGTCGGCATTAACTGGCTAAAATCACGAGGAAGTCTTATGTACTGATAAGAGTTGATTGACTTTGTTAAAAGCTATTTAAATTTAAATTTAAAAAAGTAAGTAAAACATGACTCTGTTCTACTGAAGGATTTAGTGCAAAGCAGTAAATAGTGGCCTCTGTAAGCAATATATCAATGTCAATGCTTTGCTAAGATAGCTACATTAACTGTTAGTTAGCACTGTTTTTCTTAATTCCTGTGCAGAACATTCAATAGATGTGCTGCACATTTAACCTTTTGCTAATTTTCAAGTTTTGTGCCGAGTGTGACAGCATAATGCAGTTATAACGTGCACACAGAGCATAACAGACAGTGATGGTTATTGAGAAACTGAACAGAAATTGCAAACAGTGGAAACCTTAGTCAAACAAACAAAAAAAGAAAGACACCTGAGCCATGCTTCTGACTTTAAATGTGCAATATGCATTCAAAGTCCTGACATCCTGACACAGTTTGAGGTTTTACATTTAGCTGATGTCATTAGGTCTTTACTTGTGTGTTTTTAGCATCTGGTTAATACTGTCACATGCTGACTGAATCTTTATGCACTGCAGGTTTTTTGTTTTCGTTTTTTTTAATGTCTATAAGTGTGTGTTATGATACTATGGCGTCATCTGCAGTCGCTATTATTCCTTTAACAATCAAACGATCTTTGACAGAGTGTCTCTCCAATGCCGACTCTTGCGTCAGCCTGACAGCTGCCATCCTGAACCCAAATGGAAAGTGACGGCAGTGAGCATTGCATTGGTTTCATATTCTCCGCTGCTCTGCATGGCAGCGTCTTTATAAACTTTCACCACTCTGCATCTGTGTTGGTTTGACATATGTTTTATATGCTACATGTACCGTAAAAATTAGGAGGGGTTTTCTGCTTGGGATTAAAACTGTTGGATATAAATAGAGTAAAAGGACTACAATCCATCCTTCACTTAGATTATTTGACATTCAGCTTATTTTAAAGATTTGTAGACTGTAAGAATGTCTTGATTTTCTTATGAATGTTTCACAGCAAACACATTTGTTAGGTCAATAGGTCGCTATTTCAATTCCAACCAGAGACACAAACGCCCTTTGGGCATAAAACGCTGCCAAATCAAAAAAATGTGGAGCTATCACTGTGGCCATCCTCTGTGATGAGGGAGCAGCTAAAAGTAGCTTCTTGTCTATAAGCCATCATCTATGCCAGCAGCCTGATATTAGTGAAAAAGCCAAGTATGTGTTAATTAGGCAATATGTAGGGGAATCCCTAATTAACACATACTTTATTCTAAGTCCACTCAAACCCTTTTATCTTAAAATCAAATGGCTTTGCTACATAAAAGAGCAAAGCTGTTGCTCCTCTGTGTAGGGGTTGTTGTTCGCTCATGAGAATCACCACAAATGTGAGCAAGCAAACATGCAGAATGTCTGAAGCTGGAATTCAGAGGTCCTCAATGTAATCGAGGTAAGAACTTCAGCACGTCCATCCACTGTTGTGACAATGAAAGAATCCTTTAGATTGTGCACACATGGAAGTATCGCTAACTCTTACAGATTTCTACGCTTTACACGTCATCCAATCAGATTTTGTCTCATTTCCATATCCATCTGCGGCTCAGTATTCAGTGGCCTGTTTCATATCCCCCAAGTTCTGCAGCCTAGTTTTAGTTGGTGACATAGTTCAATTTTGTGAATTCATTATACATATTTAATTTGTTAGTAATTGTCAACAATCATTTATGTTTTTTATCATGGCATTTTTATCTTTACAAACTAAAGTTTAGCCAAAACTAAAAGCCGTCCTTGATCTAATTTGATGTAAAATGCTGTTTGATCAAAATTGAGTGTTTTTTCTTTCATGTCGTTAATATAATGCTTTTTCTTTTGTATTGTCATCAGATTAAAATTGAATTCAATTTAAAATGAGTAATAAAAGCATACTGGGATCACTGTATGTACACTATAGACTGAGCCCTAGTACACAAACTCATAATAAGCTGTCCTTCGGTAATTTGTGTAGTCGGTGAAATGTCACTTTGGATTGAGAAGTCCTCAGCGTGTGCCTTTGTGCATGTGTGTCTACTCATCATGTTTATATCTAAGCAGAGACTTGCTCCATGGAGCAGGACTGCGGGAAGGCAAGGCCTTCCCTGGAGCCTGTCAGTCATCCAGAGTGGCGTTGCCTTATTGGCTATTATCTTTCCTGTCAGAAGCCTGGCTGTGTCTCCACCTCACCACATCAGTCTCTGTCAGTTTCCAACCTGCCTGTGGATAGAGCCACGGAGCATGAAGCTGCATGCTACTCTTATCATTAGTTTTACTGCCACTTCACGGTTTCAGCTCCAAACCCAAATGTCACCTCTTATTTTGAGGCTTTTGCTAATAAAATCATTTGACTTGTTTAACGAGTGGAACAGCTACGTAGATATTCTGAGTGCTACTATTTAAAATGACACAGCTGCGGCATGCCGTTTTGCTCCTGTCCACATGCAGGAGAACCTCGATTAATTAAATGAATTCACACTGCAGCACATGTCACCAGCCGCACCTGAATCATTTTTACATCGCAGGAATGGCAGTTAGCAGTTGCACATCAGATCTTTAAGGAAAAAGAAGTTATTTTCATTCAAGAGAGTCAACACTTGCAAAATGGTACTCATTCAAATTAAAAGAGAACAACAAAAATAAAATCCCACCGCAAGTTAATTTTGATTTACGAGGACATTCATGGATTCCTCAGTATGTTTACTGCTTATATTGACACAGTTTCTGAATTTGCAATGCCACATGGGAAATCTGTGGGCCCACATCAAAATTCACACTTGTAATTACAGCAACACTGTGCGCTTAATGTGAAGGCTTTTTTCTGCAGTTCCTCCTTACCGAACATCCCATATGCATGCGAGTCAACATGTGCAGTTGCGATAACGTGACACGCCGATTAAAGATTGCACAGCATACGCAATTAGAAAAGTAGATTTGTGTAGCTCTTACCGCTGCTGTTGGAATGACATGCTAATAAATCAAACAGACGTTTGATGAACTGTCACAGTTGCATTTATACATGAAATTACATTATAAAAAGAATCAGCTATAAAGAAACTAACTGGGTGGTGCTTTTAAGATCTTTGTCTGTGCTGTTATTTTAAACATGACATGACGCACAGATCTGAAGCAGCACTGGGAACCAGAAACAGCAGAGACAGCTCCCGGTCATTGCATTTGTTCCTTAAAAAAAACTAAACAGTTTTTAAATAACATATTAAATTGTTTAATATAGCATTAATGCAATTCCTGGATGAAACTGATGAGAGCAGGCGAGAGGCAAAGTCCCTCTACAGCACTTGAAACAGATTAGCACACATTCCTAGTCGGAGCTGAGGTCTTCTAATATTTATTACCTCCATAACTTACTCTCCTGTGTACTGCCAGAACATTTAGCTGCACGCAGGGAGGCGAGGGGTTAAAAGGGGAACAGCGGTGCCATAAAAGGGACAATGAAATAAACATGACTCACTGTGAAAGAGCCCTCAAAGCCAATATAATTTGGATGGCGAGGAAGAGCAAGGTGCCAAACCTCAGGCTCGATCTGTGACCTAATCTCAACAGCCAATCGTGTTGAGTGGCGCTTTAAGAAGGCGGTGAAACAGCAATTTGGTTACACGCAGACATTCGAGTATTTAGTTCAAGCCAAACCATGAAACACGGGCTGCAAGATAACTAAGAAGTATATCCCTTCTCATTTACAAATATATGTGAGGGCTGAGTGTAATAATTATTTCTTGGAGAGCAGACGAGATTCGGGGACAAAGCTGGAGACGAGTCAGGGAAGCACATTTAACATTGAGCTTGACAAAATGAAGAAAGAAAACCCTTCTGTAGCTTTAAATCCAGCTAGAACCAGTTATAGCCCGTAGCCAAAACAATATGTGATTCTCACTCGGTAGCGCGTGTGTGTGTGCGTGCACGCCCACGTGTTTGTGTGTTAGTGTGTGCAAGCATTTGCAACGATTTGCTCCTTCAAGAGATAAGAGTAGCGATGGATTACCCTCACCTTTCTTGAGCTTCCTCCTTTTAACCTTACTGCAGGGCTGATTGCAAACTTTAAGCATGAAGGTAAATAAGCTACAATGCAGTACATCTCAGTTTACAACCACAGACATATATATAAAAAAGATGCACAAAAGCATCAACAGGCAAAAGGTGAGCTTGGATTTTTTTGACACATTCACACTCTCACATCTGCTTTCTTTATCACGTGGAAGCAAACATGATGCTGGATGCCCAGCCACCGTGTCTCTGCATCAGTTTTCACTCTGAACTCTGCCATCTCTCTTCTTCTTTCTTGCCTTGCCTACATAGATTTTCCAGTGCTTTGAGTGTGACCACCATATCATCTGGACCATCATTGTTTCATACATAGCTTTTTTTTTTTTTAAACACATGCTGTAAACTTTTGTGATCCAGGTTCCTGCACGTGATAATAATAAAAATATGGCAACATGAGTGGGTGTTTTATGAAAAACAAATGTCAGCCGCTTTAGCAAATCCTGTTTGGCTGCAATCAAATCAACTGATCCTGACATGCGGAGGTAAATACAGAATTATTGTCATTGAGGAAAGCGGTATTTACTATTTGTGAAGCAAGGTCTGCCTACATTTAGCACAACGATGCTAATGCAAGCTTGCAGCAGCATAGCTAACTGTTTGGTGTACTGGTGAATGAAGCAGCTTTCACAACACGGATGTTCACAAATTTTAAATACGCACACCAGATCTAAACAACACAGAAAAATACAACCCAGAATGACAGTACATGGCACATGGAAACACACACACGCACACACACACACACACACACACACACACACACACACTGCCAGCTGCTTTCTAGCTTGGAGGTCAATAACATTATCCTCTCTCCATCTCAGCGACGGTTATTAGTCTGGAGAGCCAAACGGCTCTCTTCAGTGACACTCTGGAGATGAAGGGATAAATCACCACACTGAAAGGATGAGTGTGCAAAGAGAAGTGAGAGGGAATATGAATGAGAGTAAGAATACTCAGAGAGACAACTTAGTCAAGGTTGTATGACTTTCTTTTCCTACACTACATTAGAAATGATCCGAAGACACGTCTTTTCGAAACACGAGGTTTAGCTAATTTTCCTGTTTCTTCGCACCAAACCCCTGAATCCCTCTCTCTCTCTTCTATTACACTCACAGTCTCCTTCTCTTTAGCTTCATCACTGCTTTATCAGAGAAAAGGTGCTTTATTTGGCCCGGTACACTAAAAGCATCCTCTTTGTCGCTGTCTCCCCCCCGGCCACCAACTCCTCTCTCCGTTTTCACCGGCTCACTCTCCCACGGGACCCTTCAAAATACAAGGAGAGGAACAAATGCCAGAAGGCCTACTGCTAGTTGAATAACACACTAGTGAACACCTCATGGACTTCAGTGGCCTATTTTCATTGGGCTAAGGACATTACATCAACAACTTTAGGCTGGTTCCAGAAATTTGAGAAAGGAATGACTCACTGCAGTGCTTTGTGTTTCACATTGCATGCACAAAAGAGATTGCATTAGCATTTATATTTCCATGATATGAATTATAGCGCGAAGCTTATTGAATCTCTGCATCTGAATTGTTTTATTTCTTTTAAGTGTCCTTGTGTTTTAGCCCAGAACTTTGACTGACAAGCCTGAATAAAGTATTTTAGAGCTGAACTGAAAGTAAAGGCACTTTTACTGAGACATCAGCGCACACCTGGTGTTTGGCTTCATTTGGCTACTCACTTGATCGAATTTTCGAGAAATCATTCAAGTTAACCAACAAATTACATCTTTGTTTAGACCCCCCGTTGTTTTGATCAGATCCCCCTGTTAGAGGGAGGAGTCTGTCTGCTTCTAGCACAGTTGCAGATCCTTGTTTCAAACATATTTCAGTTTAACGATGGGACAAGCATGGGTTAGGTGCACGCACAAAAACAACATATACATCTATATCTCATCAGCACAGATAAGACTAACAGCTTTCGGTCTAAAGAGGGAGAAGCCATGTTATGTATCCAAGGGCCGGTCTATTCTAAAATTAAAGAGAAAAGGATCCTCTCAAGCCTTGGAGCCACTTCACAAACTCAGTCGTTAATTTCTTACCAATGAGGACAGAAAAATAGATAAAGAACAAAATTTGGGACTCGGAATGTGAGCACTATTAATTTTGACATATTTTATTTATTTTTACAACATCGTGTCATGGCGCAAGAAAAAAAAACTAACAGCAAAAACAAAAAGGGAATGAGTAGCCAGCTGCACAGTCGGCTAGCTCTGTTAGAAAAAGCACGAGTGTCATTTAAAACTTTCAGGTTTTTTAACTAACAACAGCAAAACATTTTGTCATAAAGTCAGCAAAACATTCAAGCCTTCTTTATCCTGAGACTATGTCCATTTACTATTCTTAATATCACATTTGAAATAACTTTGTGTAGTGTCCAGTGCAAATGATTAAAAAAGACAAGTGCAAGTGTAGTTTCTATTCATCATTAAAGACATAAATTCAACTACTTGTCATTACAATCAATTGAAGCCTTACCATTAGCACATATAGAAAACCAGAGGCTTAAATACTGTTTGACACTCTTTAGCTTCTACTTCTTAATAAAAACATTTCAAAAGAGTTCTACGATGAGGAACAGCTCTAATAGCTTTATTTATATATTATTTACTTTGGGGATTCAGTATTGTTTTAACACCAATCCAGAACAAGCTGTCATCATAAGACTTGAAACTCACGTGACTCATGCAAACACAAGTGTATGTTTGTGTGTGTGTGCGACTGTGTGTGCACCAGTCTAAGTAAATGCCAATTCCTGTGGGACAGCTGGCTGTATGGTAGACTGGTCAGCTCCAATCTGCAGGCTATCACTCCACATGTCTATTTCTGGAATCTGCATGAGCGCGCGCATCTGTGTTTGACCAGTTAGAGCCGGTGATGAGTATGACTCTTTTCCTCGATCACAGGCTAACCCAGATGGATGAGGGGTTTGAGTACAGCTGGGTTTAGTACAATGGTGCGCGTATGTGAGGTGGTACTTACGGAGCTAAGAGTGATGCACGCTCACTGAATTGATAGTCCAGAAAGAATATGAGCTAGCTTTAGTGTCGTATCCACCTAAGTGGTTTCTAGCTTTATTATGCTACTGCTTCCTCCACTTCACAGATTGTTAATTGACTATTGTACCACAATGGCCATGTGGTGAGAGAACAAATAAAGACATCCACGTGCACACACACACACACACACACACACACACTTTACACACTTCCATTATTTGGGTGAGTGGATAGCGATGGGAATGATGATGATGGTGATGGCTATGACAGTTTATTTAAATGTCTGTGGAATTATGTGAGAGAGCTCGTGTCAAGAAGCTAATTTACGCTGAGGATGCCGGCCAAGGAGGAGGGTAAAATAAAATGGAAAAAGGAGCACGAAGGAGGGGTGCAATGCCTTTTTTGGTTTCTTAATCTCATTGGGGGAATTTAAAGTATTCCAATGAGTTCATGAAATCGCCATTAGATGAACACGAGTCCTCGTGGTTCATGTTTATTGGACATTTGCGCATCTGCGTGTTCTTATGTACTTTGTCGAACGCTGAACATCCATGTGCCATATCTGAAACATTAATGAGCACTGGGGAGAAGGGGAGTAGTGATGAGCAAAATATTTTGGACACAGTTGATTTATTTCAACATTTCTGTTGATGTAAAAAATTCGTTCAGATTCTTTCAGCAGTTTGTTCGGTGGCTATGCTTCACCAGCACATGATGCATCTCAGTCAAAACCACAGTACTCGTCTCAGTGCGTTCACTCATTTGTCCACTTGCTTGGTCATCAGTTTGTTACTCCTTCAGCTATACTTCGGGTATATACTTGAGCGAATCATAGGGAACCCTTGCGTGCCTCACTGGATGTCACTGAAGATGAAAGCAGCTTTCAAATCACGTATCTAATGAGACAGCTGGAGGAACCAAAAGAACCCATCTAATCGGACATGTTGTAAACACCACACACCACTGAACCATCATGATGACCACTGGTGATTTGCAATTATTCACAGAGACACATTTAATGTGATGTAGCTGATGATCCAGGGAATTGTGGCCTTTCAATCGGAGCTACAAATGGGCTAGCTGCTTCAGCTTGAGCTTCCTCTTGAACTGCACGGAGATAAACCACGTGAAAATATATCTGCATATTTTAAATGCATATTTAAATATTTTAACATTTTCAAACAAAAGCAACGTCTGGCTGTGGATATGTTTGTGGAGGTGTGCGACTTCTCCACCGACAACAACGACAGTCCAACAGCACGAAATGGACTGGTTTCCACTAAATGGACTGGTTTCCACTAAATGGACTGGTTTCCACTAAATGGACTGGTTCGTCTATATTTTCAGCTCTAACTGAGCACTCAAACGGCTTTATACATCTTTGCCTTATTCACCCATTCATACCCATTCATGCAATCACGTTTTCCTATCTATTAGCTATTTTTTATTTAATATATATTATATATATTCGCACACACTCTGACGAATGCACCAGAGAGTAACTTGGGGTGTCTTGCCCAAAGATATTTGGCATGAAGACTGTAGCTTGAACAGGGATCAAACCCCAACCTTCCAATTAGTAAATGACCTGATCTAGCTTCTGAGGTCAAGGTCAGAGATTTTTAGTGGATGTTTAGTAGGTGCAGGTATGGTATCAATGTGAAAATCCTACATTGCCTCGTTCTCGAATTATCAAACTGAAAAAGTTGGGTGTCCACGCCACACACTCGCCCATCAATCTTTCATGGCTGAGAGGTAAAGATCAATGAACTCAGTCATTCACTATTAGCTGATATAGTCATCCACATCAAACCTCAACATTAAACCCTTTTCCCCATTTCACTGGACTCAAATCAAATCCTCACGACAGCGCCACTCGCAAATTGGGACCGCTGCCGCACTGTGCCACTCCATGTGCATCCATAAACACATATCAACCACGACATGCTCACAGACCACAACCAGATGACATCACCAGCAAGGAGTAACTGAAACAGTCCATTAATTAAAATCTCCGGAGGTTGACGCCTATTTTAGCACTTCCCTGTAGAGGACATGAAGGGCAGAGCACCACATAAATGCTCCAAAACCTATTAGGTTGTAAATTTAGGCTGGTAATTCATAAACGATGACCTCAAACCAGGCATCGGCTTGGCATAACAAATGAGTAAGACTGAGGTCGGATTCTTTGGAAGAAGTCTCAGCGTGAGCAGTGTGTGTGTGTGAGTGTTTGTGAGTACATGCGCATAGAATTGGAGCTCTTTTATAGAACTTTCAGTTTCAATTTATGATCCATTAACTTGTAATAAGTGCCATACGTTCCCGGCTGCCCTGAGAATCAACAGCAAGGAGAGTGAGAAGGAGAAGGGAAAGGGCGTTTAGAAGTCGGCCACACAGCTACACAATGCAGCGATTAGTGTGGTTCCGGTCTATGATGTGGCATTTAGCTGACGCCCGCTTTAGTATAGAGTGGAGGTTCATCCAGCAGTGCCATCATGCTGGATGCATAGTCAATCCATCCCTATGGATCTGTGTAACATCGACGTTTCCACGTAGTATACAAGCAGTTTTTACACGTGTGCATGTGGGCACCTATTTTCAAACACAGTGCTCAACCAGTCCTTTTTTTCATTCTTCGCAAACAAGTCAAAATTGTCCTTTGAGTCTTCGTTGACTCAGGGAGCAGCAAAGCAACCAATAAAAATGAAAAAATGAAAAAACCCCAACAATCAAATGACCTCCTTTGAGTAAACACTTGGGGACAGTGGGAAGGAAAAACTCCCTTTTAACAGGAAGAATTCTTATATAGTTATATAGTTCTATACTGTGTATTGTGTATTTTGTTGTACAGTTATTTTATTTTCAACTTTAATTTATATATTTTATCTTATTTCATTTTTAACCTTAATTTTTTTTAATATATTTTATTCCTTCCTAGTTAAATTTACCCTTTTTAATTTTTCATATTTATTTCCTATCTTATTCATAGCCTTTTCCTTTTTTTTCTTTACGTCACGAGCAGTTGTCTAAGCATTTCACTGCATATCGTACTGTGTATGACTGTGTACGTGACAAATAAAATTTGAATTTGAATTTGAATTTATTTGAAACCTCCAGCAGAACCAGCCTCAGGGAGGGGCGGGGCCATCTGCTGTGATTGGTTGGTGTTAAGGGGAGGAAGACAGGACAAAAGACACACTGTGTCCAAGTCAGTGTGCTGAGATGTCATTAGCAGCCTCTTTAAACTTAAACCTGGATGCCAGAAAAAAACATTCTCAGCCTTACCACGAAGCCCCAAAAGCCAAACAGTGAACATATAATAGATGAACACCAGGCTGAAATTAGCCCATTATTTAGCTCTTATATTGGATTCACCTGCAAGCTCAGGGGGAATATTTAACTAATCACTCCCCAGGTTTATATGTAGCATGTTTGTGGGGAGTGTTGCTGCTGGGATAAATCCATCATCTCAAACTTGAGTCGCCTGGCTGCAAAGCATTTCAGTTTACGTATGCTTGTGCTCACATTAGGCTCTGCCTTTTCTTCTCATCAATCACAGCAAAGAGTCAAAAGTAATACTGTGACTTGCTCACCGTGATTTCAAAAAGCACAGTAACCATCGCCTCTAAACGCGGCGGCCCAACAGGACACAAGCTGATGGCGTAAAAGGTCAAAAGCGGAGCTTTGCAATTGCCACAGATTGCTATGCGAAAATGATGATGAGGGTCTGACTCTGGGCTAAAGAGGTAATCACAGCATTTTCCTGAGCAAACACAAGCCGTGTAAAAACACTGCCAAGAAAAGAAAAAGCAAAGAGGGGAAATCAAATACTGGCTAAATCAACAAACTTGAAACAAGTGGCGCCATGAATATTCCCGTCCGCCCCTGAGGGCAACACTACATTCTGAATATAGGAGTCTTTTTTCCGCCCGCTCCCCTCTCTTCTTCTCTACAGCTCAACTTCAAAGGCTAGCGCTCTTGCAGAATCCAAGTCAGGTTGGGGGGTGGGGGGTAAAGCACACACAATATGCTGAGTGTATGCCATATCACACATCTCACACTCTTTTATGTGTTAATCACCATCAGCACAGCAGCAGATGGAAGACGAATGAGAATGTAATGAAGATTTAGGTCGTGGGAAGTGACTGGCATAACACCCACCCCAGCAACCGCACAACCTCTCACCCAACCCCGACTCTCTGGCATCTGCTTGCTCCACATTATGAATTTACTTCTGCTACTATCACACAGTGTTGCGGGCATATGCCACATTAAAGAAAAACACTCTGACCTTTCGAGCTTGATCTTGAAATGGTACGATGAGTTGGGTAAGCTGGGCACCTCCATGAAAACTCAACTAGTGGGTCTTTTGAGTAAGTTCAGCAACTGTCACTCATGTGGCTCCATCTAAACCGTGAAGCAAAGCAGGCACAGGGGAAAAAAGGACAGGGAAGGACAGGAAGACAAGTCTTCCAGTCCAGGCTTTGATATACAGCGGCAGGGATGGCCTCTCTCTTTAAAAAAATAAATAAAAAGAGAGAGAGAGAAATAAATAAATAAATTAGAAGCTGGAGTCGGGCAGGCAGAGAGCTCTATCAGGGCCAAGCCACACATCTATCAGGAAAAGGCACTAAGGCTTCTGGGGATAAAGCACGGAGGCATGAAGAGAGGCTATTTCCATGGGGAGTCCTTGGAGAGGCCAGACCCAACCTGCTACTGAAGCCTAGCAATGAGAGGTCTCTCTGGGGAACTGCAGAGGATAAGAGGCCCCGGCGGAAGAACTCTCACGTCAGCACTTCAATCACGCCTAATCCCTGCTTAGTACACCCACTGCTATGGCAAGGAGAGAGTGAGGGAAAAGGAGAGGAGAAGATGAGGTGGGTGGGGGTAAGAATGATGAGAAGGGAGGCTAAGAGAAAGAAAGATAAAGAGAAACTGAGGGAAGATAAAAGCTATGAGAAAGGAAAAAAGATTAAGGGGGGAGGTGAGAGACAATGGGGAAAATTGCCAAAGGAATCATCAAAGGTGAGTAAGTGGAGGTAGTGTGTGAAATTCAGAACTTCAATGCAAACTTGTGCATGTGAAAAAAAGGAATCAGAGTATTCCCTGCCACCAAATGCAGACTTCCACCCAAGTCAGAAGAAATCAAGTAGCAGAAGTGACGCATGAAATATTAACTTTCATGAATGTACATACAGTGGGGCAAAAAAGTATTTAGTCAGCCACCGATTGTGCAAGTTCCCCCACCTAAAATGATGACAGAGGTCAGTAATTTGCACCAGAGGTACACTTCAACTGTGAGAGACAGAATGTGAAAAAAAAAATCCATGAATCCACATGGTAGGATTTGTAAAGAATTTATTCGTAAATCAGGGTGGAAAATAAGTATTTGGTCAATAACAAAAATACAACTCAATACTTTGTAACATAACCTTTGTTGGCAATAACAGAGGTCAAACGTTTACTATAGGTCTTTACCAGGTTTGCGCACACAGTAGCTGGTATTTTGGCCCATTCCTCCATGCAGATCTTCTCGAGAGCAGTGATGTTTTGGGGCTGTCGCCGAGCAACACGGACTTTCAACTCCCGCCACAGATTTTCTATGGGGTTGAGGTCTGGAGACTGGCTAGGCCACTCCAGGACTTTCAAATGCTTCTTACGGAGCCACTCCTTTGTTGCCCGGGCGGTGTGTTTTGGATCATTGTCATGTTGGAAGACCCAGCCTCGTTTCATCTTCAAAGTTCTCACTGATGGAAGGAGGTTTTGGCTCAAAATCTCACGATACATGGCCCCATTCATTCTGTCCTTAACACGGATCAGTCGTCCTGTCCCCTTGGCAGAAAAACAGCCCCATAGCATGATGTTTCCACCCCCATGCTTCACAGTAGGTATGGTGTTCTTGGGATGCAACTCAGTATTCTTCTTCCTCCAAACACGACGAGTTGAGTTTATACCAAAAAGTTCTACTTTGGTTTCATCTGACCACATGACATTCTCCCAATCCTCTGCTGTATCATCCATGTGCTCTCTGGCAAACTTCAGACGGGCCTGGACATGCACTGGCTTCAGCAGCGGAACACGTCTGGCACTGCGGGATTTGATTCCCTGCCGTTGTAGTGTGTTACTGATGGTGACCTTTGTTACTTTGGTCCCAGCTCTCTGCAGGTCATTCACCAGGTCCCCCCGTGTGGTTCTGGGATCTTTGCTCACCGTTCTCATGATTATTTTGACCCCACGCGATGAGATCTTGCGTGGAGCCCCAGATCGAGGGAGATTATCAGTGGTCTTGTATGTCTTCCATTTTCTGATGATTGCTCCCACAGTTGATTTTTTCACACCAAGCTGCTTGCCTATTGTAGATTCACTCTTCCCAGTCTGGTGCAGGTCTACAATACTTTTCCTGGTGTCCTTCGAAAGCTCTTTGGTCTTGGCCATGGCGGAGTTTGGAGTCTGACTGTTTGAGGCTGTGGACAGGTGTCTTTTATACAGATGATGAGTTCAAACAGGTGCCATTCATACAGGTAACGAGTGGGGGACAGAAAAGCTTCTTACAGAAGACGTTACAGGTCTGTGAGAGCCAGAGATTTTCCTTGTTTGAGGTGACCAAATACTTATTTTCCACCCTAATTTACGAATAAATTCTTTACAAATCCTACCATGTGGATTCATGGATTTTTTTTTTCACATTCTGTCTCTCACAGTTGAAGTGTACCTCTGGTGCAAATTACTGACCTCTGTCATCATTTTAAGTGGGGGAACTTGCACAATCGGTGGCTGACTAAATACTTTTTTGCCCCACTGTATCTGTGCGTACACGAAAAAGCAATCTCTCCAGTGATAGCAAATGAAAACTTAAAAGAACGTGTCATTCTTAAAATGTAATTTCTGTTAAAATGATAAGCCTTGCATTATGGAAATGCTGCCCTCGGTTTATATTTATCTCTTTTAAACACATCAAATTACAACAAGGGGTTCTGAGACTGTTTTAAGCAGGGTGAAAGAGGATATTCTTGGCTGTCTTTTAGGAAGAAAGTCCCTGCCACGCCACCAGAAATATACCAGAAAACCAAGTGTTCCACTTGTCAGACAAATTACATGTTGCCAGTGCAAGTGGCTTCTTCTGAGACTGTTTGTGTTGTTTAGCAGTGAATAGGATTATCTAAAAAAAAGATAGAAGGTGATACAATCTCTGGCCAAAAAAAATAGAGGCACACGAGTGCAGAGACTCATCATATAGGAACACTTAGTTTTATTTTACCAATTTCACTGGAGCGACAGTGATGGAGCAGAAACATCAGAAAACACAAGGGTGCCAATGGAGTATGAGACGGATGGAAATTTGCTCCGCTGACCTATGATTACTTCGCAGAGCTGCCCCGGGACGGCAGAAAACATCCAAATGTAATCTGCTGAATGCTGTGCATATGCAGGGTATGTGTGCATGTGTACGCACACGCTTATGTTAGAGTATCTACATGCGTGTGCATCTGAACGGAGAGATGAAATGTTGAGGGAGGAGAGAAAAGAGGGATGAAGATGGAGCAGATGGACGAGAGGAGATCAGCGAAAGAGGATTACGCCACGTCAAACCATCATTGCACTCATAAAATCAGTCCACCCACATTGCTTCAGAGGCTTCAGAGCCAATGTAGAGCAGGGATAATTTAAGACCCGCGGTCTATGTCCCTCTCTTGCTCCACATAGTAGAATATTGCTGAAAGCGAGCAGACAGAAAAAAAGATTTCAGGGCAAATGGGCAACAGCAGTGCATGTTTCATTAATCTGCAAAAATTGAGATGCATTGAATCTACAAACGAAAAGAGTTCTAACCTAAGCGATGCTTTTGGCACCTGTTTGACATTTTCAGCGCGACCATTTGCTCTGCAAAATGATGCCAGGTGACTCCGACAGCTTCCTTTTCTGCACTTTTTTTCCTAACAGCAAATTTTTCTAGCGTTAGATTCACTCACGCCGACTCTGACGGGGCTTCGAAAAATATAACAGATGGATTAAAATAGAGCACAAGGATTTAACACGCTGTCATTACATTTTCCAGAGGGAAAACGCATATTATGTAGCAAACTTGTTACTTTTCTTGGATGTGTTGAAGTCGCTACCAAAATGTGTCATATGCACAATTCCAATTGTTCCGTGTAACTGAACAACAGTTTTCAAGCATCAATAAAATCTCGGACCTTTTTTTCACCGACAGTTTAAACAACCACCACCCTCATTGCTTTTGTGGGATCTTTAACGTCCAGCATTAAAGTCCAACTATGTTGCAGAGAACTGCATATGAAATTTCAGCACCTTGGTCAGCTCCACAGTGTTGCCGATAATGTTTTCGCACTGTGCGCTACTGAGCATTTACCATAACCTGGATCTAAATCACGCTGTTGTGCAACTGTACAAATGTTGTGCACGACTCTTCCAACATGAGTCATAAATAATGATATTTATTTTTAAAAGCGTTCTCAAATTTTGGACTAGATGGTGGTAAAAAACACAAAATTCCAGTTTTAAAGTGGAAAAGTTTCCGTATCATTAAAGTGCATCTCTTATTCATATGCAGCTACTTTGCTAGAGCAGCTGTGCATGTTTTACACTTCAAAATTATCCTCACTTATCTCATGCTGCTCCGTGGGGACGGCCCTCGGTACGAAATAAACCGTTTTAACGCCTTTCCCTTTAAGGCCACGCCTCTTTATACCAGCTTCCCTTTTATTGGCCCCACTTACCTGTTGATTGGGCATATATATGATATCCCCTCTCAATGGCATCATAAAATCCAAGAGTAGTAATGGTAGTAACATTAGACCACATCCACTACTATAGCTGTACATTGTATCTAATAGCATTATGCTACGGGACCTATGAATGTCTTTTAAAAAAAAGCTCTTTAAATCGTTCACTCTGTAATAAAGACGCCAACCAACCATCTCTGAAGCCAAGTGATTTCATTCCTTTGAAAGTAATCTGTCTGTCCCCTTTTCAAGTCATTCTCACTACACTGACATTGGCATGAGACTGCAACTGTTTCATAAAAAAGAATCCCAGATCACTGTATAACTTCAATGCATGACTTTACTTTAGGCATTAGTTTGAGGGATATGATTCTTCTTATACAGGGTATTGTGAATAACCGTGGAGAGCACTGCCTAATGCGTCAGTCCAATATTTCCCAAAGGTGCTTAATGGTGCTGAGATCCTATGACTGTTGATCACTCAGTACAGCACGGTGAGGATACACAGCAACCCTTTACTTCAAGAGAGCAAGTGAAGCCAAACGGCGCTCACAGAATAACAGAGCTGCTCGATCATCTCACCGTGGATATCAAGGGTTCATGTTTTCCTTTAATTTGTCACCTCTGCGATTCGCACAGTGTGCAGGACAAACGATGGCTTTTCCTGGCAGCTAGTGTGGTCTTAAGAGCTGAAAGCTGGCAGACTTTGTGCCTCAAGAGAAGAGGTCTCATCTTCTCTTTGAAGGCCAGCCAACTACTAAGCATCACTGGTTCAATGGTCAATTGTGTAAACAGTCTCATCCCATCACATCCTACTGTCTAATCTATCAAAAAAAGTAACAGAGTAACTGACACTTCTTCAGTTGTGCCATGTGCCATTTTGCCATTATCTAACTCTTGCCACGACTTCTGTCCATCCGCTCGCTCTCTGATTTCCCACGTACCCACGCTCTCAGTGCCACGTCACGCTCAAAATGGCCGATGATTAAGACCATCTGTGGTGGGCAGGCACCATGCAAACACCCTGGAAAGGAATGGATGGTGAATCCCAGGTCCATCTGTGCCTGTACATAGGGATATGTACACACGGAAGGCACATGCAGGGAGACATGCCTGTGTACTCACATGCATTGTGCACAAAAGTCGCACACCCGAATGCAAATAGAGCACTAGAGACAGAGGAGGCGAGATAAGAGGAGAAACACGGGTTCCAACCCCTGTTGACAGCAAAGAGACTTGGAAACCCTTTTTCAATAAACCAACACTTCATGTCTCTGGCACTCTTTCTCAGCTAGTGCACTCTGCAGCATATCCAAAACAGCATGAGAGCAGGAGGATATTAATTAGCACAGCATGGGCCACGCTGTGTCACATTGGTTTTGCAGAGGTACGTTTTGCCCGGTGTGTGATGAGTGGCCATCGAGGGTCAGTAAATACAACCGAAATGGCCTCAGAAAACATCAGAACACGGTGAGGGTTTCTTTGAAAATGCCAACATGGGTTTTGTTTACTGAGTCATTCAGCTGAACTGAATCACAAATTAGACCTCGAGGCAAATGTGCTGACTTTAAAGATGCACGTTTTCCCTTTGAAAAATGGGCGAATGATTATCACGTATGGCAGCTGGGAAAAAACGCATACGCAGAGGTAATGTACTTACACCTCTTCTTATAGACTTCTTGAGCCCATAGCCGTCTCCCCATTATTTATATCACCGTCGGCATATGGAGTCCATTATGAACAAGGGTCAAGGCGCTGGAAGATGTTTTATTTGAGTGACATAATAGCTCTAACACTCCCAGGCAAAGAGGAACGGGAGAATTATGCAGCTTTCAGAAGAACCATTTGTCATGCTCCTGTTTTTTCTTTCCTTTTTTCTCCTCCTTTCTTTTTGGTTGGCCTACTCTTCTGTGTCTGTTTGTTTGTTTATTTGCTTTTTTGTTTTTTCCCCCCGCTCCCCTGTGCTAAAAGGAGATGAATCCATTTTGTGCTTTAGTGTGTGGGAAAAATTCCAACAACAAACGTTTTTATAGCCCTCCCTCTTCACGGGAGCTAAGAGAAGTTCAGCTATTTTTGCTGCGGGGGGAGACGAGGCGAGGCGAATGGAAACGCTCGCTCGCTCGATGTTTTGGCTGCTGGTGGAGAGAGGGACGATGTTAGAAGATAAATGACTTTGTTCTTCGCAGACTCGCGGCACTACAAAAGCCTTTTAATATTTACCTTTTCTCTTCAGAATACAAAGATGGGGCGGGGAAAGTCTTTATTACAGCATGCGTGCCGTGACGGCGCACACATGGATATGTGTAGAAAACTGTCCCGTCTTCCCTAACACCCCTGACAAGAAGAAAGAAGACGGTTCTCGGGGAAAGTTGTGCAAAGGGAAAGGAGGGAAACGGGTAATGGAAGTCATTTATAATCAAAATGACAACCAGCTCCAGTCGAGAATGAGACAAAGACAGAGGGAGAGAAATGCTAGAAGACAGCTCGAACAGGGAGGACTGGGAGATGAGGCGGAGATTGGAGAGGGACTGTGGGCTACTGGGAGGCTCTTCCTCCCCTTAGCATCTGGGTGAAGTTCATTAAGCCGTGGATCTGTCGGAGAGGGACTTTGTTACCAACCAGACCCGGAGACATCGGAGAAAGCCACGGCTGTCGCTCCAAGGTCAAAGCTTGTCCTGCGGGTCGGCAACTTTAAAGAGGAGCGACTGCAGATAACGATGAAGCCGATGATGAAAAGGATGATAGATTAACCACAGAAACTCAATTCCTTTTCTACGTTATATATTATTTTAAATATATATATATATATATTTTCCACTGTAAGTGGCATGAATATACCGAGTCAATGGCCAGAAAAAAAAGTACACTGAGTGTTAACTGCGACAAGGCGTACATATAGAAAGATGTTTCATATCTCATTACCCGCACACACTATTATCTAACACAGCACCCAGGTGTGACATTAAATCTCACAGCATTTGGCTCGTGCATTGTATAAGTGAAAGCTGGGGAGCGGGTGTTTGCAGCAACTCTGTCTCTAAGAAATGATGTTTATGCATCACTAATATGCAACAGCAACAGCGCTTAGAGAAAAACAGGATGCCACTTGAACTCGATTCTTTTTTTTAATGACATCATGAAAATTAATGGCTTATGGATCCCCAAATGTTAATGCTGACTATATCTGCAAAATAATAACAGTAATAAAACTTATGAAGCAGGCCTAAAAATGTAAGACTATGCACTTTGAATGCACATCGTTTTCCATCTTTTTTTCATCTATTTCTTAAAATTATGTAAATAGAATCTCAGATAAATGACATAGCATGACATACATGCATTTAAGAAAAACCAAACCACAACACAAACGGCGTACTGTACATGCTTTACTGCTTCCATTGCAATTACGAGGTTAAGTAGCAGCCATGGTGAGAGACAGCTGCAAATCTTCCCAGGAATTGTCCTTTCTTCCTTCCCACTGTCGCCAAAGTGCTTGCACATAGGGGGGTCATATGACTGTCATGAACAAGGTGTAAATGCAGGCTAAAGGCTGAAGCACCTCAAGCTCAGTGTTGGAGCGGTGATCGTTTTGGTCCATTTTACAGCTGCCTGGGCACCTTGTACTCATCGATTCGGCCATGAATTCTTCTTCATACCAAAGTATTCCAGAGTCAAATATGACATCTGACAGCTAAACCTCGAGGACAATGAGCCCAAGTACAGCAGCAAATCTCCAACAGGATGGCAGAAAAACAAGAGAATCAAGGTGCTGCAATGCAAAGTCCAGACCAGGTTATAAATATATACGCCTAATACACACACTATCATTTGCACTATTGTGTAGCTTTCATGCAGATGTGGTATCGGGGAGATCATTAACTTTGAAGAGTGCCTTTTCTATTAAGAGATTTTTTTTTAATTCAGCGCGTTCGGTCCAGACAGACTTTCATCAAAGAGCAAATTATTCCACTTATTATGTGAAGTCAAACAAAACACCAGCCTCTCTAAAGATTTGGTTTGATCCAATAATGCGAGCGCTCGCATCAAATCTTTGGCTTTGTGCGTTGCCGGTGTTTCATTTTGTTCGCTATCGACTCTTTCCCCCACTTCCCCCAATCTCACTATGTGATCTATATGTGTCAAACATGATTTATCCAATTTTCCGAAATAATGTTCCCTCAAATCATTAATCTTTAGTTTTCAACAATTGGTGATGTGCAGGGTATATGAAAGAGTTACAGAACCATAATACAGTGTGACGCCGGTCCTACATGAATGAGACGATCCATAAAGGCCTGTCAGATTAGGTGTGCCAATTCCTCAGTCTGGATTTATTATTATTATCATGGGTCGTGGAACGTTGGCGAATACCGCCTGCATGCAGATGAGGGACCCAACGCCGAGACTTCAGACCAAATCACACTCCATTAAGTTCCACCCTGGAGTGTGCGCACATGTGTGTGTGTGTCTGTGTGTGGAAACAGTAATTTTATGAGCTCTTGTGTACGTGGAGGACGGTTTGTGAGCTCGTGTGTAGCACATGAAGCTTGTTTCTGGGTGCAGATGGTGTAAAGCGTGCAAGTGTGTGTCCTTCTCTGGTAGGTATAATGCATGCTATTTTCACAGATGCTCTACCCACAAAAGAAACAGAATATTGAGACACTTCAGACAATCCCACTTTATTTCTGCACAGGGAGACTGCAGAAGAGGACAGCAGCGATAATTTGCATTCATACCAAAGTCCCAGCTCTCTCACAGATGTTGGCACAAGGCGTGCTAAAGCTACGAGTGTTTGTTCTCCCACTGTTTCATCTTCGCATACGCTGCACCTATTAGCATGACTTTGAGCGCACCTTTGGCATATATGAGCATCTACGTAGCAAACAAAGCCCCAGAGCCACTAAAGCACAAACTCTTCTCTCTAGCTCGCTGCCATCTTTCTTCTCTCTTGATCTTTGCTCTCGTTGTTTGTTTTCACCCCCTCCCTCTTCGGCTTGGTGTCATTATTTTTTCCCTCTGGTTGCTCTACTCAATTTTGTCTCCCCATCTCTTCCCGTCTCTCCCTTTCCGCTTTGTGTGGTTACATCTCTATCTCTAGATTGCACTGGTTCCAGAGACACCTGTGGTGACTGTCTGCACAACCGCAGTGTTATATTATAAAAAGGCGATGGCACACAGTAAAACCGCTGCCTTGTTTTCTTCTTCTTCTTTTTTTTTTTACATAACTAAAGAGATGAATGAACTAAGAGACAGATATGGGAGACGGAGAGGAGAGTCTGAAGGTGAGAAATAAATATTGACTTTCACTGCTCATTGCTGACTCAAGGTTTGAATTGTGAAGTAAGTTTTGCCTGAAAACTTAGATCTTTAGTGGTATTGACTGCAGAATAATGGCTGAGACGACTACAAATGTGAGATGGTGCACTCTGCTTCAGTGTTGCAGGATAATATCTCAGATGAGTACACAAAATATAAAATTCAACTGGATTGCTGTTGCCAGAAAATAATGGTTTACCATTTATTGCTGTGTAATGGTGTATAAAATGATATGTCTTCTGCAGTAGACAATGATGGACTGCCTCAGGCATACAGTAGATAAAGCAGTTTTAGTCTAACTGCTGGTGTATTCATGTACCCCACTCAGGTCAAATTATATGTCAGATCTTAAAAAGAGGAAGCTCTCTTTCAAACTTTGTAGCAGCTGCCCATACAGACCCCTGGGCAAGACCTCCCTGAGATGATCCATGGTCAAAGGTTTCTTTAGTCTGCTTTTGGGTTTGTGCCTTCTACTAAAACTTGTGCCATTGGTTGGAGGTTAAAAGTACTATTACATCCTGTATTTTCAGATCATAAAAATACAGTAAAGAAACGTATTAATGCCATCACAGCAAATGACGAAATGTTCCAGAAATCAGTATTTCCCCCTCGTTTTGCTCTTTCCATTGATATCCATCTATCTATCCTGGTATTGAGTGAATAACCCTAATGGACTAGATTTGACTAGCGACTTGCTGTCAGTTAGAGGCACTGCAATGATTTCTGCTTGTGTTTATACACTCAGCGGCTACATCATTGCTAGCACTGGGTTTTGCCTTCAGAACTCTCTTAATTATTTGCAGCATAGATTCATCGAGGTGCTGAAAACATTCCTCAGAGATTTTATTGACATGACAGCATCACATCCATGATGTCAGTCTCCTGTTTCACTACATCCCAAAGCTGCTCTGTTATATTGAGCTCTGGCTACTGTGAAGGCCATCTGAGTACAGCGAACTGATTGCCACGTTAAAGAAACCAGTTTGAGATGATCTGAGCTTTGAGACATGACGTGTTATCCTGCTGGAAGCAGCCATCAGAAGATGGGTACTCTGTGATCATAAAGGGAATGAAATGATGCTCCACTGCTACAAAGTGTGCCAAGAAAATATCTCCCACACCATTACACCATCACCACCTGCTCTTCTGCATGCCTTTGTTGTAAAGTGTGGTTATCTGAGTTACTATTGTTTGCAGCTCAAAGCAGTCTGGCCCTTCTCCTCTGACCTCTGGCATCAACGAGGTATTTTCACCCAGAGAACGGACGTGCACAGGACATTTTCACTGGTGAGACGGCTGGGTGGGAAAATCCCAGCAGACCTGCAGTGTCTGTAATACCAAACTGTCTGGCACCAACAACCGTACTATATTTAAAGTTACTTAAATCACCTTTGTTCCCCATTTTGATGCTTGGTTTAAACTTCAATAGGCCAACCTGACCATATCTACATGCCTAAATTCACTGAGTTAGTGAAATGTGATTGGCTCATTAGATATGAGATTTAACGAGTGGAACAGATAGGTATACCTAATGAAACATCTGGTGAGTGTATGTACTTCTCTTAGGTAAAACATAATAATTAGCATGACCAGTTTTACAATGTTACAACGTCTTCCATGAACTAAACCGACGTCAGTCGTGATAACACCCCCTGTAATCGTTCCTGAAACAAAAGGTAGGGTGGAGATGACGTTACTGTGACGCAAACACACACCTGGCCTCATACGGGACACCTGAACCGCATTCGCTGTTTTCTTCCCATCAGGCACAAAAACGTCTTGATTAGGGTCAGAAAAAGATTTGAGTGGTTTGAGTTTAATTGCATCTGTTGAACAGAAGAAGTTTAATTTTAAAGGTTCATGTAGTTCATTTACATGTAAAGCACAACAGTCTGTATTTTACATGCAGCACTTAGACAGTTTCTGAAGGGCTGTTTAACATTAAAACGGACACATCATAATTACAGCTTGCACAAAACAATGTATTAAGCTGCTTTCTGGGGGAGGACAGTCTCTCAACTCTCTTTAGTGTTAGCATGGCAACAATGGCTAATTAGCCTTGAGCCCAACCTGCAACCACAATAGCTTTCTGGAAAGCAGCAGATAAATTAAAATCCTGAACTGATAATAGCTGTACGTGAAAATGATCAGCAACAGTATTACAGTTCATCATTAAAGCGGCCATAAACGTCTGCACAAAATCTCAAGGCAATCTTTCCAGTTTTTAAGATATTCAGTGGTGGAGATAGAAGTACTAGGCAATACCACTTTCATTAATACCGTCTGTCTGTCTGATTTTATCCAGCTCTGGTGTATCCCAGAATGCTTGTATTGCAATTCAGTTTGTTAGTGTGCAAAATCTAAATCTTGCTTTTGAAAGTTTCTTTTCATTTTACTTAAACAAAAAGAGACAAAAGACACCTTCAGTGTTAACACTTCCTTGAATAGAGCCAAATAACATAAGAATAGAGACAAATCGCTATCGCTGCGCACACCTGTACCTTACACATAACAGCATACCCCAACTTTCAACTGCTGGCACTGCTGTTCTGATCCTGGCATCTCCCGACTAATTTTCTCCAATAAAATCATTTTGTTATCTTCTCGTCTATTTCAATATGAACACAGTATCAACAGAACACATTCTCACCATTGCCTATTGCTGATGTACACTCTGTTAGAGCAAGTGTGTCAACTTAATAAATTCCATCTGAATGTATATGGTTGTCAGCATTAGTTGGTCTTGAAGCACAAACACTTTAAGGGCAGCAGAGATTATCGCTTAGGTATATTTGTCGGCTGAGTCATGCTAACTGCAGCACTCAATAGAACCTCACCTCAAATACCATTCCCTCCCAGGTGCACGACTGTGGTGTAACAAATTTGGCTGCGTACGTGCGCCCTAAGCTGTGTGTTTCTACTCTGTGTGGCAAATAGCTTCCATGCATGGAAAACTGCTTAAATATATGAAGCTCGTGATTTTTAAAAATAGATGGAGAGAGAAAGACCACATTTGATGAGCAAACAAACGTAAAGCAAGACAAAGAGGAAGGCAGCGATAGGGAAATTAAAAAGAAAACATCCCCCCAATAAAAACAAAAAACAGAGGGGGGAGGTGTCAGCAACACAAGAGTCCCTATCCCATCTGGAAAAGGAATGATGAATGACACAGGCTAAATGAAATGCCACTCTGGGTAATGGGGAACGAGCCAGCATCAGGAAAGCAGGTCACTTGAATTGCAGGGGATGTTCTTGAGAGGCTTTGCCCTTAGGCATTGTGCATTCAAGCTTCCTCCTCAACAGTCAATAATATTAGCTTTAACACAAACACACACACAAACACAGGCAGTGCAGCAGCCACTGGAGGCTTCTCGTGTAAAAATCTGAATGTAATTTTTGCAGGTGACAGGCGAGTGAGAGCGAGCACAAACTAAACTTCGCCCGCTGTTCTTTGATGCTTTTGTCTCACTTCCCTGCTTATTTCAGCGATTACAGAAACAGCAGCCGCCGTACCGTTAATTACGGAGGTGACTAGCGTCTCCTGCGTGATATTTCTGTTGCCTCTCTGCATTCTTGGGTTTGGGTTTTCTGACCTCCTCTTGTATTTTTTTTCTGCTCTGTCTTTCTGTTGCACTTTTCCCTTCCTCCCACTCTTCCCATCCCCCCTCCCCATCCTTCTCCATCCCTGCCTGACCTGGATTATACATTTTTTCAGCTCCCTGAGCTGAACAATACGCTCCAGCGTATTAGCATGCAGCCCAGCCAAAAGAAAAAAAAATGAAATCCTGCTCAGGCTCCGCCTCTCTGTATCTGTCCCCTTTCCTCTCCTCTCCTTTCCTGCGGCCTTAGCCTTCCATCTTATGATGCCTAGGGTTGCCAACCGTCCCTTAAAAAACGGAATCGTCCCGTATTTAGAAACAAAAGTACACGTCCCGTATTGAGCTAATAAGGGACGCACTTTGTCCCGTAATACAGTGAGAATCAAAAGTAGTCTATAACTTTTAATGGAATTAACGCTTTGTTTGAAAACATAATTCCCAGCCCCTCTCCTGCTTTGTGACCAATGAGCTGACAGCACACTTATGACAATTCGAGTATGACAAGTCAGATTACCGCTCATCTCATTGGTTGAGGAAAGGTCGCTTACGGAGAAAATACCGGAAGACAACAGATGACCACAACAAGAAGCATGGCCAACAGGGAAACAAACGCCGACACTGCGGTGCAAGTCTCGGACGGCACACTGTGCGTCCATAAAATGAAGGTTATAACAGAAAATCTGTCGCTCGCTCTCTCTGTCTTTCACTCACACAGACACACCACCACATCAACTTTGCTAAATTGCTAATGAAAAACATTGATCAGGCAGCTGTGATTGAGCAGCAGTGTAAATCCAACTATTTTCACGGTTGTTGTGGTCGTGATAATTTTGTGATGCCACATGGAAAAGGCTCGGATGAGCTTTCCAAAGTTCTACAAGTTGTGCCTCCATCGCTTGTGTCCAGATAACACGCTGCACAGCTGTGCTGCAACGTCTTTTTCACCGACGTTTACGTGTTTGCGCGTGAGCAGCTGTGGTGACACCCTCACGAGCGATTGATGATCAGGAGCTGGTCGTGAGGTGTTAATCGCTTCTCGTTACCCCACGTATACTACACGACGCACGATGAAGGCCAAAATCGGGCTGATCACCAAATCGGTCGCACGACTCAAAAATCGGCTCAAAATGGGCCAAAAATCGCACAGTGTGAGCCCAGCGTTAGAGCAGCAATGTTTGTTCGCTCAGAGAAAGAAAAAAAAAAGGCTGCAAAAGTACAGGGAGGAATGGGAAAAGGAAAACACCTGGCTGGAAAAGTGCACTATAAAGCGCACTGCACTGTGTGCCGGCGCACTTTTTCCATAGGCATGCTTCTATTGGTGGGCACATGAAGAACATGAGGGGCGTGAAAGCTCGGGGAACCCTTTACCAATTTTTTGTCCGCCAGGCCAGGGCAGAAGCAGATATGGTATGTAAACACTGGTTTGTTTTTTTTAAACCCTCTGGTTAAGGTTAATATGGGCATGTGCAGTGAATATCAGGGCTATGTGGCCAGAAGTGTAATAATATAATTTATTTTGTGTAATAAACAACTGCAAGGATGGATGATTACAACAAATAGATGACTAATACATAAAAGTAATACATAGATGAATAATGATGATGAGTTAAGATGCGTAATCATGGGAACAAGTGGGTTTACAAACAGGAGCAGCTGATTAGCATTAGAAAAGCTGAAATAATACCTCAGCTGAAGCCAACTGTACTAAATGCACTAAATGTGCACTGTTACAAGAATATTTTTCGTTCTATTGCTTTCTATTAATTTATATAATTTTAAGTTAAGTAGGACAGAGTTCTTTTAAAGAAAGATTTACTTATATTCTCAAAAGTTAAGCATGACAGGCTTCTGTTTAAGAAAGAGACCTGTTTTACTGTGTTAATGTTGTCATTTTGAGCTAAAAATAAATGGCTAAATGATCATTTGTTTCCCATATGGTCATATCACAAAGAATATGCATCTGCTTAAATCAAGTTCAAGTCAAATGGTTAAAAAATAATTTCACACACAAAAAAAGAGCTACCACACTGGGAAGGGTGAAGACAACTGGGTTGCCCGGCCCTGGCCACGAGGTGTCCCTTATTTATTTTTCAGGGAGTTGGCAACCCTAATGATGCCTGACTCTCATGTGTGCTTTCTGGTCACTCTCCATTTTGTCCCTTTCTCTTTATCCACGAGGCCTCCATCCAATCATATCCACCCTTTCCACTCTTCTCACCATCTTAAACTCTCTCGTCCCATTTCTTTTCGCTCTTCTTCCTTTTCTCGAACCCTTTTTCTTTTTCCTCACATCTGCTGCATAAGTCTCCATTACTCCCTACTCCCCCCCCCCCCCCCCCCCCCCCAATCCTTTTACTTTCTATTCCTTCCTCATTCCCTCACTGCTGTCCACACTTCACTAACCCTGGAGTGCTTGAAAGAGGGGGAGAAACACGCTTCATTTAATGACAATAATTAATTCTCCTTCTCCCGATCTTAATGAGCCAAATCAGTCACAAGACCGAAAAAAAGAAAAGACAGAGAGCGAGAGAGAGAAGGGGTAGGAAAAGAAATGAGGGAGTGACAGAACGAGACAAGTGCCTCTCATCCTTAATGCCTGTAAACGCAGCTCTGACTGCCACCCGTGGCTCAGCTTCACTTACAAAGCATCCCTCACACTCTGTCACAGCCAGCTTACTCGTGCTCACCTGGCGATCACATATCACTCACTGAAGTCGAATGCGAATTACAATACTTCAATACAGGTTATTTGAAAGGCTGGACTATTTTTCTTAGGGCTCGTGAGTTACACCTTCAAACTGTGAGTCTTCCTCAGCTGTAGAAAGCCTGTGACAGTAGTCCATTTATTCTGTTTTGTTCTTAATAAACATGTTTCTTGTTCCGTGTCCTCACTCCTCTGATGATAACGGACTATCCAATGGAAAGTTCAGAACTGCACTTGTTATGAATTGCAGCCTTTATTTTTCCCTCCCTATATCCTAAGCACTATCAGATGTTTAGGGTGCACAGCACATCATCTTTAACACTGCAGGTTACATGACTGACCAGTGAGGGATCATGTATTTCGCCAACAGTCGGTGACACATGTGTTAGTGGACATGAGCAACCATACTGTGTAGGGCTTTACAGCGCTATATCCTCCCATCAAACAGCCTTACTGTATGGTTTAACTGTAGCTGTTGGGACTCCTAACCTGAATGCTGTTTTTAAATAGAGAAGGCAGGGGTGAATTTCCAGGTCAGAGATAATCTTAGCCAGAGGCAGTGTGGTCTCTCCATCATCCAAACCGCTTTACCGCTTTTTAATTTGGCGTAGCCAACAGCTTAAAGTGTAAGGGTGATTGTTTCATTTCTTTAATTGAATCAGATCATAAGCCCCAACTGCAGATCGGGGCTTCGTTTTGCTAATAACATTTAAGAACAAAATGATTCTTAAGCCTCTGAGGTCTAAGTTTTAGAGGTGTTTCCCGAAGGCTGCTGAGAAAACTCTTTGAATTTCACTGTATATTTCATTCCATGCTTTTATCATTTTTGTTGAATTCAAACTCTGTCGTGTTTATCTGGAACTTGAATAGTTCTTGGTAAAATGACATTTAAGAAAACAATATTAACATAACTATGTTGACATGAACGCAAACAATTTATCATAGCAAAATTGATCTGTCAGTTTCTCTTGTCTTACCTCTACCACCTACTCCCTAACCTGACACTGCGCAATAAGAATATTTGATGTTTTTACATAGTCCCTACCCTCACCTATGGTCACGAGCTGTGGGTAGTGAAGGAAAGTACGAGATCACATATACAAGCAGCAGAAATGAGCTTCCTCTGAAGGGTGGCTGGCCTCTCTCTTAGAGATAGGCTGAGAAGTTCAGCCATCCAGGAGGGGCTCAGAGCAGAGCCGCTGCTCTTCCACATCGAAAGGAGCCATTTGAGGTGGTTCAGGCATTGGACAAGGATGTGTTCTGGGCATGTCCCACTGGGAGGAGGCCCCGTGGCATGACAGCGTCGCCAATGCTGGAGAGATTATATCGCTTGGCTGGACTGGGGATGCCTCGGTGTTCCCCTGGACAAGCTGGAGGAGGTGGCTGGGGAAAGGGAGGTCTGGGCTTCTCTGCTTAGGCTGCTGCCCCCGCGACCCGGCCCCGGATAATCGGAAGAAGGTGGATGGATGATGGAATATTTTTATGGTTAGGGTCATCACAAATGATGTCCATGCCATTCGTCCTACTGCAGCTTGCATAGGGGCCCTGATCTGGACAAGCAGTTAAGACAACTGTTGGACACTGTGGGCAAACAGAAGCCCAGTCTGATCAAAGTGTTTAGTAGGAGTGCAACAATTTTCTGTGATGCTGCAAAATTTTGAGCCAATATAGATGTTTGAAATACCAAATTATCTAACTGCTGCCAACCAAAAGCAATGCTGATTTCACCTGTTTCATTTTTTCTTTTGTTTTGTTGATGCTGTGCAAGAGAAGCAAAGACATGTAAATGAATTACTGCTCTTTTCATGAGTCTTCATGAATGTGCTATCAAAAACAGAGTTACCAAAACAGCATTTACATTAACGTTTTTCATTATTATTATTATTATTATTATTATTATTATTATTATTATTATTAAGAGTTGGGAGTTCACCTTGTAATCGGAAGGTTGCCAGTTCGAGCCCCGGCTTGGACAGTCTCGATCGTTGTGTCCTTGGGCGAGACACTTCACCCGTTGCCTACTGGTGGTGGTCAGAGGGCCCGGTGGCGCCAGTGTCCGGCAGCCTCGCCTCTGTCAGTGCGCCCCAGGGTGGCTGTGGCTACAATGTAGCTGCCATCACCAGTGTGTGAATGTGTGTGTGAATGGGTGGATGACTGAATGTGTAAAGCACTTTGGGATCCTTAGGGACTAGTAAAGCGCTATACAAATACAGGCCATTTACCATTTATTATGTGTATCGTGTTCGTGGTATCAAAGTATGTTTTCTAACTTGCACATAATGATCGGCCCCCTATCGAGAGCATCTCAAAGGATTTGAGGGTAAAGATCTGTCCGCCTCATGATCAGTAATCCTGCAACAGTCTATAGATTCCTCTTTAGTCTTCAGAAATCGTTAATCCTCAGAAAGGACGGCATGACATTGAGGCAGTGGAACACAGTCACTGCTGTCTGAACTATGTCCCAGTTAGAGAAGAACTTATGGATGTGAAGTAGAAGGATACCCAGTACAGGATAAGAGATTACACTTTCAAAAACATCACAAGTCATGTGCACTCGAGCTGATGGTGATGATAAATGTGACGTTGTGTCATTGAAATGTTGTTGTTGAGTAAGATGCGGCCACGGAAAGGTTAAGTAGCAGTGAAATCAATTTAATTACCCCGCCTGTCCAGCTTCCCCTACAAAACACTAACCGTACAATTAATAGACAGGAATTGACAGATGGATTAGTGCTTTAAACAGACAGAGATTATTCCTCTGAGCAACTGTGTTCCAAGGAGAGGAAAGGAGAGGACCAACTCCACACAGATCCTAACGTTCCCTTTGGCTGTTTCGACGAGGGAGACGCTGAGCGAAAAACCTCAGTGTGCTCTGAGGGAGAGGGATACATAAGAAAGGTAAGGTTTGACTGCAGTATTACATCACTACATTCATTGTCGTACCTACTTGTCTCTTCACTGACATTTCCAACTGTGAAGCAAGGTATCCAGGGTCAGAAATGATGTCTCACTGCCACAGCTGACCCATAACATTGCTTGAAAGGCAGTGGTTATGTTGGTGAGCTAGCGAGACAAAAACACAGCGGCCCAAACAATAGCGGGAGGTCACCTTGATACAGCTGCCTGCCGGAGACAGTACTCGAATGAGGAGAAAATGACTCAATTACCACCAGGCACAGAGCGGAGAACTGGGGAGAGGGGGGCAGGAATGGACAGATACAGGCAAACTGAAAGTGTGGCGAAAAAACACAAAAATTCAGTGGCAGCATTGTGTTTTAAAGCCCCCACATCTGATTATATGAATACGGTTATGCAATGTCAAAAATCTTTGAAGTGTTTCTTTTGGACTTTCGAAGCAGCAATTTAATTTCAATTAAACTTAATTGAAACAGCTGAATTCATACCATCGCTCTGCATTTAATGAAACTGTGTTGTCAGTTTTGCAAAGGTACTCAGGCTCCGTTATTTTTACTTTGCTCCAATTGGGGAAATGCCAAAGTATCCAAATCCCATTAGTTTAAGAGAAACTCCATATTTTTTTATTGTGACTACAAGTAAGAACAAAATAAACTGTGCATATATATAAAAAACAAAACAAAACACCCAGCACGCCCCTGCGGGCGGTTTATCCTTCAAGCTCGGGTCCTCTACCAGAGGCCTGGGAGCTTGAGGGTCCTGCGCAGTATCTTAGCTGTTCCCAGGACTGCGCTCTTCTGGACAGAGATCTCCCATGTTGTTCCTGGGATCTGCTGGAGCCACTCGCCTAGCTTGGGAGTCACCGCACCTAGTGCTCCGATTACCACGGGGACCACCGTTACCTTCACCCTCCACATCCTCTCGAGCTCTTCTCTGAGCCCTTGGTATTTCTCCAGCTTCTCGTGTTCCTTCTTCCTGATATTGCTGTCATTCGGAACCGCTACATCGATCACTACGGCCATCTTCTTCTGTTTGTCTACCACCACTATGTCCGGTTGGTTAGCCACCACCATTTTGTCCGTCTGTATCTGGAAGTCCCACAGGATCTTAGCTCGGTCATTCTCCACCACCCTTGGGGGCATCTCCCATTTTGACCTCGGGACTTCCAGGTTATACTCGGCACAGATGTTCCTGTACACTATGCCGGCCACTTGGTTATGGCGTTCCATGTATGCCTTGCCTGCTAGCATCTTGCACCCTGCTGTTATGTGCTGGATTGTCTCTGGGGCATCTTTACACAGCCTGCACCTGGGGTCTTGCCTGGTGTGATAGACCCCAGCCTCTATGGATCTTGTGCTCAGAGCTTGTTCTTGTGCTGCCATGATTAGTGCCTCTGTGCTGTCTTTCAGTCCAGCTTTGTCCAGCCACTGGTAGGATTTCTGGATATCAGCCACCTCCTCTATCTGCCGGTGGTACATACCGTGCAGGGGCCTGTCCTTCCATGATGGTTCCTCGTCTCCCTCCTCTTTCTTGGGTTTCTGCTGCCTGAGGTATTCACTGAGCACTCGGTCAGTTGGGGCCATCTTCCTAATGTATTCTTGGATGTTCGTTGTCTCATCCTGGACTGTGGTGCTGACACTCACCAGTCCCCGGCCCCCTTCCTTCCGCTTAGCGTACAGCCTCAGGGTGCTGGATTTGGGGTGAAACCCTCCATGCATGGTAAGGAGCTTTCTTGTCTTTATGTCAGTGGCTTCTATCTCCTCCTTTGGCCAGCCTATTACCCCAGCAGGGTACCTGATCACGGGCAGGGCGTACGTGTTGATGGCCCGGATCTTGTTCTTACCATTCAGCTGACTCCTCAGGACTTGCCTGACCCTCTGCAGGTACTTGGTGGTTGCAGCTTTTCTAGCGGCCTCTTCATGGTTCCCATTCGCCTGTGGGATCCCCAAGTACTTGTAACTGTCCTCTATGTCTGCAATGTTGCCTTCTGGTAGTTCAATCCCCTCAGTTCTGACTACCTTCCCTCTCTTTGTTACCATCCGACTACACTTCTCCAGTCCGAACGACATTCCAATGTCATTGCTGTATAGCCTGGTAGTGTGGATCAGTGAATCGATGTCTCGTTCACTCTTGGCATACAGCTTGATGTCATCCATGTACAGGAGGTGGCTGACAACTGCTCCGTTCTGTAGTCGGTATCCGTAGCCAGTCTTGTTAATGATCTCACTGAGGGGGTTCAGGCCTATGCAGAACAGCAGTGGGGACAGAGCATCTCCTTGGTAGATCCCGCACTTGATGGTGACTTGTGCTATGGGCTTGGAGTTGGCCTCTAGTGTTGTACGCCACATCCCCATTGAGTTCCTGATGAAGGCTCTTAGGGTCCCATTGATCTTGTACAATTCTAGGCATTCCAGTATCCAGCTGTGGGGCATTGAGTCATAGGCCTTCTTGTAATCAATCCAGGCAGTGCACAGGTTGGTCAGTCTGGTCTTGCAGTCTCGGCTGATTGTTCTGTCTACCAGTAGCTGGTGTTTTGCACCTCTGGTATTCTTGCCAATTCCTTTCTGTGTCCCGCTCATGTATTGACCCATGTGCCTGTTCATCTTAGCCGATATGATGCCTGACAGGAGCTTCCATGTAGTACTGAGGCAGGTTATTGGTCGGTAGTTGGAGGGGACTGGTCCCTTCTTGGGGTCCTTGGGGATCAGGACCGTCCGGCCTTCAGTTAGCCATTCCGGGTGTCTCTCGTTAACTAGCAGCTGGTTCATTTGTGCTGCCAGACGCTCGTGGAGTGCAGTCAGCTTCTTCAGCCAGTAGGCGTGAACCATGTCGGGCCCTGGTGCTGTCCAACTCTTCATACTGGAGACCCTTTCTTGGATATCTGCCACTGTGATGGTTACTGGACCCTGTTCAGGGAGGTCGCTGTGGTCAGCCCTCAGATCCTCTAGCCACTGAGCATTGCCGTTATGGGTTGCATCCTTCTCCCATATGCTCTTCCAGTATTGCTCCGTCTCCAGCCTTGGTGGTGCTGTTCTCTTATTGTTCCCTTGCCACTGAGAGTACACCTTTGCTGGTTCTGTGGAGAACAGCTGGTTTATTCTCCTGCCTTCTATCTCTCTGGTGTACCTCCTCAAGCGGCTGGCCAAGGCTGTGAGTCTTTGCTTGGCAGTTTCCAAGGCCTCAGGTATGGACAGCTTGCTGTATTTCTTAGGCACCTTATTTGTCGCACCTTTCTGCAACTCCGTTAGTTGGCTAACCTCCCTCCGTGCTACTTTGATCTTGCCCTCTAGCCTCCTTCTCCATGGAGGGTACTGCCCCTTGTCGCTGTTCAACTTGTAGCCAAGCATCTCACTGATCACTGTTGCCGTATTGTAGATCAGCTTGTTAGTGTCGGTAATCGTGGTTGTAGGTATTGCCCGTAGTGCTGCATTAACATCATCTAGCAGACCTTCTGAGGGAACTTCACGTAATCTTGGTAACCGGCTACGCGGGATCCAGGTTTCAAGCTTGGCCATGATCCTATTTTTCAGGTCAGTTCCTCTCGCACTCAACGATCCTTCTCCTATCGCACTTGGGGCTATGTACCCAATCTCGGGTGGGGGTGATGATATCTCCCCCCTGACCTGGCGTCCTGACTCCTCCTTGCCGTAGCATTTGTGTTGTACCTCGTCAATCTCTAGCTGTGAGAGCAGTCCCTTCTTTCGAATGTTGGAACACTGAGCTACTAGTTGTTTCGCCGTCATTGTGGATGTTGGGTATTGAAGAATCCATAGGTCCCTCATCCTATTCATGTAGCCCCTTCCGCCGGGATTACTTGCATAGTAGCATTCCAACAACGCCCTGTTTTCGTCTCTTGCCCACCGATGCCTTCTTGTTCCAGTAGCCCACTTTTCGTCAGGGTGCCCTGGTTCCTCAACACCTGACGCGGACCTTGTTGATCCGGGCGACGTCCGAGCCGGCATGCCTTCATATTTATCTGTCTCGCTCATGTCTGCGGTAGGCTTGCTTAGCATAGGGGGTCTAGCCTTAAGACCCTTACTGGATACAGACGCCCCAGGCAGGAATCGAACTTCAAGCTCAGGTCCTCTACCAGAGGCCTGGGAGCTTGAGGGTCCTGCGCAGTATCTTAGCTGTTCCCAGGACTGCGCTCTTCTGGACAGAGATCTCCGATGTTGTTCCCGGGATCTGCTGGAGCCACTCGCCTAGCTTGGGAGTCACCGCACCTAGTGCTCCGATTACCACTGGGATCACTGTCACCTTCAACCTCCACATTTTCTCCAGCTCTTCTCTGAGCCCTGAGCTTCTCGTGTTCCTTCTTCCTGATATTGCTGTCATTGGGAACCGCTACATCGATCACTACGGCCGTCTTCTTCTGTTTGTCTACCACCACTATGTCCAGTTGGTTAGCCACCACCATTTTGCCCGTCTGTATCTGGAAGTCCCACAGGATCTTAGCTCGGTCATTCTCCACCACCCTTGGGGGCATCTCCCATTTTGACCTCGGGACTTCCAGGTTATACTCGGCACAGATGTTCCTGCACACTATGCCGGCCACTTGGTTATGGCGTTCCATGTATGCCTTGCCTGCTAGCATCTTGCACCCTGCTGTTATGTGCTGGATTGTCTCAGGGGCATCTTTACACAGCCTGCACCTGGGGTCTTGCCTGGTGTGATAGACCCCAGCCTCTATGGATCTTGTACTCAGAGCTTGTTCTTGTGCTGCCATGATTAGTGCCTCTGTGCTGTCTTTCAGTCCAGCTTTGTCCAGCCACTGGTAGGATTTCTGGATATCAGCCACCTCCTCTATCTGCCGGTGGTACATACCGTGCAGGGGCCTGTCCTTCCATGATGGTTCCTCGTATCGAGGTATTCACTGAGCACGCTGTCAGTTGGGGCCATCTTTGTGATGTATTCGTGGATGTTCGTTGTCTCATCCTGGACTGTGGTGCTGACACTCACCAGTCCCCGGCCCCCTTCCTTCCGCTTAGCGTACAGCCTCAGGGTGCTGGACTTGGGGTGAAACCCTCCATGCATGGTGAGGAGCTTCCTGGTCTTGATGTCAGTGGCTTCTATCTCCTCCTTTATCCACCTTATTATCCCAGCCTGATCACGGGCAGGGCGTAGGTGTTGATAGCCCAGATCTTGTTCCTACCGTTCAGCTGACTCCTCAGGACTGCCTGACCCTCTGCAGGTATTTGGTGGTTGCAGCTTTTCTAGCGGCCTCTTCATGGTTCCCATTTGCCTGTGGGATCCCCAGGTACTTGTAACTTGTAACATATATATATATATATATATATATATATATATATATATATATATATATATATATATATATATATATATACACACAGATAATTTGATTGACCTTAGTGTAGCCACTTAAATTCATCCATTGTACTGCTTTTCCAGTCAAAGACACCAGTTTACGGTCAAGAGTGGGAATCTGTTGTCAAGCAGCTTCTGTTCCTCCTCAACCCCCAAACAGGGAACATCTGACAGGCGTCAAGCTGAACTGACAGCTTCGTCCCTTATATTGCCAGAGGTCTCCTATTTCTATCCACTGTGGAAAACAAGGATTTTCAGAAAATTTGGAACGGGGTGAGACGCGGCTTAAACGTTTGCACCAGAAAAAGCCTTGAGCTAGAGATCATCCCTCTACAAACTGTAAAAAAATAATCTGAGGAGTGGGTATTTGTGTGGCTGCTGATCTATGGTGAAACACATTCATGAGATCAGTGCTTTGCATTGCAGGCTAAGAGTTGTAGTTGTGATTGTGTGTTACGCCGTGAGCCGATGAATACAGCTCAGACTGTGAAACCTACTAGAAAATCCTTGAAAGTTTGACCTTTTTTATCTGAGATGTTGCAGAGAAAATAAGGCACACCTTTATGTCAAACAGACTAAATTATTCACACTCCTTCCAAAACATTCTATTGATGCCTTCAGCTGATTCAGAACTTTGCTTCTGGAAAGCCAACTAGCCGAGAGAAAACAGGGATCACGTGAGGCCAGTTATTGTCAGACTGCTCGATTTTCAAGTTCCTCTGCTTACATACACTATATGGAGCTCTAAATGGCCTTGGACCACTTTATATTACAAACTGCACTCCCACACAGTCCCATGATGATCGTCTACATACTTCTCACTCACTCTTCCGCTTAGGTAAGTTAGAAATGCAGCTTTCATCAAATATTCCTAGCGAGAGACAAACACCATTCCGACAGGCATTAAGGAGGCAAATCAGCTGCCCATTTGAGACAACTTTTAAAGCACATACATATGTGCATTCTTTCTCTATTCAATGTGAAGACATTCACCTTTTCCACTTTACAGGACAGCATTAATGTTGAAAGGGATGAAGGGAAAGTCGAGAAGGGATCCAAAGCTAAAAGTGTAACTGCTGCACATCAAATAACTAAGTTTCCCAACTTTTTGCACAAATTAGCTACAACCCTGTGGATTAAACGGAGGCCTTCCACTAAAAAGCTCCATCAATTTGGAAACGCTTTGAAAGAATGTTTCAAAGTGAGATTTTGACAGACAACCCATTAGTAACCAAGGGCTGAAAGTCATGGAGGAAAATCAGAGCTTCACAAGCCCTTTAAAGATGACACTACACAATACTTGGTTAAATCACACCAAGCTTTGTCAGTGCCAAAGGTCAGTGAGGACAGTGATTTCCCCTTCATTTCAAGGATTTGGAGGGCACATGTAGAAATACGCTGACTTCCTATTTGCAATATTTGACTGAAAAACGTGCAAAGCCTGATCATGTTCAACGTTTTGATGAATGTATAAACATTTTTTTCTTAATCAGTGAGAAAACAGAAAATATAAAGAGCCAACATATCCAATTCATATTTGGCTACCTCTTTATGGAGTGTTGCACCACTGCCAACATGCCTAATATGTTGGAAGGCCCATTCTGACCATATTTGCATGACTGCTGGACCCTTCTGCTGGGACTTATTCGGCTGGTAGCTCAGGTGGTAAGGGACAGCTGTTTTGGTGTCGCTTAAAAATGTTCTGCCCTTCAACGCACTGCGAGCAGGTTCACAATGGCATGATGGTACACACCAAAGATCAGGTGGTTTGCATTGAACTCCATCTTCTCTTTAGCTTTTAAAGCCATAGCATAAAAATACATGTTAGGGCATTGTCTTTACTTTCCATGGACAAGGAGGAGACACAAATTCTTCACAGGGTTGCATCAAGAAAAAAAGAAAACAACAACAAAAAAACCCACAAATCGAACATAGAGATCTATCCACTGTGGCAACTGAAAGAAGAATATATGCATTGTGTTATATATCCTTTTTTGAATTATAAAAGCACTGATGCAGAAACAGAAGAGCAAAAAGAGATGAGTGCAATTCATAAAAAGCTTTATAGTGCCCCTCCCCATATCTTTACCACACAACTCTATCAGTCTCAAAAATTTGCCCTTGACAGTCTCCCAGCAGAGTTCGTGGCATGTAGGCCAGTTTATATATTAAGCTTTTGCTGTGCCTGAGGCCAACCAGCCTTTAGCTGCAGCCAGCCAGCTCCACTGCATCTGCCCACAAACATACAAAAATGAACATGTGTACACACACACACAAGTATGGGAAAATTTATCAGCTGAGAGACCTGGGGATGTAAGTACAGTACGTGTGTGTGTGTTTATCAGAGTGAATGTTAGAGAAGCCTGCTGAACTGGGACTTTTTAGGGACAAACACTGAGTAGCTAAATCTGTGAGCATGTGTTTCTGTGTGTGTGCATATCCGAGCCATGTTCTTGGCATTCAGTCATTACTGTGCACACACACTCGTCATGTTACAGTGTCGTGGTAATGCAGTCCTGAGGCACACAGGAGACCAGAGGCAGTCCATCATCCACACTTTTAGATCATATGTAAGGCTTAGTAAGTGTAAATACTTTGTAATAACTTACAACAAATCCTAGACTATTAATATTAGGTCTTTTTCTTAATAGTGAACAGATATGTAAGTATTTATTCAATTTTTTTTAATCTAGGTATTTACATGACTTATATTTTCCAATTCTTACTGAACCTCTACCCTGTGTTTAGTCCCTGACAAGTACTGAGCTACAGTGGAGCTCACACTGGCCCAAAGCCATAGCTGTGGCCCCATTCTGCCAGGAAAACCAATTACTTAGTGTTTCAAAGCCCTCCGAGTACCCGAAAGGGGCCCATCATTTAACTATGAGACACTCCAACTTCACTCATTGCCGGCCTTTCAGAGCTGGGTCATCCCGTCACAGATACACACTGAAAAAAATCATCTGTTTGTACCTGTTATCTGAGCTTCATATGACACATTCATATGAAGCACATCAGTACCTTAATGGAAAGCAAGGCATCTATCTTTCATGCGGAAATATATAAATATAAAATGTTACCAAATCAAGTCATTCCAGAAAGTTGCACTGCGCTTTCTTTTTTTTTCTTATTCATTTTTAACCAGTGGCAGACAGTGAGTCAGCGGCTAACAGTGACCTCTCAGCACCACAGATGGGGTAAGCTTTCTGCGGCTCAGTGTCTTCTTACTATCATCACTCCCGTGCCAACAGGTAAGCTCTCGCAAATAAACACCGCTGCACCCGCACGCTTATGCCCACTCTATCACACACACACACACACACTAGGTCTGCTGTAGCAGACATGAGGTCATACATGACTTAATTTAGATTTAAGATGCTATTCTTGGTTTATGCTGTGACGTATCTCTTTCTGTAGAGCACCTTTAAAAGACACCCTGTGCAGACTACTCGTTTTGACTCCAGTGTACTCAATATGCTCGCTCTTTGTCTGTCTCGCTCTGTCTGTCTCTGCAGGATAAGTTAATAAGCCTAATGAGAATACAGACTGAAGGGGAGAGATGAAAAGACACAAAGGGAAGGAGAAAAGGGGGAAGCAATCAGATGTGGCTCTGCCCAGCCCTTGGCAATGACAAAGTGGAGCAATTATGCATGAAGGCTGTGACATTGACTGTGGCATCACCTCTTCTGCTGATCTGTTAAAAAGCAAACATACTCTATAATTCAGCAAGGCGCTCGCTCAGTCATACATACGCATAAGCAGACGTCTCTCTGCCTAGCATGTTCAAGGACATAGATGATCATACTTTGACAAGTTAACACGTCTGTGCACACGTCATTCATCACTGAATGGTGTGAACATTCCACAGCGTAGGTCAGAAGAAGGTCAGATCTGTTCTCCAGTGCCTCACCCAGCAGGTCTGTTAGCCACTGTTAGAGACAAGTATTCCCTTCATGAGTCCATCACCTACTTTTAGCCTCTAATGTCTCTGTAGACACACGCACACACATACACGCACACACACATGCACGCACACACTCACTTGCATAGTGATGCTGTTATGCTTTAAAGAGTTATTGATCACTCACAAGAACGAGCTCTGCTGTTTACACTCATGAACTCACAGAGCCACACCAGCATCGTCACATGTATCTATAGAGCCATCCGGCAGTGTTAAAGGTGAGGAAATAACAATCGTGGAACAACAGTAGCACTGACTACATGTAAGGAGAAAGCATGATTGTTACATTAGAAGTAAGCCTGTGGGTGAACCTTTGTTCTGACAGGCGATAAGCACCAGTGGTATTCAGTAGTGCGTTTACCAGTGAGGCTATAACCAACCCTTTTTATTTCATTTCACTACAAGAACAGGACATAAATAAAAGCACGCAGGCGATGGGGCTGTTATAACAGCATAGAAATATTTTTCTGTACATTCAAGAAACGATTCTGTGTCCTCAATAATTTTTAATAAAATGCAGTGAAAATATCACATCAAGGATTTATCTTTTCAAGTAATTAGTAATTAGGAAAAATATGCTTGGTATAAACTGAATATATACCAATCATGGAAATTTCACAGATTTCTGATCTGTACTTATGTAACAAAAATTGCATATCATATTTAAAAAAATAAAAGTTTAGTATAAAATGGTTTGCAAATGTCCAGTAAAGCAAGCTACATGCATAAAACATACAGGCAAACCTACACATTACAGCTAACTGAGCTGTTTGGGCATAGAAACTCCCGGCACACGGTTTCTGTGCTGATGTTTGTAACTCTGCAGATATTAAAGCAGCAAACTTCCACTTTGCATTAATGCCACTTAAAGCTGATTGCAGAATATGTAGGAGGAAACAAATGTCACCACTTAACTTGTTAAAATGGTGATATCCTGTGATAACATCATGCTCAAACCCTTTTTTTCACCAATGTTTGTAAAAGCAGAGTGCATGACTGGGAGCTTTATTTTACACACCTATGTAGATAGGACTAAAACTAACTGAATTCTAAGATTAACAAGTGTGGCCATGCACGTTTGGTCCAATAATGTAAAATAACAGATTATACTTTAAAGTCTATTAAAGTTAAATCGAACCCTTTAACGTAATATTCACTTACACTATTCACGTATCCATTACTTTACTTCAAATTGAATGTGCTCAGCCTAGAGAGAAAAGATTGCTTAAATGGCCAAATAGCTTTGGTCTCGATTATGTGCTTTTATTTTTTAATAAGGTTGAATATGTTCCTGAACCAGCTGGACTGGAGTTTTTAAGCTAGTGTTACTCAAGCAGAACAAAAGAGTGTATTTGTCAGAGACTACTTTCAGCCATGTGTCTGAAACACTACAGTGTGTTTACGATACAAGAAAAGGACATGTCACTGTGCAACTGTGTGGCTCAGGTGGTGTAGTTTTAATAGCTGCTGCATAACAATGAAACTCTGTGGCACAGAGAAATCCAATTTAAGCTCCAATTAAGCTTTGGCTACATAGTTGAATCTTGATGAACTTGCTGGTTTGGGATTTGTTTTTTTCTAAAAATTGTTCATTGCAAGAGGCACACAAAATATTATTGCGCTTATTCTTTAAACACACTGCAGCCCGCTTCGATTTCCACTGAAAACAAGTAAAAAAGAATTTCATCAAATACCTGAACAGAGAGCAGCACCTGCTCCCAAGAAAGAAAAAGAAAATATGCGAAACAGTAAATCTCATTAAGAAGCAAAATATAATTCAATATTTCTATTAATCACCCCCAAACTGTGCTTTTAATGAATGTTATAGTGTGTGATCTGAAATTAGAAAGAATCCCCAGCGTGTCATCTCTCACATAAAAGGAAGCCCACAAAGACCCACACCTGTTTAAACATGTTCCAGTAACTGTGTCAGCTCAGCAAATTTCCATGTAACTGATCAGCCAATTACCAGAGCGATTATTGCCTCTTACAGATCTGCCATGCCGTGCGAGCGCAGGGCAGTGGAGATCAATAAGATGTGTTCGTCCGAGCAGCACGCGCTTTTCTGAAAGGGAAGATGATGCTCAAATGGGATCAAATGCGTCTGCGAGTCTCTTTGAGGACCCCGAGTCAGACGCTGAGGCAATCGGGGTTAATGGGTGCGCTGCGGCGCTTTGAGATTCGCCTACAAGAACATGCAAGTTGAATCCATTATCTGCTCAGCGACATTCAAACGGAAAAAAAAATGAGAAAAGATGAAAGAGTGAAAGGATGCTATGTTTACTTAAGGCTCGGGGCAGGATCAGAGCTAGGACGAGACGGGATTGGGAACAGGTAGTGCAGTGGAAACGGGAAAGAGTGGCAGGGGGAGATAGAGGAGTGTTGCAAACTGGTGCTGAACTTTAGCTAAACTGGAAAAGTAATAGTTTTTAAAGTGGGAGATCACGAAAATAGATTTTTAAAGAATGAGATGGATGATTTAATTGCTATTTTCACATTTTATATAAAAAAAGAGGTGATGAAGAAAAAGACGGGGTGGAACGAGAGACGCGTGTGGGGGTGAAAAACACAAAGTGAACTGATGAGTGTTTGACAGCCGAACAAGAGGAATTGTGGAGGTGGGTGTGTGACTAATGAGTGAGGGTGAAAGAGTGACAAGAGAATGAGCGGGAGAAAAGGGACGCAGAGATGAAAGCGAGGACAGACAAAAGGAGGAACTGCAGAGGTGAACGGAGCACCGGGAAGGGAAAGAAGACAGCGAAATCCGAAGCAAAAGTAAGAAAAATCATTCAGAGACAGGAGAAGCTGAAGCAGCTGAACTGTAAGAAATAAATAAAGACCAGAGCCTCGCAGTCGAGTCCTCTTAGTATATTTGTTGTGACAGCACTAGGGCTGTAGCTACCACTGAGGACACTGAAGTCATGCTCACTGTATTTTTTTAGAAATTCGAATGCATCAATGATAGTGTCGGAGTTCATGTCCTATGGTTAAAATTTGGTGCACATGCTGGATTTTAATCTCAGGATAGGTTCGACGTGACAATCTATCAAAATAGAAAATAGCAGTTAAGTGATGAATCTAACAGTATTTTGTAAAATCAAGTTTATAGCCTGTGAAAGGCTACAGATTTGTATTTCTCAACATGCATACTAAAGTACACAGATGATTTTTAAAAAAAAGAAACTACCCTCCTAATATAGTGCCCAAAATAAATAAACAAATAAAGGAACACTTTTTAATCAGAGTAATGCATCAAGTCAGTTCAACTTCTGGGATATTGATCTGGTCTGTTAAGTAGCAGAGAGGGTTGTTGATCAGTTTTAGCTGCTTTGGTGTAAACGAAATTATGCAAGTGCAGTAGAGGGCCAACAATGAGACAACTCCCAAAACAATAATGGTTTTACAGGTTGAGGCAACTGACATTTTTCCCTACTTCTCCTTTCTGACTGTTTCGTCACTAGATTTGCATTTGGTAGGGTCAATGTCAGTACATGTCAGTAGCATAAGGTGATTCCTGGACCAGAGGTTGCACAGAAAGTCCAACTCCTCCAGGATGGCACAACATTACCAGAAGGTTTGCTGTGTCTCCCAGCACAATCTCAATCTGTTACTCTAAGAGAGCTGGACAGGGCCGTAACCCATCAGCAGGGCCGGTATCTGCTCCACTGTGCAAGGAGGAACAGGTTAAGTACTGTCAGAGGTACAAAATAACCTCCAGCAGGCCACTTTTCACAGATGAGAGCAGGTTACCCTGAGACCATGTGACAGACATGAAAGGGTCTCGAGAAGCTGCTATGCTGTCTGTAACATCGTTCAGCTTGATGGTAAATGGACTGATTCTTATAGAGCGCTTTTCTACTCTACTTCTACTGGAGTACTCCAAGCAACATGCCACATTCACCCATTCACACAAGAACAGTCTTGTATGCTTTCAAGTGCTTTCTAATATCTAACGTTCATATTCTGATGGAGAGCACCTTGGGGTTAATAGGATATTTGGCATGCAGACTAGGAGGCGCCAGGGATTGAACCACTAACCTTCCAATCAGTAGATGACCTGATCTACCTCCTGAGCTACAGCCACCCCAGACCAGTTTGGTGGTGGGTCAGTGATGGTCTGGGGAGGCTTATCCATGGAGGGACACACAGACCTCTAAGGCCTCGGCGAAGGTACCCAGACTACCTTTAGTTATCAGGATCAAATCCTTGGACCCATTGTCAGAGCATAAGCTGGTGCAGTGTGTCCTGCATGACAATGTCCAGATTCATTGCCCCAACAATGAATGAAACATTGGGACAATGTTGGGACGAATGTTGTCAGGCATAAAAACAAGTATTTGGGGGCCCAACAAAATACTGAGTACAATTTTGAGTTGCTGCAGGTAAACTATTTGTCCAATTTGATTTTCCGAGTGTATTGAATTCAGCCCTCTGTATCATTTCCATCCTTCCAGAATCCTTCCATTCCTAACACACAACCGAGGCCATATCACTATAGACATGCAGCATTATTTTTTCCCATTGATATCTGATGTGGTTTTAAAATATTCATTATATTTTTTTCAGCAATACAAATTTGACTTACTTACGTACTTACTTAGGTGTGCCCATGCGAGAAAAACAGCTCAGACCTCTGGGCACCAGAACTTGGTCTGGTTGTTTAACTGGATTGGAAACTGTGCAGCTGGGAGGGCAGGCAGACAGCTTGGGCTCTCTGTCATGTTCCTAGAGTTGTTCTGCAGCGTAGCTGTGTCAGACTAACAGCAACATAATGCCAGACTACAGCACAACACTGCATTGCAACAAGATGATCGATGTTGTTCACAACACCCATCAGAATTTGGAATGTTTCAGCTGATATATAGAATAGAATAAAATAGAACAGAATTCAACTTTATTGTCATTGCACATGTCACAAGTACAAGGCAACAAAATGCAGTGTGCATCCATCCAGAAGTGCTTTAGCCATGATATAGATATATTACAAAATATATATTAGCAATATAGATATATTACAGAAATGGGTCTGTTATAGGTATGAGGGTACAAAAATAGGTCTATTATGGGTATGTTACAATGTACACAGTATGAAGGTATGTTATGAATATGCTATAACTATAAGTATGTACAGGCTGTAGTGGGTATACAAGCTTTGTACAGGCTATGAACAGGATATAAATATAAAGCTATACAGAAATATGCAAGTTGTAAACAGTTGTAGAATTATAATTATCGTATTGTACAGAATGACTGTTTATACAGAATTATTAAGTAGTGCAGTTAAGATAAGTGAAATATGTGGCTACTTTCTACAGAGGCTATATAAAGTGTTAGTGGTTGTGGGTGTGTGTATGTTCAGTCCATGAGTTTAACGTGGGTCAGATGTCAGGAGGCAGAGTTCAGGAGTCTGACAGCTGTGGGGAAGAAGCTGTTCCGGTACCTGGTGGTCTTAGTCCGGAGGCTCCTGTAGCGCCTCCCAGAGGGCAGGAGGGTGAAGAGTCCATGTGATGGGTGACTGGGGTCTTTGATGATTTTCCCAGCCCTTTTCAGACACCGCTTCCTGTAGCTGTCTTTTATGGCAGGAAGTGGTGCTCCGGCGATGCGCTGGGCAGTTTTCACGACCCTCTGCAACGCCTTCCGGTCCGAGGCAGAGCAGTTCCCGTACCAGACTGTTATACAGTTGGTCAGGATGCTCTCAATGGTGCAGCGATAGAAGTTCACCAGGATGTCTGAGGACAGATGGTTATTCCTCAGAGTCCTCAGGAAGAAAAGGCTGGTGAGCCTTCTTGACCAGCTTGGAGCAGTTGGTCGTCCAGACGAGATCCTCGGAGATGTGGACTCCCAGGAACTTGAAGCTGCTCACACGCTCCACAGCCGTCCCCTTAATGTGGATGGGTGGATGTGGGTCAGCATTCCTCCTGTAGTCCACGATGAGCTCCTTGGTCTTCTTGGTGTTGAGCAGCAGGTTGTTTGTCTTGTACCACTCAGCCAGACAATCCACCTCATCGTTGTCATTGAGGCCAATCACCGTGGTGTCATCTGCAAACTTAATGATGGTGTTGGAACCATCAGCAGGTCTGCAGTCGTGGGTGAAGAGGGAGTAGAGGAAAGGGCTCATCACACAGCCTTGTGGTACACCGGTGTTCATCATGATGGTAGATGAGCAGTGGTTATCCAGCCGGACATGTTGGGGCCGGTTGGTCAGGAAGTCCAGTAACCATTTGCAGATGAGGGAACTGATGCCCAGGTCTGTCAGTTTCCTGATGAGTTGTGAGGGGTGGATTGTATTGAACGCTGAACTGAAGTCTATAAACAGCATTCTGGCGTAAGTGTTGTTGTTGTCCAGGCCTGAGAGGACAGAGTGCAATGCGATGGAGACTGCATCCTTAAACGTATATGTGTATACGTTTAAGTTTATACATTTATAAGTCAAAGCATTTTGTTAGCTCCTAGATTTGAATCTGGAAACGTCTCGCAAAGCTTTATGTACTCTATTTTGGTTGACATTTGCAATATTTTGAGATTTGACAGTCCTCCAGAAATAGCTACCATTCCACTAAAATATATTTTTTTAGATTGTACTTCAGAAAAGGCTATGAAACAACCTTTAGACTTTTAGTAAATAGCATGGAACTAGCTGAATAAATATATAGCAAAAGAAAAATGTAAGTAACACATACAAACAGGTTGTGAGCACTGAAGATTTTCTGGCGTCCTACCCACAGCCCCACTGACGGTGCAGTTTCCAGCAGCAGCAACATCCAACCAAAAAGTACACTGATGTGTTTAAATGCAGTAAAGCAGTCAGTGTGTGTAGTAAGCGTACATAAAAGGACAAAAAAAATTACATAAACTTAATGTGTAACCAAATATATTTTCTCTCTCCTGAAGCCAACCAGCATAGGACGTGACTGCATACACACACACACACACACACACACACACACACACACACACACACACACACACACACACACACACACACACACACACACAAATGAGCACACAGCGAGTGCAGTACTGGGAGCTGATCAACGCTTGATTATCTTCCCCCCAGTGCAGCACACCCTAAGCAGAATCAAATCAGATGACTTCATTAGCATATCATCTGCATAATGGCTCAACCAGAGCAAGGGCATTTGCCTGCTACATGGGTTCTACCATGTCTCATTCTGAAGGGGGGGTAGTGGTGGTGGAGGGTTAGAGATCCTCTTTCATTTCTGTTCTAAGCATATGCTGGACGTCTTTGTTGAGTCACATGGCTCCTTTAGACATCTCAACAGCCCGGTTAATTGAGGGCATGATTATAAAAGAAAAATGTGACTGAAGATAATTTCTCTGCATTGTGCACAATCTCTGGAGTTACTGTATAGCCAATTATCGTCGTCTCGGAGGCAAATTAAACACGTGGGCACGGATGTTTGCGCAGCCAATATTAACTGCCTGAGTTTTTCTGTTTCAGCACTCTGAACCTTTCTCTTGGAATCCGCTTACGTAACAAACCGGTGGTATGGTTAATCGAATCAACTGCAATTTGCTTATTTTGTCACAGAAAAGGGGTGAGCAGGGCGTCACCGGTGTCGTGTATTTCGTTTCAGTCACACTGGCCTAAAAAGACATCAGATATTATCAAGACTCTCAGAATATTCATTGTCTCCAGATGGTGTCACTTTAAAGGTTTTTATTCTTAATCTAAAATAACTATGCCCTTGGTTAGTATAAAAAATTGTTCTTTCATTTCACCTTTTTAACATTTCATATCGCTTACTTTGTAACTCCGCAGTTAATAGAAGTCACATTTCCATTAGCTCTCTGCCTTCATGGTTCATGGGTCAAAATTTCACCAGCCAGGGTAGAAAATGTTTTTAAATTGAGACAGCGCCTTTGTAGACTCCTCTGTGTTAGAAGACTGCAGGAAACACACTGCATGAGCACTACACTTCATCATCACACACACACATAAGCATTCATACAGATACGTGCAAATATGATTCTGAAATCGTGAAAAATCGACTACATTTCATAGGCCTACATTTCATAGGTTGCCATGAGTTATACATAGAAAAAAAGAAAGAAACAGAAAGAAACGGATTTAAAAACATGCCAAAAAGTCCAGTATTGACATAACATAAAAATCTATACCTCATACGTACTTATGAAAGCTAGGATGCATATGATGCAGAAATGAAGAGGGTAAGCAGCAGCCAGGCGCTGCTAATCAAATGCAACTGATTAACTGATCATCAGCAAGTGTGACCAGAAGACTGCACAGGCCTCAGTGAGGACGTTAAATGATAACGTTCATGTACAGTCTGTATGGAAGTATGGCTTGTTTGGAAGGACTGCTAGGAAAAAGGCCCTTTTGTGTTTAAAAAACACAAACATGGCCCCACTGGAGACATTTGGCCATAATGCATAACACCACATCTGGCAAAAGCCAAACACAGCATATGCGCCCAAACACCTCATGCCAACTCTCAGCAATATTGGAGGGGTATTGATTTTGACTTGTTTTGCAACCGCTGGTCCTGGCCACCTAGCAGTCATTGAGTCCACCATGAACATCTCTGTGTACCAAGGTAATCTAGAGCCAAATGTGAGGCCATCTGTCTGACAGCTAAAGCTCGGCTGATACTGGGTCACCAAATCTCCAACTGGATGGCTGAAAAAGAAAAGAATCACAGTGTTGTGATGCTCTAGACCTCAGCCTGACTGAAATGTAGTGCTGGGACCTTAAGAGAGCTGTGTATACATGGATTTTCCCAAACGTGAATGAACTACAGCAACACTGTCAAGAAGAGTGAGCTAAAACTCCTCCACAACGATGTGAGAGACTGATAAAGTCATACAGAAAATATTACTTCAAGTTATTGCTGTTAAAGGTGGTTCTAGAAGCTATTAAATCACGGGGAATACTTTGTTTCTCAGAAGACTGCAGAGAGTCCTTTGAAAATGTTTTCTTTCATATAACTGCATGTGGTAAGACCTGTTCCTCGTTAATCCAATGCACCACATAAAGCAGAGTGAGCTATGTTTGAGTCATGGTCTGTGCACAAGAGCTCTAAATTTGGTTGTAATTTTAAATTACAGCAATCAAACCTAAAATAGGGCACAGTGAGAATTTTGTTGTTGTTGTTTTCAAAAAGAAACTTAAGAACTAGTGACATATAGCAGTTTATGAATGCAGAAAGCTAATTAAAAGGCAAATTATCATCAACTGATAGCCGGTGGTTTCCAAACTGCATTTTGGAAAATCTATTCCCTGTTTTCTTCATCCCTCCCCCCAAAAATAAATAATAAATCAAAGAACCAAAGCAGAAAAGAGCTGTTTGTAACCACCACTCAAATTTTTCACACACTGCGGTTTTCAATTAAATATTTTACCTGCAATCCTTTTTTAGCAGTTTCTTAACCTTGTGATTTTTACAAACTAACAAACAACACATGAAAAAATGACTTCCTGAGCCAAGGACAACCGGAAACGGGGGGAAGAATTAAACAATAATAGGAGGGAGAAGGGAAAGAAAGAGGTGACGTGCTCTAGCAGCGGTTGCTGCTTTCGTAAACCGTTCTGCTGCCATGTTTGTTTACTTTCTCCCTGGTGTGAACATCTATGCATGGCTGCAGCCATCACATCTACACATGTCACCCGTCTGCACGATCACACAACGCTCTGCACAGACGCACTCGCTCCTGCATATTGCTAAGCCTTCCTGCACTCATACTTACGCTCTCACAATACAGCCCTTCAAGCCACATCTTAACCTAGTTCTTCGCATAAATCCCACTTGTAAGATCTAATGCACTTCACAAACAATGCACAGCATCTCCTAGATTTCAGCCCAATGTGAACTCGTACTCCAGTATTTATTTATTTATTTATTTTACACGAGATATGATTTGACCTACTTCTGACAGATTGCCTGAGCTGGACAAGCATGCAGTTTAAGTTAAATCACGTGGTCGACGAATCGGACTTTGGAAGAATGATAAGGATGTTTTCAATTTGCATGTATATATTTGCAGATGTGTTGTACTGAATTTATGTAACGTGTCAGCTGATCTTTCACTGGTCACGGAGAGGAAACAGTGCACATTTTGCACGTGCCAGCTAATAATCACAATTCACTAACTACTGTGATGAGAGCGAGGCTTAACCAAAACCAAATTTCTCATGGTGATAAACAGCGACACAAATAAAGATGGACAAATACGTCAGTTGCATATTTGCATTCACTCTCTCTCACTCTCTCTCATTCGCTGTTGTGTAACCGCTGACGTACTGGTGATCCGTGAAAAAGTGGGAATCAGTTTTGCTCGGTTGATCCCAGAGGTCAGCAGCAGGGAGAGACAGAGAGGAAAGCAAAGAGAAGGAGGGAAAGGCTACCGAATATCGTAATGACATCAGTGAGTTAGAAGTTTGCACTGTAGCTGACTTTTTTTATTTTTGCCCAACGTCCGGGGGAACCGGAGATGCAGGAAATGGAAAAATAGGGCGAGAGAGGAGAAATAAAACGACAAGAGGATGATTTAAACTAAATGGAAAACAAAAGGCCAAAGTAACAGAGTGAAACAAGAGTATGAGAGAAATGAAGGAAATGGCAAAGCATAGAAAATGATATGTGGAGAGAAATGGGAGAAAACATGCAACGGAAATTAGAAGGCACAATCAATGCTCTCAGATTCTAGAAACAAATCTTTTAATACCTTTGATCCTTGAACAGAATTTGCTTGTTGCTTCCACTTTCAGTTGGAGTTTTGAGCCATTTATGTTACAACTCCCAGATATTTCTTTGGTTTTAGCCCAGCCAATCAGCCTCTTTTAGAAACAATGGGCTGCGGGAGGAAAGCCACAGGTATAGAAGAGAAGGTCTCCATTTACTACTCATATTTCCTGACTGCTTTGAGGAGCAGCCGGTCAGTGCTGAAATTTAATTGGACCAGTGGCCTCAATTTGTAGCAACTTTGAAACCCACCTTGAGGGTTGTGGTGTAGTTTTGGATTGAGTAATGAGGATGGGCAAAGTTAAACTCAATTTCAGGGTGAGCGTCTGTCCGTAAATAGCTATTTATCAACAGAACAGCCAACGCATGCCAAGGCCAATAAGTGACAGCTGGTGCTCTGAATGCAACGTCTGAAGCACGACAGGAAAACTCCCAGCCGTTGTCTATGTGGCATGGATGGGAATGAACCAGGCCTCCGATGACATGCATTGCCTGTTGGTGCCATGCATTACAAAGGACAAGAAAGGACAAGTGTTTCATTTCAAACGTGCCATCAGTCAGTAAAGGACTGAATAAAGTGAGGTCAAGTTTTCTGCCTTACTTTTTTTAGAAGCAGAAAATCAATTTAATGTCAATTTGCTTCAGTAAAATATAGCATTCAGGGATATCCTCAGAGTTTTCTCCTAGCTCCCCAAAGTGTTTCCCTAAAAAGGACTGTAAAATACAGTAATATTCCCTTCCCAGCTCTTAGCACATAAGTTCTCTTAACACATTTTTCACACATGTGCCAACACCACAATAATTCCAAAATCTTTTAGTTAAACTTCATCTGTCTAATGAATTTTCAATGCACGTTTTGAATTATTTGTCCAAAACTTGAGCTTTGATATTTCACAAGGGGAAAAATTAATCCAACACATTTTTAGACAGCAAACACAAAATATGTTTTAATTTTAATGGAAAACCCTCGTCTAAACTTTCATCTCAACAGTCCACAGATAGACCGCTAAGAAGGATATCGATCAATGACAGAAAATCAGATTTATCTACAGACTCCAAGTGGACTGGTTCTTATGTTCCCATTGAACAACATTCTCGGGGGTTTAATAATCGCCGTAGTTGGCCAACTTTACCAACTGCAGTAGTTTGGATTGTGAGTTACAGCCATGTTAAACAGTATGTTGTCCAGTGACTCCTGTCCTGTGAAAAACTAAGTAGATCCATCAGTCAGTGTCTTGTAGAACCACTTTTAGCAGCAATAACTTGAAGTAACTGTTTCCTGTTTGACTATCACTGGAGGAACATTGGTCCACTCTTCTGTATAACGTTCCTTCACCTCCTGCACTTGAAGGTTGTAGATATTCATCTATGCACAACTCTCTTAAGGTCCCAGTTTAGCGTTTTAATCAGTTTGAGGTCTGGACTTCGACTGAGCCATTAAAACATTTTGACTCTTTTCTTTTTTGTCATTTCAATAATTTTCAGCCAATATTTTATATTCATCATTTGAGAACTGCTGGTCTCCTCCTGGCAACCTTTCCAAACAAGTCACTTGTTCAGTCTTTTTTCGTTGTATTGCCTTAACGTTTAACAGTAAACATGCTAAGTGAGGTGTGTAGAGACTGAAACGTGGCTCTTTGTTTTGTTTTTACAGTTTCCCTGAGCATTGCACAGTACAGTTTTGAGTTAAATTTGCTGGCATGTCATTTCTGGGAAGACTGTGGCACTGAAGACACTTGCTCCATGCTCCAGACCAGCAAACTGCTAGATTTTTTGCTAATGATCATTTGATTAAGTACATTTGATTAGCAGTACCTGGCTGCTCCTTACCCTTCTCATTCCTATGGAAGCAGCAAGAGTGCACAGAGTCCAGTGAAAAACTTTCTTTTTCACATGATTGTATTTTTAAAGATGTAAAACAGTATTTATCACTTCACATTATTTAAAAGTATTAAGCTAACCTAACTACATCAGAATAATCTTTCCTGTTTAACGCTGACAAATTTGAGTGTGATTATATCAATAATAGCTTTAATATAAAACATAAATGACTCAAGCTTCTACCAGTAAAAGCAGCTGTCTTTTTTATGAAAACAGCGGTTAATGTCATTCCCTAATAGCACTTATACTGGGATAATTAATTCATATAGTTCTCGATTTGGGAATTACATGAATAAGAGCAGGTGCATGTTAGCCCATTGGTTCCATGTCTGCTATTATTATTTCAGCATAAAATTTCTTGCAAACGTACAACTTAAGTTGTGCCGACATTACCCTCAGATCTACTTGCAGTTGTGGCTTGCAGCGGCTTACTTAGCCTTATTGCCCTCATACTTAACCAGGACTGATTCAGGTGACAGCGATTGAAAGCTGATGCTGGAGCCAGTGAAGTCCGGCATTCAGTGGCAGCTCATGACTTGTCTCAAAACACCAGCACCCACTGTGTTAACTCGCTAACATCCTGACATGAATTATATGTCACTCACAAATTTTCAAGCATCAACACACATCAACCACTCAGAAGAGGAGAAATGTAATCATTCCTTGGATTGACATATCAAGTAATGCAACACAACACAGCAATAGAAAAAAAACACATACGCTGCAAATTTGTTCTGAAGCAAAAATACAATCTTTTTTCTGCCCTTTAACGTTTAAAATAAATCTTACATGAGTGCTGAAGGTATAGTTACAGTATTTTCTGAAACCACTGCGACTACTAGAGTACTCTGGTGTAGTACTGTCCGAGTCCGGTGACCAAACCAAAAAGCTAAGAGGCGTATGGACAGAGCTCTTCATAAATGCCACTGAAGCCTGGCAGCATCTGTGGGCAGCAGTAAGCACTCCCATCTTAAGCCTGACTGTGATTTGAGACACGTGACGCCCACATGACTTTGAAGTAGAGAAACAGAAGAGAAAGCTAAGAGGAAGATGAGGAGAGCAAAAGTGAGAAAGGCTAGGATACCGAGGCAGACAGAGATGAATGGGTTGGGACAAAGGCAGAGAGGCCAACTGAGAAAGAAGGAATCAAGTAAACGGTGACGTGCAGGGAGAGAGCGTATATATAGAGGAGACAGAAACAGAATGAGTGCTGCAGAGGCAGAAAGCAAAAATCTTGTCAGTTGGAAGTCTGCGGCAGGACTTTGAGGGGATAATTAGGGAGAGTGACTCCAGAAGTGGAGAATAAGTTCTTAGTCCTAAGCCTTCATGCTGAGGGATTAGACTTGGGCTGAACTCCTTTCTCTCGCTCTCCCGCTCTCCAAGGACTAACTGCTCTCTAAAGTGGACCGCTGACAACTTGGCAATGGGGACAAGCTACTGTAGCTGTGCCTGCGCTCTGTCCATACTGTTCCATTACAGAAAAAGCCAGTAGCCTTTTCAGGATCATTCACAGTACTGGGAGTGCAATTATAGAAAAAGAAATCTGGCACATTTCAGTTCTGTCCAATAGCCTGTAGTAATGTCGGATGTATTATTACCACCTTTGGATTGCCATCCATCCATTTTCTGCCACTTACCAAAGTCCAGGGTCACAGGGGCAGCAGTGTAAGCAGAAATGCAGCATGTCCTGGCTCTGCCTCAGGGCCTTCTCCTTGTGCGAGATGCCTACAACACCAGCTCCTGAGAGACACCTGGTCAGATGCCTGAACCACATCAAATGGCGATGTGGAGGAATAAAGGCTCGACTCTGAGTCCCTCCCAAACACCTAGCTCTTTACCCTGTCCATATAGGATGAAGCCCAGCCACCCTTCAGAGGAAGCTCAGTTCAGTGACTTGGATCCGTGATCTTCTTCTTTCGGTCTCTACCCAGAGATCACGACTACAGGTGTGTGTAGGAAAGTAGATCAACCGGTAAATCGACAGCTTTGTTTTCACCATCAGCTCAACTCACCACAACAGATCAGTACAAAGTCTACATCACCGCTGACCCCACACCAATCCATCTCTCCCCTCAATCATCAACAAGTCCTCCAACTAGAACAGTAACTCGTGCCTGACCTCAAAGTTAGCACTTCAAAGTTCCTGGACGTTGAAGTACTAATTCTCACTCCAGCTGCTGCAAACTCAAGCATCAATTTCCCAAGTACGAGCTGGAGGTCACTGCCCAGTGAAACCAATAAAACCACATCATCCCCATAAAGGTGAGATGAGCTCTTAAGGTCACTGTATCAGACAACTTCCACCCTTTGACTATGTGTGAACAGAATCAACTTTACATTGCATTTATTACAAACTGTGAAAATATTCTGTCTCTCTTAAGTGTGTGCCTGGATTCGACTACAATTCATTTGGGCTTTAACATTCTTAAAACTCAGAGAAAAGCCAGGTAGTGAAACGTGCAATCTGCCTTGCAGTCTCATCTCTGATATTGATACTGTTACCACCAGATGAACACCAGATGTCTGGATGGAGGCACACCTCTCATGAGACATAGGGGGAAAAATCATCATGTAAAAGGGAACTGAATGTACTGAGTGGTTGTTCTCTGTTAAAAATAGGATCTTGTGGAATAATTACCATTAAGGGTATAAATTTTGTTCATTGTACAGCTAAGTACACAGTAGAAAATAACCTTGTTTCAACGTGTTAATTCGACGTGTTAATAAACATAGCACACATTCAATCTGTGATTGACATTAACACCTCAAGTGTTGATGTGATACATGTAACAGCTGATGTGTCTGGCAGCTGAAGCACAGTTACTATCTACAGATAACCAAACTCAAAATATTGAAACCAACAATGAACATTATGGCGTCTCCTTTGACTAAGCTCATTATCTGGATGACATAAAAGTATGACTGAAATTGGATTGTTATAAATGCTGCCCTATTTTCCATCTCCCAAAGACAAAATAGGTTAAATTCAGTAATAAAGTTGCTCATAAGAATAAATCTTCACCACACATTTACATTAATTAGATAAACGAGGCACTCAAATCTGAAAATATCTGTAGCCTGAAGTTCAGCATTTTGCTAACTAGAGCAATGTTACTAACTGGAGCACAGTCCACTGCCATAGCTTATACAAAAGTTTGCCATGTCAACTTATGCTATGCATCAAAAAGTTGCATCTCTGAGCCAAGAACAATGGGGTTCTCTTGGATTGCAAGCGACTAAAACTTTCCCTATAGATGGCTTAACGGTTACGTGCAATATCAGCCCCAGATCTGAGTAGAGGGATGACAAGGTGCTCCACATTTTTCATTACAAGTATATAATCTTGCAACACTGACACTCTCGCCTGGCCCTTTGGCTGCAGCTATCATTTTTCTTTTTTACTCCTTTTTTTTCTGTGGTGGACTCGGGTCTTTTGTGTAGTCTATTTTCCCCAGCCTCCTGTTTACTGTGCCCTTTGACCGCTGTGCCATTTACAGCACACACACACACAGACACACACACTACTGCAGAGACATGGATCTAATAACACTGGGACCGTGGCATGTCCTCATTTTACTCATCACAGTGTAATGTGAACACTGGCTTGGCTGCTGTCTCTGTTTTAGAGTCATATTGTATCATGTTTAAGCATTCCTTGATTAAAAGGCTACATATTGATTCATATGTCACACAAGTCTAGAGACAATAGTCCCACTTACACCTATTAGTAACTTTAAATCATCAGTCCATCTGACTGACTCAGATTGTGGGAGGAAAATAAAATCCCCAAGAGAGTTGCATAGAAAGTCCCGTGTATCATATCTGGCTCCTTCTGTTGTGCAACAGAGCTTTAGGATTTCTAACTACATAGACATTACAACCTATTTTGCTTAAGTGATATAAATGCAGGGGAATTCAGTTTTAGCCCATACACAGGGAAAAGTCAGTCTGATAGGCAATGGGTAAATCAAACACATTACAGTGAAGCTTCATTGTAATTCCATCTGTGTAAAAAGTCAGCAGATACATTACGGTCCCGGGAAATTGGTGATATTGAACTGCTCACATAGAGTCACATCAAAACAATGACTACCCAATCAGAACTATCATTTAGACACTGCAGGCAGTAGACGTCTTCCCATAAAGACGTCTACATACCACATAGACCTATGTGGTATGTGACTTTTGTTGCTATGATGCCAGGTCTCTCTTGGAAATGAGATTTTTAATCTCAATGAGATTTTTTACCTGGATAAATAAAGGATTAATAATAATAAAACCCCAGATATAAAAAAAGTTGGGAGCCGGTGTAAACTGTAAGCAAAAACAGAATACTGTGATTTGCAAATCTCATAAATCCATATTTTACTCACAACAGAACATGGAAAACATAAATTCTGATTTAAAAAAAATATTAGCTCGTTTTGAATTTGATAACAGCAACATGTCTATCTTAATTGCCCCTTGGGGATAAATAAAGTTTTTTGACTTTGATGTCTCAAAAAAAGTTGAGATGGGGCGACAAAAGGATGGAAAGATTAAAAAACAACAGAGACACATTTAGCAACTAATTAGGTTCCCATATGGAAAAGAAATAGTAAGAGCTTATAAAAGACTTGCATCAGATGTGGCCTACTTCATATAGTGAATCATAAATCATATGATTTACTCATGAAAGTGGCCACTTTCTCATTACTTTCATATATTGTTTTATTAAGTATCCAAAACATACAAGTTTCATTTATAGAATTTTTCAAGGGATCTTATATCTGTTTTCACTCTTGTATGCTTTTCATTCAAGTTTCACACAAGACAGATACAAACTTTATAAGATTTATATATATCTTTTCCATATGGGTTAATTTCCAACAATCAGTAATATGATGTGATATGGTATTAAAAGAGTATCTCAGAGAAGCAGAGCTTCTCTGAGGTAAAATGTCATGGTCCTGAGTCTGGTGACCCAGTGTTTATGTTTTAATTATTTTATATATCGTAATTTATTAGTTTTCTCATTGTTCTGTCTTTTGTAATTTCTAGCTCTACAGTTCTTCAGTGTTTCGTGATTTCTAGTTCTGGGGTGTTGTTCCTGTGCCCCCCATGTTTAGTTCTGTCTTCATGTCTATTTTCATGTTCCACAGTCAGTCGTGTCTCATGTCACAGTTTTCTTCTCCTGTCCTTCTGCTCCTGATGTTTCAGTGTCAAGTCCGTGTCTCTGTGCCTGTCTTGTGTTTCCTGTTTTACTTTGATAGTCCTATGTCAGCGCATTCAGTTTTGCTTCCTCCTCATCTCGTGATATCTGATTAGTCCCAGCTGTGATTCCCTCCTGTTTCAAATTCCCTCGTTAGTCCCTTGTGTATTTAAGCCCTTTATTTCCCTCTCTCTGTTGTTGTGTCATCCCCTCACTGTGCTGTGTATTTCTTCCATGCTTCTGGCAATGTTCTGGTTCTCTGGTTCTCTGTTTCCCGGTTTTGTTTTTCTAGTTTGGGCTTCATGTTTTGAGTTTCTAGTCTAGTTTTCTTGTATTACATGTTTCTCCAGCAATAAAGCTGCCATTTGGAGTTTACTCCTTCGTGTACGAGTCCTGCGTTTGGGTCCTTCCTCCTGCCTGCCACAGCACACCCCTTGACATAAAAATGGACAAAGGCTCGCCAATCTGGGGGAAAAAACTGCATCCAAAACTATAAAACAACCTTAGAAAAATGTTCCTCAACGTAAAATTGCAACGACTTTGACTATATCATTGTATACAGAACATAATTTAATCAAAAGGTTCAGAAATTCTGGAGGAATCTCTGTTCACAGTGGACAGTAATGATCAATGTTAGATGCCTATTATCTGTCAGACTGCACTGTATAGATAACAGGGAGGATTCTGTCCTGGAAATCTCTGCATTGGCTCAGGCAAACTTTCAAAATTCACTATCTGTCAGCTCAGTTGAACAAACTATGGATTTCTGAGGTCTTTTTTTTCTTTTTTAAATTTTACAGAGTGTCCTAACTTTATTGGAATTGGGATTTTTAACGATGTGATGGAAGTTGCAGAACTATCAACTCTGTATCAAAACAGTGGGGGGTATGGAGTTTACTGTGGCCCAAGAAGACAAAAGCAAAATATAAGTGATGGTATATAGTGTGTTTGACTGCTTACTACATAGAGCAGAAACCCAGCATCGTATCCAAGACCAAGGAAATCACTAGATTGCATCACTTTGTAAGATTACAGGTTGTTCACATCCACTGTAACATTTTTCCACCGTGTGAAAACCGATCCTGACCGCTATCAGAGTTTAGGAGACAGACTGAACTGATGGATCTGAGGACGTTTGTGTCAAGTTTGTCAAAGTTTCATCCAGAAAGCCTTTTTCAGGTAGGATGCTATATTTTTGCCTACTGTCTTTAGGAACGCGTAGCCTCAGACTGACCATATGATACATGAAGCCAAGGGTAAATATAAAGGGTACCAGTATAGTACATATACTGTTAAAAGAGTGGATGCTCATATTGAACATGGCACACAACTCTGTGTGTGCTGTCTGCGAGCAGAGGCTTTGAGGGACAGGAACTAAAACAGAGGATGAACTGTGGGACTGCACAAAAACCCAGTGAAAGAGAAATGAGGATTATTTTTGAACTGTTAACCATGCAAAGCTACAAACGAAAATTTGAAGGTGCAAATGAGCAAAATAGCTCTTCTTTCAGATCCTTTTTACAAGACTCTCTTTATGAAATTTTAACACGAACCCGTGTTAATTACAAGGAGCTACTGTTAGCTTAATTAGCCAAGCAGTGCTGATCAAATCTACTAAGCTGATCAAATTGCCTGCAGTCATTTCAGTCAGTAAACTGAATGACTGCAGGCTAAAAATAAGAAAACCTGCTGTTGCTTTTACCTCTGCTGAAAGCAAGGAGTGACTGATTCCAAAATAACTCAAAGTTTCAAGTGTCAAAGTCGCCCCCGTTATTAGAGCAAACAGCAATATGCAACGTGCAAGAACAGAAAGACTGATAAGGTTTGTCAACAGTAGCTAAGAAGGCGGGCTCACAATCAATCAAACCAATCCACTGTTGTGAACATGGGACACTTGTGCACATGACTACATCTCATGCAAGCTACTTTAAATGAGGAAATATGCTATTTTCATTAAAACTGATATCAATCAAGATGACACTGAGAAGCACACAAACGTGGCAGGACATCCTGTAAAAACGCACAAACACACACAACTAACGAAAACGGGCCACATGGCTTTGATCAGTGTAGAATGAGAATATTGTCTGCACAATTGCACTACACAGAGGTTGCTTCTATGGTCTCATTTAAATGAAGTTAAATGTTAGGTCAAATTCACCAATTACTCTTTTTTTTCCGAGACACAGAACTGTCACAACACAGGCATCTTCAGACAGACAGGCTATTATTAATATTTACTGCTTGCTAAGACAATGATTAATCCATTTTTTCTCATCATTTATATTTAACGTGATAATTAAGAGAGACTCATTTAGTATGCGATACTGACACTGTGTTTTTTTCCACCCTCTCTCATCTCTCCACTCACTCATTCATCGTTCACGCAACGATAACTGTGGCCGCTCGTTAGCTGGAAAGCATCAGGTCCTGTGACTTTCCTGGCTCCCTCCCACGATGAGCAAATGAATATGTTAAATAATCACTCAAAGTGAATTAAAAATAAGCGGCAGTGAAAATTCAGCCCATAAATGTAAACACACAGAGAGATCTCTCGCAGCTTAGATGAAAGAAAAGTAGGGGAAAAAGGATTTGCTGTACCTTTGCTTCTACCTAGAGGAGAAAGGATCCGTAGAGATAAAAGAAGGAAGAGTGTCATCCAAGGCAGAGCACCAGAAAAAGACAACAAAAAGTAGGTTTAAGCTATTGTTAGTCTACATAAAGCCTGTGACACTTGCATGCAACATGTCGACAATCATGCAAATTGTGCAGTAATGGGAGAAGCGCACACGGGCAGCACACAACTGACACTTCAAAATCTCAACAATTCTTTTTCTAGATTTCATTTTGTTTATGCCGTTGTGTGTTGTTTTAATAGAGTTGAGGTCTACGGCTAAGGTTTTCGCTGGCTATTTGTCATAGTTTTGGCTGAAGTATATATACAGAACTGTGCAAAAGTCATTTCTTTATATTTTTCTAAGTCACTATTTGGGATAACTACCTTTTTTCCTCAAGAGTGTCTAAACTCTCAAAAAATGTATGTTTTTGTGACAAACTGCTGCTAATAGAGTTAAAAATGGGTTGTTTGCTAAGTTATTCATTATGTGCAGACACAACACAGGTCAGGAGGTGCTTTTATGTTTGAATGATTCATTCAGGTCCATAGATTTGTTAAGTGGATTAACAAACAAAAAACATTGCTGTGAAAATGCTCAGGTACAAGGACTAAACTGAAACTGGGTGTAAACGCAGCTATTGTCCAAAGAAAGACCTGGAGAACTATTGCTCAAGACTACTTTAACGGACCTGCGTCCACATATGTGGACATCACATTTTGGGTTATTTAGACCAAAATACTCAATTTTGCTCTACAAGGGCCTGATATCCACTTACGAGGACATTATATGCTACTGTTCTATTGAAATTTTAAACAAATATCCTCATATGTGGCTCTCATTTTTCTTAGAAACAAAAATTTGGTAAAAAAAAAAAAAAAAATCTGGTAATTCTGTTTTTACATTCATCAGGACCCAATCAGCTCAAATATCCAAGAGAAATTAAAAATGCATGCTGTGGAGGAGTTCGGGTCTTAGGAGGTTAAAAATGACAAGTCTGGCTCTTTGGAAGCAAAATATTTAAAAAATGATGGGTGGCTCAAGACTTTTGCACGGTACTGTAAATAAGCCATAGTTTGCTCATGATAGCTGAGCAAACTCCAAACTCGTCATATGACTGGAAGCCATGGCCAAATGTTGTTTCCAAGAACAAGAACGAACATCCTTTCTCTGTAATATCGGCACACAGTTATAGTTCGGTTTAGGTAAGTGAAAGCTGAAAACACTTGGGCACAATTAGAGAAAAGTCACAGTTACTTTATGCCAAACTTAATAATCTTGGACTCCTGGAGAGCTAGATTGAATTTGATTTTGAAATACAATAAGTCTCAGACTCCCTTTCAACAAGCCAGCAAGATCTGAAAAAAAAAATCTAAATTGCAGAGTAACTAAGAGCCTGTGAACGCTGATATTTTTAAGCTTATTCCAAAAAATAGATTCTCAAATGCAGCTTTACTGAATTTGATCCGACAGAAAGGAAGCGGCTCCGTCCATTTTAATCATAGTAATAGTAATTCACATTCCATGAATGTGCCACTTCAGAAATGGGCTCTGCTGTCTTCACCCATCCACCACCCAGACTTCAATATTATCTTACACTGGCAGTGGATGTAGAGTGTAAATTGTGTTGCTGCAGATTCATCAAATATGAATGCAAACCCTGCTACTATTTCTCCTACATGCACCTTACCTTGACACTCTTTGATCCTTATTGTTCCCTTTCACCCCTCTCTATCCCAGATAAGCTTCTTTCTCCTCTGAGCTGTCTCCCCAAATTCCAGTGATTTCCTTATCCACCCCCAACCCCACCCCCGAGCTTCCCTGTTTTTTTTCACCCCATCCCCACCATCCCCGCTCCCACACAGTGGACCGTGTCACTGCTTGTTTGCTGTGGAAGTGAGAGTAGTACACAATTATGTAATACACAGAGACCTGGATGAAACGAGGCTGAGGACACACACGAGCACAGCGAGAGAGAGACAAAGGTGAGATGTGGGACATGCCATGCTGTTGTGCACCCCTCTGCGCCAAACACACACACACAGTCATCCCCCCACCCCCACCCCACCTCTCTGCAGTAGCCGCACAGCAACACGCAAATGCAAACGGACAGATAGTGCAGGCGCACACTGTAAATTTACAGCTCACAACCAACACAGGGGTTAGTGAGCTAAAAAACAAATAAATAAAAGAGATATCTACAAAGAAAGAGGAAAGAGTACCTTGCTCTGCCTTCAGGTGTGCGAGGCCTTGAAGAGAAAAATCAAACAGACAGGAGAACAGAGAGGAAAAATTGAGAAAAAACACAACACGCCAATACTACAGTTGTATTGTCACTGTGCATGCTTTGCATAATGGCAAAGAATGGCTATCACACTAAAGGCAAAGCTTCCCCAAGTGCTTTTGAAAGCTTTCCACTGAAACAGACAAATGACTTATACGAGGAACAGTCTGCGTGAATGTAAAGTAACTGTGGAGGGTGTTTGCTGAATAAAGGTCAAATCTAAGAGTTAAAACAGAACTTGTGGTAAAAAAATTTGCTTGCGTTTTAAAGGTGAATGCATAAATAACTTATAACTGGATGGGACGTGAATGGCTGCAGCAGTTAAACTGAAGCTGTGACCTCATTTGCCTGGAGACTCACCTGGTTTTCTCAGGACTGCTGTGGAAACGTCAGGAAAAGAGAGAGAGAGCAAAGAGAAGCATCGCATTAGCAACACTCTACAACCACTTTTGCATGTTGCATCTACACATGCAAAAAAACCAAACCCCTAACACACTGGCGATCATGTAAGGAGCAAAGAGGCGCCCTCTTGACATGTCTGATTGTAAACTATTTCAGTGTGAACACCTGTGGAAAGAAAAAGGCATAAAACTGAATCTGTCCCGCCCCCACGGGATCCAGATCGACATTTGTGCAAACAACTCTTCCACATTTCGAATATTGTCATTGTAGCATAATATTCCGCATCACACAGAGTCCCTTGAACACGTAAAATGATGCATAAATCCACGCTGTTGAGGATTTATGGTGTGAGTTTTATGGATTGCAGGATTGCTTGTTCTCAGACCCATGCCTTTCTCCTCCACCTCCTCTTCTTCAACTTATCGCTCACCCACAATCACACGCCCCTTGTGGTTTCTCAGAAGAATGCTCACAGTGGGAGTCCCGGTGTAGCTAATAGTGGAGCACGGCAGAAAAAAAGAAGAAAAAAAGCCGCATGTTAAGCTTCGCTCGCGGCAAACATCCTCACCGAGAGCTCACCCGTCAGTGACACCTTGTGGGTCTCAGACATGCCAGTGTGATTTAGGCAACATTACAGATGACTGAGTGGATTCAACATCAGTTGAGTCTGTTATATATTTATTATTCTTCTTTAGTCACAAACCTGAAGCTCGCATCCTAATAGGAATACTCGCGCTTGTAATCGGTGCCCCCCAAAGAGCATCAAAAACTGATGAGAGGAAAATTAAACACATCTTAATTAAGACAGACTACATCAGACATTTTAAATATTGGCTCTAACGCGAGATATCAGATATTAATGTGACTTAGCGATGCGCTTTGATCTCTGCCCAGTCTACAAAGAGGAGTGGCCTGTTTCGTACTACTAGATACATCCAGGGATTTCTGTGTTTCATTTTTTTCCCACCCGCCTCCCTGACAGCTTTAAGTCCTTGTTTAATGTTAAATTTAACAAACTCAACCCACGACAGATATATCATTTGAGAGGAGGAGTAGGGAGGCAAATTCTGCAGCAGGGGATGGTGAAGACGAGGTGAAGATTTCCTCCTGTCTCCTTTAGGGAGTCTAAAATGGATGCTGCCTCTCCTCCCACACAAGAAAAATGACATTGGAAGAGGAAAGGGAAGGGCGATGGGTGGAAGTGTGGGAAAGGAGGGTAGAAGCCAGCTGATGGACGGCAGCACTGTTCTAGTTCTCAGGAGATGATCCTGGGGGGGGGGGGGACTTAATGCTTGAATTTATGTGCCTGAATCAGCAGGTACACATATTTTTTTTCCCTGACTGTGCAAATGCTTGTGTCCAGATATGGTGCGTGCGCGTGTGTTAAATGCTCAGTTTCCGTGTAGATAAAACCTTTTCTCTTGTCGCGACGGTGCTCAGAACAAGCCAATGTGCTGTGGAGGACATGTGGTCCGAGCGTAATCCCTGGCTCTATTTTACCAGCAGCTTCACCACTCAAATCCAAGCATAATTTTCAGCATGGGCACTAGACACAAATGCCCCGTGCACTGGCATCAGGCAAGTCCCTGCACCATTTTTTTTCTCGCTGACCTACTTTTTATAGTAAGATTATTGTAACTGTCATTTTTTCCATGTCTGTTTATTAATCCCCAAAGCTAAGCCCGAAGGCACCATTTCAGCACTTACTTAACAGTTTGCTTGCCCTAGCCTTCAATTACTAACCTTCCAACGAGTCCCTGCATATTTGTTTAAGCAAAAAGGAGGTCCTTAAACTGCTCATTACAAATGCAGGATGTGGAATCCTGAAAGAGGACATGGATGATCATTTTTACATATTCATTAAACAATCCTGTGCAGCTCTTAACAACCTTGACCTTCTGCATACCTTTATGTAACCAGAAAAACCACAAGGTATTCAAGAGATTTCATAATGTCACCGCTGCTAAGTTAGCTGAACTGAAAGAGATTTCACATCCAGATCATTTCTATTAAAGACAGTGATATTTGCACAAGGAATAGCAGGAGAATAATAACGATGGCTGTGCTTAAAGAAGCAGTTTAAGAATGATCAATGACAAGGTCAAGTACTAAAGCTACAGCTACAGATCTGCACACTAAGGTCGACGCATGCAGAGAGCGAGTACTGTCTAATTTCAATCCATTAGCCACACTGATACATCCTGATCCACACAGGAGGCGAGACTGAGCATGTGTTTTATGGCCAACTGTTTATGGTGCAAAGCATGGAAGGGCTTGCAGGCGTTCAGAGAACGGAACCATTTCATAATTATCACTGCGGTGAAATGATGATGCCTTAGCAGAAGGTTGACCCCCACTAATTCATGACAGATGAGAAAAGGGGGGGGGGGGGAGGTATACCAGTGTGGGAACAAGAAGGATGTTTTTCAGTGAAGTGGCAAACAGAAGCTTTATCCCACTTTTCCCATTTTCTCATTTCTCATCACACATGTGAATTCTGCCCAGTCCTTGTATTTTCCCTTCCAGGCCAGTCGGCTAGCAGGCTACCATTAAAAACACGGCTGGGAAAACTCTTCCAAGGCCCAGTCTACTCAGCCAGTCAGCCATCTGCCCGTTTTAACGAGCAGCTCCAGGGCCTCGCCTGCATCCGCGTGCATTCACGCGCATGCCTGTGAATGCAAATGCATCCGGACTCCTGCATCCGACAATGTAACATATACATATTCACACATTTAACAAATTGCTAATTTTATTGCTCATTAATGTACGGCATGATCACAGTATACTGACGGGACAGGTGTGCGAACATCCCCTGAAAACATTCTGTGCTCAAGCGCCGCATGAACAACAAGTACTTTGCCCACTTGTGGACATGTGGCCATAACAGTAAAAGAACTCTTCACGAGTTTGCCGACAGACAGTTTGAATTGACGGCAGTGTTTGCGCAGGCATTTTCCAGGCAAATTAGCCATCTCTGTTCTCATTATCCTCCTAATTATGGTTCCCAGTCTCTGTGGCATAATCAACAATCAGCCACATCAGTTAATGGGAGAGCAGAAAAGAGCAGCAGTCAGTTCAGCTGGGGAATTAACTTGACTACCCTCCCCTAGCTCCCCTTTTTTTTATAGCCTGAAATCGGAGGAAAATGAAGAACAGATGCCTGAATAGAAGGATAGAAGGACGAAGAAGGAAGTAAGCATGAGTTGGTTTGTTGTCCAACAGCTAATTTCCTGTGACAAATTAGGGTACAACAGGCCAGTGGTAAATTCACACATTGGACTCGTTCTGCCCTGCAGCTAAGATATGACCACCGCCCAACTGAGTCGTCTTAAAACCTCGGCCTTTCTAACACAAAGATGTCACAGTTCCGCCGTCAGCCCTCAGACCAACAGGCCTCCTGCTCCTCCTCTATCGACTGTTCGACACAGGCAGCGGGCAAATGGGATGAAGCGAAAAGAGGTCAAGTCCAGCCCGTTTGCTCGACTGCTCTGCAACCAGCACATCGCGTGCTGTCCTCAACAACGCCACAGGCTAGCACTCGTGATCTGACGTCCGAACAGCTTCATTTGATCAGCAAATTTTGGTGCATATTGGGAAGCAAAAGACAGCAAAAAAATCACATTTTAAAGGCACGCTGCAGTGATGACATTTAAAAAAACAAACATTTTAATTGTATTAGATACAGTTTAAAATAGCTCGTCATTAGCGCTCTAGCTTTCAGTGAGCATTCCTCTGATTTCGGGCAAAATGGAGTCATCCCTCAGTCGTGTCAGTTTGATTTAGACAGGCAGGAAGTGGGTCAGCAGGGAGGAAATTTGACATGGGTCTGTTCACACAAAGGGATCTCCTGCAATCCATACACGTAAACAAATAGTTAAGCGAGTAAGGTTATGGTGAAACTGTGTATTTAAAAGGTTACCGTTCTTGAATATGGAAAAAAAGAGAAAATTTTGTGTTGTGGTGAATGGAATAGCAAAAAAACGAGCAACTTATTTTTGGCATCAGCTAGCACTGATCTCAAGGCTGTAAAGCAGCAGGGTGTTCTGAACAATGAGAGATTTTAACATGATTATTTTTTAAATATATATTTCCTGAAAAGGAAGGGAAAGACCAGTGGCAAGTTTTGTCGGACCACGTAGGTATCAATTAGAAAAAAACAACTTTTTTTAATAACTAAAGCTTTTAGGGTGTGAAGATGATAGAATAGGGTGGAATATCCTCAAAGAGCTGGATCTCATTACACTCTCCAAATAAAGCGATGGCCTTGGCACAGAAGCAGAAGAAAAACACATGAAGTTATTTCTCAACCAAACTTTGTGTACCTTCAGGTCCTGCAGCACCTTGCAAAATCTGAATACATTTAATAGGGGGGAAAAAAGAGAACTCAGTATTGTAATTTTAGTCATATCAGCTAATACCATATCCACCACTGCCTGATCAAAAGTAATAACTGTGAAGGGAGAAGAAATGCTGAGAACATCATCTCCAATTTAACTCCCACGTGAAATACGAAGACGTTCTAAAAGAAGCCGTAAGAGCAACAAAACCCTCGGTATTTTCATTGGGTGTCCTGCATGAATTGCATTAAACCGCTTAAACACGCCAGAGTATAGATGCTCCTGCTTTATATAAATTACACTGTTGTGCAATCAATGCACATTTTTCGAGGCATTTCATAAATGAAGTTTGGTGTGGCACAAATCGCATTAGGTGCAGCGGGAATAGCAACACAGTTATGGAAATTGAATCTAATTTTCAGAGGCTTGTATTGAGATTTATTGCGTTGCTTACAGCCACATGGTATGAGATGATTTTAATGATGCAACATATGCAAAAAAACAAAAAAGCAAATATGAAGGGTAATCATATAATCTTTTTTTTTCGCTATACCTGGAAGCAGACAGCAGATGTGATGCTAGTTGAAGTCTGCATTTGTAAGGAATCCCATTGAATTTTTATTTCAAAATTTTAACCAGCAATCGTGCTTGACACAGAAAGGTTCTGGAGCCAACCCTCTTACCTTCAGTGCAGTATCGACCTACATATCCAGTTCTGGAGCAGTCACAGTAGGGTTCTCCGTCTGCCAGTGAGCAGATCCCACCATTCTCACAGGGGTTCTCTGTGCATAGGCCCATCATCTCCAAGCGGACTTTCTGACTATTGATAAGCGTGGGCAGCTTACTCCCATAACTGAGGTCTGTGATAATTCCTTTGAATGGCGCTAGCTCGCGGACGGAGGGCAGGGTGATGGCAGACGTGCGGATGTCCCCTGGGAGGCCTCCAAGAAAGAGGTCACTGACAATATTCATGAACTGCCGCTGAGGCCGCACCTCTTCCGTCTTGGTTTGGCCATCCAAGGCCAAGCCAGTCCGCAAATTGTGCCTGTTGATGGCTGCAAAGTGCCAGCGGCTGTCGTTAACCATCTTATCTGAGGTGATGGTGGTCTCGGCACAGTCGATACTGACGCGAAGCTGCAGCTTACCCTCAGATACAGCGAGAAGCAGAAAGTCACAATATCCGCCATCATCAAAGTAGAGCATCAGGCCCTCTGGTTCTGAAGTCTTGAACTGAAACGTCATGTCGCTTCTGGTGCTGGCATCCCAGCGCAGGTAGCGAGCCCACTGACCTTCAGAGCCAGTAAACTCCAGGCCTATGCTTAGGCCCAGCATGGTACTTAGCAGCATAAGGAAAAATCCAGGTAGGCTGTTTGGATTCATGGTAGAGAATAACAGGGAGCTCAGAAGAGGGTGAGAACTGGGGACAGATCCTCAAAGTGATATGAACATCTGATAATGGTTTAGTTCCGGGCTTTTTCTGCTGAATGTTATATTCCACATAGATAATCTTAGTCAGGCAGACAGCGCAATATCCTTTTTTTTTATCTGAGAGGCAGATCTAACGTTGATAAAGGATCTTATCTCAACTGCCAAATCTATGGAGAATTGTGCAAAAAAGGAAAGGAAAAAAAATCCAGTTTCCACATAAACGCGTAAAATTGCTATGGTAAAGGTGAGCCGTAGCGTGTTTTGTCAGTGATTCAGAGCTGTGTCTTGTGATTTTTCTTTAAGGCGGTTTCCTGGGTTGAAGCACAGAACGGTCATCGTTGGTCCGGTTCCACGCCCCATGGTTTAAACTGCAGGGAAAGAACAGACAGCACTGAATGCATTTCTTTAAGATGAATCTCTATTTTCTAGCAAAACAAAGCAACCACCTGCAAGGGGATGTGTGACACAAATAAAATATGTGACCCAATGAAACATAACAAAGAGGAGTCCAGAGATTCTTATTAAAGGTTATAAAATGTTGTATCAATTAAGTCTGTACAAATGAGACCCATTCATGCCAAGCATGTTGTGTCCACTCCATCATCCTATTAGGGCCCATAGAAATTAATATGATTGTGACACATCATGACAATCTGTCATAAAACAACTCACTCCTCTTCAGCTACAATCAACCATTCCTGTTGTAGTGTACTTTGGTTTATTAGCCAGTTAGCTATGTAGGAAATATTTCAAATGATCCACACCCCTAATCCCTGACCAGCTAAATCACTGCTAGGACAACGAGGGGTGGGGTGTCCTTGGAAAATGACCCCCTCTGTAAGAGATCCCCTGCCTGTAAACATTTGACAAACCCTGTAATGTTCTATATCTAGTTAGCCAACACAATGTAGAATTTTGGAAACATCATTTGTCAAACTAACACTGTCTGTGAGCTTTTGGCTTAACTGTAGGGATTTTCTTTACTGTTGCTAAAATATGCCAACTTAAACTAGAGTTATAAAGCTGGTTCAGATGTAAAACAGCACTCAGAGGAGGTGGAATAGGTAAAACAGCAATTAGGCAAATTGTGCCTATGAGTTTAGATGAATTAGAAGGGATACTGAGAGCACCATTCAATGTGGATTTGACTCTCTAGGTGGCCATTAAATAGCACTAAATATCTACTGAACACCCATTAAAGGTTTACAACCATTTTATGCACTTTTCTATTTCTGCCAATTACTCATTTTATTTGAAGGTCCACTCAAATAATCATTTATAGTTGTAAAGCCTTCGTTTGAGAGATGAATTCCCAAATAGTCGAAGGACAACAAAGCGGCTTTGTGAAAAATACACAAATAAATAAAGTCCATCTACTGGGCTGGGTTGCCTTGTTGATTCCACGATGAGAGGAAATCCATGGAGGTGAGCCGGAGCATGTGTTTAGCCTCAGACGTTAGCCTGCTGTCTGTAAGGGCCTGCTGGGATCCTGATAAATATGACTAATTATCTGCCGCCACTCTCCTTTTCTCATTTGCGTATCTTTGGGGGATTGCAATCATAAACAGCTATTCAGAAAGATGTTACGATGGTGCTACTTCATTTCCAAATCCCACCACTAGCATTCTTTTTCTAAATTTCCTTCAGTGAATACGTTTTTAACTTGTTCACATCACCCAAACCCAGATGACAGCAGTACTGAATATTAACTAGCTCACTGGCCTTTGTACGCTACACCTGTACTCATCTAGTTCTGTTTGATTTTGCTCTGCAGAGCCAGGAATGATTCACATGGTGAAACCTTATACGTGTGTGTACTCTTCCAGCCCTTTGCCCTTGCAATTGTTTTGCTATTGGGCTGCCCACCAGACAAACGCATTGTCCAATCATGACAGTAGCACAGACCCATGCAACACAATAGGCCCTTTAACCACCTGCCCTGAATAGTTAATCTTGCTGCAGCAGGCAAGCTATTGAATTGTAGAAACTGATACCTATGCTAATGCACCGTGTACACATGCATGTGTGTCCCTGTGCAGGAGTGTACCTGACTGTGTCTCTCTGACAACGCTGGGTTGCCTGGCTGGACGACTGTCTTTGTCTTAAAAGTGCCTTCGTGAGACAGCGTCCGAAGAGAGGTTAAAAGGTTCTGTGTGGTGAAATCACCCTGAACGCTACTGCATCAACCCAAGCCACCAACTATAAAAGAGTGTTATGTGCTGTGTCCCTTGACTAAGCAAGGCTCAATATGCCCATGAAATCTGAGATGCCTGCCTGGTATAAAAAAAATGGCCCTGGACTCTATTCAATTAACATGAGTTATTGTGTGTGTGTGTGTGTGTGTGTGTGTGTGTGTGTGTGTGTGTGTGTGTGTGTGTGTGTGTGTGTGTGTGTGTGTGTCTGTGTGTGTGTGTGTGTGTGTGTGTGTGTTGCTTAACTGCGATATCGGGTGTCCCTATAGCCTGCAAACCATGGTTTTAACACTGAATGCTAACAATGGTAACATATTCTCTTTCAAGCAGTCATGGAGATATCATTGTGTTAAACACAGCTGTTTACAATAGGGGTTTTTTCCACCTTTAATTGATTCTGACTTTAAAAACAACATTTGCCCACCATGACATTAACTACTTAACATTCGACTGACTATAAGCCCTGCTTAAAATCCAAATCTTTCCACCTCAAAGCTAAGCTAAATGAAGCTAACATAGTGCCAAGTTGAGTTTTACCCAGAATATGTTACTGACACTTTTCCTCGCAGGCTTGTTATGAAAGATGCCCTTCAGCTAACAGCATGCCTGAGAGCACCCAGCAGTCCTCACTCCACAGGGCGAAAAAGGAAAAATTAACAAGCTGTTTTGGGCTTCTTAATTAAGTACTCTGTTTAACTAGCATAAACCCAAACCTGTTTTTTTCTGCCTCCTGTTAAACAAATAGGAAGTGGCATAATTTCTAAATAGCTACCTTGCTCTGCTAGAATAAGCACATATTTTCCGGGATATACACATTGAATTATTAAATAGTGCAGGATATGAGATGACCTGTATGGGATACCTTCACTGACTGCCCATAAATGATGCATTGACAGGTCCGGCTTCGGTGCAGCAGATTTATAGGCATGTTTTGTAATGTAGCCGAGCCCCTATCACGCACTGGAGACCCCCTCAGCCCCCTGCTGTGCTCCCTGTCCATCACATGCTGCAGCTCCTCCGGGCTGCAGCATGTGACAGCAGTCACAGCAGTCACAGCAGACGAGGGTATGCTGCATTAGAAGCGTGTCCGGACCTGCCAAGTCCACTGCTGGTAAGAGGAAGTGGGGCGCACGGAGCAAAAGGGGAATTTTAGGGTGAACCGGGAATAAAGTGAAGTCATTTAAAGCTTCAGTGCAAAACTTGAGAGCATAAACTTCAATCTGGCACCAGCAGGAACGGACACATTACGATTCTTTCCGCTCGCGCTGAACATCTGTGCAGGGCTCCAGATGTTGCAGTTAAGAAAAAAATAGCCCAGTATTTAGATTTTAGATGAGCAAATGGCCCCTAAATGCATCACGAAATCCAACGTGGGCTTCAGTAAACAGACTTTTATAAAACACCAGCCATAATTTAGAGCAAATAAGGTACAGAGACGGGATCAGCGGTAACTCTGCAGTCAGCTCAGAGACACAAGTTCTGGCAGAAATATTAAATTAGAGGGATGCTGTAGTCTCTGCTGAAAGCCCCGGTGGACATTTCAATTCCGCACGGCCGAGCTTTCACAATGTAAGTGCAACAGAAAATGATGCTATCGATCACATGAGTAATTTCATCCCTTAATGGAATATTTTAAACCTTCAGATGATAGGAAACATTTAAAACCTGCCAGAAATCCAACCCGCAAGCCCGCACGGATGAATAAAACAGCGGGCTACATGTTCCCCCCCCCAGCAGCGCTCAAGCTTTCCCTCTGCCTCTCGCACGGTGGCAGTCTGACTGTGGCTCGAGGGCTTACGAACCTTTGCTTTTGGAAATTACGAAGCGAAATTTGAACAGGACTCGTGGGTGAAGTTGTCGAGAAAACGGGAATAGTTCGGGGTAGTTTCCTCCTTCGCTGTTCTCTCCGACCGAGAGACGCGATTCGGTGAGCTAAAACTTTCCATCTCTACGCGCTTCGCTCATTCCCTACGAATTTGTTTGCTTTAAAAAGGAACAACAACAACAACAAAAAAAAAAATCAACTCTAATAAGTCCACGTTATCTCCCTCACGTCACAGACCTACCCACTGTTTAGTGTTAAACTGCGGGTGAAGGCTTTTCAAAATTCTAACGATCCAAGCCATCCCACTGCGCCTAATTCCTCATCTCAGCTCAAAGTCACATCAAATTCGCAGAATATTTTTAGAAAAACTTCAGAATCCCGCAACTTAAGCATCCTCACAGAAACAAATAACGTATTAAGATGGTGGTGGGGAGGGAAAGAATAAAAAAATAAATAAAATTAAAATAAAACAGGACTAAACCAGTTTTAATCTGCTCCTACCTTTTTTTTTCCCACGCAGAGACTCCGGACGGACAAAAGCCCCGCGCGTAAATATTGCAAATTATAGTAATCCAGACCAAAATCCCATCCACAAACCCGAGCCTTTCTTGATGAGAGTGGGATGCTGATGGTGGTGATGAGGCGGTTATTATAAGTGAGGCGCGGTGGAGGAAAAGGCAGCCGTGCTCCTTCCTCCGGCTCAGTGAACGCGCATCTCTCAGCTCTGCTTCACTCAGCGCTACTGTTGATGGGCCCCTGGATTTCTCCCACACTGACGATCTGACCCGCCTTCTTCAGAGTAATCAGCACAGTGGGTGGGGGGGGGTTACTCCATTTGCAGAGACAACAGCCCCTCGGGACAAATTACCAATAAGGAAAATTATTTATTCCTTATTTTTAAGCTAGGCTTTTATGTAATTCAGGCTGCTTGCGCGCTTAGGAGACATTACGAGAAGCAAATTACGTACTGCAAAAGTAGTGCATGGCATGCCCACCTAATATGTGTGTGTATATATATATATATATATATATATATATATATATATATATATATATATATATATATATATATATATATATATATATATATATATATATATATATATATATATATGTGTGTGTGTGTGTGTGTGTGTGTGTGTGTGTGTGTGTGTGTGTGTTTAATACACACAATTCTAAATGTTCCTGGGGGCTGTTCCGGGCAGAAGGTTTGGTTTCTTTCAGTGCAGTTTTTCAAACCCAGGCGAAAAGAGAGCACAGAGTGAAAATGTGACGTTTTGGTTTTAATTTTCACCATAGGGGTTTAGAGCTTAAATTCAGCACCTTGGACAGCACCCCCTGGTCTTGAGACAGCTACGGGCGACGTGCAAAATCCCAACGAGCCGCACCCTGGGCAGAGGGGAAATCTTTCGTTTTTTTGCGTGTTGCCTCAGCAGCTCTGATGCCAGGGTGCTGTCCAAGGTCCTGAAGGCTTGTCAGGCGTAAATGAGAGCGAAAAGAGAGAAAGCCTTTCAGACAAGAGAGGAAAACTAGAGAGATGACCGTTGGGCCTGTCACTGGCTCCTTTTATTGTAATCTAGTCTCTTTTCTACACACTATTGATACTACTAATTACACTTGCTACTAAGTAGTCATAATAGCAAGATATTATGCAGCTAGTAGTAGTGTGGATTTAACATGCTCAAACAGCTGTACTGGTTTGTGGCTCCACGGTGGAGTGGTTTACACTTTCACCTAACAAGCCAAAGATCCCTGGTTGGTTCCAGGAGGAGACACGAATCCCTTTGGGGTTGCTTCAGGAAGGGCAACCTGTGGAAAAATCTGCTAAATAAAACATGTGTAGCTGCCGGCTGTGGTGACCCCTTGTTAAACAAGGAGCAGCTGAAAGATGCTCTGTGTAGCTTTATTGGTTTGACATATTTTGGCACTGTTTTTGGAAAATGTGATAAGGGGCTCTCCCATGAGGCCCTGGGACCCAGGTGTTGCCAATACAGGTAATGATCCACAATGTTTCACTTTGTGCATTCTTCATTTGATAATTAATGTTTTGCAAGAGTAGTGCAACCTGACTCAACCTGTACACCACCAGCCATCATATTCTGTAGCATTTCTTCCACAGGTATACAGTAGCTGCTGCTGTAGTAGGCTGTTTGGCCACCGTGCTTGGTGCTGCTTCTCCAAATCTCTGCAACTCAAATGGAGTTATGAACACTGGAGTTTTGGGAGTTTTTTTATTATGATGTGGTACATGGATTGATTCTTATATAGTGCCTTTCTACCTTGCTTGAGCACTCAAAGCGCTCTATACTACAAGCGTCATTCACCCACTGATGCACGCATTCATACAACACTTATTTCTATGCTTTTTATCTAACATTTACAATCCAGTGAATTTGGAATTCACTCTTGTCTAAGAACAACATTTTGGCAAGCGGACTGGAGAAGCCAGGGATTGAACCATCCTATTTCAGATTAGTAGATGACCTGCTCTACCTCCTGACCAAGCACTGACTCAGCACCATTCCATATTTCTAGCACATTTGCTGAAAAATCTCCCATGCGTGTTTGGCAGGGCAGATATGGCAACGAGGGTGTTGCCATCCTGTAAGGGAATAGAAATGTTATATTTGTCACAGGATAAATGAATTACTTGAATAATAATAACAATAGTAATTAAGAAACATTAAATACAGCAAGACACTGGACTGGGTGAAAAAAACCCAAAGGGGATAAAAAACAGTTGCATCAAAGTAAAACGTACATACTGAAAATTCCTCAGGGTGCGTGTTGCTGAAGGGCTCAGGGATCTCAAGTGCAGGTCTAGACTCAGGATCAGCTACCTGAGAGTCTTCACCTAATCCCTTACACTGAACTATCAGGTCATTTTATACATATCTGGGCATCAGACCAAATTTAAACATGATAAGAACTTGCAGCCAGTGGAAGGAAGCTAAATCCAGAGATATGTGGTCTGTCCGTCTTTGGCACCAGCTCAAATCTTAGCTGTTGCACTGAGGAATAGCTCAAAGCATGAAAGTGGCTTTTGACACATGGCAGGACTGGAGGGAGATGAGCAGAAAAGCATCGGTGACCTTCTCTTGTTCTGTGAAGAATAAAAGAACTTGGAGACACAAGTGAGATTTATGGATTTGTAGAGGTGGTAGAGAAAAAAAACATGTATTTACAATTGTGTATGCGAGAACTGTGACACGATCTGAGATATATGAAACTTGCTCTATGCAAAGTAACTCATAATGGACCTATATGCCCCAATATGTTTTCAGCATTTTAGCTAATGTTGTTTTACAGGATTAAAGACATCTATAGTGATCAGCCATATTATTAAAACCATTTCCCTGACATTGAGTAAGCTGACAATACCTTTGGCACATTTATATGCATATTTAGATCAAATGTTATGGTCTGAGTAACCTAAAAGAGTGCTGTATTTTGCATGATGGCATTAACATAAGGGACTCTGATGTCTGAACACGCAGCACTAGTTGTAGCAAAGGGATACGTTCTGTAACAAAGGCGAGGTGTTAGTCAAAGCAGCAGAAAGCCACAGACATTAACCCACTGGTAGAGAAGGTGAATTACGACTGCAGGACGAACAGCGTTAAATGAGGCACTGAAGTCTAATAGTAAATGAAACAATCTCCTGCTGCTGCTGTAAAATTGAGGCCATTTGTTACTTTGAATAGGGCTGCAAGGCTAAAACAACATCTGGGCCACTCTTGCTGCCCAGTTGCCACTGAGACCCTGACCTGGATAAAGTGAGAAAAGAATGAAGGAATGATTGAATCGAATGGTTCCGGGATGAGTGCATCTCACCTATTTGCTCGATAAAATAAAGACCCCATCGAGCTTCAGCTAACCATTACCACCAAGATGGATATTATAAAATATGATTAAAGCGATTTTAATATAGCCCATCCAGCAGACAGCTCTACACATTTTCCCCTTGTTAAACTCACCTATGAAACGTTGCTTTTTCCTGTGGTCTTTTTTGATTTGTGTCACATATTATTCTGTTATATTCTGCCAAACTGTCACCTGCAGGGGCTCGTCCAGGGGTTTCATATTAAAGAGAATGTATTGACACATTAATTAGGTCTTTGGGGTGATGAGAGATTACCGATTCTCTCTTGGCTACAGTAGAGCTGAATCAAAGAGCAAACAGGCAGCGGACAGAGCTACATCCCTTGGGAATTAAAGGAAGATGGATTATGGAACATGCAAACAAACATTCATGAGCTGCTAAACTGCCAAAGATACATGCAAACAGAATGACAAACAGAAGTGTTCATTCTACAAATATATTTCCTAGAATCAAAGATGGAAGTGCCCCGAGTGTGACGGGTTTCCCAGGCAGGGTTCTCTATCTTGCTGTCCCCTGTACTAAAAAAGCATAATAAATGAATTCTAACCATTGGATACTGTCTTCAAACCGAATTCAGCGCAAAAGCTTCTGGCATACTTTAATAACACCCCAGCCACTTGTTCTGAAATCTTGAAATGAATTTCCAGCTGCCACAACAACTGTTGTAATATTCACAATGTATTATATATGCCATGATGCAAAAACACATTAATCATGGATGAAGAATTCCCCTCCTGCATGGAGATGTTTTGGAAGCATGCTTAGTCATCACACAGAGAAAAGAGAGCATCTTCTCAGATTTCTTTCTTTCCCTGACTAATCCCACATCTCTGTCTTAGTTTTTACCCTGGTTTATTCTGTGCGCTTTTCAGAGAACGGTTGTTTCTCCTGACACGCACACAAGCACACTCACTTCTAGAGAAAATGTAGTATCTTTGCTTCCAGGGCTTTTACTGTCCAGCTTTCTTGCCAGATCAGTGGCCTCCTGGCTCGGCTAGCTGCCCCTATAAGCGGGAGACTCGGAGCGGAGTTTGATCCTTAGCTGACTTTTCCCTGCATGATACTAACTGCAGTCCGAAGTGCTAAGCCTCCACTTACCACCGATACAGCAGATGAGCTATGGACTTATTAGCCTTTAGTTTGCACAAGGCTTATATTTAAGCCACACAAAGATGACACTGTGCCACCGCTGTTCGTGTGCGTGTGTGTGCACTGTGCACGCTGAAAATATCCATTATCTTTATTTACTGTTCCTATTGCCTTATATTCATCTAGTAACTGCTGCTCAGTAGTTTCAGATTATTAAATGTGTCTGAGAAGTGACACGTGGATGTCTTTTGTAGGGCAAACCTGGTCATTACAAAAGCTTGAAGAGTATCAAATCATATCATCTTCTATCATATCAAAGAAGAATATTTTACTGATGCAAATGGTGAAAATCACAACATGAGTAATATTGTCGATGGGTTCAATAAATTCTTCATAAATGTTGGCCCTGAACTAGCAGCGGACGTCCCGTGTCATAAAAATGAAAATATCAGTAATATGAAATCAAATCCCTTTTCACTGTTCCTCTCAGCTACAAATGAGCAAGAAGTAATAAATATCACATTAAAATGTAAAAGTAAGTCTTCAATGGATTATCATGACATAAATATGTCTGTAGTTAAACAGGTTATTCTGAATATTGCTAGTCCCTTAACATATATCTGTAATTTATCATTTCAGTCCGGTTGTTTTCCAAAAAAAATGAAAATTGCGAAAGTAATACCACTATATAAAAGTAATGACAAACACAGTTTTACCAATTATAGGCCTATTTCTCTACTGCCTCAATTCTCAAAAATTCTAGAAAAACTTTTTAATTCAAGATTAGAAAAATTCCTTGAAAAACATCAAATAATAAATGTTGGTCAGTATGGTTTCAGAACGCAAAGAACCACTTCAATGGCGATAATTGAGGCAGTAGAAGAAATTACTGATACACTGGATAAAAATAAATATGCAGTTGGTATTTTTGTTGACCTCAAAAAGGCCTTCGACACAATCAATCACTCAATTTTACTGGATAAATTGGAAAGATATGGTATTCGAGGGAAAGCTGGTAACTGGTTAAAAAGTTACCTAACAGGTCGGGAACAATATGTTAGCATAGGGCATTACCATTCAGAGAAACTTGGTATTACATGTGGTGTTCCCCAAGGGTCAGTGTTGGGACCAAAACTTTTCAATGTATACATAAATGATATTTTTGATGTTTCTCAAGTACTTAAACTCATACTGTTCGCAGATGACACCAACATATTTTTCAGTAGCGATGATTATACTGATCTTGTAATGACTGTAAACAGGGAGCTAAAATTAATAAAAAAATGGATGGACATAAATAAATTATCATTAAATATAAATAAAACTAAAGCAATGTTTTTTGGTAATTTAAAATATAATATAGAATTACCAATTATCATTGAAGGTGTACCAATTGATAATGTGAGTGAAAACAAATTTTTGGGAGTTATAATTGATAACAAAATTTCATGGAAACCCCACGTCAGACACATAAAAACCAAAATTTCTAGAAGCCTCGCAGTTTTGAACAAAGTGAAACAATTCCTTGATAAAGATGCACTTCGTACTCTGTACTGTACCCTGGTTCTTCCATATCTTACATATTGTGTGGAAGTGTGGGGAAACACATATAAAAATACAACTAATCCATTAGTCACAGTACAGAAACAAGCACTGCGTATTATTCACAAGGCTGGTTATCTAGATCATACTCACAAATTCTTTCTTCAGGCAAAGTTACTTAAATTCCAGGATCTGGTTAATTACAATACATCCATAATTTTGTATAAAGCTTTTACTAAACTTTTACCGGCAAATTTACAAACTAGATTTGAAATTCGAGAAAAGGTTTATAATGTGAGAGGCTTTGGAGAATTCAAATTACCCAGAACTCGAACAACCCGTAAAGGCTTTTGTGTGTCTGTATGTGGTGTGAAAATCTGGAACAGTCTGAGTTTACAATTGAAACAATGCAAAAATATTCATAGATTTAAATTTCTCTACAAACAGTTGGTCTGGTCACATGATGCTTTTAGTGTGCTCTGTAATGTCTGTCCTCTTACCATTGCTGGTATGGATTCCAAAATAAAAAATAAAAAATAAAGTGTGCGTATGTATGTACATATATGTACTTGTGTGTGTAGATATATATGTATGTATATGTATGTGTGTCTGTTACTTGTAGTTATTACTGCCTGTTACCTGTGGTAATGCAATTTATAATTTATATATTCTGTATTCAGTTATGAAGGCTCTAATTGTTGGTTGCGAGCTGCCGCTTAGATGCTTGTATCTGCCCGGGGCTGTTGATGGGTCTGTATGCAATGATGGGCGTAGCTGCGGGAAGTTTATTGTTTTTTTTTGTTGATGAGTGAGTATAGGGGTGGGATTTAATAAGTTTTCTTCGTCCCACTCCTTTTTCAGGCAAGTTTTGTTTTTTGTTTTGTGTATTTTATGTTCAATATAGGTATTTGTTGTGCCTGAAAATGAATAAATAAATGAATGAAATGAAATGAATGAATGAAGACAGGAAAGATCACTGACAACAACTTACAACCTATGGGGGGGCAATTATTCTTTGCAGCCATAGTGTTTTTTAAAGCAGTCTTTGAACCCACGCTCACAAAGAAGTTAGATAAGATGTGAAGCGATATTTTACATGAACAGCATGCAAAATAATAAACCAAGCTTTTTTAAATTTCTGCTGAGCGAATGATACCGAGACAAACAGCCAACAAATCAAACCAGGCTGACAGCCATAAGGTCGATCGTTTGTGCGGAAGCAGTAGATAAAGGTAACAGAGCACCTCTTAAGCTTGCAATTATATAAATATGTATATAAATATTAAATGTTTTGTATTTAATGTGTCATAATATTTCATGACAAATGTGCAAATACCTCACAAAATGTGCTTTCAGGCACAAATTAGCGCTTTCACCTATTTCTATCTTTATGCTATGACAGAAGCTAAGCTAAGCTAATACGATGTATCTGATTAAGTTGTGTGGATGTCTGTGCTGTTTCCACTAATGCTACTCCAAAACAAAACATTTCAACAAGCCTCCTGCCAGCGGGAGCCACCTGCCACAGTGCTATCAATAATCCACGAGGGTCCTAATAATGCTGCCACCTCCACACTGAAGGTCACATGTTTCTCTCCCGCACACACATACAAAAATGACACGCACACAGTGATGCTGCTGATTGATCCTAATTGTACTTATTTTACCTAAACACCTGCACGCTGACCATCCGGTCAGTAAAGAGGCTGTTAGCGGGTCAAAGTGATTACGCTATCAAGGACATCTATTAGAATCTAATTCGGCCAGGTTGGGTCCTCAAACAGTCCTAGCTAACCTCCTTAATGGACACTCATTTATCTCCTGTTGTTTGGGAACTGTTGCGTGCAAAGTCCACAGCTTTGGTGCTAAGCAGGATGGATGTGATATTTAGATCGATAAGTCCTGCTTATGGGGAAAAATGTGATGATATACAGATGATAAGAGGGTGATATTTCATTGTAAATGTCAGTCTAATTTAACCATCAATGCGCAGGGTGGGGGGCAATGCATACACATCCGACTCTACACATATACAAACCCATCAGTATACTGTATATGCAGGAACTTATAGAACACGACACAAGAGGGCACATCATCTATCACTCCCTCTCCCACTGTTGAGAATCTATTTGAATAATGAGGAGAAGCACCTGTCAGACTCTGTTATGTTGACACATGGACTGTAGTCCTAACACCTACATACATCTGAAGGGAGGGCGAGGGAGAGACAAAGAGACCGAGAGCACACTCACCGCACTGCAGGGTACCTGCATGTTTTTTTTAACCACATTCTTCGGAGCTTGAATAGACAATCACCAGAGAGGTGTTGGTGCCGTAATGCTGCATCAATCACTTCCCCCACCTTGAGAAATTGCGGCTCTTAGATCAGAAGAGTTTTGAGATATGCCATTTGAAGAACACAAAGCACAGCTCGAGCTTTCTGAGCAAATGTTTTTGTTCAAAAGTCCTTCGTTGAGGCTTATTACAGTATTTCAAGTAGTCTTTCTGCTGCTCAGATGATTCCTGTGAAAACTGTGAGCTGTGAATTGTGTGAAAGCAAGTGCAACCCCATTAACCTCAGGTGGGAGCCCACCGGAGCTTTCTGTGCCCTGTTTTACTGAGTAAATAGCTGTGTGTATAAGACAGTAGAAGAGTTTGAAAAGTTACTGCAGTAAAGCAAATGGAAATAATGTAACTTTTTACAAATCACAAAGGTTATAACTCATAGCATCTGTGGAATAAATATGTCAGTTGTTTTTCCTTTATTAGCACAACTAAACTTTCCAACTTAAGGATTCAGTTTTGCCCGCACACAAACAGGAAATACATGTTTTCAAACTGGAGTCGACCTACTGTATGGACTGCTGATATTTCGCCACCTCCACCACAGATTTCAGGAACATTGATAGAATGAAAAATGTATTGGGTATCATGACGGCTGAAATGCTACAGCGCAGAGCTACATCCTGCAATGATTCTGTGCCGTGCAACTTGAACCGCTGTTGTTACAGAAACGGAAAACTTTATTCATTTATTCAGTCACATGTTTGGGAACTGATTTGAAATGAAAGTCAAGAGCGTACAGAGCTTGCTGGCGAAAGGTAAACTACTCATTAAGTTCTGTCAAGGTGAGTCTAACATAAAATAAAAAGCTTGACATCAAAAGTGAAATATTGCTTTAATTGTTGCTGCTGACATCACAGATCCAGACAGGCAAAGGGCTTGGCAAGACACCCCTGCCACCTGGGCACCAGGACACCCTGACACCTGGCACGATTGGCCGTGTGTTACCTAAGCGTTTCAGACTCTGGCCAGATGGTTGCGTGAAGGGAGATCACACATGCAGACAAACGCTTACCCGCAGACACATCGGCATACAGTTGCTCGCACAAATTATTCATGTGAGCCAGATGCACTGTAGATCTGCAGTCTTAAACACATGCATAGAAACAGATACTGCTCATGTTCCTCGCTTGTGCTTGCTTGTGTCTTCATGGGAAGGTGAAAGGGTTTTGCATTCGATACCACACGTGAGTTTGTAGCTCAGGTTTTATGTTATCTTGAAGGCTGACAGTTTATCAGCTATCATAAAGGGTGGAACAGAAAACGTGTCTTTGCTAAGCTGTAACCGTTTTTTGTTTTTAAAAACATGCACCTGTTTGTTTGCTTGCTTTCTTGACATAGCCAATAAAATGAACCAAACCTACTAAATTACTCTATTTCACATGATATATTTGCAGCACTGCTCAAAAGTCTGGACAAAGTCAAAGACAAAGTTCTTATTTTGAGAAAACAACAACAACAAAAAAGAAGAAAAGTCTATCTAATAAATCATGAAACTGGAAATGCTGTAAGTGACAATTTATGATTAATGAAATAAAGTATCATAAATAATTAATGACTTTTAATGGAATATATGCTACGGCCCACAGAGGCTTACTTTCAGCAGCCATCAATTGTGCATTCCAAATGCAACTACGATGACTACCAGCTGTGGGTAGTGACCATAAAAATGAGAGAGTATGCAAGTGGTAGAAACGAGCTTCCTCCAGAGGGTGTTTGGGCTCTCGCCTAGAGATACAGTGAGGAGCTGGGTCTTCATAGCAGAGCCACCCCTCTTCCAATTTGAAGGAAGCCAGTTGAGGTGAGGCAGCGCTTTTAACACTGGCCTGGTGTCCCACCAGAAAAGCTCAAAGAGGTAGCTGGGGAGAGGGAAGTCTGGGTGTTGCCAGTTAGACTGCTGGATTAGCAGCATGCGTGGATGGATGGATATTTTTATGTGAAAGTTACTTTAGGGCTGCTTTGAGACTGATGTTTCAGACACGCAGCTATTTGATTTTGTTGCTTCTCTCGTCAACAGATGAATCAGGAAGGCCTTTAACATGATAAACCTGCATTAGGTACACAATGTTCCACTGGAAATAGACCTGTGTACTCCAACATACTCCATTAGAAATAATTCATTTTTGATTGATTCCAGGCATCATCACTCCATATCGTAGTGGTTTACACATTTACCTAACAAGGAAAAGAACCCCAGTCCGATCCCAGGTGGAGATACAAACCGCTGTGGGGGTTATGTCAGGAAAGGCATCCAGTGTAAAAACTCTGTCGAATTAGATGAAAACAAACACGCAAAACATATAAATAAATAAGGAAATTTAGTGACCCCAAACTTTTTAAAAGTAATGTATTCAGGTACTTGGATAGTGCTTTAGGCCGTGAAAATGTGGTAGCTTATGTGATCCATCAAGAGTTGCTCCCCTGCCTTGTTGTAGTCAGACTGAAAATTTTCATGTGGGAACAGAGACAAAGGCCAGGCTCTAGATTCTGAATAAGGAAGAATGACAAAAAGAGAAAAGGAGGGAAAAGGACAGACACAAAAAGATACAATGAAGCCCTCTGCCCCTCGAAAACTACTTCAGAGGCAGAATGGGTGAAACAAAAGCAGGCACGGAGGGACAAACAAAGTGATGAAAGCTCCGAGAATTTTGAAAAAGATGACACATTTCTTTCATTTGCAGAAAGAATGCCTGCTTATCAAAGCAACATGCAATACAATGCCGAAGCGCAAGTCATTTTTTCTTTTGTTCTCCCCGCAATTGTACTGGAAATCATATGGCACATAAATCATGTGGACATTTCTTTCTTTCCACCAAGCAACACTACTGCTGTATGCTTTCAAGAGGGGACACAATTTGTATTCTTTCTTTAAGGGGCTCCTTGGAAAAGAGCTATGATGCCAAAGAAAGAAGAAAGGAAACGGGCACATTTCATCAAAGTTGTCCCCCTTTGGAAGATAAAGCAAATATGTATTAGAAGAAGAAGAGGCCCCATCTTATATCAAAGCTCTGGAATATGCTGGGCTTAGCTGGAGATATAGTGCGTCATGTGTAGTGGGAGAAATCCCACAGCTCCTAGCCTTAAACAAAGTAGCCGCTAGCAATCCCGACACCACCCTCTCTCTTCCTAACGTTGATCAGTTAATTCATATTCCCCACCTTCTATCTTCAAGGCCATCATTCATCTCTGAGTTGTAATGGAAGATGGAGCAGTCACTTCGACCTAGCAAGGGGAGCTCCTATTATTCCCTCATTGCGCTGACTGATGATTTCTGGATGAGATAGTGAGAGAATGGTGAGAGAAAGATGTAATGTTGAGAGGGAGAAAGGCACAGAATATAAGGAAGAAGGGTAATGTTTGAGCCCGCTAATGTTTGCTTTCAGATTTGAAATAAAGCTGCTGCCGGGAGATAGGAGAGAGATCAATCACTGCATAGAGAACAGGGCTGGAATGGTAGTTCTAAGCAGGTGATTTGTCAATAGGCTGTAATGGAATTGAACATTCATACAGGAATAGTTATGAATATGGAACCAGGCAGTGACTTTCAAAATGGAGCAGTTCGGGATGAAGCGCTTCACTAAGCCACAGAGACTCCAGGTGGGAACAAGCGATGTAGTCTGGGAAGCGGCCATTTTTCATCTCCCGTGGATAAATTCCCCGACGAGGGCTCGGGTTCACCTCCTTTGGTATTTTATGTGCTGTGATCCTTCTTCCTCTGTGGATTTGCTGACTTCTCAGCATTTAAATGAAGCGGACGCAGAGAAGGAGAGGAGCCAGAAAAGAAGAATGTCTTCATATGTTTCAGTGTGTAAGTCTCTTTTCATATATTACACAGACATCGTACTTATAACATGTTTGCTTCTCCCTGTAATTACTTCTGTTGTCTGTATACAGTATAGGAGCTTTATATCAGCCTTTCCAAACGTGACACCAAAAAGACAGGCTGAATCTGGATGTTTCACCTCACCTCACTTGTCACAGGTCTGTGCGTGATGTGTAGGACCCAAACGCAGACGCTTGGAGACAGGATTATCATAACCAAAAGTGAGCTGTTTGTTATGCTCAAAACCAAAAGCTGAGCATGAAAATACAAAAGACACAGCAGGGACAAATTAGACACAAAGAGATAGGGGAATCCAAACTGATCATAAAGCACACAAGGCGAGGGACTATCAAATAGATCTCAGGTCAGCCCTTGCCACGCCATTCAGCACCCCTGGACCCCCCCCCCCCCCAACACTCTGTGTCCCTAACTGCAAGTAAGATTGCTACACTTACTACTTTCCACTTCAAGGCTACCTCCACTACCTCCCTAACTCTATCTTCTCCCTTCAGTGTGACCGATTCCTGCCCAGCTCCACTCTGCATCTCAGGCCTTGTTCCCTCGCCCTAGTTCTGCACTTCCCTAGCCACGTCTCCCCGGCCACACCAAGTCAAGCTCCACTTTCTATTGCTTTGTTTTTGCCACGTTTCAAGAGCTTAAGTCTAATAAATATTGTTAAACCACCTGCTGTCTCTGTCTGGGTCCTGCGCCTGAGTTCAGTTCAGTGGGATTCGGTCACTTGACATTAGAGGAGCTGACAGAATGTTGGTTGGCACAAAGAGGAAATCTGGGGCAAAAACAGAGGACTTCTTTAACTAAAGAGGAAATGTACACTGAAGAAAAATGTAGACGATAGGCTCGAACATCTGCCTCCTGCAATCAGTACAATCTAGTAGAGAGAGAGTGGAGGAGGTGAGGAATAGTATAATGTACATGCTGTATACACTGCTCAAAAAAGTTAAGGAACATCACATCAGAGCTCTTTGGGAAAAAAACAACTTATTTTTTGGGGGGGGGGGGGGGGGGAGTATCTGTAGTGATATGGACTGGTAATGTGTTAAGGATGAAAGATGGTTCCCAGATTTGGACCTGGCAGCGTCAGATGGATCGAAAGATAATGTCCCCATGGAGTTTTATTGGATTTAGGTTAGGCCAGTGTGGTAATCTGTCAATTTCTTCAGGAGCTATCTTCATATTTCTGCCAGTGTAGGGTCTACAAGAGGGTCCAAGGTTTTCCTCCCGATACCTAACGCAGTTAAGGTGTCACTGCCAAGCCTGTGAAGGTTTTACCTTCTACGGGCCTGTCCAGCTCTCCTAGAGTAACTGCCTGTCTCCTGAAATCTCCTCCATGCTCCTGAGACTCTGCTGGGAGACACAGCAAGCCTTCTAGCATTCAAAAGGAGTGATCATTTGGAAGAACTGGACATGATTTATTATGGTAGAGAAATGAACTTATTTGGCAATAAAACTGATGACCCATCATGGCAGAACAGTGTCCAAGCAGTGATATGATTTAGGACAGGAGCCCCTGGAGTCTAGGCATTGGTGGTGGTGAAGACGAAGATGGAGGCTTGCATGGAGCTGTGAGTGACTAGAGTGAGGTAGAGATGGGGAGGAGTGGGGTTGTAGGAATGAGAGCATGAAAGGGAGAATGACAGAGCACTGTCACTCTCCCTGAAATTTAAACCACGCAGCGTGGAAGTGTAATGATGGTAGTATTGATTTTGACAGCATGGGAAAGTGGTAGAGATGTAAAGAATGGACTAGCAGGCGAGCACTAAGGAAATCTAGCAGATGAATGATTACAGATCTTACAGATAAGCTTCATATTACACGTATTGATGTGCCATCTTGGAGGAGTTGGACTACCTGCGCAGCTCTGCAGGGTGCAGGTATCATTGCAAGCTAACAGCAGTGACACCCTATCTAGCCAAATAAAAGATGAGGGGGGTAATGTGTCAGTGGCCTCCACCTGGAAAACCATTCACATACATGCATTCATCAATGAACAGAGTTATCACTGCAAACCTAACGAAAGGCTAAACGAACAAATTCAGAGGACCAAGTAAGCTGTCACGTTCAAGACAGGGAACAATCCAGATATAACACTTTTAGACGAGGCAACAATTTAGTATACAAGTACAGTATTTAAGCATATACTGTACTATGCACATTTCTGCATAGTATGCAATGCACATACCTTTACAATTCCCCATCCACACACGTCCAGCAGGGAATGTAAAATGTGGGTGGTTGTTGCTTAGCACATGTCCACAAGTGTGGGCCCATGTGCAGCAAATGTGTATGTGTAAACACAAAAGTTTGTAACTATTAGTAAATGTCAAACACACAAGCATGTTTGGTAGAAAACAGAGCCAGTTTGTTGTTGAATCACGCCCATGAAGCCCTAAATCAAGCCTTGCCCTATGAATCAGCTGTGCCCTTGTGATTCATTTCAGCTGATTTGAATCTGAAATGTCCTTCCCTGCCTCTTACGCTATCTGATTGACTTCCTGATGTAGTTTCCTCCCATCTCCTTCCATTTGTGTAATAAAAGACTATTGATTACTCAGCTAGACAGATGGACAGACAGATGAACAGAGAAATTGTGACAAAAAGTGGAATAAACATACAAACAAGGCAAAGCGTGGAGAGAGATGACCCGACGCCAACAGACAGGCTGACAAGCAGAGAGCCAAAGTGTATGTTGGAGGGATCATATCAAGATGGAAAAATGAAAGGCAAATCAATTTTTACATACTGTATCTGAACCATGCCAAATTTCAGGGGGGAAAAAAAACAGGGTCATTAAAAAAAATCATATTTGTGTCTCATATTGTGTATTTACATCTCATTCCTTTTCAAAAACAATGTTTCATGATAATTAAGAAGAATGATTATTGTTAATAATGGCTATATTTGCAAATTCAAATTTTGCAAAGAAAAAAAAGAAGCCCGATTATTTCATTCTCTTGTTCAAACAGAACAAGGCCTGACATATGGACACCTCAGTGGAAAGCTAAAATATGTAGAGCAGAAACCCGGCACAAAAGATGAGCAGGGATGGGAACCAGCATGAGAGAACAGGCCCCCGCATGGCATGTGCCACCTGCAGATAGAAGAAGTGGCTGATGTGGCTGTCGACAACATTGCAATTACCCTTCACAGTCCTCCAGTCGCATATTTATAGATTTGAAATTTGAGTTGATTTTCACTGTGAAGTTACGCTTTTGTACATCACAGATTTTCTCTCAAGGTTCTGAGAGTAAGATATGATATGGGCATAAGCAGTGCAGTGCTTTATGTCCATCAGGAGATGATTTGTGTTACTTAGTAATGGATACAAATGGTTGGGTATCAGACGCCACCTCTCTGGGGACATCTCAGGCCCTCCAAGGTTTGGAGGCCTATCTCCACCACCACTTCCCCTGCCAGTGGCGGACTCCCTCAGGTTTCGGTGCGTTGGTGGTTCTTTGTGTCTGGGGGTGGGCGTCCGGGTACACACCGGCTCACTCCTTGGCGGCCGCTTATCGGGGCCTGGAGCCTGGGGCTCGCTCGGGCCACTTCGGAGGTGGGGTGCCCCCGGCCTCTCGGCCTGGGGCTCGGTCACTCAGGCACGGCTGGCTGCCGGCGGAGCTCACGGGCGCGTCACTGCAACTCCCCCTGGCTTCTGCTCCACGGCTGCTGAGTGAGCCCTCATCTGGGACTCTCCTCAGCTCTTTCTGGGACAGTGGTGCGGCTGCCCCTCTGTTGGTCTTCCTTGGTCTCTTGTGTTCTGGGGGCCTCTGGATGTCTGGAGTTTTGATCTCCTCCATACCTGCTTCATACCCTGGAGGACGGGGCTGTGGCCCCCCCACACTCCCTAGCAGATCGTTACATGGAGAAACCTTTGGAATGCAAGCATGCTGATCCACACAGGTATGCACACAGGTGTACACACGGGTATTCAAAGACGCGGACTACAGCTTTCTTGGCTGCTGCCTCAAAGCACATTGTACACTGTCTATCTTGCGTGCTGCACAATATCGTTTATTATTTAGTATCTACTGATATCTACTGCTAGCTAGTTTATTGTGATGTTGCCGTTTTTTTTATTATGTTGCTCTTTGTTGTTTGCTTTCTCTTCTGTTTTTTTTCTCCATACAGGTGACCCAGGTGTTTTGTTTTTTTTGTTTGTTTTTCTTTCTTTCTTCTCCCCCTTTTCACCGTCTCTTCTCCCCTTTGGTTTTCTTTCTCTCCCTCTCTTTCTTTCATTCTTTCTCCCTGTCCTATCCCCCAGTCATGTCTGTCCCGTTTGTAGCAACTGAAAATAAAATAAATTCATAATTATAATAAAGGTCAATCAAATGGACCAATATGGCAAGGCCATGATGATCCACTTGGTAAAATAAATCCGCTTGGCATCTTTCTTGGCCTTAAGACAACAATTCTGATGGCTAAAGATCCAAACGGGACACAAAAAAATAAAAAATAAATAAATAATAATAATAATTGCAAGAAAAAAAAAGAAAAAGAAAAAAAAAAGTAATGGATACAAAGCTGCTAAAGCAGTTGCATCTGTGTGGTGACAGTAGTACAGCAGACAATGAAGCACTACAGTGACGTAAAGTAAGCAGAGCTACTGGTTTGGTATCTCCATAAATTGGTGAGTGAAGGTTGTTTTTCATAAGTCTTGTATTACTGATAACTTTTATGTATTTTGTGTTTTAAAAAAGTTTGGTTTTTATTATTTGCTTTATTTCTTTCAGCATTCACATCAACCTTTTTTCTTTGAATGTGTTTTGTTTGCTTTGGTTTGGGTTTTGCAGGAGCGAGATGATAAAATAATACTAAATTTAACATGTAAAGTACTAAAGTAACATTTTTCAAAGACACACTAACCTAGAACAGCACGATTGAGTCATTGAAAAAGAAAAATGAAACCCGGCACAGCAAGAAGAGCACGCGTAGACATGTAGGAATATGTAAACTGCGTACTACCTTGTGTCTAAAAATTTTAGGGCACTTCTGTAATATGTGAGTAAATGCTGGATGGCATGATATGAAATTGAAAAAAGTACAAAGCCAACATATCAGTGCTGAAAGTGAGAGATATTTGGTGCGTTGTGAAATGAAGAAGATGACAAAGGAGGCCTTAAAATTCTATTTCAGGCAAGAATGGGAAAACATTTCACATTTAAACTACTTTCTTTATTCTTTCTTGCTTTCTTTTTTTTAAAGAACAGGTGATGTAACACCGAGGTAAACATGCCTTTATCCCAACTTTTTGAAACTTGTTACTGGCATCAAATTCAAAATGAGCATTTAAAAAAACAAAAAACAAAAACACGAACAAACACAGAAACCTTTCATATCTCAGTTTCTGCATTTGATATGTTCTTTTTTTTTTTTTTTTTTTTTTTTTACTATTTTTAATTAAATTTAGCCTTTATCTAAATCCACCACCAACCCAGAACCCCCAGATCTCTGGGGAGCTGCTTATTCCAATGAACCAGCTTTAAATTAACGATCAACCGAACCTACCCGAAGCAGCTCCCCCAGCTCTTTGGTAAATGATTGCAGTTGATTAACAATAACAATTTCCCACATATTGTACATCATTATTACAGTGAATGTTTTGGACACTTAATGTGGTAGCACTCTGAGAACCAGGCAGCCGGTAATATGTTCCTCCATCTCAGCAGGAAGGTGATGTGCCTTTTTTTTCTTTGTTAAGTTTACACAGCCGTGAGTCCAACATGAATGGAAGTCCTTGCATTATGAATGAATGAGCTGTTTCAAATACAGCTTTTGAAGAGCGAGAGAGTATATGTGTGCGTGTGTGTGAAAGGGAGAGAGAGATATAGAAAGAGAGCATCTGTGGGTTTGAATGAGTGTGGAAGACAGAGATGGTTGTACTTCAGTCGGGTAACAATCTCTTGTAGGTCTTGAAGAAATGATGTTGGTCTCTGACAGATGATAGCAGTCCACACAAACAAGAGGTAAGTTCACCAAAAAAAATGCCACCGGGGTCAGTTCTGGATAGATGCCATTTCATAATCTCCATAAATGTATGTCTGTGAAGGTTCTCAGTCATCCAGGTCATCGTAGTCTGACCTCAGGAATTTGCATGATAAGGTGGGGCCAGGTTTCACAATGAACACACTCGAAACTCTGGCTGATTGGGACCCACACCCAGTTTCACACCTTGGCTCAGGCGATTAGAGGATCATCAGGGGGTCCTTTTGTCCCTCTGGGACTCTCCACCATTTGACCTTAGAACTGAAGAAGCTTCTCGGATGAGAGGTGAAACGTCTTCAAGCAACTTAAAGAAGTCCAGACGCTTTTCTTTGCAAGCTCCTTTGACCTCCATAAATGTAATGTGTTTCTTATTAGATTAAATGTGTATATCATGTTGATCTTTCTAAATGGCGCTGGGAGTGTTATGGTTTTTCATCTTTGACCAAGAGTTTCTGTGTTTGGATTTGTGCAAATTCATTATTGTTTTGGATTTTGAAAAGTGGTTTATGTTCCTAGTTCGTATTAATAAGATTTTCTGATCCCTCAATTGGTTTCCTTTAATATTGTTTGTGTCTCTAGTTTAGTTATAGATGACTTTTTGTATATTAGTGCCCTTTAGTGTTCCCTTCCTGTTCCCTCAGTCTCATCCTCTGTGTGTTTGTTTACCTTTGGACTCTGTCGTTTCACACGTTGTCAGTTTGACATCTGTTACTTCCTGTTTTACTTCGGTGGTCTTTAGTCTCATCCTTCCCATGTCTCTGTGATTACTGTCACCTGTGTTCCCACTTGTTTCCTCCTCCCTTGTTTCCTTCATGTGTATGTTCTCGCTGTTTCTCCATGTTCTTTGTTACCGTATTTTCACGACCATAAGACGCACTGTACTAAAAGGCGCAGTCTCAGTTATGTGTGCCATTACTGTATTTAACACACACATAAGGCGCACTGGATCATAGGGCGCATACAAGTACCGTATTTAAAAATAAAGCGGGAGCAAACCTGAGTTCAGTACCTTACTCACATTTTTATTACCGGTAATCGTCATCATCAACAACACACAAGCATACAAGTGTGCGTATTTAAAAATAAAGCAGGAGCAAAACTGAGTTTGGTACTCACATTTTTATCATCAATCAAACCCATCGAAGTCCTCATCCTCTGTGTCTGAATTGAACAGCTGCGCTAAATCTCCATCAAACATGCCAGGTTCACTTTCTTCACTGTCAGAGTCACTTTCCGTGCCGTGTGGCTCCTCGGAAATGATGCCGGCTTTTGCGAAAGCTCGACCAACAGTGCCAGCAGACATGTTAGCCCAAGCATCTACAATCCATTGGCAAATTGTGGCGTAACTCGCCCGGCGCTGCCTTCCACTCTTGGTGAAACTGTGGTCTCCACCGGTCATCCATCGCTCCCAGGCCGCTCGCAGCCTTACTTTGAACGGGCGGTTCACACCGATGTCCAGCGGTTGGAGTTCCTTTGTCAGGCCTCCCGGAATGACAGCAAGCTCACAGTTCATTTGTTTCACTAGTTTTTTCACATCGGCTGTGAGATGGGCACGCATAGAGTCACAGATTAAGAGCGATGGTGATGCGTGGAAAAAACCACCTGGTCTCCTTACATACACCTCCCTCAGCCACTCTTTCATCATTTCCTCATCCATCCAGCCCTTTTCATTTGCCTTAATGATGATTCCTGCTGGAAACTTCTCTTTAGGCAAAGTCTTTCGCTTAAAAATCACCATAGGCGGCAGTTTCTGTCCATTAGCATGGCAGCCAAGCACAACAGTGAAAGAAGACTTTTCATACCCCGTTGTGCGTATCGCTACCGTGCTGGTCCCCTTCTTCTCCACAGTGTGACTCACCGGGATGTCAAAAGTGTCGAAACGCTTCTCCCGCTCGTTCTTTGCTCGATGATCCACCGCTCGAGTCTTTCCTCCAACTCGGCCACACTTCACCCTTTAGCGTTCTCATGGTGTTCTCTACTACGTCCTCATTACAACACACAGGGCGCACGCGCTATAGGGCGCGCCGTACTTTTTGAAGAAAATCTAAGACTTTTAAGTGCGCCTTATGGTCGTGAAAATACGGTAGATCGTCTGTCTCTGTCCTTGCTGAAAAGGCATTTAGTGTTTCTTAGCTCCAGTCTGGCTGGTTTGTTTCAGTTTGCAGGTATCTCTTGTTTACTTTTCAGTTGTTTTTTGGTTACTCCTTCATGACTTTTGTGTTTCTCTGATTTTCTACAACAAGCCATTCAGCTGCAGTTCAACTCTACCTGCCTCTGTGTTCCTGCATTTTGGTCCTCCACGTAAAACTGCGTCTGCACGCTCTGCCAACTCATGACAGGGAGAGGCTCCTGTTAGAGCTCGACTGGCCCTCGCAATGACAACCTCATCGATAGGAGTACTAGGTTCTGAAAAAAGGACTAAGCTGCGCCGGTGATTTAGGAACCAGTGGAGCACTTACCTCCTTTATGGTAGACTCCTGCTGGTGTGGAATCAGAGCCAAGAATCCCAGTGAAATGTTCTTGCAGAGGCTTCAGCAGCACTTGAGCACTAGTGCCTTAATGCACAAGCTTACTGTGGCTTGAGCACAGTAAGACCATGAATCAAAGCCTAAGCATTTGCCCTGTGACAAACCAAGGCCTCATTGGACATGAGCTTTGTTACGTATTTTGCTTTTCTGTCTTATTAAGTATCTGTTTGGTTAACAACCAACATTATGCAAAATGCTTTGCTTCACCTACATTGCCCTCGAAGGGAATCTACAAAATATGCGCATAACTTTACACATGAGACAAAATGCATCTTTTGCAAAGGGAAATTCGAGTGATGCATTACAGTCAGAAAAAACTTGGTATTGTCTAAGTGTAAGTGTTACATTTATTTATCCAATATGTTTGTGACAAAATCCTCCATAGCTCTTGATATGCTTTGCTTGTTAACATGCATACTCTCTGAACTACACTAAGTAACATAACATAGCATGGCAGGCATGACCTGTTTTTTAAGATATAAAAAATAATATATAGGGAACACCTTGTGCCATCACCATCATATTAGCATACTAACTTGAGCATTTAGCTTTAAGCTAACATTATTATACAGCCTGACAGAGCTGTGAGTATAAATCTGAACATTTGTTAACTAATACGTATTAGTATATACGATCACTAAACAGACATTTAACCGTTTAAAACCTGGACGGGGTGAGTGGTTTGCATTGTTGCCTCACAGAAAGGAGGTCCTGGATTTGAATCCAACAGTCATCTGATGCCATGTGGTTCTCCCTGTTCTTGTTCCCTGTACATGGGTACTCTTCAGGTGCTCGAGCTTCCTCCTGCAGTTCAAAGATATGCAAGCTACATCAACCAAGATGGGCAGCATGATTTTGAACTTGATAAGGAAAGAAAAAAAATGGGTATGTATGGAATGTACCTCTCAAGATGACTCCAAGCAAGTTTTCAAAACCAGCTTCCCCCATTATGTTTCTTAACAAGACTGAGATGTGGAGCTAAACTTTTGTTAAACTCAAACGAATTCCAAAGATATCAAATATGTCAAAGTGAACGTGAGAAAAAACCTTGAAAGATTATTTCCATTTGATTGAATTGTGTATTGATGAAAACTGTGGGTTTTAATACTTCACTGTGGCTAAACATCCTTTACTGTAGCTCCAATAAAGAGCCGGGACAAGCTTTAATAGAATACATAAGCCAGACAATGCGGAGTAAGATGATTACCCCAACCAGATACGTGATTGGAAATAAAGAGGAAAACCATAAACCGTGGTAAAATCAGTTCAGCCAAGATTTTCTCTTTATCTCAAGTCATTATTAAGATATCCTGACAGGCAGGGGTGCATAACAAAACACAGACACACAATACAAACTGCTTTAAAGTTTCTACAGATGTACAAACAATAAAAAAAAGAATAAAAATGACACAAAAGGCTGAATATATTTTCAATGCATTTATTTGATGTTCTCCGTGTTGCCCTCTGAGTTACTTCTATCGGAAGAGTGCCCCCACCCCCACCCCCACCAACCCACTTCCTCGCTCTCTTTCCTCTGTAGTCAAACCCCTCTAAGACAGGGCTATAAGATAGCTGATATCCTTTGATTCACATGGACTAGGATGAGACAGACAGGGGGTGGAAGAGGAGGGGGTAGCCAGATTGTGTGTGAGAGAGAAATGGAGGAATCGCTCAGCAACAGCCCCGGTCCTCTCATCCTGCACACTTGTTTCCCTCAGAACTTTTGTATTCTTCCCAGGGCCGGAGAGATACGGAGGTGGGGAGGGAAAGGTGCAACGAGAGGCTCTGCATGCAAAGATTTCGCTGAGAAAAAGCGGGCCACGCAGAGGGTAGAAAAGTCAGGGATTAAACACGAGAAGAGATTTTGAACAGCGCCGCTCGAGTCTTTGGTGCACTGTCTAAGTAGTAGTTAAAAGTGTTTCTTTTAATAGAATTAAATCGACATTTGGTTGTGCGTCACATGTGCTCTGTGGCACCGAAAAGAAGTTCATATTTAAAAGTAGCTCCAATTACTCAGCTCCGAGGCAGTGACCACACCAAATATACATAATGTACTTAAGCATCTTTTGTTTTGAGCTGCATGCGGAGAAATGAAGGGTGAGTGAAAGTAAGGAAGAGATAGCTGCAGACTTCTGCTTCTTAGCCGCAGCTTCTAATTGATTTGGTTGTTTAATCCCTCTTGGATTGAGTTGGGGAGGGAGTGTGGCGTGATTGAGGCATTTGGATTCCTTCAGTGAGTTGCGTCGGCAGCATGGAGGTCATTTAAATTGAAAGTGGATCAGTCACCGCTCGTGTTTATTCTGTGGATTTGGCTCCCGCTGACAGTCGGGACTCTCGGTCTGTTAGGGCAGATCATCAGCGCGGCCATTGACTCCCATGCCTGTTTGTTTTGCGCACACGTCCACTACAGTACGTGACAATGCTGCGTCACTTGTGGCTTTTTGCAGAGGTTAGTGTTTGACAGTGGCTGTCTATCAAAACATCCGTTTTCACATTTCGTGTTCCTCCTTGCCACATGCTATTCCCCAAACTTTTCCTTTTCCACACGGATTTAGACGAGTAGAGCAGCTAACTTTGCTGCCAGCGGTAGAGAATATCCATGCCAGAATTGACTATGGGTCTCTTGACATTATGAGGTTAAGCACAAAAGAAACACATATTGAGGCTTAGCTCTGGACTAATATTGGAATGTGACCATGAAAGACATTTCTAATCTGCTCAGCCAAAATCACATTAACTCTCCTAATGTATTTTTTCCACACTAACTGAGCTGGGTCTGGGAAGATTTTTAATGGGAAACTTTCCTCTTCACACTGGTGGGTGGGTGGGTGGGGGGGCAGTACAAGAAATACTTCTTGTGTAACTAATCTATCCTGATTCTGGAAGCGCGGGTGAACATTTTCTTTTACACTTTGTGCATGCATAGATGGCTGCAGACAAAGCTCTGCAGATTTTCCCCTAATAAACACAGTACAGATCTATCAGAGTCACATTCAGCGGCACGTCAGGGCAAAGAAAAACCACCAGTCCATTCCAAATATGAAACAGCTCTCCGGGCAGGAATATAAGAAATGGCACCATCCTGAAATGTGAAGCCAAGCAGGACGCCCGCCACTGGAAGACAGATGATTGGCTGTCGGGATCTCTCTAAGACTTGCTGATCATCACTCGGAGCACGCAGACTCTCTCTCGGGCCCCCCGGGGGATTGTGAGAACTCAGTCTACAAAGCGAGGGAAGGAGAGAGCAGTGAGAGTGAAGAGGAGGTCATTAGTAGCTGTAAAAATGAGGGCAGCACATATAACCATCTACAATCCCCAGCTACAAGACTATTCATGGTGTTCTTAATTATAACATTGTATATACATATTTTCTATTCACATTTCACAGTTCCAGGATGTGTGGTGGTGTTCATTATCCAGTGTTTGATCAACATACCCCTTGTTCAAATATGTATTTAAGCTACCATGGTCACATAAGAGGGCACAGTAATGAGCTTGTTCTATCAGAGCAGGGCAAGTGGCACCTTTTGTTGCTACAAAAATAAAACCATGTATGGTTCGGAGATGGTGGCCCTTAACAAAAGGACAGGAGACGGAGCTGGAGGTGGCAGACTGAGACACTTTGGACATGTGCAGAGGAGGGAGAGTGGAGACTGGACAAAGGAAGTTGAAGATGGAGCTGCCAGGCAGGAGGAAAAGAGGAAGACCTCAGAGACGATTCATGGGTGTCATGAGGGAGGACATGCAGAGGGTTGGTGTTACAGAGGGAGATGCCAAGGATAAGGTGAGATGGAGGCTGATGGAGCCGCTGTGACAATCCATAAAGGGAGGATGTGAGAGAAGAAGAATTCTGATGGCAGAATACAGTTTAACACGTCTGGCACATGTTATATGTCCAAACATCAATTTTTTCACATAGGCAGAAAGAGTTATATCGTTTAAGAAGAGACCAAATTTAGTGGTGATAGTATTGTTCTAGTATGATGACACCATGTCATAACTTATTACCATAATTACTCTCATATTGAACTGGAAATCATAGTTTTTATATCCTCTCATCTTCACTGCACATAAAGCAACACAATCACACTTCCAGCAAAGAGAAAACTTGTGCAAACATGCAACCTCCGCACAAAAAGGCCAAGTCAAGACTCTTGACCACTGCTGGTGAGTAAGCTTGCAGAAAGTGTGAGGAGAAAAAAAAGGAATTCATATTTGTGCAAGTTTATTTCAGTCACTGTATTCAATATTTATAATAACGTCTTTGCATCACCCCTTTTGTGCCTTTACTGTACAGAATGACTTTCCACTCTGCAGTCTGCAAAAGGGGAAACAAGTGGTGGTGAGTCATCTTTCAAATCGCTGCATAGAGCAGGCGTACCGTGGGGCTCGGTTTGAAGAGGGAGAGGTAAATTCAAGACATTTTATATTCTACTGGCCGTGGCTTTAAATTAAAAGAACATATGCACTGGCCTGCTGCAGAGGAATGCATTCAACCAACATACTGATGTGGAAAATTGGGTTGGTAGGGATTAAATGTGTCGTTTCACACTATTGGTCAAAATGTAATTTCGGTTACTGCTCCGCCCATGAAAAGTGACAAATTGAAATGCACTCTGTGCCCAAACAACAGGATTTAAAGAGGGGAGTGCATTTGTTTGTCATTTTTGGGTGTAACATGTTCAAAGGTTGAGTAACTGGACTAATCTTATTTTTTGTTGTTTATTCACAGTTTTCCTTAAAACGCATTTACTCAGCTGCATCATTTTAAATGTAAATTTAAATCCATTCCTTTTCCAGTGAGACCTCACAAAACTGCTCGGGCCAAAGTTGGAACAACTGACATCGGGTGGGAGTGGGCCTCCAAAATGTATTGAAAGGTGGGTTGGTTGTCACTGTGGGAACACTGCTTACACGCTGGCTCGGCAGTGGTGGAAAACAGATAACTGTGATGCCAGAAAGTGCATCTCTGGGGTTTAGCAGTAGTGGTATAGGTACTGATGTTTGATATGTGAGATGTAGATATTGTGGATATGATAATAGCTGTTGGAGAAGCAGCAGTAGGCCCCCTGATAGTCTACATGAGCTTTTCCAAAATAGAACAGAAGCAGATAAGATTACTAATCTCAGTAATAGCAGAAATGGCTTTTCTGTCCCCATGGAGACGGATGGGGGTCAGTTAGCCGCTGTCCCGGTGAGATCCCAAACAACAAAAATGGCTGAGACGAAGGGAGCATGGCACTCCTCGGAGAACACGCTGTTTTTCCAGCTGAGGAAGAAGAATTTTAAAGTGTCCCTCAGTTGTTGTTTTTTTGTTCTCACATTTACAGCTCCACCAGACATACTCTTTTTTCCCCCCACTGTACGAGACAAGACAAATGAAATTAACGAGCGCAGTGGGATAAATAGTGTCAAGATTGTGTCTCAAGTGTTGGACAGGTGTTTATGTGGTTTCCCCTTGTAGACGGAGACATGCTTCAGCTAATTTCAAATTGCTTTGAGTGATGAATTGAGCTCTGAATGTATACTGCCAGAACATGAATTGCCAACAGCTGTGAAGCAATTTAATATCGTGGAAATTAAAGACTAACCGATATAAAAGCTCTTAGAATCCTGTGGCGCTAATGTGGGAATGCGGTGAGTCAGAGGGGAATATTGTTCCCATAAAGAATTCAAGGACTCAATTATGCCTTTCAGATGCAGCTACCTCTACACCTCACTCATTCCGAGGGCACAAAGAAAAGGAAAGCAAGTAGAAAAGATGGAAAGTAATAGGAAGACAGCGTTACAAGGAGAGCTTGTAATAAATCATGAATAAAGAGAGGCAGAGCATGAAAGACAGGTTTTGGTGGTTGCAGAAATTTGTTTGTAATATTCTTTGACCTGGAATTAATCAGCGGGCGCTGTCATTAATTTTGATGGACAGTAGCGCATTGCACCGTCTCCATTGTTAGCTCAGGCCTGCAACCACCTCAATTACTGCTTGCTCAATCCAGCCGTGTCCATTTCATATGTCCTGAGCTTTTGTTATTCAGAGGAACATTTGATTTAGTGCCACGTTCAATTTTAACAGGGCAAACACTAAAAGTCACAATTACAAACACACTGCTGTCGTGAATCCTCTTTCGCTAAATTTGTTTTTGGCTTGCGGAGGTCAGTTTCATTTTGCCACTCAAAGGACACGGTATCTACATGCACAAGCCCTGAAGCCCTGATAATACTCAATAGAAATTACATTGATAGTGTTTTCCCATGCACAAAGGGATTTCTGTGAACACTCTATACACTTTGTTATGGTACCATATCAGCCCAAATAGAGCAACTTGCTTTCAGACTGCTGGTTTAGATGGGGTGGCCTAGTAGATTGGGAGGCCCTTGTCCAGTGGAACAAGCTCCCAGTTTGGCTTTGGGAGACAGGCACTGTCTCTACTTTTAAGATGAGGTTTAAAGTTTTCATTTTTGATAAAGCTTATATTTATGGCTGCACAAGATGACCCTGATCCATCCCTTAGATGTGCTGTAATAGGTCTAGGCTTCCTATGATGCAATGAGTTTTTCCTTTTCACTCACCATGTGTTTATACACCATTCGGCATTTAATCATTAATTATTATTAAATTGTGCATTTTGACCTGTCTCCCTCCCCTCACCCCCAGTGCATCGCAGCAGATGGATGCCCCTCCTCTGGTTCTATCAGAGGGTCCTTCCTGTTAAAGGGAGTCTTTGCTTTCCAGTATCTCAAAGCACTTTCTCTTTACTGTTTGTAGGGTCTTTAGCTCACAATATAAAGCTCCTCAAGATGATCATTGGTGTGATTTGGTGGGATATAAATAAAATATAATTCAACTGCTGCTTTGATATGAAGAGGATTTTAGGAGGCGGATAGTCAAATATGCTTCCAATCCAGGAACAGATCCATTAATATCTCTTATGTTATCTGCAGTATTTGCCCAAAGAGCAGGGCTGATGAAGTTTGAACCAACTTGAGCATTTGAACACCCAAGCACTTTTGTGTTCGAAATACACCCGCTGCACTGCACAGTACTGAAGCTGCAGAGTGGAAGAGGCTGCCTGTTCCAATGCATTTTTTTGCCACAGCAATTTGCATAATTCTGAATAATGTTCCAAAAAAGTTTGCTTGGCAGAATAATGTGATTTGGCATTATTTATAAAGAAAATAGACTTTCTTTTGATACAGTCCCCATCAAATCATTCCATGTAATTATTAGCATAATATGGGAAGTCTTTAGTGAAATGCAGGGCAGCGCACAGCCAAGAATATGAGATTAAAGTTTCCAATAATTAATGGAACATGGGTTTAATATTTGCATGTGTTAAAATGCAGCAGATACATTATTTAGTTCATAATTATTATAAATTATGCATTAAATTAAAAAGTAAATGTAAATAAATACATTTGTTATGGTTCTTGATGTAAAAAAAATTAAAGAGTGGTTATAAATACTCTGATAATACTTATACTTAAAGTGTCGTTCCAACACTTTATTTTTAGAATTAGAGTGTCCAAACAGCTGAAAGCATTTTCCAGGTTTGCTGAGAATAATCGTTAGCTCTGGCCTGTCACTGAATTTAAAAATAGCCTCTAAAACACAAGAATCACAACTGACTTCTGTCATTTATGTCCAGAAGCAAGTTTGTCAAAGAATCACATTCTCTAACATGGTTTGTCACGTTTTTGACTGATTATACAAACAGCAGTGCTGAATGCTGTCCCAGTCAGTCCTCTAACATGGTGTGAATGGAAAATAAAGCTGAGTTCTTCTTTCACAGCCCCATTGGTGATAACTGCACAGCGTCTCCTCTCGGCTTAGCTGTTTATCCTAGATAGATCAGCCTAAGTATTTGCACACACTCCTGGTTTATCTCACTTGTGCCATTGTGCATCCCGAAACGAATGAAAGCGTATGCTCGCACTAGCTAAAATGTCCAGTGAAACGAGTGCAGATGGGTGCAGTGTGGCACTAAGTCAAAGCAGAGGACAGAATAGCCACAAAGGAGACACAAGTAATCAGAGTGGAGAAATGTCACTTTGGCTCTCGTCACCTTTTGCATTGATTGGATGGAAACATAATTAAAGAAGACAGCTGTGCAATCAATAACAAATCCCTACATTCAGCCGCGGGCAGGACTGCGGACCAACCTCTCAGCATCATCTCTCTTTGTCACTCACACACACACACACACACACACACACACACACACACACACACACACACACACACACACACACACACACACACACACACACACACACACACACACACACCTCTCTTGGTGATGGACTTGGGAGTAGTGATTCGGAGCGTGACCAAACGTGTCATGCAGCAGCAGCAGACATTATGTAAGAGAGTCATCCCTGCCTGGCTTACTCTTTCTCTCTCTCTCCCCCCTCCTCTCCCTCTTACTCATTGGCTTTCACCTCCAAAGGGTGGGAGTGAGGACTCAGCAAAAACAGCCAGAAAACACCCATGAACAGCTCATGTTGGATCTCAAAGCCTCCCACGTGCTCTCATCACCTCATGCTTTCATATGCTGTCGTGGCTCATATCAACACCTTGGCCAATTGGCTGAATCACAGTGTGAAAACTACAGGGAAGGAGAGGAGCTTGCCAGGAAGAAGGCACAACAGACATGTTGTGTAAAAACCGCAATGTTGAACCTGTGAGATTGCAAGTATTTATAAGTGTGACTTTTATTTTAGACTCTTTTTTTTTGACATTTTGAGAAAATTAACTAAACTGAAAAGGTCTTTTATTTATTTATTTATTTATTTATTTATTTATTTATTATTTGTCCCAAAATGCACATGCACACAACATACAAAAGATCAATAAGCAATAACAACATAAATCATAAAGAAAGAACAGAGAGTGGGTAGGTAATGCACAAAGACTAATAAGATGCTATCATCTTCACACCACTAACCCTGCTACAGGAAGAGCCATGCTAGTGACTCTCTGGAGCCACAAACAGCAGTGCTTAGGCTTAAAAGCTCTAGTCAGCATCTTAAATAGTACTGCACTGGTGTTACACGTGTCTACATGTTGTAGCTGTCTGCCCCCGCTCAAAGGCGGTGTCAAAAAAATGTCAGCCAAAAACATAAGCTTCCCTTGATTATGTTTGTGCTGCTGTTGGTCTTTTCGCTGAGATTTTTTTTTGTCATGAAAAATGCAGAAATTATAACGAACAAAGAATTACTTTAAAAAGTAGTGAAAACTGAGTGTCATTAAGGTATTGTTTGTTTCTTCTTCCTCTCCTTCCTCTTTGGTTGTGCCCTTTCCTTTCCATATCAACATTCCAGCTAATCAGCATTTGGCTTCTTTAAGGACTCCATACAAGGGTACTCAGCCTCTGCATGAAGGTGCCACCATGACAGTGCAATAGCCTGTAGATGCCTGTAGTTCTTCATGCTATAGCTGTGTAGTGTCACTAGAGGGCAGTTTATTTTTTTAAATTTATTTTTGTTTTCTTGTTTGTTGGTTTGTTTTTATTTTGTTTTATTTTACGAGTTGGTTATTAGATGCTGCTCCAGCCAGCCAGAGAATCCCCCGCCGCCCTGCCCTCTCCTCCCTGCGCACCTCGCAAACGGAGGGCGCCCTTACTCCCAGCAAATGGGTGATAGAAAACCGATCGGTGCCTATGCCATTCCCAATATGCGCTGGCATGATGTCGGGGCAGCATGAGTACGAGCAATTTTTTATTTTTTATTTTTTTGGCCGATGCCCGTGATGCCGCCCCCCACCACGATGCCGCCCCGGGCAATCGCCCGTATCAAAAACCGCTACTGTCTACTGCTCAAATTACATTTCCCTTCATGATGCTATTTAAGGGATCTAAGACCTCATGGTAACACTAGAGTGAAAGTCAGGAGATTGTTAAATTCATTATTTCTGTGTGTGCCATGGACATCTATACCAAGTTTCAGTTGTTTGGGTATTTTTGAAACTGAGAAATAGACTTTACCATGTCCAGAGCCATTGTTATTTTTTAAACCTTTAACTGAAATGTGAAGGTTTTAAGGATTATCAGGTCAGTGCTCAATGCTGCTGCTGTATCGCCTGATACCCCAAAAAATGCTGATAATTTTTTTTTTGCAAAATCCCAAAATATGCAATTTGTTCAAATCCATTGTGAGACTTTATTCATTTAGCCCGTGTTTTAGCCACCGGTTAACATACTGGACAGGCAAAACTGGAATCAGCACTCAGTTGGTGTGCCTTGTGCTTACACAAGCTTACTGCAATACAACCATCTCAGCATGCAAAGTGGGACAGAATATTTATTTTTTAATGCATTAAAGAACTAACGTATTAAATATCCAGCAGTGGAGGGGGCTGTATGTGAGAAGCACAGCTGAACTTGTGCAGATTTCCTTGGTTCCTTATTTTTTTGCTAAAACATGTAAGAAGATCTGATTTATTTATTTATTTTTTTACCCAAATCTGCTTGTTGGCTTGTCTTGGATAGGTAAATGAAATCCCAGGCTATAATTCTGAGAGCAAGTCGCATTGGGTTCCCTTATCAATGTGTTTGTGGAGTCTACTGTACATCTGGGGTCCCCCCTGGGGTAAACAGTGGCTCTATAAGCTCCTTTAGCAGGAGATAATTCCATGAATAGATTAGTTGGAGGTTTGAGGCCGGTTACACCCTCTGTCCTGCCTGTGTGCCCAATGGTCACTCATACTGTGGAATCAAAAACACTAAATCCCCGCTAGATCTAGGCTACAATGTCAGAGAGTGACAGTCGGATCCCCACCCCCGAGAACCGACACAGACACACTACTCAGAGACACAAATACACACTGAGATACGCTGATAAACACTGTTCCTACTGTAAGCTTTGTTGATAGCCAATATTTCATGGATACAACTTCTTCTGTCAGCTTTATGAACAGACTATGCAGGATCTCTTGGTTTGGGAGCAGCGCTGCAGAGTCCCACAGTCCGACAGTAAAATCTAACTTTGAAGAAAGCAGGAACTTAAAGGACTTGTGTGGTAAATTGTCCTCTTTTAGTCTTTTACTCTTATTAACAGGGTCTATTCAGCTTTATCTGTGTGTTCTCTTCCCTGACATTAGTCAAGGTCTAAATAATTAATGTATTGTAGGAGGTATCTTTTCATCTTTTCACTTGATGCATTTCTTTTGTGACCATCCTTTTTCACTCTGGCAGACTACTGCACACTATGTGCTTTTGGGAAGAATTCAAATCTTTTAAGTAGATTTATTTGATTATTATTTATAAAATTTTTTTTTTTTTTTTTTTTTTTTTTAGAAAATTCCAAGCAGTTAATATTGAAATCATTGTCGAAGGTATAGAATGGACAATTGAAAAAAAAAAAAAACTTTTTGGAAGGATTGTGCAGAAATGAGTTCTGAGATAACGTTAGCAAAAGATTTGTTAATTTATTACATTTGAACTGACCTAAATATTGGATTAAAATATAAAATGTTGAACAAAGTTTCTTTAACCTCTGGACTGGTTGCTTCACCTCCCAGAGGTTTCTTCCTGTTAAAGGGGAGTTTCGCCTTCCCACTGTCGCCAAACGCTTGCTCAGAGGGGGTCATCTGATTGTTTTCTCTGTATGTTTTAGGGTCTGTACATGACAGTATAAATCATCATGAAGCACTGTAGCTGTGCCTGCGTGTGTATCAACACAAATGTAAATGTTAATTTAGTTAACTATTAAATAATTAGCTACACCAGAGTCATGTAATGTGTCAAAAATGTGTACACTTTTTTTTCTATGGAGAAACAGTTTTTTTTGTGTGTCAAAATTGTTACAAAAAACCAAATAGTTTGTTTTGTTTGTGTTTTCTTGTTTCTTGGTTAACATGCAACAGCCATTCCCCATACTGGGAACACTATTTCCAACCATATGCAGTGCTATATAGCAGCCTCAGCACCAGGAAGACAATCCTTACCAACATCAGCATCTTGCAGCGCTGCAGATAATGAAAACAGCTGCTGATGTGCTGAAGCTCCCTGTTGTTATAGCGATTGCACTTTTAACAGTATTAAAAACAAACTGCGATTCAGCTCTTGCAGCAGCTACAATTGAACATTTCTGTAGACATCTAGCTGTTGTGCCTATTCTATAAACCCCGATTCTTTTGTCCCCATGATAGAACAGAGAAAACCCGACTCATAGTGGTCAAAACATTTTATATTTCTTTTTATTCAATCATCTTCCAGAAGAGAGAGACCCCTGCACCGCCCAAACGCCAGTTGCAGGATCTCTAACATTATAATCTCAACATGTGTCTTATATGGTGTTATTTCTGTACTTCAGACGTCACACAGTTTCGATACCAACATTCCTTATATGGCAAAGTTCCTCTTTTCTGTGTCTTATTTATTAATATGCCTGTGCACTAAAACTTCCTGTGCAGCTTGCAAGAACTTCCCCTTTCTAAGGTCTGTTGCCAGGGCAACCTGTCTAAACTTAATCTCACTCTGTCCGTTCCCCATATTCTGCAAAGTATATTTGCAATTTCTATTTAAATTTCTAATTTATAACTAAGTAAATGAGGGACATTTAAGAGGAGAAGGAATTGTTGTACTAAACTTTCTCTGCAGATTTGAAAACTTTGTGCCTCTGAAAAGAAATTCAGTTGACGGGTTTGAGGGCAATTGTATATTACAAACTGTAAGTAATAAGAGATAAGAAAAAAGTGTGTGTGTGTGTGTGTGTGTGTGTGTGTGTGTGTGTGTGTGTGTGTGTGTGTGTGTGTTTCTTTAACCCCAATCTTAAGCTTGTTATATCCTCCCCTTGTGTCATTTATACTAATAATTATTGGACTCTTTCAGCCATGGTGGAAATTATGTAAAAGTCACAATAGGCAGGTCAATTTACTTTTTAGTCCAGGCTATCAGCTGGGTGCTAAGAGCGGGCCACAAGTAAACAGGTAAGCAATTTCTACTGGCATTTTTATGATCTTACATACATCAACTTTATTCTGGAACGCTTGCTATTTGGCATACATGGCATATTTGTGCATTTTAAACTCACTTATGTAATAGAGTTGCTCACTCTAATCTTTCATACATGTAGAGGCCTGCAATTATAAATGCCCCGCCCCCTCTCCAAAAAAGTATTTTAAACCTCTCAAGATCTCATTACAAATGGAAACATATAAGCTTGTGCCTATTTTCATTATTTATATGCATCCATCCAGCCATTAGCTATACTCGCTTACCCTTTGGAGGGTTAGAAATGTCATTATACATTCATGAAGATAATCTGACTTTCAAATTGAAAGCAGAAATACAGCTACACACATCTGACATGGAGAGACAATCTAGTGGTGTGATACAGCCCCAATGCTCCCTCGCAGCTTGTGTTAAGCACAGTGTCCTTTCCAGTAAATCTGAGCACGGTGTGAGAGCAAGAGGAGAGTTGGTGGGCCGGGGCTGATAACATGTTGTGATTGGGTAATGGGCCTAATGTCCCATGCAGTGCTTATCCTGCCTCCCAGATGGATGATGAACTGGTGATGGGGGGGGGATGCGTGGGTGGGAATGGGCTTCCTTTCCCCAGGGACTAAGAGAGGAGGAAAAACACTTGGATACTGTCTTGTTCATGAGGGCAGGAGAGAGGCACTGATGGAGATGCGATTTGTACAACGTTTAAAAGAAAAGTTTTTCAATAGAGCCGAAAACCCTCCGTGCTTTTCAAATGTGAGCAAAAATATGCCGTTGTGGAGGGCATTCTGTTTAGGCATTCTTACTCTGAGAATGAGTTGCTCATATTTCCACATATTGATTGAACTGTCACAGACCACAAATAGTTGAAATGACCCCTTTAAGAGTGAGAATTATTCTCCAATCAGGCCAACCATAAATAGACTCCCGCAGAGCCCCAGCGGAAAGCAGATTTGCGTGATTGCCCATGCACAGAGCCAAAACATTCAACAAGTACAAGAATTCTTTCTGAGTTTTGGTCCAGGAGGCATGGCGCCAGTGACTTGCTCCCTCTAAGGCCCAAGTCTATCATCTGCTGGGGATTTTGCTCCCTCGCCCAGAATTCAAACAAATCTGAGTGAATGAAAGGTGATAGTGGAAAGAGGGCAGAAGAGAGAGCAAAACAAGGACATGCCGGCACGCCTATTGTAAAAAGGTTTGAAGAATCTTGAACAAGTGTGTTAGAGCTTTGAGAATTCTGCACACACAAGAAGGTGCAGTTAAAAGCAAGGAGAGAGAGCAAGCGCAGAGGACTGAGTAGAAGTCAAAAGGAAGATGAAAGGGGTTTTCTTCTATCCCTCCATTGACCCTGGGGCTCGATTGATAGCTGTCACCTGCTGAGATGGGTATCCACCTAAAGGGCCACAGCTAAATGCATGACTACCGATGTGTGTGTGTGTGTGTGTGTGCCTGGGACAGGATGTGTTTGAATCTATTCAAAGAAAGCTAGATGAGTCGAGTGAGAGAGACATTCAAATTCACTGCACAACACTATAAACATGCATTATGTGACTATGCATGGGCAAAAACAGGCAGCTGTTCCAGCTTCTAACATGGTAGGGAAAAGAAGCCCACACTTTACTTCAGGCATTCAAGGAAAGTGCCTCTCAGGAGCTGATACTGCTAGTAAATGGAAAGACTGCCTTCACGCTTATGTGTGTGCTTGTGGAGGCGGTTGTGTGTGTGCGTCCGTATGAGCAGGAAAGAGCATTTAGCTACAGAATTAACTGCACATCGATGCACCTGGAGGCTTCTTAGTTTCTACTTTCACAGCTGGACAGAGGACGTGGTGAGTCCTTATGTGTCTAATGAAAACAGCAAAATCTGCAGACACACAAAGAGAGAAGCACATTGCCTCGCGCTACACCTACACACAGTTTTAGAGAATCTGCTCGACTATCAAAAGTGTTTTGCTGGAAAAAACATTCACATGGTGGAAGTTAATTAGGTTGCTTTATTCACTGAATTGTCTCTGCTTCTTTGCAGTTAATTGCTGATTTCGTTAGATAACTGTGTCTAAAGCCTTTGATGGAATAAGTTCTGCAAGACACTCCAACCCTGAAACATTGGAATTAAGCGTGAAAAGTACACAGTGTTAAACTGTTTTTCTCCGGCAAGTTTCACTATTATGCTTCCTTTTCTGCACAGGTACCAGTTGTGTTTGAATTTAATTCACTGTTGTAGATCAAGACGTGGCCCGTGGCTTTATTCCCAACTGGTTTGATCAGTATTTGCTTGACCCATAATTTGTTTGAATTTAGTGGCCTGTTTCACTTATACGTCTTAAATTAACAATGACTGTGTAAAAGATTTAAAAAAAAGATGACAAATGTATCAAAATATCACCTGACTTTGCAGTCGTTGCAGCTTTAGTGTCTTTCAGCTCATTGTTTTGGTTACCTTTTGTTAGCCTTGTTTCTATTGGTTGCAGGTTGCTACTTAAGCATATAATCACTGATTAACAGAATACACAATCTCTACTCACCAGCCAGCAGACAGATGAACCATTAGTGGAGCACTTCTTCTTAAGAGTCAGATTTTCCTCAGAGGTAAGTGTAGATAAAAACAGAAATGAGAAGGTATAAATATTGGAGTTTCAAATACAAACATAATCAAAGAGAGCTATATGAGTCAGCTGATGAATGAGATCAATGTACTGTGACCTGGGGGACGTTCCGTCTGCATCTGATTAATTACGTATATAACATTTCTAACAATGTTAGAATTGTTACAGCCATTAATCAAATGGCTGTAATGCAAATGCAATGTAGTTATGCAATGTAATGTGAAAAATATTAATGAAAAGTACTATCCAATTCCAAGTGCATTTTTCCTTAGCTTTAGCATCTTTTAGCCAATCATTTTGTTCTTTGTGCACCTCAAATTTACTGCAAATTGGTTTTCCTTTCACAACATTCAGCTTGGTGTCCAGCTGCAGCAGCATGCAGTTTTATGCAGGAAAATGCTGATAATCAGTCGGCACAGAGAGAAACTGAGCACCTGTCTGGTAGTAAAACACTTAAAGTGGGGAAAATAATTATTTGACACCCCTCCCCCACTGAATTTGTAGGTTTGCTCTCTTCCAAAGAAAGGAACAGTCTCTAATTCTTATTGTAGTTTCATTTTAATGGAGAGAGACAAAATATCGACCAAAAATCCAGAAAGACCACATTACATTAAAGTTATGTTTTGCTTGGGGATCACATATTTCCTTTGCCTAATGACCTGCAAATCAATGTATAACTTGGGGGAGGAATCATTGTTAGCAAGCACAGCGGTCAGACATTTCTTGTAGTTGGTCACCAGGTTCATTCATTTCATTTATTTCATTTATTTATTCATTTTCAGGCACAACAAATACCTTTACTGAACATAAAATACACAAAACAAAAAACAAAACTTGCCTGAAAAAGGAGTGGGACGAAGAAAACTTATTAAATCCCACCCCTATACTCACTCATCAACAAAAAAAAACAATAAACTTCCCGCAGCTACGCCCATCATTGCATACAGACCCATCAACAGCCCCGGGCAGATACAAGCATCTAAGCGGCAGCTCGCAACCAACAATTAGAGCCTTCATAACTGAATACAGAATATATAAATTATAAATTTACAGAACTCTTTAAATCTAAATCTACATTTCTTGGCTGCTCCAGCTTCCTCCACCTTTCCTATAGGATTGAACCACTGAAATAAGCTTTACATTGTCATGTTAGAAAACCCATCCATGACCCATTTTCAGTGTTCTGGCTGAGAAAAGGAGTTTCTCATCCAAGATTTTAGAGTACATGGCCTCTTCCTCTGGTCCCTCGGTGCAGTGAAGTCATCCTATACCTTTAGCAGAAAAACAGCCCGACAGCATGTTTCCACCTCCATCCTTGACTGTGACAATGGTGTTCTTTGGGTCATACACAGTATTTCTCTTACTCTAAAAACAGCGGGTTGAGATGAAGCCAAAGAGCTCAGTTTTGGTTTCATGTGACCACAGCACTTTTTCCAAAGCCTTCTCTGAATTATTTGGAAAGCTGAAGACTTGTACATGCAAGAATGCATGCAATGCAGAATGCGAACGACTGATCGTCCTTTGATATGTCTTTCAGTTCTGAATAATTACACCAACAGGTGTCACCTTGTTACAAAACTTGTGACTGATGGTCTAGTTGCCCATTCCAGCCTCGTGGAGGTCTGTCCTTTGACAGCTCTTTGGTCTTGCCCACAGTGGTGGAGAAGCTGGACAGGTGTGCTTTAAATGCATAATGAGTTGAGATCAGGAGTATCTGTAATTGATTGACTGTAATTTGTGTGCCACGTGGATACTGGATATGAAAATGGTCAGTGTTTGCTGAACGTAGACAATCACTAGCCACTTCATTAGACACACCTTGCTATTACCAGATTGAACCTGACATGGTCCAGGCAGGCCTGATTTTCTTGCCCTCTATTGCTCTCATCCTCTCTCTGTACTCTCAGGTGGAGTATTGGGCTGGTGCTGCTGTGGGGTCTGTCCACAGACAGTCTGGTGGATTCTTCACCTATTCTCGCCTCATTTAAGATCATGCCATGGTGTGGTCTTCTGCTGTTGTAGCTACTTCAAGATTCAATGTGTTGTGCATTCAAAGATGCTCTTCTGCATACCTTGGTTCTAACTTAATAGTTCTTTGAAGTATTTGAGCTTCTCTTTGTTTCTGTCAGATCAAAGCAATCAGGCCATCCTCCTCATCCGCATCTATAAGACATTTTCACCCAGCACATCAACAGTTTCTGGTACCAACAACCATGCAACGTTCAAAGTTACTTAAATCACCTTTCTTCCCCAGAGATATATCACCAGGTAGTTGTACTAAGTAGTATACAATATGTTCAAGTATATTTCTGTGTATTTGAATCTTTTTATGCCATTCAAATAAACAAAGGATGAGTTTCGTTCCCCGCTGTGCTGGATTTTCCCTCACCGTCACTCTCACGGGTAGAAAACTCACTTTAAACCTGAGAATAAAAGTGAAATGGGAGCAACGCATGCTGATATTTTATGTACTGTTACACTGCATTCTGTTTTATTTAATTTTGATCTTTTTGCTTTGTTTCCTTTATCAAACCCTTGAGGTTTTCCCTATTTCCTCCTCTTCCCGTACTACACATCTCTCCTTTCTGTGAGGATGCTGAAGCTTCATGTCCGTTTCCTGATGCACAAAACACTCTTGAAGGTCCCCACCCCCCACCCCACAAACAATTCAGCTCTAATGGAAATCTTCAATATTGCATGTAGAAGCCCTCTGGGTGCTGTTGATGGCGTGTAGTTAGAGATTGGTATACAGGAGAGATGGTCAGCTGGAGGAAAGGCAGAAGCTTGCTAAAGTGCAAATAAATGAAAAAACAAGTTGGAAAAGGGGTAAACGTGTGTGTGTGTGTGTGTGTGTGTTATATGTGTACATTTATATCTAAATCCATAATTAAAGCCAGCATGACAGGAAGAATAGATGTGACAAGAATGAAATATTTTTGTGAAGCCAGCATGAAAATCTAATAACTGCAGATTAATTTTTAAAAACAAATCCACAAATTAAAAAATAAATAAAATGAACAAACGATGAGCTTTCAATGGCCTTTGTAAAAAAGACTTCACATGCACGGATGGGGCAACAACAAGTGAGCTCCATCCATGTCAAACTCGTTTCTATTTCTTAAAAAAAATAGAAACAAATCACCAAAAAGTGTGACGATTGTTGTTTTTCTCCTTCATAAATATTTTGGATCCTTTGCACAAACAGTCATGTGGTATTCATCCAGTCATATTTAATTCATCCCTCTGTAAGCCGGTCCTTTGCATGAAAAGCTTTTAGCTCTGTGAATGTGGCCTTGTTTTTCTTTTACAGTCCACGTCCAGCAGGTGAAAGCAACAGCCGGAGGGAATCCTGTTTACTCCCGCTCTATCGCTCTGAAACTGGCTGCATACGGATGCGACTGGATTATGCACAGTATCTTTTTCACACAGCTCTGAGCGACGAAAGACAGGAATAGAGATCTTTGGCATGAAAGGACTTTATCTTTGTTTGTGGCTCTGCAAAGAAGCCGAGTGTACCGCTGTGTTGTTTTGTGGCCTCACCCTTGAAGCTACACAGTCATCTTAAATCCCTGAGAATGGAGACGTCTCAGGTGATGCGATGCGAGCCTTAAATAATATGTCACTTTTTAGATGGAAAGGTTAAATAGGATTTGGTGACCCTTGAACTCTACGTTTGTGCAACCGCAGTGCCTATTGGCTGGGCTCTCTCAAGCTGTGACAGCAGACCTTGGGCACGCAGCAGAGCTCTTAACCGCTCCCCGATAAACACTCACAGCTCTTGCTCTTTTGCCAGTTCATCTGCCTCTCTTCCCTTTTATCCACCTCTTCCGGACTCTCTCACATCTTTCCATTTATCCCCCCTGGCCCTCCCCTTGACAACCTCTGGCCTCATTATGGGAAAGCTTCAGCGTGCACAATGGTGCATTCTCACAAACAGCAGTGGAGTCTAAGCATCAAAGTGCATCATAATAGAGAGAGACAAAACAGGAAAATGAGAGTGGGTGAATAAGAGTGTGAGAGAGAGAGGTCTGAGGCACTGGGGCTGCTTCAGTGCAACAAGCCCTAGGGAGAGACCTATTTCCTCCCATTAACGACTATTTGCTGTGATCCAATATTTGAAAGGTACTGCAGGAAAAACACATCTACTATAATTCAGCTCAGCTTTCTGGTAAAAATGTCTTTTACAGTGTTTTAAAGCAAAACACAACAAGTTAAAGGCAATATTACTCAGGAGCTTGTGTTTGAAGTAAAAAGAGCCATACGAGGGTTTGGTACACATGGAGAATGCATTTGGCTTGGAGACATAAAATTTGCCTTTCTACACACTGACTGTGAACAACGGGCCTTGGTCTTGCATGTTTTTGCATAACTGTGAGGGCCTTGGAGCTGAAGCACCTGAATAAAATTCAGCACTTATTCATTTTATGTGTGCTGAAATGAGCGTTGCAATCTAATCTCAAAACCGCTTTATTTTAGGAGACATTTTAATGCCTTAGTTGAGTGATGCTCTCCAATGTGCACCAGGGCAGTGAGAATTAGCAGCTCTAAGTGATTTGCTGGTCATTTTACATTCCTATGGCTGCAAATTGGGTGGTGATCAAAAGATAAGACAGTGTGAGCAAATGGCAGAAATGAGCTTTTCATGTAATGTGAGAAGGGCTCCGACTAGAGCCCCTACTCCTAAACACTGAAGGGAGGAGACTCTGGGAAAGGGTAAGTCTGGGCATCCCTGCTTTTTGACTGCTTCCCTCACAACGTAGATCATCACAGCATAGTTTAAATCGTATTTATTTAATAAAAATACAGGAGCAGTGTGTGAAAAAGTGATTACACCTCATTAATCGGTAGCTTGTACCACCTGTAGCAGCAATAACTTCAAGTAATTGTATTGTTTTTGATTTTATCAGTCTCTCACATCATTGTGGAGGAATTTTGGACCACTCTTCTTTACAAAGTTACTTCAGTTATAAAAGCCAATAAAGCTCCAATAAGGTCCCAGCAGAGCATTTCAATCAGGTTGAGGTCTGGACTGACAGCACCTTGATTCTTTTCTTTTTCAGCTATTCTGTTAGAGATTTGCTGCTGTGCGTTGCCCTGCTCCACATCTCAATTTCAGGTCAAGTTTTAGCTGTCAGATACATCCACCTCAAGAATACTTTGGTATTCATGGTCGACTCAATTGCTGCAAAGTGCTCAAGCAAGCCCAAAAGCTCAGCCCTCCACCACCGTGCTTCACAGCTGGTATGAGGTGTTTGCGCTCATATGCCGGGTTTTGTTGCACTGTGTATTATAATATTTCTCACTGTAGAATGATGGACTTCAGATCGTTTGGAAATGGCTTTATAGGCCTTTCCAGACAGATAGGCAGCAACAAGTGCTTCCTAAAGAGCTTTTTGCTTTTATGCTAACACACACCTAAATCCTAAAGACCAGCAAACTGCCAAACCTTGGTTTTATAGCGGTGCTCACACTTGCTGATGATCTTTTAATCAAGTATATTTGATTATCAGTACTTGGCTCTTACTCTGCTACTACTGCTGCCCTCCTGATTCCCATGGAAGAAGAAAGCACGTACTCAGTTTTTCATACACTGCTTTGTATGAAAGAAGTCAGGATGGTGAACCTGATAAGGACCTGATCATTTTTTCTTATTAGGTCCTAATTTGAATAACCTTGAAATTGAAAGAGAGCACAGGTTTTTTTTTTCTTCATGTGACTATAGGTGCGTTTGCTGGAATAGGCAACTTCAGTCCAGTAAGCATGTGGAAAGGTGTGACAGTAAAAAAGTAGCATAACAATGCTAATATTCTCAAAAGAACATCTTTCCAGTGTTAGCAGGCAACAAGATACTAACAGCACCATCTTATTTTTGTGTGTTAGCTTATATTTGTTAATCAGCATTAAACCCATTTTCATTACACTGGAAGTTGGTCATAAACCAAGTTTAGCAATTATCACATGTACCATTTTAAAGATTATATGCTTGTCATATGTAACAGATTTCATGACAATCCATTAAGCAGCTGCTGAGATATTTCAGTCTGATGGATTTACTGACTTTGATATCCTTTCAACGATGCTAGCATGCTGAAAATCAGTGCTTTGTGATACAGGAGAATAAACCGACCATGTTGTTGAAATGTGTAACTACTTTTTTTTTTCTTTTTTCGCCTAACCGTTCAAAGATTATAAGCATGAATTATCCCTGAGAGATGCTGAACTAGGAATACTGGACTGACCAGTTGTCTTAGCTCAGCACATCAGCCCTGCGGAAACTCAAAAAAATGCAGCAAGGCAGAAAGAAAGACATACATATGGAAATGCTGCGTACTAAATCTCCCTCTGTATTCATTAGATAGTGTTTCAAACCATCTGAGAGATGCCAAAGCTTTTCTTACATTTTTCTGTAATTAGCTGATTACTTCAATTCTGGGATGCGCTCGACTTCTTATTTATTGACAGAATAACTTTACATTGTCTAACACACTGTCTACTCAGCCATCAGCACAGCCACAGAGGTACGAAAGGCAAGCATCCAGACGAGGGGGTTGGCCTGCCAGTCATCCACACAGACATCTAGCCAGACAGGCAGACTTCCATTATGTTTTGGGCCGCGAGTGCTGATTGCTTGCCGCCGCTGCCTATGTCAGGATTAGCCATTGTGGCCAGAGCAGAGTGGATGGGCTCGGAGCCTGAGATGATGCTAAAAACCCTCTCTGTAAGTAACAAGGGGCTGGAGTGTATTCACTGTGGACCGAATAAACATTTACCCAAGATATGCACCAACATCTTTGCTGGCACGTAACCCCACAGGCAAGCAATGGAAATCTCACACATTCAAAATGAAATTAAACATTACATTAACCCACGCACACACACACACACACACACACACACACACACACACACACACACACACACATATACACTCGCACACACGCACACACACATATGCACATGCACACACACACGCACACACACACATGCACATGCACACACACACACACGCACACACACACACACACACACACACACACACACACACACACACACACACACACACACACACACACACACACACAAACAAAGTGAAACATTACATTGGAAAACAAACAGGCTGCTTTTTCTCATCCCTCCTCCCCCATCCGCCCTTATTTTTTCTCTTTCCCCAGAAAAGTGGCAGGCAGGCAGGCAGGCAGTAGGGCTGGACTCACACCCCGTCAGAGTGGTCAGCAGTAAAAGGATTAGCTGGGAGAGAGAGCGTGACGACAGGCCAGTTTTCTGCCGTGCTCTGTCATTGTTGAAAAACATTACACACTCAAAATGGAGCAGCAAGCCAAGCTGCTGTCGACTTAATTACTCCAAGAGCACTTTGTGGCTGTGGCACATTTTAATAATTTCTTCCCCTTCTCACCCCACTCTTTCTGCCCACTGGCTTGGGAGAAAAAAAACCCCCAACATCCAATGCCGGAGCTCATGTACCGACTCCTGATTTAACCACTGCACCCCTTTAGCTCCACGTGATTTGTTTCTCTTCCCTTTGTTTGCCTTCTGCTGCAAATTTGTTGCTCCGTCAAACAGTGGGTTGTATGGGTGAGGTATGCAGACATAGAAATGTATTACAGCAGGAATAAAAACAAAACAAAACACCACATTAAAAACAGAGAGAAGGTTCATACTTGAATGCGACAGGCAAGCCCACCTTTACTTACTCACACACCAGACCCATTAGAAATCCCTTGGAGCAGCCAGATTTTCCCTTTAAAAAAATAATGCATTTTTTATTTCAGGAACAAGCTCAAACCCAGAGCAGTCCTACTTCTCTTTACTACACACCATGATGCACTTTTCCCCAATGCATGTCAAGTTCAATTAGCTCCAAGATCAAATATTATGACGCGCAAACTGTTGCGCTGGCAACTGCACACAGACCTCCCCCCATGGTTGGGTGCTTTCTACACTTAACTTTCTCAGCAGCATCACTCAAGGCCATAGGACTTGACTCTATGAATTATGCATAGGCTCATATTCAGCTACAGAATATAAGCTAAAACTGTCATGAGCATCTGTGACCAATGAGGATCTGGAGTGGTTATAGAGCACTTCATAGTCCCAAAGGGTGAGGGGTCAAAAGATTCAAGTGCAGGTACATTGTATTGCCAGTAAATGTTAGTGATAGGCAAGATGCAAGTCCTCAGGGAGGAGGAGGGGGAGGAGGAGGAGGAAAGAAGATTTTAGGGTGAGGAGTGTTGACAGCCCTGCAGAAAAGGAAACAAAGGACAAGTAAAGAAGGAAAGTTCTGCACAGGGAGGAATAATAGGAGGAGACAAAGACAGAGAACATTAGTGACGTTAAAGGAGGGGCAGAGAGTCTTTAGCACAGTCACGCAAGTAGGAATTAAAATGTCAACTCAAAAACACCAGGGGGTGTGTGCACAGCGTAGGACAGAATCACGACTCTATCTCTGTGCGGCTGGATCAAACGTACCGCGTATATGCACGAGCACACATGCAGAGGGTTGTCAGGCTATGTTAGCTGTCCAGCGCCTCATTCGGATCATGCAGATAGACTACATATACGCTCATTAGCCCTCAAGAACTGATATGGCTGCAAATCTTTTAACATGATGTGATGTTCTTTCAAAAATACCCCATTTAAGCGCAGACTTTTCCACTTTGCTTTCTCATTTATTTCTTGTGGTGGTATTAAATTGCAGTTACAGATCGCCGTGCAACAGTTTCCCACTGAAACTGATCGAAATGAATTTCGTCTGGCCAAGGTTTGGCGTCTTGAGTATTAAATGGCTGAGGGAACACAACCCCCCCTTTCCCATAAGGCAGCACAGCGGGGCACATATGGTAAGGTAGATTTATCTCATTCTAAGAAGTGCATTTATCTACTTTAGAAGTCTCTCTGGATGAGATAAATGATAGCACCTGCGGCCACCAGGGAAATTAAATAGATTATTTTCTTAGTACACCACCATACAGATGGCACAGGAGCCTCAACTTCCAATTCTGTATTCATGCAATCAAGTAGTGGATTACAAGATTGATTTTCTTTTTCTTCTTTTTTTTTTGCCTTTGCTTAACACGGTCCAGCTACCATGTGTCAGAGCTTATACAGTGACAGTGCAGGCACCATGAGTACAACCATGCACTATAAGCTTGCCTGCAACACTCAAACGCTATGCTGTATTTATTCCACTGCTTTCCCCCACTTTTTCATATCTGTCCCTTTGGTGTTAGATCGTGGCAGAGTCACGCACCAGTTCCAGCAACAGACTTAACAGGTTCACAGGGCCAAAGAAAAATGTGTGAAAAAGCAGGTGAGTGGCAAGAAGCCTTGAGAGTGTGAGGTGCAAATTAGGCCGAAGGGAGCACAGATTGTCGAACTGCACAAACAGCCAAATGTGAAGATCTGAAATCAAGCGCTCAAAAATTACATTTGTGAGTAAGCGACTTACAGGCTGCAGCAATATTAATAAATGCATACACTGGCTCTCTCACTCACTCTCTCTCACACACACACACACACACACACACACACACACACACACACACACACACACACACACACACACACACACACACACACACACACACACACACACACACACAGAGGATTGAGTGAAGTGGAACTACAAACCAGACCAAAGAGGAATGAAAACAGATGCAAACCTCTAAGAAACATGCGTTTTACCATCGTCAGCTTCCTCAGACCAGTTTAAATATTTTTGCCAAGATTAATATTATGTGCACTGATTTGCTCATTTGGGGTAAAAAATGACGAGGAAGTAAGCAATGAGTGATTAGAGATGACAGTCTGAGACTGGCACAATTATTGGCTGTTTGGTTGACACATGCACGATAATTGATCAGAAAACAGAAAAAAGAGAGCGGGTTCTTCTACATTTCCCTCTTGTCCTTGAATTTAAAACACACATTCACGTAATAGATGTTTGCTGCGGGAATTATTAAAGTGCCACTGCTATAATTTGTGCGTCATCTCCCTGTGCGTCACTACACAAGGAACCTGCCGTTTATATGCTGGTATTAAGTGTCGTTGTTTTGCTAAGAGTCGCACCTGACACTCATCTGACAGTCTAGTGGTTCAGGGAATCACTAGACGGATTGTGCAGTTTGTGTTTGGCATAAAAATGTGTACTGTGGCTAGATCCTTAGATAAATAACTACCACATTCGACAAAGCTTGTTTAATGTGTTTGTGTGTGTGTGTGTGTACTGTGCTCAAATAATATGTTTGGCATTAGCGTTAGTGGCTTCAGTAAAATGAGTTCCCTGGATGCTCTTAATGCCTTTTTTAATATTATTGAATTCAGCTCTTGCCATAATATTCTGCTGCCAACTGCAGTATTATTTTTGGAGTCTTTTGCGAATGCAACTAGTCTAAACTGCACGTCTCATTTTTAGGTGTAACGTCTGTGGGTAAGGTGTACAGAACCACCTTTTAAGCTTCCACATTCATATTTCCTTTGGCCTGCTTGAAACTACTATTTGGAGACTTGAATCTGATTGCCACACAGGTCATTGCGGTTTGTGTTATCAGGTGGGGAGTAGTGGGAAAACATCTCTGATTGTTCACAGTCATGACACCATTCTCAGAATGTTCTTACTTAGGTCACACAGCAGGTGGGAAAGTGTTGTAGTGAAGTGCTGTGAATCACAGATCGAGGTTTGACTTGGTGTGAAACCAACTGGGAATGGTGTCAGTGTAAGTTGTTGGTTCAGGTTACCTACTCAGACGGCACAAATGCCTCTGCACTTAAAACACTCTATCTGATCAGACATGTCTGCAAAGACCACATTAAATGTGAAACTCCACCAGCCAGTCTTTTTTAGGATTTGCATTGTATGTGTAGCCTGTTTCTCGTGGAATTAAATTCTACTGTTTGGTCAAAGCCGCTGGCATCAGAAAATTACACACACAGTGTCCTTGATCATTTGTGCTGACACAGTAGGGCCAGGTAATAGTGAGACAGGTTAGGGGTTAGGTGTTGAAAGAATTCTCATTCCCAATTAGTAACATAAACACACAGGATAAGCATCTTGTTTCAACATGCAGGGTCAAACCAACCCTTTCCCTAAACCTAGTGAAACTATTTTTGGTGCAACAACATACAAAAAAAGAACAAAAAAGAGAGAAAGAAATCGAGTTGAAACAAGGAAAAAAAGTGGGAAAAAAAAAAAAACATAGATCACAAACAGGACGTGAACCACGGTCTCCAGTGAACCCGTGACCTTCTCCAACCTCATTATACAGACTTTTTCACTCTTCAAAAGAAGGCTGTTATCGCTCTGCATCTAAAAATGCAAAATGCTATAGCCACTGCATCAAGGCACTGATGCAGAAGGGCACCCAGTGCACATCGCTGAGACGCCAGCAGGTTGTAAGCACTTCCCCACTGTCTTCTTTCATCATGTCACATTAAAAAACATTTCATGTTATAAAAATTATCATATATGAACACAATGGATGTATCGAATAAAGCTAAAAGCAAGCATCACTATGAGTTTAATATGGAAGAAGAATGTTGAAAAGACAAATATCACATTAAGGAAGAGTCTTCTTTGTTGCCAGCTGTGCTAATTATTTCATCTTTCTTCACACTTGGATTCAAGTCAACCTACATTAAGTAAACATTAACATTGTTCTGTTGTCATTCCAACTTAGTGAACTTTGTTTAAACCCAGAGAAATCTATGAAAATATTCAATAAAAAAGTCCACTTGTACTCATGCCACCATACAGTACAGTGCATATAATATTATTAGACACAACAGTAATGCTTAACGCTCTCACCCTCTTAATAGTTTTGGTCTAATTGTTTTGGACCTTGACAGCCTTGAAAGCATTGATCTAGCCCACATTTAAATTTGCAGGTAGCTTCAGCACTGGCAGGTGACTCATTAAATCTTAAGTTAGCGTCTCGACCACTCTGGAACAATCTGGCAGCCACCAGTCAGTAGGGAAAAACCTGCTAAAAACCACACCCTGCTACCACAGCTGACTTTTCTGCAAACATTTGCAAAATACTAGTGAAGCTATGAAAAGCGCAAGCCAAACCTATTCCTTCAAAGTTAAAATTGTGCCTATTGAAATGCAACTTTTACTTGGAAGGTGCATTTTGTCAAGTTTCAGTCCATCTCATAGACTAAATGGCGAGCATTTGGTGGCTTTCATGCAAACTACAGGCAACCCCAGGAATCTGCTAACACCAAAAAAAACTATTGCAGCGAGGTTTTTTGTGCAGCACCATCTTTGCGACTGACTAGCCTGCAGTCTCCAACAACTGCAGGCTAGTCAAGCTCCTTTGACCACTTTTCAACTGGTTGTAGAATAAATATTTTCCCTTGTGACCAACCAGGCTTGTGTGAACAAGGTCTTCTTTGACAATTCTTACTTTCATTATAATGAACCTATATAATATTACATAAGTACTAATATTACTGAGTACTGTGACTACATTATTAGCACAGTAACTCATAAATGAACATGATGTCTGCCTGAATTATGCAAATTCTCATTTGCAACTACTATGACTGACTTGACAAAACTCTTTGTTTTGTTCTCATTTGATGTTGTGATCCCAGGCAGGAAGAAAAATATAATAATTCATTCTATTGTTAGTATAGCAAAACAATGCAAACAAGCAGGTGCTTATTCTTGGCTTCTATTATAACAATTCAGAAAAATTCAGAATAAACTACAGAAGTCATGCTTTCTTCTATATGTTTTCCAAAGACAATAATAGAATTCCACTTTCCCACACTGGTTTTGATGTTATTAATGAGGAAAAAGATTTCACGACATATTTTCCCCAAATGTTCATTTTTTTCTGACTTTTAGAGCAGTGTGTATGTCTGTGTCACTATGGCTTCGTGTGCTACATTTGTACTGCAGTGCCTGCTTTTACTGTACCATGGATGGTACATGGATGTTCATATGTTTACATACAACATGCGTGTTTTTTCGTCAGTATTTCAGTGTTTTTGCCCTGTTGGAGTGCTCTCTTCAACTCGGCACCACTATCATTTAGCCTGTATGCTTTCTTTGAAGTAAACCTCAAAGACCAACATCAAAGCTTCATTTCTTACAAGAGAGCATGTTGCCTCCTCATGTGAGGAAAATATCAATAAGACTCTTCCCCTGCTATTATGATTTAATGGCTATGTTATTGAATGAGTGGAGTTGAAGAATTTATAATTAGTTTTCCTGGGGAAAATCATTACAATTTGATTAGCTCAACCCTAGTGTTTTACTGCAGTGCATATTTTGCATACTAAGTAGATTGTGTATTTGAAAAGGTTGTGTGTCGTGGTGTGTGTGTATGCAGGGTGGGGGTTAGGGTAAGGTGCAGTTGTGTGCACCAAGTTGTTGCGTTTGGGTTTTTGGATTTAAGCCTAGATCTGTGCACAAAACCAAAGCTGTCTGTGTGTGTGTGTGTTAGAAAATATGAACAAATAAAGTTGTTTTGCACAGATTTATTGTTAGTGTGCTGCTTTTTAAAACAAAATGTTGCACTAAAACCCCATTTAAAGGTTGCGATGTGTATAATGTCTGAATGTGGTCTTGCAAAATAAAATGTTGTGCAAGTATTCCTTCGTCTGCTCTCATCAACTCTAAATACGTGAGGTGAAGCCACGAGAATTAAATAAATAGTGTGCAAATAATTCTTTTCCATCTGTCCTTACCTGCTGGATTCTTTTATTATTTGACTGTGAAAATCTAGTTAAATACCACTGGTACTCCTGAGTAACTCAAAGTAATGTCAAACAAACCCATGAGAAGAAGTAGAGTAGTGTGAAGAGAATAAAAAGTTTAGTACTTATCATGTGAAAACGCAGTTTTACCATGTAAGACCATGGAGCCATTCCAGGCATAAAAACTGAGTCTTCATTACTCCCATTCTGTGAGAGAAGCTCACCTGTCAGTTGGGCAGTGATGTGTCAGGACTGCTGGATGGTGTCGACAGCCTCTGTAACGTAACTTCCACTGGACTGTGTCACTTACCATCCCAGCGGAATATAAGTGAGAGAGAGAGAGCTAATTGGCTGAAAAATGAAGTGAAAACAAAAGGAGGAGTCTGGATCATTTAAAGAAGTAAGAACCCCCCCCCCACACACACACACACGACTGAACCAACTCGTATTAGCTTAGTTTGAATCATCAAAGTATGATGAGGTAAAAATGAGGTAAAAAATACACTTCTGCAAGTTTGTGAATGGCAACCTGACACTGGATGCAAGTGTTATGCTGGGTGATTTTGGGGATTGACGGGTTCTACTTGCACCTCCTTCTCACAGCATGGTGAGTCTGAGCCACCATGCTGTGAAAGCTGCCACTTCCCTGACTGTATCTCACTGCCTGAAGAGATCAAACCCAAGCAGATATGCAGATGGATGTCACTGCCCAGTGAGCGCTCCAGTAGACCTGTTGGAAATAAATTACTGTGTGATGATGATACACTGTTGGATACTAACTAATCTCAAATCAGACTCAAATCAAAGGGGGAAAACTGATCCTACTGTCTATAACAGATGATATGCGTATGACTGAAAGTATATCAAAGCATGTGATCAAGCTGCTATTCAATATTTTATCCAATATTTATTTATTTTTCTGTGTTGTGGCTATTTTTTATGTACAGTGAGAGAAATGATTACTTCATCCCCAGCAGAATTTATAAGATTGCTCACTTCCAAAGAAATGAACAGTCTCTATGGTAGTTTCATTTTAACGAGAGAGACAATATCAATCACAAATTCTGAAAGAATACATTACATAAAAGTTACAAATTGCAGGTCACTGAATGAAAAAAGTAATTGATCCTCAAGCAAAGCATGGCTTAGTGCGTGGTTTGCAAGCTACTCTTTGCATAAACTCTAAATCCTTTAGGTTTCTTGGCTGCCGCTTGCTAACTCAAAGCTTCTGCTCCCTCCACAGATTTCAAGGTATGAGCATCTCAAACTAACTAGGCTACTTCATGACATTAATGTGCTTCTTTTTTAGCCACTTCTGTGTTGCTTTGGTATGTTTTGGCTCAGTGTCATGCTGGAAGACCCAACCATGACCCATTTTCTGTGTTTTGGCTGACAGAAGGAGCTTTTGGTCCAAGATTTTACAGTACATGGCCTCTTCCACTGGTCCCTCAATGTGGTGAAGTTGTCCTGTACCCTTAGCAGAAAAACGGCCCCAAAGCATAACGTTTCCTGTTGATTGTTCCAGCTGCCATCAGATCAATAACAAGCTCCTCCTATGTAGTTTTGAGCTGAACCGCCACCTTTCTCATGATCTTTCTTACCTCATGAAGCAAGATCTTGCACAGTACTCCAGACCAAGGGTGATTGGTGGTCATTTTATATTTCTTCCATTTCTGAACAAACGCAAGTTTGCTGCCGATGGTCTTGTAGTCCATTCCAGCCTTGTGCAGGTCTACAGTCTTGACGCTCTTTCCCAGCTCTTAGAGCTTGTCTGTGTAGAAATGTGAATGCCTGTCTGTGCACAGGTGCGCATTATACACAGTTGATTTCAGGAGTATCTGTCATTGGCTGATTGAATATAATAGCTAATCTGTGAAGGGCCAGAATTCTGTCTGGGTTTTCCTCAATTTATAACTTTTATGTAACATGTTTGGGGTTTTTTTGTTGTTGTTATTTTTCTTTGGTTGATATTCTGTCTCTAAATAAAACTAATTTGTGGTGTCCACATAGTGTTCTGTCAGCCATCGAAAATCAACTTGACAGTGCTGACCTTTAAGGGTGGGAGAGTCTATAATGGACGGAAGCTTTAGTTGCTTATTAGCTCTGTTGCAAATTCACTGATATTTAGTCCTCCTTGGTTGGAGTGTTACATGCTCCACAGGATGCAGATAGTTCAAATAGGTCTCCTGGATACACTTCACAGTTCTTGTCCCATCAAATCTGAGCCAAAACATCTGATTAGTTTTTATGCTGGCACTGACAGCTCTCATAAAATCCGCATAATCAAAACAGTTTAATCAGTTAATATATTTGTGGATCACACAAATCCAGCTTTTCTTTGTTCAGGCGGGCCACGAGGTCAAGCTCAGCTGCACTCATGGCAGACGAGCTCTGCATAGAAGGGTAGCAGATAATCCCTCAGCTGATTTCCTTTTATGCACCCCAGGGGCAAATCTCATATAGAGTGCACTCTTTAAGCTCCTTTAGCCTGTTAACCTGCTGTTCATCTGCAGGTCGCTTTGCAACCCACCTCTACACCAGCTCCTCCTTCTCATGTTATCTGATTTAATCAATGTCACATCTATGGCCACTGATACTCTGGTCTGAAAAAGGCGGTTGCTGCTGTCCCTGCTTTTATACTGACCACAGGTGTACGTGGATGTGGAAGTCACAAAACAGAACTAATCCATTCAAATATAGATAGTCTTTTCATCGACTTGCATGTGTTGGTTTTAAAGAAAGGGGGAAGAAAGAAAAAAAAGCACTCAAGGCAAGGCATTCTGTCTGCAACAAGCAAAAAACTATGTCAGCGACAGAGAACACATGTACAGTAGAAAGCTCCAGGGAATCAACTCAGAGTGCAAGTGATTTGATGAAAGCAGTTACTTTGCACAGCTTCTGACAGTATGTACCTAAATCAGGTGCTTCTCAGAACAAGAACCACAAAAAGACTTCTTTCCTTTGTAGAAGTACACACATTTATTGAGTTTTGTTGACTGACATGTAGAAACAGTTTACACAACTGATTCTGTGATTTCCTATAAGAAAAAAGAAAATAGTCCAATTTGCTCATGTTCAGTCAAATAATTGCCAGAAAATTCACATTTTAAAAAAAATGGGAGTTTATTGAACTTTCAGACAATTAAAAAAAAAAAAAAAGGCTTTTTGTCTATTTGAGTTTTAATTTGTATCATTTTGGCCAAATGTGACATTTATGCACAATTTATTGCTTTCAAATGTATTGTGCAATGAATTCAGGGTTTTCAGAAAAGAAAACTGGGCCTCAAAAACTCATGGAACAAATATGATACAGCTGCAGGGTTAGAAGGGATTTACACTTGTTCAATGCTACATTTAGAGCCACACTTAATACAGTCTTGCCGGGTACGTATGAAGCACTTTTTTCCAGCTGCTCTACTTCATTGTCTCAATATTTTATACGTACTTTATATTGATGTAAATTCTGTGGTTTTGCAGTCTGGCCTGTCAGCAATTCTTTGACATTCTTGACGGTGTAATGGTGTGGCTCGGGGGGACGGGGGTCAGAAACACCTCTGTATTGTATGAGATTAAAAACAGAGTTTGAGTGAAATGCGCTCCCTTTGTTTGCTCTCGGGCATGTTCTCGCTCTCACTCAATAACTGCAGGGCCGACTTTTATCTGAGTTCAGGCTTCTCCCATATCCTTGAGACATTAGCAATAAAAAATAAAAAAAGAATGGGTAGAGGTCACACTCGTGGTGTTAGTGTGGCATTACATTTACTACAATGTCTATATCACCTCCATAAAACTGAGCATTTCTCCTCAGTCATTGGTCGTAACCATTTGGAAGCAATTCAGATGGGCTGTACTGGCTTTGATAAAGATGGATATTGCCAGAGGGAGGGTACCCATTTCAGATGCTACAATAACGACAATATCTTGCCCTATTTTCAGCCTATCCGGTGCAGGTACCTCAGTAGTACTGTCATTTAAAATTACAGTTAAATTAAAAATTCTCAATCTGGCTAGCGGAGCTTCCCAAATAGACACAGAGAAAGAATTGTAACGGTGTAGGGAAGAAGTCGGGAATATTGATGAAGTTTGGCAATTTGAAACAGTGACTTGCAAAATAATAGACAGGTGTTGAGTTCAACTGAAAGGAACCGAAATAGTCTTTCCCCGTATTTGCAGCTAAGAGGCTAACAAACCTGTTACAGGATTGGAAATATAAACGAGGGTTACCTGATCAGGCACGGGGGGGGGGGGGGGGGGGGGGGGGCTAGAGGGGCTTGAGCACCCTCCCCTTTAAACCTCTCTGCACGGCCCTGTACCTGATCAACTAGAGCCTAGAATTTCAAATAGCAACTGCTGAAAAAGTTATAAGAAACAAACAAATCTTTATGACACAAGTGTTTTTGTCACATTGTGCTTTTGTTTCTGGTGTTAATTGTTATGACACTGGTCCAAAAAAAAAAAAAAAAAAAAAAAAAGTCAGTCTCTACAAACTGAACCAGTAAATACAGCATAAAAATATGAATAAAAAACAAAAACATCAAAGTAAAACATCAAAGCAGAGCAAATATAGCACTCGGTGACAAATTATATTTGCATTAATTGTTATTCTCCAACAATACAACATACAATTTTTTTTTTAACCAAAAACAAACAAAACCAAAAACTCCAAATGCCGTCCCCTTTTTCAGTCTTCTGATTTAGACCAGTACAATCATGAATCATAGACAAGGCAGATTAATTATAATCAAAGTTCACTAATTTGATGAGGCACACAGAATTTGACAACCGTTTACCTGATCAAGACAGGCACAGGTGCAAACTTCCAAAAAGCAAAATCAAAAGGGACAAGCACAATGAAGGCAAAAGGCTTTTAACCTCGAGGTCCAAGGTAAAAATAAAATACGCTTGTGTGTTTGCTAGAGGGAAAATTAAAAATAAGGAAACGTGTTCAGTTAGGTGACAAAGAGAGTTCACAGGATTAATCCAGTCTGCACATCCAATGATTCAGTTGCCTGTAGAATCATCCTTTAGCAGCAACAAGTTGAAGTAATTATTTTCTGAATGACTTTGTCAATCTCTTACATCATTTTTATTTTTCTCATACTCTACTTTTCAACATTGCTTGAGGTTTGCTGTCATTCATTTAAGCATTGCTCTCACCACGGCATTGATAGGTTGAGGTCTGGACTTTGATTGGGCCATTGAAAAACATTGATCTTTTTTTTTTTCAGCCATTCTGTTGTAGATTTGCTGCTGTGCTTGAGATCATTGTCCTGTTGCATGGCCCAATGTGGGACATACTTTAGCAGTCAGATGGCTTCACATTAGAGTCTAGAACAGGGGTCGGCAACCCTAGGGTTAACTGATGGCACGACCATAGCTGGACTGACCATCGAGCATACCGGGCATTTGCTCTATGGGCCAATGATTTTTTTTTTTTTGGTAACTGTATAAACAATGAGAGGTGGTGGATTGGCCAGATGCTGGCCGGTGTGTAAAAATAACTCAGTTGTTTGGTGGTGGCTATGGCGGAGCTTCCACAGATTCAGTAAAATTAACAAGTGGTGGAGGCCAGCAGGTGGATGAGGGACGAGGAGTGGCAGGAGGAGCAGAGACCCGAGGCGGCTGCCGGTCCGAGCGTCAGGTGAACTGAACTTCAGGTAAAACTTCAGACTCGGGGACCATGCCATTGTTTTTGTAGCCATTTGCCTCGTTGCTGGGTTTCAAAAATAGTGGTTTTAATTTTTGTGAATGAGATGCTCTCATGACTCATCAATTAACACTACTGACCAGCCAATCGATGACATGCAGTCTGGCGAAAAGATATTTTAGAATATGCTCGGATCGCTTGTAGCCCCAGTAGAGGGTTACAAGCGATCCGAGCATATTCTAAAATATGCTTGGATCCTGAATGCCATGGTGAACTGTACTGAGTCGATCCAAGTAGGTACTAATGGACAAGGGGCTTTTGAGACATGTTGTTTTTTTGTTTGTTTTCCATTTCTCACACAGTCCTTCAGGGAATTTGCTGGGAAAAGCACTCCTGGGAAGGGTGGGATTGAGTTAACACACAGCAGACCAGCAAACTGCTCAAACTTCTGCTTGTACAGAGGTGCTCACACTGATCAGTTAAACAAATGCATTTGATTACTTTGCTGACTTTTGGTACAAGGGTTGGTTCCAATCACAATATTCCCATGACCTGCATCTCACATTTCCAAATTAATTATCTTGAGAGTTTAATACCAAGAGCTCAAGGCCACTACTCACCACTAATCCTCTTCAGCAGACTTAAAGATAGGACATTGTACTCCTTTTTCTTTTCTTCTTAACTTTGAATTTTGGTTAAGCTACAAAAGAAGCACATCTCTTGTTCTCTTGTGTTGAAGTCTACTATTGTTCTTATCTATCCATCCACCCAAGCACCTCCCTATTTTATTACCGTCTTTCTTGCAACAGAAATGTACAGAAATGTTTTTGTGCAGACAATGTGTTTTCCAAAGAAACTGTTTTAAAAGAAACAGTGATGCATATGTTGTATGTTTCTGGAGAGTTTCACTTTGGATGTGGAATTATCTGAAACAGAGGATAAGGTACTGGCTGACAGGTAAATAAAGAGACAAAATATACTGATTTGAGCTGACTGACACCATTGCAATTTTACTGTAGGAACTAAGTGTATTAGCATTTTACACTTCCTACAGACGTCTAGCTACACTGCTTTGAACTGCAGCTGAAGTATATGTGTTTAAAAAGTTCTACACATAAAAATGAAAAACATTGCCTCGTTTACATTTTAGGATCCTTCTTTTTAAATAAGGACAGAGTTTTGTTTTATTTTTATGGACTGAAGTTTGAAGCGATGTCTCATCCAAGTCAGTTTCCAAAAGATAGTGATGTTAATTTACTAGTTGAAACACAGGAAAACTTGAGACAAACACAAAACATTTGTTACTTTAGGCTTAAAGCTTTCCTTTCTGATAAAGCTTAGAGCTGGATCAGGTGACCCTGAATCCTCCCTTGGTTATGCTGCAGCAGGCTAGACTGCTGGAGGCTTCTAAAGATGCACTGAGTATGAGGTGAGTGAAAAAGAAACACTCTTCTTCACTCACCTAACACTCAGTGCACCTCTTTTTATTCTCTGTGGATTTATTCATCACCCTGCAATTACTCATTATTTATTATAAAAATACCTCTGGCTCTCTTCCACCCCATGCCTTATCCTATCTGCCTCCCCTTCGACCAGTCGATGCAGATGGCTGCCCCTCCCTGAGTCTGGTTCTGCCTGAGGTTTTTTCCTTTTCAGAGGGTGGGAACCTCTTTACCTTATAAAACTGAATTGAATTGAATGTTCTGGAGAATTTCTATGGGCAGTATTTCTAGGCATAGCCAAGTGGCAGAAGGCTTCCACTTGGGTGGACTCAGCATCTTGTCCCTGCTTTTCATAGATGATGTGGTTCTGTTGGCTTCATCGGGTGATGGCCACAAGTGATGGGAGAAGGGAGCAGGAGATCGACAGATGGACTGATGCTGCAGCTGCAGTGATGCGGACGTTGTACCGTCTGTCGTAATGAAGAGAGAGCTGAGTGTAAAAACGAAGCTCTCGATTTACCATTCGATCTACATCCCTACCCTCACCTATGGTCAACAATCTTTGGGTAGTGACCGAAAGATCGAGATTGAAGCTGCGGAAATGAACTTTCTCAGAAGGGTGGCCTCTCCCTTGGAGATAGGTTAAGGGGCTCAGAGTAGAGCTGCTGCTCCTCCACATTGAAAAGAGCTAGTTGAGGTGGTTTGGGCACCTGACAAGGATACCTCCTAGATGCCCCCTGGGTGGACAAGCTGGAGGAGGTAGCTGGGGACAGGGAGGTCTAGGATTCTCTGCTTAGGCTGCCCCCTGCTAAGCAGAAGTGGGTGGGGGGGTGGATGGACTGAAATAAAGCTGCTTTAATCCGAGCGTGTCAATAAATAATAATTCCAAAAAATCATGCCAAAAGAAACCCATATGTAACGTGTGCTGGGATTTTCAGTTTCGCGTCTGTACTACAAATAGAAAATGAAACCACAGCATATCTCGACACATTTTTTTTGTTTTATTTTTATTGTTAGAAGTTTTAATAAAGTGTAAGGTCTACACTGTTAAAAGCTTAAGTCATCTACTATGGGGACCTGCTGCTCATGCAAGGTCTTTGCTAACTCTACAGGAAACAGTGCACTTGCTCTAAAGGGGACTGGAAATCCCCAGTAATCATTACTTTCATTATAACTTATATATCAAATCCTTTAGAATGCTTGAATAAAGCAAGATCTAGGAGAGTGGAATGTATCTTGCAAGAAACAAGTTACCAAGACTAGCTGGAGTGTTTTCAAGTGGCAGCGGTTTCGTTCTTCAGAAGAAGAGTGCCATCAAGAGGACTCAGATTTATTTAGGTGATTATATTTGCCCTCGATACTGAGCAGAAACGTGTGAGCTGTGTGGAAATGCTGCTCAAAAAGGGCCTATGAGAATTTGGTACAACAGATGGGTAACGTAAGAGACGAGGAGCAGAGAAGTGCATCGTTGCTGGGAAAGAGCAGAGTCAGTTTACAACAGTGACTTCATGACCACTCTCACATGAGCTGATCTGAAAGCAAACAGCACTAATGCAAACCCTCTTTACCTGCGACACACTGAACAAATCAGCTTTCACGCTTAAATGTATTCAGTGACTTAACACCGAATACATCTGTTCCAGAAGGCTCTTGTCTTTAATTAATTGCAGCACTACCTGAAACATGGATAATGTTTAAAAAGGTGATGAAACGGGTACAGTACTATTCCTTCAGCGAAGCTAGACAGCTGTTTGGTGGAATGACATAAGATCTGAAAGATCTTAAAACATTCTCATTTGCTCTTATCCCTTGAGACACATACTATGCACATGCACTGAATAAAGCTATGAGGGTTTTGAAGTGTTCATTACCACAAGAAATAATACTAATACAAAGTGGAACCTTTAGAAACTAGTAAGCAAGATAAATTTGCCAATCGGTTTAGCATTCAAGTTATGTTCTTGCAAAGAAGCTATGTTCTGTGCCTTTGCCATATTTCAAATGCCAGCTAGAACAGCCTATTAATGTAATACACTAACTGACTCTGGTGCCCTGTTGAAGATAGTCGTGTTAGGATACGACCTCAGCACATTTTTCATTGATCTAATAATCCATCTCCATGTGCTGGCAGGCTGAACTATGTCAACCAGTTTAGAAAATTGGGCTGGAAACAAATTACTGTCAATATTAATTAAAATGTATTTTTTATTTACAGTTTAATCTATAAAATGCTGTGAACACAGAGTCATCACTGCTTCACAGAGTCTGGGTGTCTTCAGTTTGCTTTATTTGTCTCATATACAGACAGAAAGATGTTTAATTATAGTAAAACTAGAAGAGAAGAGAATGTTTTGCATTTTTTCTTCACAAATGATTTGATATTTTTTGTCTTTATACACTAATCCTTCCATTGGCTTAGAAAAAGATTTGGAGTGATTGCACAGAAAATTACTGCAAAGTCAAAAGACGAATGCACATTTTGTTCATTGTGTTTTGTCATTTCAGAATATTTTTGTCGTTTACTTCTAATAATTGATCACATATATTGAAAAAGTAGAGTGATAAATAAAATAAATGCAAATAAATGTGATTACAGAATCTCTTACAGATTGCTGAACTTCACCTTTTCCATCACTCAAGTCTGCGTCTATCTAGTGAAGACCCTGGCTCTTTGTTGGAAAACAGTGAAGTTTCTAGTATATTTAACCTCCATATACTTAGCAATCTTATCGCTAAAGGAAATAAAATCAGGTAGCGTTTTCTCATAAATGTTTCCCCCCCTTATGGGTTTTATCGTTCGGTGCAGTGGTATTGCCATTTACCTCAGAGCAAGAGAAGCTGAATAGGAGTTGTTTACTTCATTGTCATTTGTGTCTATTGTATCTAAAAGGACCACCTGCTAGCTGGGAAGTGTCGTGGAAAGCCTGGGTGCGACTCATAATTGCCACTGGGGGGCTGGTAAATAACAGCATGCTATTTCACGGGCTCACAGCCCTGCTACCGTAATAAGCCACGGTGCTGTTTTCACTTTTCATTAGAGAAGGTCAGAGCTAATTTAGGACATTTTGGTGACAGAGTAAGGTGGTGAATGTGTGAGTGGCGGGGATAGGAGGAGTGTGTGGTGACAGGATGGGAGGAGGTTAGTATTTAGCTCAGTTGCTATGCTGGTGGATTTTTTTTAGGGGGTGCGGGGTGGGGGTTAGAGAGCTGCTCTGACAGTGATAAGATGAGTAAAACAAAGCGGTGTTGCAATCGCATGCGCTCATGCTCGCCCACATAGACATAAACGCGCCCAAAATCTTTGTCTCAGGCAGCTGTGTCAGTGACCTCTGCTACTTTAATTAATCCCTGATGACGTGAAGCAAAAAAGCCATTAACATTCATCAGTGTAATGTGTGCGGTATTAATATGATTAAGTGTGTGTGCATATTAGAACTGTAAGGTAGAAAAATAGTCAAAAATAAATTGCTTTTAAATGTCTGGGTCGTCCCTGCAACTCGGGCAACGTTTGGTTAATTACACTGCTCATCAGTTAAGGGAGCTTATATAGGTCTTTGGGTTGATCTAGCAGGAGGGAAGCGAGTGTGAAAGCAGCTGCAGTTCTCTGGAAGCATAATCGCTGCATTTGAAAACTGTTTTAAAAATTAGAGGTATATAAATATAATTTCAAAGAGATGTGATCACTTATAGCCACCTCGAAAATCCACCTGGGGGTTGGTTCAGTGGTTCAGTCAGTCAGACAGACTGACTCACTGACTGACTGACTAACATTCAGCGGACAGAAGCCCCTGAGCCTTTTCCCTTTAAAAACCCAAACAAAGCAATATTTTCATCTACTTCTTTGTTGTGAGGAACAGTAGTCGAAAATAAGCAGCGAATAAAACGGACTTCAGCTGTGGTATTAAAAAACAAACAAAAAACTTATTACTAGTGTATTAAATCCACACTTTAAATGTTATGGGACTGGTAACCGGTTCACTGTTGAATTATTTTAAATAGCTCCAATCACTGTTCACCTCATTAGGAACACCTTGCTAGCACTGGGTTAGAGTCCCTTTTGCCTTCAGAGCAAATAATCAACAAGGTGCTGGAAACATTCGTCAAAGATTTTAGTCCATATCGATATGATAGCAATAACAATCTAACAGCAGCAGCCTGAACACCAGATAGAAGGTAGGATGGATCCATGATTTCATGCTGTTTATGCAAAACTCTGACCACACTTACTGAACTCTGCAGCAGAAATCGAGTTTCGTCAAAACAGGCAATGTTTTTCCAATGCTGCAGCCAATATGTCCATCAAGGTTCTGTGTGTTGTGAATTCAGAGATGCTCTTCTGCATGCCTTGGATTTAAAAGTTGGTCATTTGATGTCACTGCTGCCTTCCTATCAGCTCAAAGCAGTTTGGTCATTCTCCTTTGGTATTAACAAGGCATTTTCGGCCAGAGAACTGACACTCCCTGGATATTTTCTTTTTTTAAGACCATTCTTTGTGAACTCTAAGATGGTTGTGTGGGAAAATCCCAGTAGAGCCACAGTTTCTGAAATACTCAGCCCAGCCTGTCTGGCTCCAACAGCTAAACGACATTCAGTTAAGTCACCTTCCTTCTCCATTCTGATGCTCTGTTTGAACTTAAGCAGGTCATGGGTTGAGTTGCTGCAGTATAGCTGGCTCATTAGATATTTATGTTAGCAGGGGCTGAACAGGTAAAGGGATATCCAATGTAGTAAACATATAATACATTTACATAGTTACCATGGTTTCACAATTGTTTTTTAATAAAATGTGTAATTAAAGGCAAACAAATATGCTCATGTAAATTTTATTGTGGTGGCAAAAGAAAATCACAAATCAGAGTGTATTGGATGAAAAAAAATTTGACCTGTTTATCAGTTGAAAGTAGACCCAGACACATGTCAAAACAGGCATTTTGTTTCCTCTCTGTGTGTACAGTTCATGGAATTACGCGGCAAAGTGTGACATCCCTGCTTTCCCCATAACAACACTCTGGCTCATGTTTTCCTGCGTTTTTATCACTCCACACACACAGCACTGTCATTACCAGGCACTGGACAAGGAGTACAGAGGAGGCAATTACCTGTAAATTGGTTTCATTATGTGTAAAAAAACAAAAAAACAAAAAAAAACAACAGCCCCCCCCTGAAAAACAGCCTGAGAATGCATTACATTTTGCTCTCAAGAAGCAAAAGAAGGAGGTTGTGATAGGGGGTAATTTAAGCGTGAGATTTAATATGCCCTCGTAATGTGCCTGCTTTTTTTTAATGGATTACCAAGCATAAAGTCCCTCAGAGCTCTTCTCAGAAAGACAGCTCCGTGTGGAGAGATAGACAGAAACATAGCTCCAACCGAGGTTGGAGATAAACATACACATTGAATGACATTTTACCTTGTCACTCTCCAAGCTATGCCATTATCACAACAGTCAATTTCAGCCTGGTCTCGAAGAAATATGAAAAAAAAAGTACGACCTCTTAACACTGCATTCTGCACTGGCACATAATGTGTTAAAATCACACGCCAGCCCCAGCGATTTGTTCAGTGCTCTTGTGGGATGAGCATGAGATGCTGGTCGTGTCGGCACTCTGGTTTACTACTAGCTGTAGTTTATAACTTAGACTGCAGTTCCTTTTAAAATCAGTGCCTCCACTCACCTCTATTTGAGCCTGCTCGGGATGCCATCAGCTGGGTGAACAGAAGCAATACTGAGCAGCAGATCTCCAAGTTTGACCCGATTCTAGAAAATTAGGGATTCCCATAATTGCTAGATATATAGGACTTGCATTCAGTGCTCTTCCCTTGCTCTTCATTCCACAGAGCCACAGTGGATATAAATCCACATGCACAACCGCTGCCCAAAGCAAGGCTATGATCATTTTCTTACCCACAGTTTGGAATCCTGGTCTATCCAGCTGGCTCACAGGGCTGATGTGACCTTGAGCTCTCAGTGCTGCTGCCTGCAGTGTACAGAAGCTAACTCTTATACCCAGATGAAAAGGCTCAAGACCTGAAGGTTCTGGTTCCCACCAGTTCACCCAGACCAATGCAGACAAATTCACAAATCCACAAATAAACATCCATGTCAAAGGTACAGCTCTGATCATTAGTGATACCATCTTCAATAATGTTAAAACAGGTTCAGCATTAACGAGTTGCTTCCCAGTTATCACTGTTGGCAAAACAGAGCAGAACCTTGAAAATGAACCAGACATTCAAGTGATATCTGTAAAGAACGCTCCGAACTAGTCCAAAAATCTTTGCACATTTGTTTTGCTCTTTGAAAGTTCTGTTTACTCCCTGATCCCACTTGTGGTTTCCAGAGACCCAGCATGCATCAGTCAATGTGTAGCCAATATCAAAGTCTTCTGGGAATGCAAGACTGTATCGGTGCATTCCAGAAAAAGTCTGAATTTCTGTCAATAACTGGACAATAATTATTTTGGACTTGAACTCATCATGTCAATGTCACACCTGTAGATAGTCCCCACATGTATCTGTGTCCTGCCTCTAGAATCCCATTTCCAACAACAGGACATGGTATTCTTGGTGTTCTCTGTGGGGAGCTGGTAACATCTAAGCTTGTATCCTCTCCACGTAATACTCCCCGAAACACAGAAGGAAGTGCAACAGATGAATGTAAGGATGCTTTGTAAGAAATTTTTAAATGTATTTAATTTATATTTGAGACATGGAATATCTCCGCAGCCTGAATTGTAACATTTCCTTGACTTTTTGGGAGAGGTAGTGCCTTCTCATTTTTGGTTTGGTTGTAACCATCGTGTTGGCCACAATTGAGCTTAATTTTCCTGCACCATGTGCCGGTTTTTAGTGACCTGTTCTGTCCTTCAGACCTCTAAAACAGAACCTCTTTGTGCCTTTTAAAGCATTAAATGTCCTTGCTTCACATTACATCATGGACTCATTAACCCCTTATGCGACACTCACTGGGCCCTGCTGGTTATTTATAGGTCATGGCTATCTGACCAGGCATTTTCCATTAAAGCCCCCAAACTGGGGAGCGTTTTGCCTGTTGAGAACAAACCAGCAACATCTTTATCATCTTTTAAATTAATTCTTGAATCACTTTATGATCATAAGTCTTGATATTGCTTTTATTTCTGTCTATTTTGTATCTATTTGTTTTTAAGAACTTGTATTCTTGCTCTTCTTTTTTTGTTAATATTTGTAATTTGTTAATAACTTTCTGCAAGTTTTAGGAACCGTGTCATATAAATAGAAAAGTTGATGCTGTTGTTATTAATATCAAATATAATATATCAAAGTTTTGCCTAAATCACTTGCAGTATAAAACATAGTGAAGATAAATAATCTTATTAAGTGTGCCTATGCGAAGGCACACTTATTACTATTGCTCGGATTTATTATTATTATTGTGTGGATGCTTTAAGCATCCACACTATTGAGTTCCTGTTTCTCTTTATTCTTTATACTTTATTATTCCAGTTGCTTCCGTACACTTTTTGGCACTTAACTACTTCCACAATTTTCAGCCGATTTTCACCGTTCAAATTTTAAACTATTCTGCTATTTCTGCTAATGATCGCTATGATTTTTGCTATTTTTTGCTATTATACTTTTTAAAATATTCCACTTTTTTCCTTTAATTTGTCCCATTGAAATGAATGGGAAACTTCCAAAATTCTGCTAAATTTTGCTTGTTTTTGAAACTTAACTACTTCCTCATACTTTCACCTAGAACAACCATTCAAACTTTAAAATGTTCACAAATTATTGGGCTATTCAGGTATGATTCAGCTTTTTCAAATCTTTTACCATTTTACTTTTATGCCTCTTAAAGTTTTCAGTTGCACAATTGTGATTTTTCACAAAATACATGCGTTGTTATGGTTGCTATGCTCTTGGCTTCCAGTGTGTCACTGAAGCTTTTGCAATTTTCACTTCATGTCCGAACAACTTCTTGCTACTTGCTCAATTTTCACTCAACTTCCACAAATTATACATCAAAACGTAGGTATTTTTGCTGGCTTTCAGAAAATGTCACTATCATTGTTGTGGGATTTATAGAATTTTGGCAAATCTCCTCAGACCAACACAAGGTCAGAAAACTCTCCATACAAAGTCAATGGAGAGTTTGTTCAAAATCATCGCTGGATTTCTGTAATGAGAGGCATATTCGAATCGTCATATCTCCTTAACGAAGCAAAGTTAAGACATGAGGCTTGTCCTGGTATATCTTCAGACACTCCTGACGCTCACAATTCAAGAATTGTTTTCTCACCTATTACCATTTGGCCATGAATTATGTTTGTTTGAGGGTAGGAAATTTGTCCCTCGCTCAGATTTCTTCAGATTTCAAAGTCTGGAAATGAACCACTTTTTTCTCTCGTCATAACTTTTTGTTGGATTTCCACAGAGACCTGAAAATTTCCATGATTGTTCACCAAAGCCTGCTGTCTCTTACGGTGAAAGAATGATATCGATATTCCAAATAGATTTCGAGTTACAAAGCGTTGTTTGAGGGCAAGTCAAGGCAGTTTTTGCTTCGCTCTACTCAGTTATGGTGAATTACAAGTCAAATATCTTTAATAATTCATATTTTAATGATAAATTGTTAACACTTGAAGATTCCCCCATCTCTTCTGAACAAAACGGTGTAAGAATGACCGCTCTAGCCCCTACGGTTAGGAAATTATGGTCATTTGTTTGAGGGGAGTCCTCACTATGAGAAATAGGCTGCAATAATCCTGTGCCTCTCTGTGCTGCGTGTGTAAAAAGATGCACCTGTTTTGGCGGGAAAATGTAAACGGCCACTCTGATTGGTGGATTTAAATTCGGCAGCTCTCTCCCTCTGTGTGTGTGTGTGTGTGTGTGTGTGTGTGTGTGTGTGTGTTTAGTGGGAGAGAGAGGACCCTGCCCTTATTTGGCAGCATGTCATTGTAGGATTTAAATTGAATATAGTTAGACTGGTTGACTGGATTAGAGCCTGTGTTTGTGTGTCCCTCTGTGCATTTGTGTTTCAATATGCCTCCATATTTGTAATTTTGTAAGTTATTACTATTCTGCTAAATCATAGTATTTCTGGTACTTTTCGGTACTTGTGCTAAATACAGTATTTCTGCTAAATCATACTATTTCTGCTTTTCATAAGATTTGTGCCTAATATAGTATATCTGCTAAATTATAGTATTTATTCTTTTTATAGGATTTGTGCCTAACATAGTATTTCTGCTAAATTATAGTATTTCTGCTTTTTATACTATTTGTGCCTAATATAGTATTTCTGCTTTTTATAGGATTTGTGCCTAATATAGTATTTCTGCTTTTTATAGGATTTGTACTTAATATAGTATTTCTGCTTTTTATAGTATTTGTGTTAAAACATAGTATTTCTACTAAATGTAGTATTTATGCTTAATCATAGTATTTCTATATATTTCTGCCAGGTCCCCAGGCAGCCAATCCTCTGTGAGGACTGAGACATTCAAATTTTCAAATCAGGGCCTGCACGGTTTCCCAGCCAATCATATATGTGTCCTGAGGCATTCAAATTTGCATATTGGGGCCTTCATGGCTTCTAAGCCAGCCAATCATATCTGAGGGCTGAGGAATTCAAATCCACAAATGAGGGCCTGCACAGCTTCCCAGCCAGCCAATCATGTATGTGGGCTCCAGGTATTCAAATTTGCATATTGGGGAATTCGTGGCTTCTAAGTCAACAAGTCATCCATGTCATATATCTCTAAAAATTCATATTTTAATGATAAATTGTCAACACTTGAAGATTCCCCCATCTCTTCTGAACAAAACGGTGTAAGAATGACAGCCTATTTCTCACTATGAGAAATAGGCTGCAAAAATCCTGTGCCTCTCTCTGTGCTGCGTGTGTAAACAGATGCACCTGTTTTGGCGGGAAAGAGTGCACAGGCTCTCTGATTGGTGGATTCAAATTCAGCTGCTCCCAGGCTGACCTAGAAACTTACTTCTCTCTCCCTGTGTGTGTGTGTGTGTGTGTGTGTGTGTGTGTGTGTGTGTGTGTGTGTGACAGAGAGAGAGAGAAAGAGAGAGAGAGAGAAAGCCTTTTAATGGGATGATCTCATTCTAAGATTCAAATTCAATATATTTAGACTGGGTGACTGAATTGGATCTTGTGTGTGTGTCTCTCTGTGCATGTGTGTTTCCTTATGTGTACATATTTGTGATTGTGTGGCTGTTATAGATTTTTTTGCTGATTTTTTTTCATTTAACAAGTATATTTGAGGGACCCTCAGCATGTTCAGCATTTTTTCAGCTGTCCATTTTGCTTTTCCAATTTTTCTGTTTAACTTATTACTATTGTGCTAAATCATACTATTTCTGCTTTTAATAGGATTTGTGCTTAATATAGTATTTCTGCTTTTTATAGGATTTGTGCTTAATATAGTATTTCTGCTAAATGTAGTATTTATGCTTAATCATACTATTTCTATATATTTCTGCCAGGCAGCCAATCCTCTGTTAGGACTCAGACACATATCACATATCAGGGCCTGCACGGCCTTCCAGCCAGCCAATCATATCTGAGGTTTTCCGTTTCCTCTCTCGTCATATCTCAGCGACGGATGTACATAGAGCAATGAAAATCGCAGTCAAAGTACACCAAAGTCCGCTGATTCACCCAGTACAAGAATTATGCTTCTAGTCCACCTAGTTTTTGAGTTACACAACGTTTTGTAACTCCAAAAAACGGCGTTTGTCGCCTCTCACCGCGATCTAATTCTGACTACTCATCACCCTGTTTTTCCAAAGCGGCTGCTCTCTTTCCCAGTGGCGCAGTTGGTAATGACACGGGTCTGCAAGCCAAAGATCGTGGGTTCGATTCCACCTTGGTCAACATGTTTTTTTCCCTACAAATTAATACACTGTCACAGACCAGTAATTCATATTCATCATTTATTACAATTCTGCAAACTTTTATGATTTTACCAGCTTTTCTAATATGGACCTCACATTCTTGTTAACACTCCATGGCACAAATACTCTTCCCTTTAGGCTATTTCTCCCATTTTAAAGTATTACTCCTCCATAATTGTAATTCTGTTAAATCAAAGTACTTTTACTACATCTTAGTATTTCTGCTAAATCATACTATTTCTACTATATTATATTTTTCTTTCTAAATATAGCATTTCTGCTATATAATTATATTTCTGCTATGTTATAATATTTGTGCTAAACCAGAGTATTTGTGCTGAAACATAGTATTTCTGCCAAATGATAGTATTTCTGTCAAATTATAGTATTTGTGCTAAAACATAGTATTAATTTAAAATTACAATATTCATAGTTCATCACAGTGTCTCCTGTATATCACAGTATTTCTGCTATGTTGTATTATTTTTCTAAATCATAGTGTTTCTGTAATGTTTAAGTATTTTTGGCTAAATATATTCTTTCTGTTATCTTATACTATTTCTCCTAAATTCTTGTATTTTTGAGAAGTTATATTTCTGGTAAGTTACAATATTTCTGCTAAGTTCTGCTATGCTATTGTATTTCTGCCAAGTATTATGTTTCCTCTAAGATATTGCAGTTCTGCTAAATTATTACATTTTAGCAATGTTCCTTTGCTTCTGCAAAGTTTTTACAATTTCTGCAACTTTTCAGCTTTTTCAGCTACTTTTTGCATACAGCTTCAGCTTTAAGCATCCACACTGCATTTTCGCAGGAAATGCAAATTTTTCTAGTTATTATTCTTTTTCCGCCTGAAATTTTGGATCTTAACTCGCCCCACAGTTTTGAGACAAGGTTCACATATGATATATCATTGTGTGCGGCTGGAGCTGGAATGAGTTGCTATGACTTTTGGTGTTTATTACTTCTATAGTTTTTTAAATATGAATATTTTAATGCAAGTTTTTGCCCATTCAAATGAATGGGAACGAACGAAAGTGAAACTTTACTTACTTTGTGGTGTGTTTGCTCACTCACTTAATTTGTGGTGTGTTGGCTCACTCTAGTGGTATGTCCCCGTATTTGGATTACCATAATGACAACAATACGAACGGCGCGCACAGCGTTGGTGCTTTCAGGAACCATTGGAATTCTTAAGGTTGCACGAAGCATTGAATAGTTACGGTAACGGCAATGGTGTACGCTTGGTGGAAAACTGCATATCCCACAATTCAAAGCACGCCTCTACCAGTCAAACAATGGCGGCTGCCACTTGGTTTAATATATTCCTCTTATTTGTGTTTCTAGGTCACAAAGTAAACTTTTAAGATATTTTCAGGTGAGAATGTAGGTGTGTAAACGTCAAATATCTGCTCGTTTTGTCAAAACATCCCATATTAGCAACAGATTTCTCACGATGTTGCTGCTAGCCGGCTAGCTAGCTCGGCTAGCTAGCGCCGCTTCGCTCAAAAGCACCCAGGCTTGGCTTTCAGTGAGGCGTCTCTAACTCCTTTCACCCCCGATCGCTCCGCAAACAGTCTTTGTCTTAGCTGGACTTATTTTTCGTTTATATGGGCCGATGATGCTGGTCGATGTGGAAAAAATAACTGAGTTGTTCATATACCGGTGGCTAGCTAGCTCCGCGTTAGCCACCGGTATATGTCTCTTCCCCTCGTATGCGGGGAAAGAAACACCGATCGACCGGTGGTGGCTAACGCGGAGCTCAATCGTGGATATGGGAAACCCAATGCAGGAGAAGCAGGCGGCTGGTGAACTGAATTTCAGGTAAGACGTTATTAACTGCACTCTATTTGGGTCAGATATAAACCGAGTTTAGGTGTAGTTTATTTTCGTTGTGCTGACAGTTACAATAACTGTACTGCGTGCTAGCTAGCACGACGGAGTTTCTATATAGTTGTGCGCGCTAAGTTACTGATGTTGAACTTTATGACAGCCTCCCCTATTTTCAGGCGAGAATGTAGGGGTGTAAACTTCAAATATCTGCTCGTTTTATCAAGAAGTCCCATATTTTATCAAGAAGTCCCATATCTCTCACGATGTTACTGCTAGCGCCGCATGGCAGCTAGCTGGCTAGGGCGGCTTGGCTGACACCTAGGCCGGGCTGACTGATACCCAGGCCGGCTCACGCTCACGTTTCACCGCCGCATGGCAGCTAGCCGGCTAGCTGGCTAGCGCGGCTTGGCTGCCACCCAGGTCGGGCTGGCTGACACCCAGGCTGGGCTGGCTGACACCCAGGCCCGCTCACGCTGTCGTGTCACCCCTAGTCTTTCGTGATGACTCTTGGTTGGCTGCTGGACTTATTTTTCATTTATATGGGCTGGTGATTCAGTATGAGTGTCCGGTGAACTGAATGTCAGGTAAGACGTTATGTATATGTAAGGTAGTGACTGGAATAAGTCACAAGGTGTCGCTGTTGAGCTGCATATATGTTGTAAATTTTAGCAATTTTGACCATTTGTCCTCTGCAGGACACCGTAGTTCAGATTTCTCGTTCGCGTGGGCGCCATCTTGGTTCAGTGTTTACTGTGATGTGCAAAGGTAAGCACTGTCAGTGGCGAACTGCATTGGTTTTGTTTAAAAATAAGTGTTCCACTGTGTAAAATAGCGGTTTGTCATTTAAGCCGAGCATATATTTTGTTTATTGAGAGGTTCATGTATTGTCTGATGAGAGTATGAGACAAAGATATACTTTTCTTTCTTACTCTCATATAAAATATTTAGCTTTTATTAAATAGTTATCTGAATCTTACAACCAAAGTTTGTATAATAATACACAAGATTGGCTGTAGACCATTGTTAATCATTCAGAACACTGTGTAAAAATAACAAAAAACAAAAAGTGAATGAAAAGTGCATAAATATTTATTTTACGTGTTTGATGTGTGTGGCAGGGCGTGGTCTGCAGTGCCGCTGCAGGGGAGGTGGACCCACCTCAGCGGCATCTGCAATCACGCCTCTCAGGTGTAAAGTCTGTGCTTTCTCTGCTTTTTTTTTTTTTTTTTTTTTTTTTGTGTATGTGTCGGGCTGTGAGATGAAAAGCTACAGCCGGCTGTGTGGGTACAGCAACTATGTGTGAAAAGTGGTCCATAACGTAATGCTTCAAAGTGTGTTCATGCAAACATTGTCGGGTCTGCTTATGAACCTCTGCGCACAGCGTCTACAAATTGGGGCTGTACGAAGTCACCTCATCTTTACACAAAACTGTAAGCTGTCATCTGTGAGGCGCGAGCGGTGTTTGGTTTTACCATAGTTCATGGTGGAGAATGGCTGCTCTGCTGAGTTTTGCTCTCTGTAGCTGTTTGAATGGAAAACTATATTGATTAGCGGCGGCATAGGCACACTTAAAATTTCTTCAGAAATTTTCGCTTTCTAGTTATTATTATTATTATTATACCAGGATACAAACACTGCATCCATCAGCAGAAACTGTGGACGTAAGCTCCCAACTTCACACCCTAAGGAGACAGTTATAACCTGAACAATGAATCTCTAAACCATAGAGAAAGACTCCTACACCTTCTCTTCCCCGAAGAAATTAAATCTTAAAAAAATAAAACAAAGAATAACAGGTTCCCTATATTTACCGCCTGTGGGAAGAAACTGTAAAGAATAATGGAAAATAAGATAATATAATTATGCAAAGCAATGAGCTGCGTGCACAAGCACAGGCAGACACACACGCATGAACACAAACAAAAAGACATGTAAATGCCGGCACAGTTAGAGGCAGAAGACATCAGGTAGAGAGAGATGGAAAAGCGTGGTGAGTGAAACAGATACAAAAACATCGGAGGAAAATGAACATAAGAAAAGTGGGAAATAGGTGTGAGAAACAGAGGGGTGGTGGGAGAGTTACTTGGAAAGGTCCCCAGCAAAATAGGGTTTGATTTAGTGCTATTGTGAAGTTCAGCCAGCTTGGCGATTCAATCCAATCAGCTCTTGGCAAACAAAGTGCAACTCAGGGAAGCTCTTTCCATCAGAGTTTTGGGCTAATTAGGCCTACATATAGATATCCATTGGCTGGCTGGAGATGTAGTTGTGCTGAAACATATGGAAACGTATTCTCATGTGTAATGAAAACAAACCGGGTTTTTTTCTCAGACTTGGGAGTTACTGTGGGCAGATTGTAGTGGGTTCACAAGACAACAGCTTTAGAACACATTCATCTCTTTACCTCATTTCTTTGCTTTCTGATGAGTCTCAGAGATTGCAGCTAGGAACACACACACACACACACACACACACACACACACACACACACACACACACACACACACACACACACTGAAAGACAAGGAAACACTCACTAAAAGGCTTGAGAGTGATGAATATTGACATAAGCACACATACACGGAGAAATGTACACTGGAATACACGAGTGTTTATGTTGTATTTTAATGTTCTGAGGAACCTCCGACTGTGTGTTTTTTCGGTCAGAAAGGTGTTGAGCCCCCCTATTGTTCTCCTCTGTAGTATAAGAACACGCTCCACAGGATTCTAGGCCTACTTTCATAACCCACTTCAAAAGCCACCGGGATACACGCCTCAGTCTATATCCCCTCTCAGATCCTTTTCACCCTGCCAGCTTTCTTCTTACTTCTCACCCTTCGCTCCCTCTCTCACCTTTTCTCTTCAGTGGCACAACCTTACTCAGCTCGGTCTTCACCTCCCCGCACCACCCCTATAGTCAAACTCCTGCCTTCATTTCTCTCCTCTGCCTGATCTATTGTCTACATCTCCTTCCCCCCCATGAGCAAAACAATGGGGCTTATAGCTTGTGATGTCAAGAGGGCTAACGCTGGTAAACAAAGCTGTCTGAGAGCTGCTGCAGGAAAAGAACACTGACAGCTATTGCAAGAAGAGAACTACATTTCCCATCACCACAATGGCATGCTAGAATATGATAATGTGCACAAGGGTACCTAGACCCGGGGCTTAGAGTACGCTTGGGGAGTGTGATTGTGTGTACAGTGTCTCTATGTCTGTCTCCACGTTGGGTGAGTGTTGAGTAATTGCATATGAGAGCATGAGGGTGGGAATGGATGTTTGTATCTGTGTGTGCCTGTTTGTCTGTGTCCATATGTCAGGTCGGGTACCAGACGCCACCTCTCTGGGGACATCCCAGGTCCTTCAAGGTATGGAGGCCTATCTCCCCCCACCACTTCCCCTACCAGTGGCAGACGCCCTCAGACATCGATGCGTTGGTGGTTCTTTGTATCCAGGAGTGGGCGTCCAGGTACACACTGACTCACTCCTGGTGGCTGCTTCTCGGGGCCTGGAGCCTGGAGCTTGCTCGGGCCACTTCGGGGATGGGGTGCCCTCGGCCTCTCGGCCTGGGGCTCGGTCACTCTGGCACAGCTGGCTGCCGGTGGAGCTCACTGCAACTCCCCCTGGCTTCTGTTCCGCGGCTGCTGAGTGAGCCCTCATCTGGGACTCTCCTCAGCTCTTTCTGGGACAGTGGCGCAGCTGCCCCTCTGTTGGTCTTCCTTGGTCTCTTGTGTTCTGGGGGCCTCTGGATGTCTGGAGTTTTGATCTCCTCCATACCTGCTTCATGCCCTGGAGGACAGGGCTGTGGCCCCCCCCCCCCACACCCTCTAACAGATCATTACATGAAGGAACCTTTTAAAAACAAGCGTGTTCATGCTCACAGGTGTACACACGGGTGCTCACACACACAAACTACACCCTTTTTGGCTCCTACCTCAAAGCACACTGTGTGCTGTCGATCTTATGTGCTGCACAATAATGTTTAATATTTAGTATTTACTGTCATATTCCCATATATCATTGTGATGTTGTTTATTATGTTGCTCTCGTTTTCTTCTGCTTGTTTTCTTTTTTCATTCTCAACAGGTGAAATTAAAAAAGTATCTACTGTTATCTACTGTTAGCTAGTTTATTGTGATGGTGTTGTTTTTATTATGTTGCTCTTTGTTGTTTGTTTTCTCTTCTGTTTTTTTTTATCATCCAGGTGTTTTTTTGTTTTTCTTCTTCCCCCCTTTCTCACCGTCTCTTCTCCCCTCTAGTTTTCTTTCTCTCCCTCTCTTTCTTTCATTCTTTCTCCCTGTCCTATCCCCAGTCATGTCTGTCCCGTCTTTAAAAAATGAAAATAAAATACATACATAATTATAATAAAAGGTCAATCAAATGGACCAATATGGCAAGGCCATGATGATCCACTTGGTAAAGTAAATCCACTTGGCATCTTTCTTGGCCTTAAGACAACAATTCTGATGGCTAAAGATCCAAACGGGACAGGCAAAAAAAAGAAAAAGGAGGAAGAGGAGGCTTTTTGGGTAGTTGTAAATCATGACAAAAATAAAATGCTGCGCAAATATTTGACTCTGCTTTAAGGGGAGCTCTCACTTCTACTTGTACACAGTGTTGTGCAGAAGAGCCAAAATCCTTTAAAGACTGCTTTGCTTAAGAGGCAGACCCGATGCAGTGATATTACAGCTAATTGGACTCATTTGCATGGCGCTGGGTTTCAGTGTCTGTTTGTCCTCAGTCAAGTGGAACATTGAGTTCTTGAACTCTAATTGTCTCCTGAACCTCACCGGTGCAACTTCTATAAACAAAAGGGCAAACCATTACTCTAAATTTAAATTGGAAATGTTCAGCAGGAGTGATGTATGCCAAGAGGTTGGTGGAAGATGTAGAAGCGCAAGTTGACTCACTCACTGGCCTGCACCAGTTACCAGTCACTTTGTGGAGCATTGGACTGCCATTACCTCATAAGACTTTGTTGTTACACTATCTCATACCGTACATTACCAAATCTCCATTTGCACTATTTGCCTATTTGCACTACTCTGCCTGGTTTGCACTCAATGTCATTTACCCTTATATTGTATATTGTATAGCTTTCTTGTTATATGTAAAATTGTATTATATTATTTAATTTTTTTTACTTTAAAATATTTTATTTGCATTTTTAATCACTCTTATATTTAAATGTTCATTTTCTATTTTATCTAGGGATTGAGAGTAACGAAGTTTCTATTTTCTGTATGTCCTGTACATGTGGCAGAATTGACAATAAAGTTGACTTTGACTTTGACTTTGACTTGAAGTTCTTAATGGACTTTTAGATGCGCCTCACATCTCTTAGTTACTGTTGCAGTGGTTGATGATGAAGGTAGAGTTATTATCTGCAATCTTTCAAACTGCTTCAGATGGAGGTAACCAAAGTAAGGCTTTGTGTTTGTGTAAAAACTTTGGGTACAGGGACAGATTACTATATGACACCACCAAACTGCAATGATTCTTTGATCCTGATGATTTATAAATCTCAACATTTATAAATACTGTTTAAGTGGAACACACATCAGACACACTGACAAAACCTAATTACTATATATAAACTGAGTTTTACAGCTCACCTGTAGGGTCACAGAATGTTACTTTCTCTCAGACCCTGAGCTATTTGCATGTTAATGATATTAATGCCACATGAGGCTGCTTTATTGAAGGTCTCAATCGGAATCACAACCAACAAACAGTTTCTGCAAAACTCTAAATTGCAGATCCAGGTATTACTCATTCATCTTTGAAACATCCTTTTCCACTTATCCTTTTCAGGGTCACGGGGGGGCTGGAGCCTATCCCAGCTGTCGCGGAGCAGGGTACACCCTGGACAGCTCGCAGGGCTAACACACAGACACAAACAACCAGTTGCACCTATGGGCAATTTAGAGTTTCCAATTAACCTAACCTGACTGTCTTTGGAGTGTGGGAGGATGCCGGAGTACCCGTTACTATACTACAGCAATACAATAATACTACAGCAATGACAAACAGTACACTGTTCACTAGAGTCAGATACTGACTAAAATCTGGCTATGGATCAGATATTGGAGAAAAATCCATTAAAACAAAATTGTTACTGTTTGTTAAATCTAAACCATTACCTGCCACAATATAACACAGATGAGGATTCAAAGGCACAGCTGATACCTTAAGCTCAGGCGTATGTCCAGACAAATGAATTATTAACTGCCCAGTTGTTTACAAGAGGGGAGAAAGATTGATACTTGTATTGGCAGATCAAGGCTGTGGTATTGGTAAAAGAAATGAAAGTGTGGTATTCAGCCATACCTTAAAAAAAAAAAAATCATACCTATGTGTTTGGCAAATGCGATGCAATCCCAGATGAAGTTGCATTACTGGTGGGTACATTTCTAAAACCCAAGCAAAACAGATTTGCCTAAACTTTGATGTCAGATATAACATCCATATGTTACTCCAAAGAGAAGGAAAAAAAACACATTTAACTGCTTGCAGGATGCCTGGAGACTGTACCTGTCATTTAATTGCGTTCACCACAAATACAAAGTAGCTGGTAGTGTCTGGCCTTTGTAGATTGTGTAATTTACAAGCCTATATGCCATGTATCCACTGAGATTTATCCTGCTTTGAATGATGTAATTTGCTGTTGCACATTTGCATACCATTTGTTTTCGGGTTTGTTGTTTTTTGTTTAACCTCACAGTAATTGCCATAAGTGCTTTTACTCCTTTCTGTAGCTCTTCTGATATGTGTATGTTGTTTTTCTGCAATTTGTTTATGTGTATGTTAAGTTGCTATTAACCAAAAATCAGGAGAATAATCATACGCTACAGATATGTCAACTCTATATTAAAGTCAGCTCATTTCCATGGAAATAAATAAATACATTTTTGCTTTTGCTGTATATGCAACAACAGTAATGTCTTCTATTTTTCTGCACTGACCCACCACCATCACTCCTTCAATATGACATTAATCAAGGTCACATATCTGAGTTCGAAGTGACACTTTTTCTTTTTTTATGTGTGAGTGATGAGCTACATGTCGTGTAAATCTGTGGGGCTAAATTTCACAATATGTCTAACCAAAAATAAAAATCTTTCACCCTGAGAGTGTGAGCATGGTTGCTCACTTGATCAGAGGCATCAGAGAGCCAGCTGAATCCAGAGGCATTCAGTGAAGGATAACTGTGAGATGGAGAGATAGCCAGTCAGGGAGCCTGATGCATCAGTCCATCCTGAAGGTCTAAAACAGCAGATCTAAGGGAGTGATGTGGAAAGACTTTGTGTCCTAATGGGACATTAGATCTACACCATCTCTGAACCTTTTTGTCCCTACAGCACTTCTGAAAGCAAAAACTGGATCAATTGATAGTAGTCCTTTGCCTTCGTTTCTTTGGCTTCCTTCCTTCAGGGGGTCACCGAATGTTCAAACAGCAGCTCTAGTTTGGTTGCAAAGTAGCTAAACTCAACCACAGCTGTTTATGTGTGTAAGTGTATCATGCAGTGTGCAAAGTTTTAAGTGTGGAGCACCGCTTTTGGACGAACCCCCCCCCCCAAAAAAAAACCCCAACATATCATTTTAAAAAATATCTTCATTCAGATATTTACGGAAACCAAATGTAAAGTGAGTGCAAATAATTGGAAAGGCATCTGGTAACAATAAAGTGAAAATATAAAACAGAATTTTTAATACCATCATCTATTAATGGAAGCAAAACATTTGTTCTCGATTTCATCTCATCCTAAGAACAAAGCATAATTTAATGAAGTATTCAGGGAATTTTAAATGAGAACTAATGGGATTTTTAAATATGCAAAAGTAAAAATGTGGTGCTGCAGGCTATTATATCATAAAGCAAAACAAATCTATTTCAAAGGTGACAAATCTTAAATGGGGGAGCTCCTTTCAAATGACATTAGAGAGGGAAACTGATCTCTTCTCTGTGGACTGGGTAGACATACATGAAAAATGCTGCAACACAGTTATGAGACATGAGCTGGTCTGTCAGCACAATGATGAGAGCAACGACACTTAAATGACTTTGAGACAGTCTCTCAATGTCCTTTTGGACCAGCCCAAGCCCTGTGGAGCCTTGTTAAACATGCATCCAAACAGAGACAATAAGGCATGGCAGAATAATAGAATATAATATGTGCTAGCCCTGCAACAGACAACCACCTGTCCATGGTAAACCCCGCCTCTCATCTATGGTTCCTGGGCTAGGTTCCAGTCCTGAGACATTATTTTTACACTTGCAGTCAGAAAGTTACTGTTAATTAGGGGCAGCCAAGAAACATTTGTTATTTCTTCATAGGCATTATCAACACAGGTTCAATTACAAAACCCCTTCCTGAATGTTTTATTAACATTTCTTTTCTAAGGCAAATTGATGGAGAAATAATTGATTGAGTAAAAAAAAGAAAAGAAAAAAAAAGCGACTTTGTCCATAACTATGAACGGACAATCTCACTGCATATAACAAAACACACTCTAAGTTGATATGTTATTGTTTAAGGTATTTTTACTCTGCCCTAATTTTACTGTATGTTCTGTGTAGCTATTTTTGTAGTATGTTTTGTACAGGTAAACTCTAAAGTCTCCCTCCACTGGTTAAGCACTGGCAGCACGTTTAGCGCAGCAGCAGACAATCATGTGTTTTGTGGTGGCTTTTGTCCGATAAAAGGCATAAGATAAGATAAGATAAGATAAGATAAGATAACCTTTATTAGTCCCACACGTGGGAAATTTGTTTTGTCACAGCAGGAAGTGGACAGTGCAAAAGTTATGAGGCAAAAATTAGAATACAATAAGAATAAATACAGTACACAACTGTACAGAATAGAATAAAATAAAATACTATATACAGTAGAATAAAATAAAATAAATATACAATAAGATAAAAATAGAATACAAATACAAATACTATATACAACTGAGTAAAAATACAACGATGACAGAAAGGATTATTGCACTTAGTATTATTGCATATGTGTGGATGTGTGTGCCTGATCAGTTAAAGTCTTTATTATGGAGTCTGACAGCAGTGGGGAGGAAAGACCTGCGAAATCTCTCCGTCCCACACCGTGATACTTCTTTTAAATCTACCTCCATTTGTATCTTTTATCTGATCTAATGAGCATTATGTCATCCTCTGAAGAGATCATTACATTCACATAAAAACTAGTGTGTGAGACATTTAGTAAAGACATTGAATTTTGTTTCACTGGATGTTATTTATTTATTTATTTTTTACACAGTTATTATTTTCTTTTGGCTTTTACCTCTCCTCTGAGGCCATTGATTCTTTTGGGGTGCCTGTGTGTTGAATTAAAGCAGTATTTTGTTACATGCATTCTGACAAACAGAAAAGCTAGACAGGCTTTTCTGTGAAAGTATAAAGAAAGTACATACAAACAATATCAGGCAGTCTAACTATGCTGACTAAATATGCAGGTGCATATGCATTTATGCTCAGAGGCTGTACTTCAGCTTTGAGCATAAATCCAACTCTCAGAGGAGATATCAGCACCTGAATTTGGTTTCCAACCAACAACTTTTTGCTTATGACAAGGTTGCCACATTTTATTTCTCGCAGAACATCCTAACATAGCAGGCAAGAATTAACCCTGGTCATGTATATATGTATATATATGCAAAAATGAGATTTCACTACGCTGCAAAGTGTGTGAGAATACAGCACACAGAGACTGTTTACTTGATCCCTTTTGATCTGTGTAGAGCCCCTAATGAACCCAAGAACCCTTTTTTTGAAGTGCACACTGTCTACCTCCTTCAAAAACATTGTGGCAGACAAGAAGATGCAGTACTTGTCTCTCTAAGTAATTAGGATCATATCCTCCCGGGCAGGGGTGGGAAGTAATGAAGTACAAATACTTTGTTGCTGTACTTAAGTAGAATTTTGAGGTATTTGTACTTTGAGTATTTTTTTTTTGACGACATTTTACTCCTACATTTTTAAACAAATATCTTTTCTTTCTACTTCTTACATTTTCAAGACAGGCTTGTTATTTTTGGGTTAACAGATGTGAGGAGAGTTATTATTTGTCAATCAGGGCCTCAAATCAAACCGATTTGAGGCTAAACAGTAAGACATGAAAGGCAATCCTGTTCATGTAGAAATCAGAGGATGTCGCATAAAAAGAGATGAGAGAGGCAAAACTGTGTGCCATAATCAGGGGTTACGGTGGGCGTGTGCGTGTTTTAAAATCATACACTGGATTGACTGCAGGTGTCGGTACTTCAGCATCTAGCTAGCCATAGAGAAGAGGAGCGAACATAAAGGGAGTGACATTGTTTAGGCGTCAGGTAATTTCAAATTCAGTGTTCCTATCAGCTCGACAAACATCAGCAAACACAGAGTGTTTGTGTGCAGTTTGTAGCACAGTGTGTTGCTAACTAGAAGTACAGCTGTTGTATTTCACACGGAGAGAGAAGAAAGCGAGCTAATGTAGCCAGGTTATAAATTACATAGTTTTATAATTACACAAACTCTGTTCTAAACCACAAACTGATCCTGATATATCGGACTCTTAGAACCTCCAAGTTTGCGGTTTCCCTCCTCATTAGTTAGAACCCCTCCTCATCCTTTTCTTTGTCTGTGCTGCACCGCTATAAATGTGGGGTACCCCCTGTGAAACGTGCTGTAAAACAAACGCAGCTATTTAGAAGCTGTATGAAAAACTCTGCAGTTTAGTGCACTGTGATGGGTTTAAAGTAAAGAACAGTGTGTGACTGGTGCACAACGGCTGTGGAGCTCATGGTCAGAGTTAGGTTGCATCAATGAATTTGAAGTTAAGCTGATGATGCTGAGATTCATTCGCTGAATTCATACCAACTTTATAATGTCTAGAATAAAGACAGCATAAACAGTATTCTGTCAGTGTAGAGGATGGAAATCAGCCAGGACAGTTCAGGAAACATCTGCTGACGTCTTGTTGAATTCAGTTGTGCAGATCCAGAGCAGAGCAAAGAAAATCTACCGGAGCTCTCAATAGAAATTATTGTGAGTTATGACCCTTTCCACACACTGAGCCATTACAACTGATCTCAGACCTGCTGAATCCCACTTTACCTTCTTCCCTGCTCATGTTCCTGTTTATTGGCAAAGTCATGCTGTATAATGTAGGCAAAATAATTGAGCTATTTATTTTAAATTTTCCAATTTTTTTTCTCTGATCATGTTCTATTTACTTGATTCAAGCTGAGTACCTTTATTAGAATTAAAAATTTAGACTGAAATAAAGTTGCAAGCTATTAATATTTTATTACTACATTAATATAGAACAAGGTTCAGTTGGCTTTGCATAAAAATAGCTGGTAGAAATATTCTTCAAGAAACTACTTTTACTTTCTCACTGTACTTTTTTTTTTACTTTTACTTGAGTAAAAGTGTTGAATCAGTACTTCACGTTTTACTGGAGTATTTTTAAACACTCATATCTATACTTCTACTTAAGTTCAGAATCTCTGTTTACCACCGGCTGGTTTCCACCTCTTTCTGGGTCAATGTTTCCTCATCAGAATATATTTTTTCTACAGAGTCCAAAAAACTTGCTAAATCATTTTTTTTTCATGGCAAAAACACCAGCAGTGGGAAATACTGATAGAGTTCCCTGCTGTGTGTGTCTTTAAATGCATCGAGCTGACAAGATCCCACTCATAAGCCTGATGACTGTGCACATGTGAGTCGGAGGAAAAGGTTCAAACATGCATAATTTCTTCATTACAAATTCTTACTGACGACACAAAAAAAACAACCTTTATTTACTCTAAAAGGTTCTGCTTGTAGTCGCTGGTATTGCTTATTCACTTGTGTTTTGTTTGGTAGCTTTTCTGCCTGTGAAAATCAGCACAATGGAAAAACAGGAGACATGTTCTCAAAGCAGACAAACTGACACCACAGGAGTGGGAGGAAAAAGCTTTGTCGGATTAACACGTGCTTTTTGAACCTGCACTTCAACATACACACATTTATCATCAGCCATGTTTGTACATCCAATACAATTGTGCAGATATTGCAGCACACTGAGAAAATGTTAGTGAAACATCTCCCCACACCACGCATAAAGGCAGAAGGCTAAGGCTAGAGTCTAGGATTTATTGGTACTGCAGGAAGACATCTGTATGTACAAGATGGGGTGAGACAATATGATCAGTGCTGCAGCAAGAGAGGGCAGCTTAAAGCTAATGGCATGTGATGCCCAGCTGCTGGCTCAAATCTGTTGCAGCCATCTGTTTTTCCTCGGTACTTTAAAACACTCACTTCAACAGCAACAAACACCTTAAAAGAAGCCGTGGGCATTTTGAAATGCTTATGTTTCAAGCCTTGAGGTGAATCTCCTGGGATCCCACACTTCACCGGGGCAAACAGCCTTCAGTAGAACTCTGAACAGATTTGCAGAGCTAAGCACAGTTAAAATGTTGTGACACGTTAGTCACAGACAGATCAATTATTCAGTAAGGTCTAATGTAGGTTTAATAAACACTGCTTTGCACTGGGAAAAGGGCACGTACCATTGCTCAAAAATCAATGGCTTATTTACACAGTGCCTTTCTTTTAAAATGCCATTAACCTAATTGATAAGAACTCTGCAAACAATGTCATTGGCCAAATTTCCGGTGAAAATCTCTTAATACTCATTGGCCACTACACGTGTTCAACTGCTCATTAATGCAGATATCCAATTAGCCAGTCAAAAGGCAGCAACTCAATGCGTTTAAGGATGTGGAATGATTGTGCAGTATTCATTTTAAACAACAAGGACACAAGAAAGAAGAATTTGGAGGAAAAGAAATGCAGAGTGTGACCCCGAGAACACCACCTCCACAGTCAAGCATGGAGATGGAAACATTATGCTTTGGTGCTGTTTGTCTGCTAAGGGAACAGCCAGCATGGCTTAACTATGTAGAATAGAGGGTAGTGTATAGTACATGGCCCTATACAGGGCGTGTACCATAACATCCTGGACAGGAACCTCCTTTCCTCAGCTAGAGCCGATGGGTCGTCCAGCATGACAATCAGCCTAAACATACTTCCAAGGCAGCAAAGGTGTGGCTAAAAAAGAAGCACATTAAGGTCATGGAGCCCCTATCCATACTTTATTTCCATTCAAATCAATCTACCATAAAAATTAGAGATTCTTTCAGCAGGGGATCAAATAATTATTTTAATTTTTTATTAAAGTATAAGCTTTAACCAAACTGCACTTTATGCTGAGTCCTAAGTTTGTATTACACTCCCCACTTTTACATGTGTTTTTTATTTATGGTTTTTAATTTCTGTTTTTGTTTTAATCCAACTTAGAAGAGGATGTTTTGTCAGCCTTAATTTCCCCCCTGTGGCAGTTTAAACACAGTTACTGTGTGGTAGTATATATAACTTTTGGCATTGTTTAAAGCACACGGTCCCTTTGAGGGGTTTTTCTGGAGAGTATTTGTCATCGTTTTGGATTGTGGCAATAATAACAAACATACATGTGCATATATCATGCTCCCATGATAACAAGAACATTAAAACATGACAAATATGCTGTTAAGGTACATTTACAGATTTTTTTTAATGTAATCAATTGTAAATAGTCAACAATCAAGTAATTTTGTTATCATAATTACTCTTAATTTGCAAACTTATCTAGCTTTATGCTATTCATAGCAATACACAGCATAAAATATCAAGTCATCTCCATAAAGCGCTCCTGCTTTGGAGTCACCTTAAAATTGTTTTTCCAGCTATATGCATCTCTAGCAGGTGTTTTTAACAGCACATCAAAGATCATTGTCTCCTATAACACAGCCACCTTCGTCCCTGACAGTTGCCATTAGCGTCAGCCTGCAATGCAGATGAACACAGCCGTACGGCGTTAAGGTATATTTATCATGTTGTGTGTGTTTGTGCACTCCTCAGTTTTCTCATTCCCAGAAATTATGGCCTTGTGTTATTAGAAAGTAAACTCCCATGTATCTGGTTTGGCTCATCTGTCTTGCTCCCTCTCACACACTCACTTTCACCAGACATTAAAAAAATTAGTACCCAGCTTTAAAAGAGAGAGAGAAACTCCTATCAGAAAGTAAAGCTCCTCTGCTTAAGCATGCAGTGTCTCACAGGAGTTATCCACAGTTTGGAACAACTACTACAACAAGGACTTGACATTGTCTTGTAGAGTTAATTCTGGCAGAAAGAGCAGATACAGACATGATGTAATGTGAAAAGAAATCTGCAGTCACAGAAAGTGCAAAACAACTGTTACCTCTAGAGTCTAAATTATGATAGTATGTAAGTGACACTTTGACTAGCAGTTCTTTTCTTTTTGGCTTTGAGAGAGCGATTAACAGTAGAAATACAGGAATTAGTGGAAAAGTTTACATAGTGAAGACAAAGTAACATCTCATTTAAGAGAATAATTTTGTCCCCTTCCCAGGTAACTAATTGTTTGGCAGGAAAAAAAAAGTATTTTAGATATTCTGAAAGGAAAAGCCTTAAAAGAACAGTTCGTTTCTTTATGACACTTGTGGGACAAGAGAGAGTTCAGCTCGGTCAACAGTTCATTATTAGACCTTGCTGATGAATCCAGACCATCAACCAGATACATGCTCCGTCCAAGTTTTTTATGGGACTAGAGATTGGGAATATATAGAGTTAGCACATCACCTCTTTCTGGTCTGCTATTGGAGAAGAACTCACAGAAACTTGTGAGTGTGGAAGGATGTTGCGAGTTCTGTTCTGAGCCCTGATCTTCCAAGTTGAGTTTTAGAAGAACTTCTTCAGTGAATTCAGTCCAGATCCTATTGATGTTTACAGTGAAAGCTTTGAATAGCTGATTCTACCTCTGATAAGCAGAAGAGCTGTGATAACTGTGCTTCTGAAGAAATAAGACTTTGAGGACAGTAGGAACTGTCTAGCCCATCTCTGTTTACATTACAAAGCATTTTTCAGGGCTCAGACTGGTTGGTAAGGCTCTGGCCACATTTATATTTGCTTTTCAAAGACATCTTGAGTGATGAAATCTCAACTGGACAAGTCTAGTTTGAGACGCAGTGTGAACGATTATGTCTCTGCATGATGGTCCACTTACAATCCTCCTGTGCAAGAAACATTTTAAAACCAAGTATACACAGGGCTGCTATGCCTTTAATCAGCAATGTTTGGATTCCTCTGGTACTTAGGGAACAGAGTTTGGATTCATTAGACCAAATAGAAGTATTTGACAGTGCTGACCATTTTATCTCAAAAGGTTTTTTGAGTACTTTGGTCTAAAATCGAGCCTCATTGGTATAATGAAGGCTTTTCGAGGAGATGTTCAGAGAGCACTAAAGATTAATGGCAGTCTGAGTGCTCCCTTTACTTTACACCGAGGTGTAAGCCACAGCTCAGAGGTGTATGCCAGAGGTTTCTGTCTCGAATGCTGTTTAAATAGATGGTTTAACTTTTTTTCTGCTTATATTTATGATACTTGGTTACAAAACAATTTGCGCTACTATTGGTGGATATTAATAATATTGTTTCATTTGAATGTGCAAGTGCAGTCTGACGTTTGCTTTCACCTGCTCAGAGGGTGCTCAGAGGATTGTGTAGATTCAACACAATAGATCCTTCAGCTTTTATGGAGCCACCTGCTGTTTATGTCCAAAACTGAAACCAATTTCAGTAACTCATCTGCCTGAAAGATGTCATTTATTAAACCTGATATAAAGACTGATATATTGAAGACTAAAAAAAAACCCCAAACAAAACACACACACACACACACACACACGTGTTTATACACGAGTGAAGCAAACAAGTGTCCCAAACCTGGCAAAATATTTACATTTATTAGGATTTTGTTTATTTAGATTTAAATGTATATATTGCAAAGCACATAGCTATTCTATTCTATTCTATGAGGCTTTTGGTGCGGTGTCAGGGAAAATGCAAAGTCAAATATGTAAATATGAGTTTGGTACCTTTTAAATACTAAGAAGTGATAATATTTTTTTATCAATTGATATTTATATCGCACAGGAATCCACTGACTTTTTTCTTACACTGTAGAAGGTAAACTTAGTGAAGAATTAGTGGGAAAAAAGGAAAAAGTGTATTATTATTATTATCATCATTATTATTATTATTCTCAGCCCCCAGCTGTTTTTATTTTGGGACTCGACTAGAGTAGCTTTGCGCAATTAACACTTCAAGACAATCCTTGTTCATCTCATACTGAGTGTTGGTGCAGGTTCTATTGTCTGAAAAAAGTTGTTTTTAGTTCCCATTTACCTGCCTTTTATGCCATTTGACTGGTCCTTGCAATCTAAAAAAAAAAAAAAAAAAAAAAAAAAAAAATTCAAGTGTTGGTGGGGCTAATAGACGGAGGTGTGTAGCTGTGATGATCGCATTAAAATTCATCTGTTCTCACTGACATTCAGTCAGTCAAAGATAAAGAACAGAGAGCGAGAGAGAGAAAGCCCGACTATATTTTAGACAGTGTGTAGGCACAATCAGCAGCTTATGTGCACTTATCCATCATATATAATACAGTGCTTAACCACAAAGTGACAGTGTAACAGAAAACAGTATTTCATGATAACATTCATTTTAAATAAATCAAATGTATATAAATTTCTTATTTAACATGTTTTTGTAGCAAATATTCAAACTTAACAAAACCTGTCACATAACGTCCAATAATCGCTGCCGTTATTATGAGCTGAAAGATTCATTACTAAAAATGAATTCAGATGGAAAAAAGGGTTTTTTTTTTGTTGTTGTTGTTGTTCTTCTTCTTCTTTTGGGTTTTTTTGCATTAGTTCTTATCTTAGAATTTTGAACAAGAAAGAGTCCTAATAATAAAAGAAAAATGGTTGTTTTTAGTCGGACACCATAAAAAGCCAGAATCAGCTTTCTAGCTGACAGTAAATTGTTGGATATACACCGTTCAATTCATTTTTTACTGTTTAAGTTTTTTAATTATTCAAATATTTGGCCATAATTAATATGAGCATTTAAGAAACAGAGCACCCATTCATATTTTTACACTAATGCAGAGCTCATCCCAGTTCTTAAGAAGAGGGATACCCCGTGTGCTGGTCACCAGTCTGTCACAGGGCCAATGGAGAGAGACCAAAACAACCCATCACCAGTTAGACAGGAAGAAGCCAAAGTCCCCATGCAGACAGGAGAACACCAGCTCACCTTCTTGTTGTGGGACAACAGTGCCAACCATTGCACCAACATGCCAACTGAACAAAACACTTGGGCCTCTTTAATTTTGTTCTTTTTTATTTAAGTAAGCATTATGCACTAAATTGAAACAGAAAGACTGAATGGGGCGCTAACATGAACCTTTCCTCTTAGATGCCCTGAAAAATAACATTACTATAAAATTAAGCAAAACACAAAAACAGGGGATGCTTATTTGGGTGAGTACCAGGAGTGCCGTGTCAATGTTGGAGCCCCTTCCAGTTTGAGCCTCCTGAATTACCAGTTACAGACACATTGACGCATGCATAATTTCCACTCATAACTTTGGAACAGTTGACATTCACCGCTTTCATCCAAGTTTCTTGTAAGTCACTGCATGGTGTAGAAAAAAAAAAATTCCCCGAGGCAGGATATTTTTTTAGGAGACTTTCTTACAAAGCGTAGAGTTTTTAAAGATGCTTCTTGAACAGCTGTGCAGCACACAGGCAATTTGAGATAAGCCTCACACAGGGGAAGTTAATTAGCAATATGGATCAGGCTTAATGAATATTAAATGCAACTTTTATTTGAAGTCCCTTCTTAAAACTTATACGTATGCAGTTTTGCTTTACAATCACACACACTTCCCGGATCCTCATTTGTATAGTACAAATCAGCCTCCACATTGCACCATCACAGACTGTAGTGCCATGGTTCACTGAATATGCACACTGATTTCTTTTATTTATTATTTCTTTTTTTCAGTGTGATGGGAAGTAATTTGCTGTAATGCGTGATCAGGGTGTTTAGAAAAAGCTATTTCATCTCACTGTGCTGGCCCCTTTCTCTGTGGGGGAGCCCGGCTGTTCCTGTTCTATCAAAACCAACCAGTGAAGCTGAAAGATTCTGTTGCGGCTGAAGCTAAATGAGACTTCACACCCCTCTGCTTTCCCTTTCTCAACTTCTTCTTCTCACTGTGGCTTTTCTAATTCTTTGTTTGTCTCACAGTCTCTGCTCTCTGCCAGTCACCGTCACCTGGAGATGCATAAATAAATTCGCAAGGAAAGCAAACTAAAAGGCCCAGGTTTTAAGGGTGGGAGAGAAGAAGAAAAAAAAAAATAAAACGCATTATGTGTAGTGGAAGTGAACTCAGATAAATGTCAATCACTGTGACTGCGAGTGCTCATCATTAGTATAATTCACCCCGGCAGGTGTTGGCAGCCTCAAAGAAAAGTTTAAAGTGAGAACAATGGTGTCAGCTGTTGTTATAATTATATTTTCAGATGGTGAATAAGCGCTAAGTGTAACCACCCACTCTCTGCATTTGTTTTAATAGAAGGTTTGACGCTGCACCATTTCAGGCATTTGGCTCATTTTGCCCAGCAGCAGCTGTGTCCTTAACATGATAATTCCAGTTGCCAGTGTTGAGCTGAAAAGCAAGAATAATAAGTATTCTTGTTTGCCAGATGGACATACAATAGGTGTGTTTATAAAGATATTAAAAAAAAAAAAAAAAAAAAAAAGCCCCACACTGGTGATACCAGATCTGAAAAAGCCGCTGTGAAAAACGTCAGAAATAATAACCAGGGTAAGGTTGTAACTCTGACAGTAACTTAAAACTTCTTATCCTGTCACATTGCAGTTATTTTTCCTTTAAAAATCAACCAGTTTGGGGGTTAAAATAATTGAGATTTGTTTCTCAAACTATTTTTCCAAAGGTCATGAATAATCAACTCTTATGTACAACAACAGGTCACAAACACTTAGATAACCTAAGGATAAAATGATAACAGCTATTTAGTTTGCAATGTGACAGAATCAGATTAATGCCCAATTCCGGGGAACCACCTGGCAGCGGATGCACATGGCAGCTAACAAGCACCTAGCAGCTAACCAGCTGGTGCTAGCTGGTTCTCCATCTTCATCAGCCGGTTTTTAACTAGTGCTCAGCAGACAGCATCCAGTGGGATGTGTATTGTGGCCAAAAATAGAACCGGAAGATTCAAAAGAAAAAGTAAAAATGTGAGCTATAAAATCACAACAGTTAGCCGAGGCATGCTACATAGTGAGAAGGACTACAGCTACAAATGATACCCTTTATCCTTTCATATTACACACAGTCATATAACAAATTAGTATAGCAAAACCACACACTGCAAACAGGTTTTTTACCATGAACCAATATTCTAATGTACTTTTTAATTAGTAAAACAATGACCATTAATGTAATCTTTCTCTACCTGTACTAATTCTCCAGTATACCTGTAGCAGACATCCTAAGGTGATATAAATCGCTGCTGTCATGGTTCTGGAAGAAGAAAAAGGCACTTATCCCGTCTGCTTTACGCAGCCTTCCAATGAATGCCAAATGCGACTTGGAGGTGCTTTTCTATACATATAAAGTAGTGCATGTGTTTTGCACTGTGATGTTTTTGATCTTTCTGGCTTAGAAGTTTCACAAATTTCATGTAGATTTTTCTTCCAGTGAAATGAGTCATTTGACCTAATACAAGGTGTTTATTACAGTCATCTGACTGTACTTTTTGTACGTCATGAATAACTTACTTCATTGAGTTATTTCTAAATTTAGCTATTCAAATGTTAAAACTCTTATTTGAATTTTGAGGAAAAAGTATTTTATCTTCATTTGTTATTTTTATGGTCATCGTGTCAGAACTGAACATTTGACGACACTCGTCTAATTCGACGACATTAGATGACACTAATTTGTTGTCACAGTGGGTCAAGAAATGAATTTAAAGAACTAAGATGGCACTGACAACATAAAAAAAGCACTACAGGTGCTCACAGCAGAAGCTGTAAGAGACAAATGCATCAAATAATGATAGACTTTGAACTGAATTCACCTCTTATGCCTCCTGTGAAAGTGCTCTGCTATCTTTACCAAGACAGTGGGTGACACAGTCTGTTAGCAATTGTTTGGTTTAATAGTAAATCAAAAATGTAGAGAAAGCAATCAGACCATTTCATCTCTTTTTGTGCTGTGAAATTGTGTAGAACAGGTTGGATTGAGTTGTGCTCTGCTTCGCAGGGTTGCTCACTCAAAACTGAAGACCTTCCTTTTCAAAAAGATGAACTAGGGAGAGTGACATTCAGAATAGCTATAAAGTAGACATTTAATGCTTGAATGATTGCACCGATCAAGGCAAGGACATCAAATAATATGATGTGCCGTACCATGGCTGGTTTCAATCATACGAAAGGTCATAGGTATGTCTGCTTTGACAAGTGGGCTTTGCACCTCAAATTATGGGTTTAGGCAGAAAAACGGCAAAAACACCCTCTTTGCTCTGTGAGAAACATTTTCAAAAGCCAGACAGCTCCGCCTAGGAAAACTGTCATTTATACAGGTTAGTTTTTCTATGGACAAAACAAATTAAATACAGTGTGTTAATCACACACACACACACACACACACACAGCTGCCCTGGGACAGACTGACAGAAGCGAGGCTGCCATATCGCGCCATCGGCCCCTCTGGCCATCACCAGTAGGCGGTAGGTGAAGTGTCTTGCCCAAGGACACAACGACCGAACCTGTCCTAGCCGGGGCTCGAACCGGCAACCTTCCAATTACAAGACGAACACCCAACTCTTGAGCCACGATCGCCCCAGGACTTAATAATTGACTCTTGTCTGTACAACATGGGATAACTTATGAATAATATGCCCGTTAGGCGCATTTTGCATTTTGAGGTTATTTGTTACTACACAGCATTAAAATGACACATTAAAAGGTTACAGCTAGGGTTAGCATCTGTGTTTACAAGCCAAAATAACAAGCATACATGTTATCTGTAAATCGTGTTTTCACCAGTTGGATTTCACCATGCTGGAATATAGAAATAAATTATATAGGATGTAGTTCTTTTTTAAAAAAGTAAAAAATTCTTTAAATTTTGTTGTTTCCCCCTTCAAATCTCCTCGTGCACTGCTGCACCTGTCTCCACGGATAAGCTTTGACTGCTCCACAGAAATGTTGTGCTTGCCACTAGCAGGAGTAAATTTCCAGCTTCATAATTAGCTGCTGGGCACTGCTACTGGAGACACATGGGGTTGCTTCTTAGTTTCAACTCAGCTGCTACTATTGCCACTGTTTCAATTCAATTCAATTCAATTCAATTTTATTTATATAGCGCCAAATCACAACAAAAGTCGCCTCAAGGCGCTTCATAGATACAGAGAAAAACCCAACAATCATATGACCCCCTATGAGCAAGCACTTTGGCGACAGTGGGAAGGAAAAACTCCCTTTTAACAGGAAGAAACCTCCGGCAGAACCAGGCTCAGGGAGGGGCGGCCATCTGCTGCGACCGGTTGGGGTGAGAGAAGGAAGACAGGATAAAAGACATGCTGTGGAACACTGTTGACCAGTGTTCCCAAACAAAACTGTAACAAAGCACAAAATTCTGTGTGAAACTGGCACAATCTCATAGTTGAGGATCTCTGGTGGCGATCAAGCCAAAAGATGGCGCATCAGGTCAGGAACAAGACCAGTGACTCCAGTCACATGGGCCATGAGACCAGTTGGTGACAACCACCAGTTTCTACAAAAATAATGTGCATTCCATGACCGGTTGAGAGTTGTTAGCCGAGATTACTCGCAGTTGCTGTGAAATCGGCTACTAAAGCCCCAATCGTGCAGGGTTTAGAGACCAAACACTTGGTAAATACCACTTGTTAGTGAAAACTGTATTGGTCCCAGTAAATTGAATAAGTGGAAAAAAACTGATGGATGGGTAGTTAAAACGTTATTTCTGTAATTCTATGCTGTGCTGCTTACAGACAAAATAATAATACAGTTTTTAGTAAATTGCAAGTAAACACTCCACTGTGTTCTACATAAACTGTTCAAATATGTTGTAGAAATTTGACTAAGCTTGCAAAATCTTTCAGTAAAGTGTTGCACAGCAGCAAGCACACATTTTACATCCCCATCTGGGAGCTGCCCACAACAGTCACCAATCTTCTGCCATTAGCTGCTGAGCAGTTCCACTGGAGCCATTTGGGGTTTCCTTCTCAGCTCAAGGACAAATTGGCAACAGTTGTTGAGGGAGCAGGGAGCTCTTTTTATTTCTTTTCTCAACCCAAACTGGCAACCTTTCAGTCATTATCCAACCTCTAGGCTGCCTAGGTCTGACTTAATATTTTTCATTAACACTTTTCACTTCGAGTTGTGTTCAACACCACTGCAGCAGCTAGGGGTTAATTGCCATTTTCAAGGGCATCTTGCCAAAAGCTGTTCTTTTGTAATGAAACGGTCAGACTGTGCGTTTGACACAATAACTATTCTTTTAGATTGTAGCAAACATAACAAAAAGACATCGATATATTAAATAAACAGAACACACACTTATCTCCGTATCTTGTCACAATGTAAGATTTTTCTCAGAAAAATAAAAGAATACCAAGCCCTCACTTGTCAACATTAATTTTTAAAACTGCAAAGGATACCATTCTGTCTCTTATTTCACTTTTTTTTTTTAAAAGGTAACAAGAAAAGGGAAACGTAGCAATCTAATAACCAGAGTGGGTGATTTGATAAGTTCCTGTACAGTATTTCGTTACAAAAGCCTGCTTACACAGAAACCTCAGGCATGCATAGAGGCTAGGCATCATTTTGTTTGCATCTCTATGTCTCTCTGCACACACACACACGCACACACACACACACACACGCATATACACCCACGCATTCACTGATTTCCAATGATGAGTAATGGGCACATTGATATGAAGCTGCAACATGGCCGAAGATGACAAAGACTACAGTCCTAATGCTCCATCATTCATTCCCATGTCTCATTTAGGGCTGTAGAAATCCCATCATGTCCAGCCGTTTCTTTCATATACACAGAAAGATGTATGAGAGATTCTGTAGATCATTATCCGTGGCACATAAGCAGGATATATGTAGAAATATAGTGCTACTGGCACCAGAATGACCTTAACTAATAAACCATTTATGAGAGCTGGATGAAAAGTTCAGCAAATATTTGGTGCCACTGACAATGAAACAAAAAATCTCATTATTTAAAAAACAAAAACAAAAAAAAAAAAACAAAACAAAAAAACTGTTAACTGCTGCAGGATTTGTTTGTAAAGTAGGAAATAAGAATTCCAAAAAATCATTATAAATCTCAGAATGTGAAGTTGTTTATTTTGAATCATGTTTAATTAAAGAGTTAACAAATGTTACTTTTTAATGAGCCTCCCACCTCTTACTCACTGATTATTTAGACTTAAGAACAAAATCTGGTTTGTATTTTGCCCCATTTAGGGGCAAAATACATTATAACATACAAAATACATGTCACCCATTTAGGGTAATGACACCAGCACATTTTTTTTTTTTTTTTTTTTTTTTTTTTTTGCATGGTTTAGATGATCTGCTGGAGTTCAAACTTAGCATCTGAATGGGGAAGAAGGGTAATTCAAGTAACTTTAAAAATTGCACGGTTTGTCTGAGTATTTCAGAAACTGATGTACTGGGATGTTCCCACACAACCATCTCTAGAGTTTACACTGGATCGTCCAAAAAAAGCAAAAATAACCAGTTACTTGCAGATCTCTAGGCTAAAAATGTTTTTTTGAAGCCAGAATTCAGGTGGTAATTGCCAGGCTGTTTCAAGCTAGTAGGCAAGCAACAGTAAATAACCGTTCGTTACAATCAAAGCATGCAGAATGGTACCATATGGAGATCAGCTACAGCAGAAGACCACACTGGCTGCTCATCTTGTCAGCCAAAAACAGGAAACGGAGGCTACAGTTAACATGTGCTTGGGAAAATATGAAAATAGAATATTGAAAAATTCTTGTCTGAGCTGATGATTTTTTTTTCCTGCTGCCACATTTAGATGGTAGGGTCAGAATTGAATGAAAACACAACACGAGATGTAAACAGCAGGGATCGAACCTGCCTTGCATCTCCCTACTGCTGCTGACCATGTCCATCTTCTGATGGCTGGTTCTCAATCAGAGCTCAATCCAATAGACCACCTGGAGGAATCAGATTTGTATCATGCGTATATAGCCAACAAATCTGCAGCACATGTGTGATGCTTTCATTCCAACATGGACTACAATCTTCAAGGGATGTTTCAAGCACCTTGGCATGTAGAACTGAGGCAGATCTGAAAGCAAACGGGGGCCCAACCTCGTACTAGCAACCTAATAATGCAAGTGGGTTTAGATAATAATAATAGCTTGTGCAAATGTTTATCCCTCCTTCATAACTTAACAATGGGAGAGATAAAAAGAACCAGTGTTTGGGTGAGTGATGTGGAGTAGAGGGTTTAGCTAGAACAAAGCATTTAATCAGAAAGATGAAATGTCTTCCTGATTGTTTCACAGTGGTTTTGTTCTTACACCTGGGGGAAATGTGTCACATTGCTCGACTGGTGGAAATGTGCAGACAGCCACTACTCCTGTTTATTGTGGCCAAGTTTGTTGTTCAAACATAATAGGTTTAAATGCCAGAATAAGAAAAATCTGTAACCAGACCAAACATTTCTTATTATAATGACAAACAGAATTGACTTTGTGTAGTCGCAGGCATCTGCTGCTGCAGAAATCTGACTGAGCTACAGTATTATTGCAAATGTCACTTCAGGCTGGTTGATGAGATCATTAAACAGGTAAACAGCTACAGGTGCACTCTCTTTAGACTTCACTAAATCATACAGCTACTGCATATGTGCACACGTGACAGTGTAACCTTACCTGATGACTTACCTTACAATCAGTTCAACTTGCAGAGTAACTTTTAAAGAATCAATTACAAATGTATAGAATACACCTTTGGGAAACTGGTGCCTTTTGTTTAAACAAAAATAATTATAGACCTACATAGTATAACAATATATAGTATTTTCTGACTGAATGTGATGTCTTACTAATCTCTCATCAAAAACCATCAGCCCACAGTCTTGTCCGTCCGAGGTGCTGAACAGTTTGTCATATTGCTACATAGCACAATGTAGACAATAGTATTGGTATATTATTTTAGAAAAGCCAATACTACAACAATAATACTATACATATGATATATTAGGAGGCTCTATTAAAAATGTAAACAAGTCATGACATTAAAAACAAGAACTTGTGATTTTTTTTAATCCTATCAATAAAAAGTTTTACACGTATTTAAAGGAGGAATATATACTCTTGTACATAAACAAAGCTCACAGTTGAAATACTTACCTGTCTTGTCTGTTTTGCTTGACCTATATATGCTCTGTTGCCCTCTGCCCCTCTGATGCCTGTAAGCTGCAGTCCCTCACAAACATATTTGACTAGTTTTGTCTTACAAGTGGAATAAATAGTTCATTTAAATAAAATACATACATGGGTTCACAGTTCAGTTTCCCGTGATATCTGCATCAATTAAAACTCCAATTCCCCATCATATATTTTTTTAATGCCATGACTGGGTATAAATCTTACATCTGGGCCACATTTTGAGCAAACAATAAAAATGCTCTCCTATGAAAATGTTTCTGGATTTCACTGATTCATTTAGCTTGCTAGCTAACTGCATTAGATCCTTGATCGCCTTATGCTCTAGCAGCTGTCTCCTCAGACTGAACACACTGCGCTATTTCATGCTGCAGCATTTTGACAGAAGGAAACAGAAGGAAAACCAAACAAAGTAACAGAAACCCTAGAATCAGAATACTTTATTAATCCCAGAGGAAATGATGTAAAAGTAGAGAACAGAAACTTTTTCCTCAGCCAGAGGCAAGAAACGTTAGTGTTCATGCACAAGCAGTCAGTATCAAACTGGTGGTGAGCAGGGTTGGGTGCAGTAACATGTTACTGCAGTCACATGAATATTACAAGCATCTGCACAGAGAGCATGCTAACACAAAGCTAGTACATGCCAACAGCAGCTACAAAAAGCTAACAAAGGCAGTGATGAACTTTCAGGGCTGAACGTTGTTGTGTTGTCAATTTTGTGTTTTTGTCTTTGTGTGGACCTGTAGCTTCAGGTTTACATGGTGACAAAATTATCAGTTAGCAATGTCCTTCAGGTCATTTTACAGAGTAATACAAACATCAAAGTAGTGTAATGAATTACTTTCTGTGGCAAGTAATTAAGCAATGTACGGCATTGCGTTTAATTAAAGTAAGGAGAAATGTGTAATACATTACTTTTGAGTAACGGACCCAACACTGGTGGTAGGACTACTGTAGGCGACATATGAACACATTCGGAAAAGTTGTAGGATCCATGATTCACTCATGAAAGCTTGTTTGAAAAATCTACATGCCCATGTGTTCCTGATCCTTTGCACAGCAGAGCCACCATTATGCTTAACAGTTACCCGATCCCATAATTTCCATTGTTTAAACTAAGCTTGGCTACAACAACCTGCAAATATATCATACAAACAAGTATATCAAAATTATTTACACTAATTCATTCACAAATAGGCTTAAAGAATAACATAATATTAAAAAATAAGTGTATTATCTAAGCAAAGCGATTTACTTAGATAAACCTAACAGTATTATTACATACAGCATCCTTACATTGTCAGTCACACTGAACAGAAACACACCTTTGTGTCTACATGTGTGAGTTGTAGCTTGGCACCTTCAGCAAACAGAAAAGCTGACATTTGGTTTTCCTGTTTCTTTCCTTTCTTTCTTATGAATGACCTCTGGTGCACTACGCAGCTTAAACTTGCCTCCCTCAGATTTTTTCTTTGTTTCCTCTAACTTTTGTTCTGCCAGTGAAAAATAAACTCGGGATGAACGGTGGTCTGGGAAGGGGGAGGATTTGCTAAAAGATGCTATTGATCTCTTTATTCCTGAAATAATTTGTATGGCTTGGCAACCGCAGCATCATCCCTTATCAACGTCTGCCAAAAGCCAGGCAGCGGCCTCCTGGGTGTAAAAGCTCTGAGAAATAATGCTTCTCATCACCAGCAAGAATGGCAGACAAGGAGAAAGGAAAAGGAAGATGGGGAAGAGGTGGGGCAGAGAGAAAGGAGGCGGCATGAGAGCCGGATGATAGAAGCGAGAGGAGGCTGAGGAAACCGTAAGTCTGAGTCAAACTTCTGAGATCCACACAGGAGACAGATCACATGAGGCAAAAAAGGTGAAATGGGGGAAAGCAAATGTGTGTAATGGTGAGCGTGTACTGTCAAGGTTTAAGCTATGTTCAAACCTGCGTAAAAATTGTGTTATGATAAATTGTCATGAACCTGTTTTGTTTAACCCTCTGGGGAAAATTATCCTAAACACTGTTATGCAGTGATAATTTGAGCTGTAAAACATTTTTCATACTCTGAAACCAAGGCCATTTCACTGTGCGATAAAGGCTTTGTTGTTTTCTGCTTTTACCAGCAGAGCTGGTTAGTTTCCAATTAAATTTCTGTGCTTCTAAAGTATTGTAATTGATAAAAGTGGTAGGTATCTGAGATGCTAATCCTTTATTTGTAATGCATTTGTATTAATTCAAACAAAACTTAATTAACTTTTGATTGAATAAGCCCCAGACGAATGTTTGCCATAGCTGGAACATTAATGGAAGTATTCAGTATGGAAATGTAAAACATTGTTAATTAAAATTGCTTTTCAGCTCTATGGTGAAAGTGTTTTATATTTCCCTTCTGCTCAATGCTAATGTAAATCATATTTATCATTATTTGCAAAAGCATCTATGAATAGGACGTATCGCTCGTCAACTGAAGGAGGAGGTGTTGGCTGCAGATGAAATGATGCTTAGCCTCTATCGGCATACTTGAGGTGAAAAGTTCTGTAAATGAGATTATCTTTGAAGTTAAACTGCTGATTTGCAGCAGTTTAACTGTGCTGTGTCCGCCTGTCTCTGCACAGGTAGAAGCCAGTGGAAGGAACAAAGTTTCTTTCCCCCACAGATCCTGAAAATGCAGCACTTATTTTAAAATAATAAAAAACTAAAAATAAATAAAGCTTTAGAACAGATATCATTGGAAAATATGATGCATGTCAAAACGTATGCAAGACAATGATCCATAATTATAGAAACCCTACAGCCAGATGCCTCAGGTAACTTCAGAATTGTGAAGACGTTTGACACCCTAAAGAAGCCAAACTTTCAGTTTCACCTTTAGTAAACAGAAAAACTTTATTGCTTTAATAGGGAGGAAAAGCACAAAACAAGCAGTAAAATCCACAAACAAATGTGAGCTATCAGGCCACATAAAAGGATCAATCCACACAAAAAGCTGTCTGTTCCTTGTCTGTCTCACAGAAATTACAGTTAATCGTTCAGTCTGCAGTCTGCATTGTAGAGCATCGAGTCAGAGTGGATTACTCAATGCATAACGCTTTTTTTACATTATAAGTGGGGCAAAATCTCTAACAGTGGGACTTATTCCACTGTTATATTAGAAGCTTAACAGATACACTCAGACTAAGTATGAAAGTATCATGCATTCACTTGACAGAAAAAATAAAAATTCCCGTTTCCCTGAAAAAGCAGGGCCAAAGACGATTGGAGGTGTTGGATACTGCAAATTGATCTCATGAGCAATAATCACCCCACATCTAATACAACGTAAAACACTGGGAGACTCTTTGAAATTTCAGAAAGACTTTATAAGGAAACCTTTTGTTGAAATTTCTAGCATGATTACTTCATTTGTACAAAAGAGGAAAAAGTGATTGTTAAGTGAATGCACAACACTCCTAAACCCGTGTCAGCAATACTTTTCCTGTTTCATTGTATCCTCCCAGGTCTCTCTGGCCTGCCAAGGCGGATGTGTAGCCTTCTTGAAAACAACCTTTGTAAAGTAAATTAGTGAAGGTTTGAGTGTTAACAGGACCAAACACTTTAATGTGGATTTCCAGTAACAGTTACAATTCCCATCATACATCTGACAAAGTGAGACAAGTTTACTATTCAAGAACACATGCCAAACACTTACAGTAAAAACATGTTTTATACTGACATCTAGCCTCTGAAAATGGGTTTTCTATGAAAAGGGAAAAAAAAACATTTTGCTGGAGCTTAAAGTGGAAAGAAACTGAAAAGAAGCTCTAACAAAGACTGCTGTGTACATTGCATCAATCGTGGAATGCTTTGTGAAATGCAAGGTTTCAAAACTAAATTGGATCAAAAGTTTAGAGCGTCAGACCGGTGACCTAAATGAGAAAAGCGACTGAAGATTTTGACATTCATTTCAGTGTATATGGAATATGTGCCCACACTGTGTGAACCGTTTCCCCCTCATTTTGTTGCAACAGAAGCTCTTACAGTGTTGTTTACAGGTGAATCACCTGCGTGTCATCGCTGTGCTGCAGTTTATAACACACTGACCTTTGTGTGTTCCTGTTCAATTGACTTTTGGTAAAGGGCAGTGCTTCGCAGCTAAATGTCACCACTGGATTTTTTCTCTTGTCTCATCCTTGTTGAGCATGAGCAGTCCTTCCATCTGATAACTCCTCTGTTGTTTGACAAAACGTCCCTCTGAACAACTCACGGTGACTCAGAGTTCCCAGGGAGTTATCAAGATGTTAAGAAGATGCTGAAATATATTTGGTTGACTTGAGGCTTCAAAATGGGAGGTCAAACCGTGGAGTACCTATGTCTCTAGAAAATGACAATAACATCAGTAAAATCTTGGGAATCCACAAGCCTATGGATACTGTAATGTTTCCACATCCATCTTTTTGATTAAAGTCTACCTTGGAACAAAGTCCAAAGTGGACTTCATTTTCAGCAATGGGATTTAACTTATTCCCCTCTTTACCCCAGCAAACCCCAGTGAGGGTCAAGTGCAGGCAGCAATTCTTAAGACCTGACCAGAAGGAGAGACGGCTGAGGATGTGAGAGCCTGCATGTGAAGGCAAGACAGATAATTCAGGGGTAAGCCACCCTCACCAAGCTCTGTTTCCCTCTGTCAATAAGTTGAGGAGCAGCTCCTGCAACACAGAACCTCATCTCACAAATAAACCACACTCACAGTGCCATTAGCAGTAGCTGGTCTGTCAGACAGAGCAAACACTCCCATAGTTAATATTTAATAATGGCAAACAGTCTCACTGTGAATGCCGGTATTTACACAAACACAGTGTGAGAAAACATGCACCGAGCCAACTACTCTAGGTTATGTGGACAGCGTGCATGAAGGCATGTGTTACAAATGAAAAGGGACAAAAATGGCTTTTTGGCACACACACACACACACACACACACACACACACACACACACACACACACACACACACACACACACACACACACACACACACACACACACCATGTTTTTATAAGAAGACGACGACAAAGAAGAAGAAACTAAGGACTGGCCGAAGGAGTAAACTAGTTTGTGACCCTAAGGCTGAACATCTTCAGGGACTTTGTTCTTTGTTCCCTAAGAGGAAGTTATGTCCACAAAACCAGGAGCAACACACCACTTAAAAATGTTTACTCCATATAAGGAACACAGTAATCCTTCTCTTACTGTGTAGATTCTCGTGAGAGACAGTGTGGTATGAACAGCAGCGAGCGACTGAAGGCCGGGGCCGTTCTATTAGTATCTAGGTCAGAGGGTATATTGTTTTGGTGTGCCTCATCCATCTATGTTGTGGATGTATCAAGGGGCGAACCCCAGAAGTGTTCTTCCACACATATCACGCACACAAGGACAGAGGTGCAGGCCTAAGCCATCTTGTGTGACGGTCAAACTGCAGATGTACCATCTTTATTCCTCTTTCATCTTTGTTCGGATGCTGCAGAGATTTCGCTTCCAGGTCCAATCAATAATACGACAAATTGACAAAAGCAGCCGTGATAAGAATGAATAGCCATGGATCATCTTTTCTGACCCAACAAGTGATCAGACAGAGGATATTAAAGCCATATACACACACACACACACACACACACACACACACACACACACACACACACACACACACACACACACACACACACACACACACACACCTCAACACTCAGTAACCCTAGTTCTGCACTGAACTGAAAATATAAAAAAATAAAAATAAACAACACCCTGCAGAGTCGTTAAGTTTGGGTCTTCGATTTGTGTTGATTCTTAATCTGTGTTGGTTTGCCTGCGAACCTAAAAACTCTAACCACCTTGGGTTTTCTGCTTCTGTATCAGTTGTACCACAAGTGCACAGGTTCTCGCAAACATTTCCAGTAATGAATCCGCATTCGGTTAGATACACACGTACGTTATGACTGTACGCTGCTTTTGCAAGCCAATTTATGCCAGCTTCTGCTCTTTTGTCCCCTCAGTTGTTGAACATTATTCATTCCTTTCCACCATCCTGTCTCTTTTAGCACAGTTTTGTTTTTCCCCCGTTTCACCTGCTTACAATGAAAGCATTTGAAAATTTGGCGTTTGCTGAGCTGCAATCCAAATATTGTAGCACTCAAGGGAGAACATTTAGAAAATATCCTTAAGTAGCAGTGTTTGATGGCAGCAAGCTTGTGTAAGTGTAAACTGGCTTCATTTTATGTTAATGCTGCTTCTCCTGTGGGAAGACACTGTATGGGAAAAATATTTCTAAATTTGCAGAAACAAATCACATGAGACCGAGCTGCTTTAAAGGTGTTGAAGGTAGTTTTTGAAATCTGACGCAGTGCAGATCACAAAGTCAGTTTTGTGTTTAGCCCAGGGGTGCTCTGGGGTTAACCTTGGCTGGATTCTGGTGAGGCTTCTGTCTGATGTGATAGGTATAAGTTTTTCATCAACCCTGTTTTGAAAAATATTTACCAAGGTTTTTTTCTTCCCCCTATAGACGGTCATGCAAAAAAGAAAGTACATGCTCTTTTGAGTCTAAGGGTTTACGCATCAGGATTATAAAAATAAAAAAAACATTTTGGTCACTGCTAGGTTCAGCCTCAGATGAACAGCACACTAGATTACACCGTAACATCTCTGTAAGAGCAGAAGTCTGCTGGTCTGGAGTATCCAGGTGCAATGGTCTTAGAAAAGCAAATTTTCCTTTTTTAAGATCATTGCCCATCAGACTGGGAATGGTTATGCTACATATAATATTACAAGTAAGGAGGGGGAGGCTGTAATTAATATGATTTTTTATTGTAAAAGAAGATAGCAAAATGACCCGAGAGTACTTCAGAACAGAAGTTAGAGTTTGGATTGAGCTTAGAGTGAATGTTAGGAAGAGTAGAGCAGGATCAGTGGTTTCCTGAAGGAAGCCAGACAGAGCAAAATCTAGAGAGCAGGGAGCTGAACTGAGCTGTGCTTGTGTTGAGTGCTGGTTCCACTCATAGAGGAGTAGGCAGTGTGAGAAGAGAGCAGGGGCGGGCAGATGGTTAGCAGGGTCTAAAACCTATTAGATCCTGTTATTAGCCTTCTGGCACTGCTAAGAGCCATGGCAAGTGACTGTAGAACTCTTGATATGAAGTTTCTTCGTAATATTAAGTTTCCATGTGTTGCTGTAGTAAGAGATTAATCCATGGGACATGGCGGCTGGGAACATTTGGTTCTTAGCCAAAGTTAGACAGACCCAGTATTGGGATGGGAAGAGCAGCCTGCTGCTGCTGCTTTCCACTGATTTTGCGCCTCCTCCTTGTGTTTTAGAAAATAAATTCAGACTTGCAAGGCAGTTTTGTTTGTTCACATAACACACAGCAAGAGGAGGACAAGGCAGGTACATAAGTGAAAAAGGCAAGCATCAAAGCTAGATCCTGCAAGAGCCAGAGCAACTCATTTAACTCAACTTCTCACCACACTGAGTAGGTCAGCGATCTGGTGATGAGTGGAAACCTGAGCTGGGGTTGAATTCTGCAGGTAAGTGATAATGACATACAGATGAGCCTGAAAAACCCATGCCTAATCTAGGAGGTAGAGTATGCACACACTCTGTCTACAAACCTCTTCTACACAATCAGGATCTGAGCAACCAAACTTGATACACAGGTATATCTTGGGCTCTTGAAGGTTCTTATCTATATTGTATAGTAATGAGGTCATTAGGATGCCTAGCAACCATGTCACAATGGTTTAAAAAGGCCTGTTTTTCCACATTGATGCACCTCTAACACCTTATAAAAGTATATAATTTCTATTTCACTGCAGTAACATTCGATCGCATGATATATAACACAACATGTTGCCTGGTAACCACTTAGCAATGGGCTAAATGACTCATATTTAAATCTTTATGGTTTATGCACTTACACCTTATGAAAACATCTTATCATTTTAATTTCAGCTAATCTCATTTATTTTCACAAAAGTTGAATTACAGATTACTAATAACCACCTTACAATGGTGTTCCCATTTTAAACAAATTACAACTTCTACCACTGATTTTTTTTCCCCCTTTACATTTCTAAATTTGATTAATTACATCAGTTTCCAACAGCACGAACAATTCATCTATTTTCTTCCCCTTCCGGGGCCAGGTTGCAGGGGCAGCCTAACGAGAGAAACCCAGAATACCCTCCCCTCTCCTCATCCACCTCCTCCAACATCCAGGAAACAATGAGGCGTTCCCAGACCAGCTGAATCTTTCCAGCATGTCCTTCTTCTATCCCAGGGACCCCTCGATGCCAGACACCCTTCAAAGGAAGCTCACTTTTGTCACTTGGATCCATGTTCTCATTCTTTTGGTCACTATACAAAGCTTTGACCATAGATGAACATGGGGATATAAATCAACTATTAAATCATCTTTAGAATAAAGTGCTTGTATTAATGTGTGTGAGTAGGTAAATGAGCCATGTTGTATAAAGTGCTGTATAACAACCAATCCACTTACCTCGTCCCCAGTGATGGGTGGATTGCCCCCCTCGTCCCCAGAATCTGGTTCCTCTACTGAAGACATCCACCTGATCTTCAGTTGGATCCTAGGTAATGATTAGTTGGGAGCTGAGTTAAACCTGTGACCTAGGGTGTCCTGGTGCCACATGCACTTACAGACACCCTTATGTTCAGATATTGTCCTCTTTATAGACAAACTATCATGTGATGAGAAGTCCAATAATAGAACAGCACTGTGGTTCAGATCAGGTAGGCGATTTGCCTCAGGCGTGCACCCAGGCATGGCTCCAGGGTGGGGCCCTGGTAAACTTATTCCAGACTGGGTAATTTTGCCCCTTGATTTCCCCCCATACATAGGAGTGAATTGCTCTTTGTGGTCCCTTACCCAATTTTTCCTGGGAAATCAGAGGCAAAAAGCCCCCCAACAACAAAGCCCCTGGGATCACTGAGACACACAAGCCCCTCAACCACACTAAGGTGTGGAGAACCAGCACAAACAGACCAAACAAAATCAAACATGCTGCAAATCAAACTGACAGCACTATACTTTAAAAAAATAAATAAATAAAATAAACCTTCCTCCTTAGAACAGGTCAAGATAAGACCTTAAATATATAGACTAATACTCGCTCGTGGTTGTAGGAAAAGCAGGTTTAAATGTTTAATGCAGCTATACTGACTCCATCCTAGAAAAGAAATCCATCACTGAATTTTAATTTCTACATGTTTGACAGTGATTATCAATTAAGGCAGACTGCGGCTGACAGTAAGGCACGTTACTAACCTCCAACGATCACAGACATGGGGATACTGAGATGTTGACAGTTATCGTCTTTGAATGAGTGTTCCTTTGCTTTCGGTCTATTATAGTTCTCAAATATTCTACATTAATTTTACCTGCAGGGCTTTAATTTAAACTTGGCATTTAAAATTTTCACGTAGTGTTCTTTCACCGACTCCTGCCTTCCGCCTCAGCTTAAAAACAAAGATGGGTATGTTGTCCCACAGTTTCACATTTAGATGCAGCAGTTGTTTTATTTTCTCTGCTTCATTAAAATAGGCTCAACTTCAGCATTTGCATGGAAACTCATATCTGTGGACCAGTCCCTACAGAGACCTATGAACACACCACATCCTTTTTTCCCCTCCAATGGGTCAAAGTTAATATTAAGATTAATTAACCCACTTATTAGCAGATAAGATCAGAACACCAAACACTGATCTGAGGTCACTGCAGCTATATTAACACATCATCCATCAGAGCATGAGCTTTACCCGAAAGTCAATTATATCACTCCCATTTCCATCCCCTACGCCCACATGGATAGGAGGTTTGTGTTGCGAGGAAAGAAGATGTTAAGCAGTGAATTGAGGACCAAATGAGTCTGCAGGATGGATAAAAGAAGATTTAAGCAAAAGAGGGAGGAGGAGAAAGTTTGGGGAAAGAGCAGCCAGCACAGAAGGTGAGGGCAGAGTGAGTGCTGCGGTGGAGAGAGGCAGGTGCAGCTATGGTGTGACAGCGCACACTTAGACTGACAAGAGAAATCATCCAGGCTGTCACTCTGAGCGAGTCAGCTAAGGGAAGGGGAATGGAGGAAATGGAAAGGGTGCGTGTGTTTGTGCGATGACTGTAAGAAGTGGAGTGTCCACAGACGTAGACAGAGATAGATGCATTCTGTTTTAATTTAATTAATTTCTTCGCCCTTTCCCCCCCTCCCCTAACATCTGTCATGTACGTCAAACCATTTTTCATGTGTGACTTATTTGGGTCATGATGCAGCAGTTTTGTTTTTTTTCCCCATGGAAATAATGTCAGATGTTTTCTGAACATCCAACTGGCCCTGATTAGTGCTTGTTTTAAGGATATTTTAAACAGGATGGCTGCAACTGAAATGTCTTAAGTTACAACATCTGATGGCTGCTTATGGCAGGATAATATGCTTTGTCACAAACCTCAAATCATCTTAGATTGTCTCGGACTGGTTCTTAATCATGGCAATAAGGTCATCGTACCACCACAGTCACCAGCTCTCAACAGAATACACACATGCTTTGGGATGTGTTACAGTGGGACAGTTGCATCATGAATACGCAGCCGATTGTCACAACGGTCAGAGGCCGATAGCTAAACTGAAGTCAAATGCAGAGAACCACAGAGATGGCATGTACGTTTTAGTGTTTTATTAAGAAAACAGATTAATTCGTAGCAAAGTGTTACTAGTGATGCGGCTGTGGGTCAGTGAGGGTGAACTGGGAATTGACAGGTGGGACAGGAATGGAGCGGGTGCGACTGGGAAGAGAAAAGTACGTGGTTAGAAAGGTGGCGGGTGCAGGACACTTAGGGAAGGTGAGTATGACTGATATTGCTTACTGATAGCCAGAGTGAGTTTGGCTTTGAGGGAGCGGCAGCGAGAATCTGGGTGAGTATTGAAGAGGGCTGACCTGAGTTCCACTGCGTTCGAGGTGGTGAGCGACAGCTGGAGGGCAGGCAGGTGAGGTTTTCTGTATTTTCCGGAACGCGGAGATAACCCGAGAAAAGCTGAGGTTGAAGGCAAGTGGTGAAGAAGGCCCAGGGAAAATGATGTCATTGACAAACTGGCAGTGAAGCAGAGTCTGAGTGGAGATTAAATCCTCAACCCGATTACCCAGAATCAGCTTCAGGTGTGCAGGACTGCAGGAGCAATGATGGCTCCGCCCAGGGGTGGAGACCAAGGAAACTCAGGTGCCTGATGGAATTTTCCAGATCATGACACTGACAAACGTGCACTAACTGCTATGCTGGACTAAAATCTCAGAGGAATGTTTCCAGCACCTTGGTGAATTTAAGCCAATTCTGACGCATAAGGTCTACTGAAGGGGCCAGTGTATGTATATTAATAATGTTGAACATTTGATAAACTAACACCGTGTCTTATCATCTGTGTGCTCATGATTTATGAGCATACTAAGTGAGTTTATTTTTTGTTTTTGTTTCTTAGAGTAACTTTAAACACATATTAGGCACTGAAATTTAATACTGAAATCGACAGACTTCCATATATCACTTTATTAAAGTTGTATTAAGATGCATTAAAAGAAAAGAACACAATCTCATGTTGAACCAGCAGGAAGTCTGCTCCAGATGAATGGCACGAGACATTAAACAGGCTAACTGTGAACACGGAGAGGCATTCTAAAAAGACAGCTCTAATTCAATATTGAACTAATCCATCTGCCCCACGTCACAGATAGCTATCAGGACCACAAACAACCTCACAGACAAACACCGACGTTCATTACTCAGTCTCAAAATCCCTCTTGCTGTGCCTCTTTGGCTTGACGCTGACATATTAAATGTTTCTCGCCTTTTGATTGGCCCACTTTGTTTTGCCTCTCTTTATTGGTTGGTTCCTATTCTGCTGGTGCTTGTTTTTGGGGCTTATCCACAGCTGTAATTATTGATGCAATGATATGACTCCATAGCTTTCTATCAAAGAGCACTGATTGCCAGTTCAGAAGCCGAGGCCAATTTCCTGCTTTCTTGTCAGTGTTCATGCTCATGCCACATAATTAGGCGCTGTGGCTTAAAGGAAAATTATATCAAACGTTTCTCCTCCGCCATTTCAAATCCTCATATTGCACGGGCTGCGTGGATCAATAGCACAGAGGGGAGCACAAAAGTCATGGTTAAAGAAATGCAAATGAAACAGAGTTAGATGTAGCTGCAGTATCGACTCCAGAAGGTAAATCCATGTGTTGACTTTGTGATGGAGTTATACGCTGCACAACAAGGCTGGATGATTTCCTATAGAAGCAACCAATTCAACCTGTAGAGAAAAATATTTCCGGCTAAACAGAAATAACAAAGGGTTTTGATATCGATTTCATTCTCTCTGACGTTTTTTTTCTCCACTCTTTCATCAGCCACCTCTAGTTTATGCTCCATCCACTTAGCATCTCTCCCTTCCTCTTCTTTTTTCCACGTCCTTTTCTGTCCCTTTGGTTTCATCCCACCTTCCCTCCTGCTGTCACACCCTCCCAGTTCCCCCTTGTTTTCCATTCTTCTTTTTATAACCCTCCCCTCTCTGCCTTTGTAATCAGAGCTGTGACTGAGCAGTGTTTACAGGGTCTTCCCAGGGGCCTGCCAGTGTGGCACATTTGCTTTACAACTACTCACCTCACCTCACCCTCCAGTCCCTCTCTTTACTCTGGTCAGATTACAGAGGAAGAGACAGAAAACATTCTCCCTACAAACTCTTCACTCCCACTTTATGCATCCCCGCTCCTCCACCGTCAAACTCTCCCACCCCCTGCTGCACTCTCCAAGCGCTGGCAGACCGGCAGGAGGCCGTCTTATCTTTCTGCTCAAATGGAGCCTCGTCTCTCTAGGCATCGTCGTTGCACAGCAGAGCTTGGTTAGACCATCAGACTGGAACATGATCATTTAACACTGACTAGGTGCACCGGCCTGCTGCGTACAGCGAGGCGAGCTGACAAAGATGCGGCTGCAATCATTTGCGTGCACTTGCGTACAAGTTACTCAGACACCAACTGAAAGAATTTATAGGACCACTGATAAGTGTGTGCACCTATTTTGACAATCAAATGGGTTTTAATGAAACAAGCACAGGTGTTTCGCTGAACGACTTAAACATCTCTGGAGTGCAAAGCTTCTTTCGGTTCTCCTCGGAGCTCCACAAACAGAAAGAACTAGCGTTACAGCAGAGTGGGAGTGGTATCCTTTTTCTTTTTTTTGACATGTCTATTTGTGTGAGCATCAGATGAGCTGATTGGCACTGGAACTGACTGATTGCTCTTGAGGGAAGGTGGTAATTTCTCTGTCATATTGTGACTGATTATAGCTCTGAAATATGTCACTGTTCCAACTCCATCAGAAGTTTTTGACAGGAGGCTTTGATGTGTGTTCACACAGACCGGTAGACAGACAGCTATCAAGAACCCACTCCACAGGAAGTAACACAGCTGCTTTTGACTCTGCTCCGTGCAGACACCTGTGTGTTGTGTGTCACAACATACCGTGCAAATGCACGACGAATAAAGTGATTCTTAAAAACGACACTACTTCCCCTGTTATCGCAGCTTGCCTGCTTAAAACGTATACAACATGTGCTGGGGTGATAATTGAGTGACGGACAGACTGTTGGAGAGAACATCTTACTTGCAAATTTCATACTGAAATAGAAAAGGAGACTATGTAGCGCAAAAACCTGCAAACCTCAGACAAAAACAACAGATTATGTAGATGATTTGCGCTTAAAAACCTCATATAAGAGCACATTAACAAGTTTTTCTGTCCTACACGGAAGAAAATTAAATGTCTAAGGAGATCAAGCTACCTCTACAGCTTTTGCCTGGAGGCTGCCAGAATGGCGTAACAGCAGACATTTTATGGAGGAGCACTTTATAAGCCAATGTTCCACTGGGGATGTGTAACATGAAAACTGACTCACATCCTTTGCTTGTGGGCACAATATTTAGCAAGTCTTTTTTTTTGTCTTTTTTGTTTCCTCACTAATAAATTCGGTTTATAGGAGTTGAAGCCCACATTGCAAGTCTATTAAATATAGATTTAGATTCACTAGACTAGTCATACCAGTAAAATATCTATTCTTTTAAGAATACATAGCATTTCAGCAGCACTGTGTTATAGATGAATTATTTGGATCTTACAGCGTAACAGTTGGATACTTTGGCTCTTTTAAGTTATTATACTTTAGACTCAAATAGGTCATTTTTCTCATGGGTCTCCACTGGATAAGGTTGTTTTAATGACCATGGTTATTCGCTCTATTTCAGGGGCCAGGCTGGAAGAAATTCAATCCCATCATCACACTGAATTTGAATAAGGAGCTAAGGGTCACAGTGTAGCGTAGCTATTATCATACGCCTCATTATCACACACTTGGTTCATTCAGATCAGGTTTTCTTGGTCTTGTCCCTTAGCAGACAGAGAGGAAAAAAGTACCCAAAAAGATCATGTTACAATAGTTCAAAGGGTGGAGGAAGTGGAAGTGACTGGAAAAATCAGTTTTCCTTGTAGGGAATTTCACAAAGGTTTTGTGTCAGATGTTTCACTTGTTTGGTATGAGCTTTATCACTTGAGGTATGCAATGAACTTCACACAACAGAAATCGTGTCTGAGTAGAAAGTTGTTAGGTAGGATAGGAGCAGGAGGAGTCACTCAGGTCAGATCCATCGCAGAGTACAGTATGAGATTCCTCTCGGTCTGCATGTCTAGCACAAATCCTTGTGGGGTATTGCATCAAGACACTCTTTTATGTCTGGAGACAGCGATCGATGGATCTCTTTCCCCGGACGGAAGCACTCCTTATTCAGCGGTTGATTTCACGGCTGGATATCCGACACGCCACTTAATGGATGTGTGAGTGTGTATGTCGTGTGGTTCAGTGTACAGTTGTAGCATTGTAATTCAAAGTGATAAATTAACACCATGGGTAACAACGAGGCTACAGCATACTTCTGTAGCCTCTCTGTATGAAATAAAACAGTATTGGGCTGAAAACGCAGTCTGGCTTTAGAGTGGGTCACAGTATAGCAGCAGCTTTACCTTTTGAAGACTATGACCTGTTGTTAGGCATACTCATTGATACTGGTTTGAGTGAGGGGGTAATATGGTGCTTCAGGAGCTACCTTGCAGATTTAACCTTGTGTGTATCCGTGAAAGGATTTCCAGTTAAAATTCTTGGATCTCTTCAAAGGAGTCCCTCCTGGTTCCATTTTAGGCCCTCTCTTTAAAAAAAAAACAAAAAAAAACAAAAAACTATTTCTGTAAATAAAATTTGGGATAATATGTTTTTGAGCTAAAGTTCACCTTTATGAAGATGACACAATACTTTACTCTGAGTCAGGAAACTAAGGAGCTCCAGACTGCCTTTCAGGCATCACAGCATCTTTTCAATTAGGTTCTAAATGCCAACATGTTTTCCACAAATAACTTAGTTAATGCTGGCATTCGTAATCTAGGAGGAGGTTTTATTGAAAGACTAATGAAAAACTGTCTTAATTTACCAGTTAAGAAAATCCACGTACTGGCTACATTCTTAAATGTTACTATTCGTGGTGACTTTACTTACATGCAAACTACCTCTTCTACACTACATTGTCTGGACTGCGTATCACAACTCTTTAAGCTTCTCATCAAATTAGTTGTCTAACACAGCGGCCCCCAACCTTTTTATTTATGTCTGACAATGTTTTCACAGACCGGCGTTTAAGGTGTCGCAGATAAATGCAACAAAATAAAACCCTGAAAACCATAAATTTCACACCCGAGCGTCAACTCTCGCGGCCCGGTCCATGAGTCGCTTTAAGAACAAAAACATCACACTTTTTTCTGGCCTTCTTTAGGTCGAAGGACACAATAATAATAATGGATTGCATTTATATAGCGCTTTTCAGGACCCCTCAAAGCGCTTCATAATACCACTATTCATTCACTCTCACACACTGGTGGAGGCTACAGTTGTAGCCACAGCTGCCCTGGGGCAGACTGACAGAAGCGAGGCTGCCATATCGTGCCATCGGCCCCTCTGGCCATCACCAGTAGGCAGCAGGTGAAGTGTCTTGCCCAAGGACACAACGACCGAGCCTGTCCGAGCCAAGGCTCGAACCGGCAACCTTCCGATTACAAGATGAACATCCAACTCTTGAGCCACGATCGCAACAACACGATCGCAACAGCACTTTCCCCAGTACAGTGCTATATTGGGTAAACTCCTTATCTGTGCAATCCTTTACAACTTACAGATAGCTGCTATGATTTGCACTTGTCTAGGTGGCTGCTCCTTAGGGTGTCTTTTTGGGAACTTGGTAGAACAGCTTTGTCTTATTTTGCACTTCTGTTTGGAATAAACTTTACACTGAAGCCGAATGCTTTTGCCTCCCTGGGCAAGTCTACTTTTTATAAAAACTTTGGTGCAATTAATATTCATAAGTCTGACTTTATGTTTTTGTAATATTGTATTTGTTGACTCTGACTTGGTTTTTTTTTTTTTTTAATAATGTATATTCATTTTTATTATATCCACATTGATTTTATAATTTCTGCAATGGCATGCCTTCTGGGTAAAATAAAATAAAATAAAACAGGAAGCAAAGGTAAAAGTACCACACAGAGGGTTGACACTTTGCTTTGAGCTTCAGCTGCCTGTCTGTTTTTCATTGCACAGATCACTAGTGATATGAACACAAAAATATTTAATTATGAAATATGCAGTGATATTACAGTACAGTTGAGGGAATTGGAATTGATGTCAGGGGAATATGTTTAGCTTTTCCCTCTACAACAATCTTCATGGGGGTTAAAAAAGAAAAATAAGGATTTAAGATTCTTTTGAAGGAAAGGAAAAGTGAGTGCATGATTTGTGTGAAATGATGCCTGCAGGGGTAAATAATAAAAATCAGTTTCACCTTCCACTTTCCTCGCCACTTTATGAGACCAGCTAGAATACATATCCAGTTAGCAGTGAAGTGGAAATATTAAGGTAATTTGCCTGAATTTCCATCCAAGATATAACAGTGCAGACTGTAGCCCGGGTTAAATACCTGTACGTGAAAATCATCCAGCATGGCTCAGCGGGGGGAAAATGCAAATCATGATAAAGAGTGCATTAATCCTATTCACTAATCAGACATAGCATTATGACCAGGAAAGCAACAGGACCAGTGCATCCCACAGATGTGCGATTGGATCAGGATCTCGGGAATTCAGAGGCCAAGTCAACACCTCAAACTGAATCTTGTGCTCCTCTTCTATTCTAAAACTAAAAAAATATATATCCTTAAAAAAATTCTATTCTATTCTCAAACCATTGCTGAACTATATTTGCTTTGTGGCAGGGCACATGTTCCTGCTGCTGAAAGAGCCATCAGGAAATACTGCTTCCGTAAAAGGGTGTACATGGTGTGCAACAAAGCTTAGGTAGGTGGTGCTCGTCAAAGTAACATCCACGTGGACACCAGGACCCAGAGCTTTCCAACAGAACTTTCCCAAAAGCATGACACTGCTTCCCCCAGCTTGTTTTCTTCCCATAGTGCATCCTGGTGCCAAGTGTTCCCCAGGTAGACGGTGTACATGCACCACACCATCCACATGTACAAAAAACAAAAACAAAAAATAATTCATTAGATGAGAAGGCTTTCTTTTGTTGCTCTGTGGTCCAGTTCTGATGCTCACATCCCCACTGTTGGTGCTTTTGGTGGTGGACAGCGATCAGCATGCACACTCTGACTGGTCTGTGGCTGTATAGCCGAAAACACAACAACTGCAATGCACTGTGTATTCTGATCAGAACCAGCGTCAACTGGCTACAGTAGTTCATCTGTTGTATCAGATCACACAGACCAGCCTTCACTTCCCACGTGCATCGGTGAGCCTCAGCCTTGTCTCCCCTGTCACTGGTTCACCACTGTTCCTTCCTTGAACCACTTTTGATAGATGCTGATCACCGCAGACCGGTAACAGCCCACAAGAGCTGCAGTTTAGGAGATGCTCTGACCCATTTGTCTAGCCATCATAATCTGACCCTTGTCAAACTCATTTAAATCCTTGTACATTTTTCCTGCTTCTAACACATCAACTTTTAGAACAAAAAGCTCACTCGCTTCCGAATATAATAATCCCGCCCACTAACAGGTGCCGCGATGAAGAGATAATCAGTGTTATTCATTGCACCTGTCATTGCTCACAATGTTATGCCTGATCAGTGTATATAGTAGTTAACCATACTATGGGTTTGTGTACACTCAACATAGCTAATCCCGGATCTGCTAAAGGCACCATCTCTTGAGGTCATAGTTTAAGGTCTCATTTCCAAAAATTTCATGCAGAGCAGATTGATTGAATATTAGATGACAATTCAATACAACTGTGCTATTGTAAAAAACCTAATTTATGCACTTCACCATCAAACCTACTGGTACTGGTGGCTTTTACTTATTCACAAGGTTTATTAAATTCCTACAAGTTAGCTTATAGTCCACACATTTATTTATTTTTTAATTCGAGATGCACTGCATTTTATTGTGAAGACTGTGTTTCTTTTTGCAACAAAAGTGTTGAGTCACCAAATCAGCTGGATTGCAGAGGTTAAGAGAGAAAAATATGCTGTATAGGGAAAAAAAAACATGCCTGTGTGGTGTGCTGAAAGCCAGCCTTGCATGTATAGAGCTGGGTCAAGCACACATGGACATGCATTCAAGCACAAGTGCATGCATGCATGATTGTATAAACACATACGCACAGGGCAATGTCTCGTGCAAATCACGGCCTTAACGGCCCATGCAGCGAGGCTCAGGCTCAACTCTATGAATAGTAAAGCAGATCCAGCTGGGACTGCAAATCAGCAACATAAATAACAGATTAATATCTTTTCTTTTACAGATTAAACATTATCTTTCCCTGCATGATAAATGAATGGCTGCTATTCAGGCAGCATTCATTAACAGCGAGTCCTGCATCTGCATTAGTGTAGTGATGTGTGGTGCTGAAAGCTCATAAAGGTACAATTGCTACACTAATAAACATTTCTGGATTAGCTCTCTTCCATATGCCTGGCAGTTATATTTCTGATCATTGGAGCTGCGTGAAGCAAATTGAATCGAAGAGCAAGACGTTTGCTGTTGACTAAAACGAAGATAAATGAGATGTTGTTTATGCTGCACTACTGAGTTGGACTGCTTTGTCGACAGATAACCAAGAAAGCTTTGAGAAGGCAATTTGAGCAGCTTTAATGTCCTGGATTTAAACCTGGAAAAAGAAAACAATCCTTGGCGAGCTTAGTTGTGTGCTTCTCTGGTACAAATGTTAGAAAATAAATAGTTTCTCCCTTTGAAGCAAAATTTGCTTCTATGAGGCAGTGTGTAAGTGAAGCCAATGGTGGCTGATGGCACACAGATCAGTATTACACACTAGAGTAGACCTCCGAAGCTGAGGGAGCGATTCAGCCCCAGTGCTGTCTGTCAGCCCTGTGATATACACTTGGAGAGAGAGAGGTGGCGGGGATGGGAGGGGAGGTAGGATTTGATGGGTACATGCTGCTCAAACAACGAATGGCCGCTGGGCCTGTGTGTGAGAGAGAGAGACTGTTCACAGAAAGCAAGAGCAAGAAAAAAAGCATGTAGCCTTTGAGGGATTGACTTTTATTTGTGGCACGATGTCATATTTCGCAGCGTCACACCGGCAGTTCTTTGTGTGCGCCTGAGGTTTTCTCGCCCACATTTCTTTTCGATGCAAATGAACCTTACCGCGTTTCTGTCTAATAAAGAGAGAATCAAGACATGGTAGAGGCACTGTTTGTTTGTCATCACACACTGATATTTTTGCTCATCTCTGAGCCTGCAGCAAGGTAGCAATTTAAATGTTACCAGGGAACAGGTAGCGCTGGCAGGACAGCAAAGTAGACATGTCATCTCTTAGACTGAAAAACCCATTCCTCTCCTTCCACCTTTCGCTTGTCTGTCAACGAGGAGTTTATGCCTCCATTTGCTCATTTGAAAAGCCGTCCGGATAAATTGCTTCCGTTATCATAACAATCTGCAGTCTTCGCTAGCAGTGTTGGGAAGGTTACTTTTAAAATGTATTCCACTACAGATTACAGATTACATGCCCCAAAATGTATTTTGTAACATATTCCGTTACATTACTCAATGAGAGTAATGTATTCTGAATACTTTGGATTACTTAATATATTATCATGCTTTTTAACAACTAATGAATGTCCTATTGCTGTGTGATTTATTACTATTACTGAAGGCTACTCACCATACCATTAGCAACTAGATGTTTAAATCTTAATATAAATGAGTAACAGTAGGTGGACATTAGGTAAGGCTGCACTTTTTGCAGCGATCTCATATAGAAAACTATTCCGCGCGTATAGAAAACAGGTCTGTGGCTCTGAACCGTAGTAAAGGACCTCTGGCTAATACGTCGGGTTCGTGTCGGGCTCGTAGCCAAAAACTAGCTTTACTTTGTTGTCTGGGTCAACTTTGGTAGCGAGAGACAGAGAGAGGCGTTGAAAGGCTGCTTCAATGGAACTTATTGTTTTGGAGGAAAACACGAACACTGTGTACAGTCGAGTCTTAATAGCTTACTTACAACTGGGCTCGTCAGGCTCTCTGTTTGGCTGCAGTGGTTATTATTATATTTACATGCTTCCAGCTCCCGTTTCTGCTCGGTGACAGCTCGTACTTTTCCACTCACCTTTTTCTCCCTCCCTCGCTCACAGACACATAACGGGTATGACAGTCCATTCTCCCTGCAGCACGGACTACACTGCCCATCAGGCTACATGCTTTAGGGCGATGCCTGTAACACTCTGCTATTGCCTTCATATTAAATCATTTTTAATATTTCTTCACGTCATTATGAGACGCGAGATTGAGACACGGGCATTTGAGCCTCTTGTTTTGTTTGGGTTTCCACCGGCGTGGAATTACCAAAAATAGAGAGGGCAGAGCCGAACATATGAAACAGGAAAAGACCGCCGTGGAATCCCTTTATTTCAACAAAGTAACTGTATTCTAAATACCACCCATTATAAACAGTAACTGTAACGGAATAAAGTTACTCATATTTTGTCTTTTAAATACATAACAGCGGTACATGTATTCCGTTACTCCCCAACACTGTTCGCTAGAACGCTTTTGTGGGGGGCAGGGGGCACTGTTGGCAAACTGCATTCCTAAATTGTGCAGGAGGATAGCACAGGCATTGATTCCTGATAATAAGTGGTAAATAAAAATTACTTTAGGTTCACTTACCAGAAGTCCTGGGCACAGTTTATTAGCACAATTAAGTGCACATCAAGCAATCATTTATCAGAGAGTTTCATTGAAAGGACTCCAAAGTCTTTTTTTGTATACATTCATATATCACTCCAAAGCAGCTAAAACATCTTAAAACAATAAATATGGTTGCGTTACAGTATTGTGGAATATTCTTGAACTGTCACTCTTTTCTTATATTTTGCTGGGAAAATAAATAGCAGGTGGAGTGATTTATTGAAATATTTGTACAGTTCTTGCCAAGTCAATTTTGGGTATGGCTGAGTAGTAACAGTGCAAACATTTCTTTGGATGTTGACTGTACTTTGTCCCATTCTGTGTTGAGATGATATCACACTTTGTTTAACAATGTGGAGGTTCAAGTTCTAGGGAGATCAATCCATGACTGATGGTGCTCTGTCGTGTGTTTTTCTATCTTCTAGGAAGAAACAGAGATTCTACAGATTCTTAGGAGAAAGCAGCAGCAGGGAGAATTTCATGGTTTGATCCAGGAGTTGAAGCTGTTTCATGACCACTTTCTTACATATCTCAGGATGTCAGCGTGGCAGTTTGAGTTCTTGCTGGCAGAGTTGGGAGCACATTTCAGGATCCGGACAAATCATTTCAGAGAGCTGACTGACCTGGAACAAACCAATGAGATCTGATTGGACAGGTGAGTCTCAAAAATATTTTTAATGCACAAAATATTTACACAGATTTTACCCTTCCTATGTGTAAAGGTCTTAAGATACTACAGGATACTATTGTTTGAATATGACAGGGTAGTAAATATAGCAGAGGGTTATAAAGGCAACTGGAGCCTAGTCTGTAAGTGATCAGCTGTCAGCTTCAAAGACATGAATGATAAGCGAGTCCCTCCCTGTGTGCACACCTGAACTCCCATGTCACACTTGTCATGTTGTTACATCACAACTCAGGAATCTAACAAATAGATTAAGTTTGCAAAGTGTGTAAAGGACTTCACCGATATCCTACATTTGTAGTGTTTATAAACTTTGCATTTTTAAGAACTCTCCACTGTAAGGGAACTTTTTGGTTTTATACATTTCAAACTGAGGTAGCTGCAAGAAAAAGTTTGTGAGGCCTTAGCAGGGTCATGAAGGCCACGGGCCAAAATGTGTTGGTCAAGCAATAAACCTGCTCCTTATACAAGTTTCGGACTCACTTATTCCTAATGCAGCCGTTCACACCAACCATGGAATTAAGTGCAGTTATGCCAGAAGCATTCATTCTGTTTTTAAGAACCGACTGAAAGTGCCGGCAGTTCTGTACTTATTTTTCAGTAATTTGTTTTCTAAATTTAACCTTTGTCGTCTGATAAACCATTAAAAACTAAAACCAAATTTGTCTTCTCCACAAAAAGTGCGACATCAGGCACCATCCTGAAACATGTAGAAATGATTCGCACATCGTGCAACGTTACCCAAGATCTGATTATTAAAAACTGATGAAAAGTACTACTTGTTTATTTTTTTACCTAAAACATGGGGGGGGGGGGATTTCAAGAAAAGAACTATAATGAAATATTTACATTTTGTTCATCAGTGAGTAAAAACTAAATGATAACACTCCAGCTCCTAATTAGTACAAGTTTCCTCAGCTTCCCCGAAGTATATTTAGCCACATGTGTGTTGTTGCACTGCTGTTAATTAGAGGTATTTTGTATTCAGTATCTTTATGTAGATGTCAGTAATGCTGTTTTATGTTACCACAAGAAACTGAAGTCAACTTTCGTTATACAAATTATAATTACAATCTGGCAAAAAGCAGCAACAAAACAGGAAAAACAAACCACGAGCCTGCAGCGTGCACATAGGATTTCTGTAACTTGATGGTAATCTATCACTGCCAGTGTAACACAGCTAATGTTAATCTAAAGTTAACTTTCATGATAGGAAAGAATGACGGTGCTAAATCTAAGGCTTCCACAAGATGTTTACCAAAGGAATATCACTGCATTAATATTCGCCACGTCAGCCAAGATGGGATGAGCTTTGACCCTGCTGTCATTGCTTGACAGGTAGGGTACACCCTTTACAGCTCACCAGTCTTTTGCAGAGTAACACAAGGAGATGGACAAGCATTCACACCTATCACCAATTAGAAACCACCAGTTTATTTATTAACACGCATGTGTGTGGAAGGATGACTACCTGAAGAGGACCTACAGAGGCACAGGGAGAACAAACTCCACACGGAAAGTTACATTATAGTTTCAACCCGTTCTCACTCCCAAAGCCACCAAAACTAGAAAAATTATAACACACACACACACACACACGATAATTAACGCAACACTGCTCCAAAAGCACCACAGACATGACCAAGAGGTCCATTTAGCAGGTTCTGTGTCAGCAACCATTGTGTTTTTGGAACCATTACGCATCTTCACACGTTATTTGGTGAACTGTAGCTTTGGCACTTTGACCTCAGGTGAGGTAGTGCTTAATAAGGTCAGAGAGAGAAAGATTTCATTGAAATACCACAAATCATACTAAAAACATCCATTACACCCACGCACATGTTTTTAAAGCAATTACTACTAACCATCAAGTCACTTCAATTTTCTTCTGTTCACAGGCAAATGTCTAGAAAATTATGTTTCTTTATGCTGCTTTGGTTATACTTACCATACTTGTCTATTTCGTCAGGTCCTGTATCTAAAACAGGTGTGTGGGAGGAGCTGCTCCAGTACTTCCTGTTTATATAGGGTCATGAGGTCATCGATCGCATCACTGGGTGCAACCAAATGAAGGGTTTTTCATTTTGTATAGTATTGTTTATTTTCTTTAATGTAGCCTTTTGAGTTGTATTGTATGCAGTGTTTTACTTTTCAGACCATTTAGCTGAGTAAATGAGTCAATTTGATGCATAATCATATTCCAGTTCTTTGTTTAGAATCGCATTGTTTGGTCTGACCTATTTTTTCAATGGTAGAGACTAATGAGGTTCAGGTGTGTGTATTGCCTACCTGGTTGGTTGTTTTATGGCAGAATGCAGATACCAGAAATAAAGAATACTTAAAAGAAACTTGACTAGTTTGCTGATGCTGTCTACTTATCACCTGCCTTGCTGTTTATGTTATGCTACCTCACAGGCATGCACAACAGAGGTGGGAATCTCTGCATTCTACAAGGATGCAGAACTTAGAAAAAGAAGAAAAAAAAAGACTCAAACCAACAAAAATCCACGAAAATGTGATTTTTCAGTTTATCCTAAGGACGAATTTGCATGAGTTAATGTATAAGGCTTGGCCCAGCTTAACTTAGGAGTTTGTTCCAGATCCAGGAATTTTTAAAATTATTCTTTCTGTAATTTACATCAATACTTCTAGTGCTGTCAACATTAACGCGTCATCACGATTAACGTAATTAAATTTTTAACAGTTTTAACTGGAGCGCAAAATGGACAAACTGCCCAAAATGTGTTGACGGAGACATTTCAGGGATTTTGAGTCATTCTGCACTCCAGATGGGTTAATTGTGTTAATCTCGATGACGGATCCTTCCGCGGTACCGCGTTAACGTTGACAGCCCTAAATACTTCATTTTCAAGAAAATATCACAAGTTAATCCAAATCTAGGTAATTTTCTGGAAAGACACTCATTTCCTGTATGGTGTGGAAGGGAACCTCCATCCTTGCTGGAAGCATTCAGTCTCAGACTGTTAATGTGAGAGCTCTTTTTTTTTATTTTATTATTATTTATTTAGTATCTTTTCTTTAATAAAAAAAGGGCTGTTGCTAGTCTGATAAAACTTTTTACATGGTATTAAAGACCGTAAACTTTGCAGTCTCCACTGAAATACCAGATCTCTACATTTGTAATGAAGTGATAATCCACTTTTTGCTTTGCACCTTATTAAAAAAAACCTCAAATATCTTCTAAAGCCAGAGCTGTTGATGAGCATAGGACATGACAGTTCTGTAACGGTGCTAATTTCTCCTCCCATGCAGTCCAGATGGCAAATCAGAGAGCCCATAATCAAACATTAACTTTAACAACACCACCACAAGCAGCTCAGAGCCATTGCACTCCACCAGTTGGTACATTAACAATTCAAGTGGAGCAGTGTCGGTCTCCGAATGGTCTTCAAACAGAGCGTCGCTTTAATGGGATCCTGGGGGCACCTCATATAAGGGTCGTGAAAGGGAATGCTTGTTTCTGTAGGAAATAATGAGGTCACTCTCTGTATAATGAGGCAACTGAACTGGGGGGTGGGGGGGGGTGGGGTGACTGGGTTTGAGACGGCAAGACGTGTGGGATTTCAGGCTCACCTCAACATCAATTTGTCAAAACTGATTTTGGATCGCAATTTCGTTCCCAGCGTTTTCTCCCTCCTGCTCCGGGCGTCCTCCTCAGCTTACTGTCTTTAACACACTGTAATTTTGTCGTGTCATCAGCACCAGCAGGGTGTGACATCCCGCTGCTTTTAATCATTCTCAATCAGAAGGGACTGTCTCCCGCTCTCCGTCTCTTCTGCCGTCGCCCTTCGCCGATTTCTCTGCAGGAGACAGTCAAAATGGAGAAGAATGAAACATGTGTGCAACCTTTTCAAGGACAGCAGTGAGGATGGGCTGTCCGGCTAGAAAGCACTTTAGGAAAAGAAAACCAGTGGTGCGGTTAATACAGAAAAGAAGAAGAGGGGAAATAGATGAGGGGGCCTGAAAGCCGACTATGATGACTTCTATATATAGCCACTGCCGCGCGTGGTGAAGGCCTCCACTGTTAAGACAGCGTGCTCTTCCAGCTAAAGGGATTTCACAGAGAATATGTGTGTGTCAGTGTGTTGGTGTGTGCACACACATGTATCTTCATGTGTTTATTAAGGCCAGAGATTACACTGAACACTGCTCCCGACAAGAGGGGAGGAAGAGAGGAGGAGGAGGAAGAGGAGGAGAGAGCTGTTTAGCTGCAGGAGCTGTACCGTCCTTAATTACAAACCAAACAACCAAAGGCCTTCTCCCTTACAGGATAAATGCTTATGTGTTTCTCTGAAGGGCTATTATTACAAAACCTTTCTACTCAGCAATTTCTAATAATTAAATGTTACAAGGACCCATTTTTCCTACAAGGATCATATGGATTTCTTTTTTTAACGCTGTGCATTATTCAGCAAGGAAGACACGTTTTCTTCTTGCAGGCCAGTTTTTTTAAAATAAACCAGGCTGCACAATTTATTCTCATAATTAGTCTGACATGCACCACAGATAACAAAGGACAGTAGTATGCAACAGGTTCTGTTTCTAAAGTGATGCAGTCATCTATCTCTACATGGAGAAGATTAAAAGATAGATTTAGGAAATAAGACGTTCAGATCCATAATGACAGTTTACCGGTTCTTTCTGGTTACTGCAGCATGCACACCCCATAAAATTAAAGCTTATTCACTTACCTTAAAACACATGCAAATAGAAAGCTTGTAAGTAAAGTAGTAGGATGTAGGGGTACTTTCTGAGTTCACAGGTAGATAGAGTCATTCATGCTTTCTGCAACATTTTCTTTCATTTTTATTTTTTCCTTGTTTGTATAGCTGAAACATGAGTTATACAACAGTTTGCAAAGTCTGGAAAATACAAGCAGTGATTTATTGAAATGTGTGCAAAAATAAATGGAACTACAGCAATGTCGTGTTGAAAAATTAAGATGTCAGATGGTGATCTGAGTGTAATTATCTGTGTTCACAATTCCACTGGCTGAGATGTTGCCCCAAATCATGACTGAGCCTCCACCGTGCTTTAGAGGCTGTAGACACTCACCGTTGCACTTCTCTCTTGACCCCCTCCATAGATATTGACACTACCTTAAACCAGAAATTTCAATCGGTTGCCACTGATTTTAAGTCCAGTTCTTGTTTAAGTTGGCATACTTCAGCTTTTTCTCCCCGTTCCTCCTCCTTAAGATTGGCTTCTTGACAGATGTCTGTGAAGGTTCTCAGTCATCCAGGTCATCGTAGTCTAAGGAGCTTGGAAAGAAAAGCGTCTGGACTTCTTTAAGTTTCATGAAGACGTTTCACCACTCATCTGAGAAGCTATGGTGGGGAGTCCCAACATTTGACCCTAGAACTGAAGAAGCTTCTCAGATGAGAGGTGAAACATCTTCAAGCAACTTAAAGAAGTCCAGACGCTTTTCTTTTTAATCTCCTTAGACTTCTTGACAGATCACTTTAGTTATTCTGAAGGTGGAATTTAAACCCTTAACTTCTCCAGCTTCATAGTCAGGTTCATTACTTTATTCCAACTTTTCAGTATGTACAATCTTAAGATAACAGTCTTAATTTGCAACAACTTAAACAATTTCTACTATAACTCAAAAAAAATTTGCTATTATTTACAAAACGACCAGTGTTAGATTTCTCTCGGAAGCCACACCTCAAGTTCTTCACTGCCAGTCAGTTCATCCCATCTTGGTCTCATTTTAATAAGAAAAACATTTCCTCCTCCCATTAGCTCCCATAGAGACCATGAGAGGGAATGGAGGTAAATAAAAGACTCCTGATTGTGAAATAATGAGTACGCCAGTTGCTGCTTCCCAGGCAGCTGCTGCTGTCAGCAGGTTTTGAATCACTGTGAAAGCAGTGGAACGGGGGAATAATGGGAGCTATTAAAATAGCTATAAAGATTACCAACATAACCACCTACCAAACACTTCATTTGATGAAAGACGATTGGCAGATAGGAGCAACACACGTTTGACAGATTAGTTCATTACAGTCATATATGATATCATTAGAAAATTAACATATTTCTGTTCTCTGAAGTCACACCCACTGTGGTGAATGACAAGGAAACGGCCACAGTCTTAAAGTGAAGAACTGCATTTGTCTTGATGTGAGTAGTAAACAGCTCTCCAACCTCACTGTCATTTCAGTTCCAGGTGTCACTGTGAGGGAAAACTACTGACATCTCAGCAGTCATTGCTATTCTGTTCAAGTTTGCACACATACAAATCAAATCAAATCACTTTTTATTGTCACATCACATGTGCAGGCACACTGGCACAGCACATGCGAGTGAAATTCTTGTGTGCGAGCCCCACAAGCAACAGAGATGTGCAAACACAACAACACAAACGAGCAAAATACAAGAATGGCCAACCTGAAACTAATAAATATATGTACAATATATAATAGTGTATGCATTTCTGGATGTGTATACTAAATATTTTCCTACGTGTGTGTGTGTGTGTGTGTGTGTGTGTGTGTGTGTGTGTGTGTGTGTGTGTGTGTGTGTGTGTGTGTGTGTGTGTGTGTGTGTACACATTTTTACAAATTAAATAGTAAAAAAATAAAATAAAATAATAATAATAATAATAATAATAAAATATATAAAATATACAGAGTTGAATATGTGCAAAACAAGTGGCATTTATATACAGTGTGGAGTGCATAATGTTGAAGTTCCAGTAGTGAAGCTGAGGTGTCTATGACGTGTTCAGCAGTCTGATGGCCTGATGGAAGAAGCTGTCTCTCAGTCTGCTGGTACGGGACCGGATGCTGCAGAACCTCCTTCCTGATGGAAGCAGTCTGAACAGTTTATGGCTGGGGTGACTGGAGTCCTTGATGATCCTCCCCGCTTTCCTCAGGCACCGCTTCCTGTAGATGTCTTGGAGGGAGGGAAGCTCACCTCCAATTATCCGTTCAGAGCACCGCACTACTCGCTGGAGAGCTTTGCAGTTGTAGGCGGTGCTGTTGCCATACCAGGTGGTGATGCATCCAGTGAGGATGCTCTCAATGGCACAGTGATAGAAGGTCCTGAGGATGCGGGGGCTCATGCCGAATCTTTTCAGTCTCCTGAGAAGGAAGAGGCGCTGCTGCGCCTTCTTCACTGTTTTGTTTGTGTGTACTGACCACGTAAGATCCTCAGCCAGGTGTACGCCAAGGAACCGGAAGCTGCTCACTCTCTCCACAGCAGCGCCGTTGATGGTGATGGGGGTGTGTACTTCTCTGCACCTCCAGAAGTCCACTATCAACTCCTTTGTCTTTGCGACGTTGAGGGTGAGATGTTGTCTTGACACTAGTGGGTCAGGGCGCTGACCTCCTCCCTGTAAGCCGTCTCATCACCGTTGGTGATAAGACCCACCACTGTAGTGTCGTCCGCAAACTTCACAATGATGTTGGAGCTGTTAGTGGCTGTGCAGTCGTAGGTGTAGAGTGAGTACAGGAGAGGGCTCAGTACACACCCCTGTGGAGCACCAGTGTTCAGTGTGATGGGGGATGAGGTGATGCTGCCCAGTCTGACCACCTGGCGTCTGTCAGACAGGAAGCTAAGGATCCAGCTGCAGAGGGAGCTGCTCAGTCCTAGATCCTGCAGTTTCCTGTCCAGCTTCGAGGGAACGATGGTATTGAATGCTGAGCTGTAATCTACAAACAGCATCCTCACATACGTGTCTCTCTTCTCCAGGTGTGACAGGGCAGTGTGTAGTGTCAGGGCTATGGCATCATCAGTGGACCTGTTGTGGCGGTATGCAAACTGTAGAGGGTCCAGTGAGTCGGGTAGTGCAGAGCAGATGAAGTCCCTGACCAGCTTCTCGAAGCATTTGCTTACGATGGGGGTCAGGGCTACAGGTCGCCAGTCGTTCAATGAGGAGATGGTGGAGGATTTGGGTACAGGGACGATGGTGGCCATTTTGAAGCAGGCTGGGACTACAGACAGAGAGAGGGAAAGGTTGAAGATGTGCGTGAACACTCCAGCCAGCTGAGCCGCGCATGACCTGAGGACGCGGCCGGGAATCCCGTCCGGACCAGTAGCTTTGCGTGCGTTCACCTTCCTGAAGCACTTCCGCACATCCTCCTCAGACACAGTGTGCGCACTGACGTCATCCGCGGTGCGCACACTGTCCGGTCTCATGGTGTTCGCTGTGTCGAATCTAGCGTAGAATACGTTTAGATCCTCACACAGAGAGGCCGTGGTCTGCGGTGTGCTGGTTTTCCCTCTAAAGTCTGTGATCGTGTTTAGTCCCTGCCACATACTCCGAGGGTTGTCAAACTGTTGTTCCACCCTGTCCCTGTACTCACGTTTGGCTGCTTTGATCGTCTTCCGGAGTTGGTAATGTGCGTGTTTGTAGTCCGATGTGTTCGCGGAGGCAAAGGCGGTGTTCCGTGCCGCCAGTGCCGCGCGAACATCTCCGTTAATCCAGGGTTTTTGATTTGGGAAGGATTTAACTGTTCTGGATGGGACGACATCTTCCACGCATTTCCTGATAAATCCGCAGACTGAGTCTGTGTATTCATCAATGTCTCTGGCGGCCACGTGAAACATTTCCCAGTCCGCGTGATCAAAACAGTCCCGCAGCGCAGACTCCGATTGGTCCGTCCAACAGTGCACCGCCCTCCGGGTTGGAGCTTCCTGTTTCAGCTTCTGCCTGTAGGCGGGCAGGAGCAGGATGGAGCAGTGATCTGATTGGCCGAATGGGGCACGGGGGAGGGCTTTGTACGCATCCCGGAAAGAGGTGTAACAGTGGTCGAGTTGCCGGTTTCCACGTGTGTTGAAAAGGATGTGTTGATGGAGTTTTGGTGAGACTTTCTTCAGGTTTCCCTCATTAAAGTCTCCGGCTGTGATAAATGCTGCCTCTGGGTGTGCGGTTTCCTCGCTGCTGATCGCGCTGTACAGTTCCCTGAGTGCACGGTCAGTGTCGGCTTGTGGGGGAATGTAAACAGCCGTAATAATCACTGCTGTAAATTCCCACGGTAGCCAGAATGGCCGGCACTTAATCATCAGGTACTCCAGGTCCGGTGAGCAGAAGGATTTGACCGGGTGCACGTTCGCATAATCACACCAGCTGTTGTTGATCATGAAACACACACCACCGCCTCTGCTTTTCCCAGTAAGATCCTGTGACCTGTCCGTGCGGTGCACAGAGAACCCCGGCAGTTGTATTGCGGAGTCCGGTACTTTGTCCGATAGCCAGGTTTCTGTGAGGCAGATCACGCAGCAGTCCCGCATCTCTCGCTGGAATGAGATCCGTGCCCGAAGCTCGCACAGCTTGTTCTCCAGAGACTGCATATTAGCCAGTAATAAACTGGGTAACGGTGGTCTGTAAGTGCGCCGTCTCAGTCGAACCAGAACGCCAGATCTTCTCCCTCTGCGTCGGCGTTTGCGGCCTCCAGGGCCAGAGAACAAAGGCGTCTCAGGTGAGATGAATGGGGGGTCTGCAAACGGAGCATCCGTGTTGCAAAACTTGAACTCCGGAAAGTTATAAGAAAGACCGTCTTTTATGTCCAGTAAGGTTTGTCGGTCGTACACAAGGAGACAAGTGCTGCTCGTGAAAAAATAAAGGAAAAGTAAAATTAAACACAGAAGAAAGCCGTTGCTTGGGGGAGCTCGCGACGAGGCTGCCATACTCAGCGCCATCTTGATACACAGTGTGGTAAATCAATAACATTAGGTTTTTTTATATACATATATATATATAACAACCAGCTCGCCCCTGTGGGCGGTCAATCCTTCAAGCTCGGGTCCTCTACCAGAGGCCTGGGAGCTTGAGGGTCCTGCGCAGTATCTTAGCTGTTCCTAGGACTGCGCTCTTCTGGACAGAGATCTCCGATGTTGTTCCCGGGATCTGCTGGAGCCACTCGCCTAGCTTGGGAGTCACCGCACCTAGTGCTCCGATTACCACGGGGACAACTGTTACCTTCACCCTCCACATCCTCTCGAGCTCTTCTCTGAGCCCTTGGTATTTCTCCAGCTTCTCGTGTTCCTTCTTCCTGATATTGCTGTCATTCGGAACCGCTGCATCGATCACTACGGCCGTCTTCTTCTGTTTGCCTACCACCACTATGTCCGGTTGGTTAGCCACCACCATTTTGTCCGTCTGTATCTGGAAGTCCCACAGGATCTTAGCTCGGTCATTCTCCACCACCCTTGGGGGCATCTCCCATTTTGACCTCGGGACTTCCAGGTTATACTCGGCACAGATGTTCCTGTACACTATGCCGGCCACTTGGTTATGGCGTTCCATGTATGCCTTGCCTGCTAGCATCTTGCACCCTGCTGTTATGTGCTGGATTGTTTCTGGGGCATCTTTACACAGCCTGCACCTGGGGTCTTGCCTGGTGTGATAGACCCCAGCCTCTATGGATCTTGTACTCAGAGCTTGTTCTTGTGCTGCCATGATTAGTGCCTCTGTGCTGTCTTTCAGTCCAGCTTTGTCCAGCCACTGGTAGGATATATACACACACACATATATATATATATATATATATATATATATATATATATATATATATATATATATATATATATATATATATATATATATATATGTATAATATATATATGTATATATATATGTATAATATATATATGTATATATATATATATGTATAATATATATATGTATAATATATATATAATATATATAATATATATATATATATATATATATATATATATATATATATATATATATATATATATATATATATATATATATATATATATATATATATATATATATATATAATATATATATATATATATTGGGGTAATAGGCTGGCCAAAGGAGGAGATAGAAGCCACTGACATAAAGACAAGAAAGCTCCTTTCGATGCATGGAGGGTTTCACCCCAAGTCCAGCACCCTGAGGCTGTACGCTAAGCGGAAGGAAGGGGGCCGGGGACTGGTGAGTGTCAGCACCACAGTCCAGGATGAGACAAGGAACATCCAAGAATACATTGGGAAGATGGCCCCAACTGACCGAGTGCTCAGTGAATACCTCAGGCAGCAGAAACCCAAGAAAGAGGAGGGAAACGAGGAACCATCATGGAAGGACAGGCCCCTGCACGGTATGTACCACCGGCAGATAGAGGAGGTGGCTGATATCCAGAAATCCTACCAGTGGCTGGACAAAGCTGGACTGAAAGACAGCACAGAGGCACTAATCATGGCAGCACAAGAACAAGCTCTGAGTACAAGATCCATAGAGGCTGGGGTCTATCACACCAGGCAAGACCCCAGGTGCAGGCTGTGTAAAGATGCCCCAGAGACAATCCAGCACATAACAGCAGGGTGCAAGATGCTAGCAGGCAAGGCATACATGGAACGCCATAACCAAGTGGCCAGCATAGTGTACAGGAACATCTGTGCCGAGTATAACCTGGAAGTCCCGAGGTCAAAATGGGAGATGCCCCCAAGGGTGGTGGAGAATGACCGAGCTAAGATCCTGTGGGACTTCCAGATACAGACGGACAAAATGGTGGTGGCTAACCAACCGGACATAGTGGTGGTAGACAAACAGAAGAAGACGGCCGTAGTGATCGATGCAGCGGTTCCGAATGACAGCAATATCAGGAAGAAGGAACACGAGAAGCTGGAGAAATACCAAGGGCTCAGAGAAGAGCTCGAGAGGATGTGGAGGGTGAAGGTAACAGTTGTCCCCGTGGTAATCGGAGCACTAGGTGCGGTGACTCCCAAGCTAGGCGAGTGGCTCCAGCAGATCCCGGGAACAACATCGGAGATCTCTGTCCAGAAGAGCGCAGTCCTAGGAACAGCTAAGATACTGCGCAGGACCCTCAAGCTCCCAGGCCTCTGGTAGAGGACCCGAGCTTGAAGGATAAAACCGCCCGCAGGGGCGTGCTGGGTGTTTTTTGTTTTTTTTATATGTATATATGTATATATGTATATTACATTACTGTTCAGGCTACTTTTAAGCCACAGCCTGCATAATTCATTAGGTTTGGAAGTTAAAGACAGCATTACATACTGGCCCCAACATTGCATTCTTTATCACAAATATATAATAAATCAGTGACACTATACTGGCACTGGTTACAAAGAGCTGTAGGACGCCATGTTAAAAGCTAGCTGTGTCATCTCTCCATGTGCACATATGTTTGTATGTAGATATATTTTCTCTAAGGTTCCAAAGTAGCAGTCGTTCATTAATGCTGACCCATCCATCCATTCATTTTCTTTCACTTATCTGACGCAGGATCACAAGAGGATCTAGAGGCGATCACAGCTACCATAGGGCAAGAGGTGGGGTACACCCTGGAAAGGTTACCTTGGTTGAATGTTTCTCTGTCAACCATTCACACTCGTATTCTCACCTATGTCCAATTTAGAATCACCAGTTACCGTAAACCAAATAATTGCATGTCTTTGGGAGGAAGCCGGAGTACTCGGGGGAACCCAAGCAGATGTGGGGAAAACATGTGAACTCCACACAGAAGCCAGGACCTTCTTGAGCCAATGCAACAGCGCTAAATGATGCAGTGCCCTAATGTTGATCCAAACCTCGGATAAGAATGCCAACAGTTATCCATTTTGCATACTTAGTACCATAAATACATTATGAAGAGGCCTTTGACAGTAACCATTGTGCCTAAAACTTTGTTCAACATTTGAAAATGTTTAAAGATGTGTCATTGATGCTGCAGTAAGCTCTCACTCAGATTTACATTTGGATCATTTCTGACCAAATCGAAGTGGCTTAAAATCGAGAAGGCTTCCAGGCCTTACAGGTGTAGTGATAAAAATGTCTTTGGTTTGCATTATGTATGTAAAGGATTAACTGCACCCTAAAATATAGCTCTCTGCTTGCTATCACCCAGCACTGTTACATGTATGGAAGAGAGAGGAAAAACGTGTGTGTGCCAGGTCTGTGAGTTCATGGGCGCCGGACCAGAGTCACTGAGAGTGGTTAATGAGAGAGTTGGCAGAGTTATTAGCTGATCAGTGTAAGTTAGTGATCTGTGTAAGAAAGGATTAGGTTCCACACATTTTGCACAACCTGAATAGAGCCACGAGCTCCGTCTGAGCAAAGCTCATTAGGTTTGACTGTGGCTGTCTAGAGAAAGAGAAGATGGATGTAAACTGCAATCACCATAATGGTGCAATTCAAACGGTCAAGAATAAATGCACGCGTGTGTGTGTGTGTGTGCATGAATATTTGAGTGCAATGTGTATATTTGTGTGAGCTTTGCTTAATCGGCGCCTCACATTCAAATTTGATTATCTGAAGTAACAAGATGTAATGCATTCAAAGAGATAAACACAAGGTGTCAGGAGACAAATTCTGGCAAAGCCCACTGATGGTTTGTACATATTCATTTCCCCCACCCACAGTACACAGTGAAGCTGCTGTAGTCGACTGCACAAACAGATCAGCTCTGGGCACTTTGTTTGATGTTGACAAGCTCCTGATCATAGGCTGTATGTTAAAAGTTGACGTGAGCAAGATGACATCACCTCGTGTGTGGCAGACCCCATATTGAAGCCATGAGTTCATCAGTTTGTCCATCGGTATCTTAATTTTTCAAACAAGACTATGCAAGCAAGGGGTGGATCTGACTGAGGAATCGAGAGCACTGCACACTCATGCAGGATTGGCTTCTTGTCTTTTGTCAGTTTTTGTGTCTGGATGTGATCATGATTTATAAAAAGGAAATTGGTCTTTGTTGGGGATTTAAAACTAGCGATTAAGACCTTAAACTTATTAGAAAAGTATCTTCTGTGATCATAAACTGAGAAGAAGGGTCACTTCTCCATAGATAATTACAGCTGCCAAAGAGCTTATATTTTTGATTGCTTGCCATCATTTCTTCTGTGAACACAATAATTTGTAAAGTTTTGCATGTACGGCTGTAGAGTGGAGTCATGGTAACCATCCATTACACCTTTGCTTATTTCCACCAAGCTCTTCAAAGTCAGTTTAATCATTTATTAGTCAAAAATGGTCAGAAAGCCTTATAACTTAGACGCCATGATTGCTACAAGTGTGGCGTGTGTTGTCAATATGTAGAAAGTACTGTATAAAGATTTAAAATAGCATGTTGCATTTGACCTTTGACCTCTCCTTCATCTTCAACAGATGAATCTGAGTGTCAAGGTGAAAATAATGCTATTCGGAGCTATTAAAACTATGTTTCTTACTGCCATTGTTTGACAACATACAGGCATATCGTGATTCCGCATGTCGTGTTATTTATAATGACTGTGTCATGCACATTATAGTAACAGGTTATAATTGTATAAATACATAACAATTTGAATACATACACAACGTATTTTGTAAAACAAAATAAAATAAAAATAAACCTCTCCCAACAACCACTGGAAAGAGTTTTAAGACACAGCACTGGCTACACTTTTAAGATCCAGGCATCTATACGTCCATATTTTATGTGCAATCTATGCTCCAGACAGGAAAAAAAGTTGCCATCTCATCTTGGCTATAATCACTAGGTGTTAAAATGTAAGCCAGGCCTGTAGATTTAGCAGGGAACTTGGAGATAAAACACCAGAGACGTGCTTTACCTTTAAAAATACAATAGCAATTAAGACGCTCGTATAAATTGTTTTCAGTAAATAAGGCTTACGGAAAAGAGGATGCAGCAGGACTGCATTAGTTGCATCTTACTACTCAAATTAATGTACTCTTTCAAGGTAGCCTGGTACATCTTTTTGCAGAACGGTTTTACAGCTGGTAGTTTTGCACAAAGCCCACATCCACAGCAGAGGCTTGTCAGCACACATCAGATCTTGTTACAGTTTATACAGTCTGCCAAATGAGGCCAGCTCTTCAACATCTTTAAAAGGTTTTGGATTGAAATGCAGGCCTTTATATGAGGGAAGAATTTGCTTGTCACTGTTGATGATACGCATGTGCATGTTCTCCCAAAGCACAGAGCCCCCTCACACTGCCTGATGCCAGACGTGTCTAAAGTCAAAGCCTTGAGATCTCCAAAGTTGATATATTCATCCAAAGGGATCATGAATGTCTCTGGAAAAATTTCAAGACAGTCCATCCAATACATGTCAACGTATTTTACTCAAAACTGCATATGTCAAGCTCCTGATGGAGGAGGGGGAAAGATCCTGGTACTATCAAAGCTTTTAAGATGATGTCGGGACAATGAATGTCTTTTTTTTTTTTTTTTTTTTCTTTTTTTTTTCTTAAATGACATCAGAAACAGCAGTATGCGACATTACGTGATGGCAGAGCTTCAGTTCATCCTTTGTCATTTTTTTTTTTTTTTTTTTAATAAATAGGACAGGGGGAATGAATGAGAGAAAGAGGGGGAGAGAAAGAAAGAAAACCAAAGGGGAGAAGAGACGGTGAGAAGGGGGGGGAAGAGAGAGAAAAAAAAAAAAAAAAGAACTCCTGGGTCACCTGTATGGAGAAAAAAAAACAAACAAACAAAAAAAACAAACAGAGGAGACAGCAAACAACAAAGAGTAACATAATAATAGAGAAAACAAAGCACCATCACAATAAACTAGCTAGTCATAGATATCAATATTTACTAAATAATAAACGATATTGTGCAGCACGCAAGATAGACAGCGCACAGTGTGCTTTGAGGCAGCAGCCAAGAAAGCTTTAGTCCGCGTCTGTGAATACCCATGTGTGCATACCTGTGTGGATCAGCATGCTTGCATTCCAAAGGTTTCTCCATGTAATGATCTGCTAGGGAGTGTGGGGGGGCCACAGCCCCGTCCTCCAGGGTGTGAAGCGGGTATGGAGGAGATCAAAACTCCAGACATCCAGAGGCCCCCAGAACACAAGAGACCATGGAAGACCAACAGAGGGGCAGCCGCGCCACTGTTCCAGTAAGAGCTGAGGAGAGTCCCAGATGAGGGCTCGCCCAGCAGCCGCGGAGCAGAAGTCAGGGGGAGTTGCAGTGACGCGCCCGTGAGCTCCGCCGGCCCCCAGCTGTGCCTGAGTGACCGAGCCCCAGGCCGAGAGGCCGGGGGCACCCCACCTCCAAAGGGGCCTGAGCGAGCCCCAGGCCCCAGGCCCCGACAAGTGGCCGCCAAGGAGTGAGCCGGTGTGTACCCGGACGCCCACCCCCAGACACAAAGAACCACCAACACACCGACACCTGAGGGAGTCCGCCACCGGCAGGGGAAGTGGTGGTGGGTGGAGATAGGCCTCCAAACCTTGGAGGGCCTGAGGTGTCCCCAGAGAGGGACAATGAATGTCAGTATAAAGTGTCATAGCAATTCTGACAACTTACTGAGTCTGCACCGATCTCTGTAGCTACGCTGCCGGGATGACTCCTTGCATCACGGATAAATGTTTCAGATTACATAGGAGAAACAAAAATAATGGAAATCTGAACACACCGGCACTGTGTGTCAAGTTGTCCGTGCACAGGAATGCTCAAGTAAATATGTTAGTAAAATAAAACACAGCGATTATTTCCTGAAGTGAGAGATCGAGGCTGAGTGTCGCTGCGTAGGTGCTGCTTGTGGAACAGTCATTTAATACGTTCCAAGTTCCGTTCTCTACTCCTCGAGTCCGAATACAAAACTAAATAGCACACACTGACTCGGGCATTTCCTGTAGTAAACGGTTATTATATAAAAACAAGGCCTCCTGCCTGGCATTATGTAATACAGTGGTGAATTAGGGAGATTATGACAGACGCACAATGTTGAGGACATCGGCCCTGCTATAAGACGCCCGTCAGTGTGACTCTTCCTTGTTCTGTTTCTCCCTCCTCCATCTCTTTCTCCTGTTCCTTTTATCCCTTCTTCTCTCACTCCTCAATCATTGCATCATTTCTTTTAGACAGCCTTTGTTTAAATGCACCATGCAATGCCTATAGTGTCAGAGCAACCTTGCAACGTTTTGGTTAATTCAAACAGGTGTCCGTCCATTATGTTAGGCATCCAGTCAGCAGCGCAGAGGAAACTAGACTGCTTTTTTTCCTAACGATACAGAGCTGCATTTGAAAGTCATTCCCACTTTCTCTCTCTTTTTTTTTTTATTACAAATAAGCCTAAAATTGTCTGGGAGACAATCAAGCCCCTGTCCTCAGCCTTGAAATGAAACGACTCCTTTGTCCCATCTGTTGTCTTCTGTATGAAGGAAATGGCCAAAGTGGCACCACGGGTGCTTTTGAAGTGTCCTAGAAAAATGAAGAACACCCATAATTTGATTAACTTTATGTTTGCTGCAAGCACAATGAACAGCTTCATTGAGCAATGTGTCACTGGATAGCGATAGAGGCTCTGTGAAGTCGTGCATTATGATGTTGGAGTGAAGAAACGGTTATTTAATTTACATGTAAGCCCCAAAAAGCTGCCTTCAGTGCTCGTCTGGACTCTGCATATCTACAACTCCTGACATACGGATAATGAACAAGTGTGTTTCTGGTTTGTAATAAATTGGACAGATTTGTACTTGTGCCTGCGTGTTCATTCGAGCATTTTGAGCAAACATCGGAGTATTATTTGACCTTCAGAGCGGCGTGGTGATAAGAGGAAACAGGAGGAGGGGCAGTTGGCCTGAGTGCAGCCTGATAAAGCCAAACTCCAACAATCTCTATCTCTCTATATATGTGTATATATGGAAAGCGCTGAGGCATGTAAGAATGCTGTGCCAGGCACATCACTACCCGGCCGTCCTTTTACTCTGTGCGCCATGCATGAACTGCCTTATTTCCCTCCCTCCTACCCTTACTTCACCCAAGTGAGCCAATCAAGACGGAGCAGGATAATGAATTACATAACAGCAACTTCTGTATAATTGTCTCCCTGTCTGGCTCCGTCCCCTCGGCTATAGGGGACAATTAGAGAAGAGAGAGGAAGACAGGATAGGATGGGCGAGACACACACATGAGCGAAGGATGAAGAAGAAAGCGTGTAAAAAGGGGGGGGGGGGGGTAAACAGCAAGATGGGAGTAAGACGTTTGACATTTACAAGGTTGTTATTGAGCCATTTAAAATTCTTGTGGCACAGCAGAACATCTCTATCAAAAAATATGCTTCATAGAACCGCAAACACAGTCTCGCTGCATCTTTTAATAAAAAAGTCAAAAAGGTCACTAAAGACCCCTCCTTGTTCGGCCTTTCGTGTGGTGTTAAACACACACGTATAATAAAAATAAATAAAATCGATTCAACAAAAGCAACAGCCTTGCAAAGTGCACAGCGGTGCAGGAGTGCTCGTGTTTCAGAATCATCAGGGGCGACGCCAGCCTTCACTCCTCCCGTCTTTTGTGGACCTGGCAAACTCGAGAGAAGAGACTTCATATAGCAGATCACTCCTTTGGAGACTGCAGGTTGTCTCTGTCACTTAATATCACAGTCCTAGCTGCCAGTGTTAGCAATGACTGACATGACACAGAGGTCATGCTGAGACTTCCTCCCAGCTTTAGATATATTGTGTTTTGTGAAAAGGGAGAAACAAAACTTCTTCAACTCGCTACACCTGTGTAGTCGTCTCACTCTAGGGGCAGGTAAGGTAACCTCCAATATCTTTCAGTATTGCAAAGCTGTGTGAAAAGTTTTTATTGTGAGGATCCGTCGCTCAGAATCAAATCACATGACACAGCTCGTGCCGTTCCTTGCTTGTTGCTGTGTGTGTGCCAGTGCCCACAGCTTGCAAGAAGCTTACCAGCTAGCAAACATTTAACTTTCAAGCATCTTTCTGCATGCATGCAATGCTCTGCCAAGCAGCACTTTGTGTTTTCTTTGAACTCTTGTTAATCCAAAACTAAATTGTTCTTCTCCTATCGACTAGTGTCTGGAGCAGGGCTGTCGCAACATGGGATTAGGCTGCTACAACACTGTTCTCCAAAGAATCGGAAATATTGATGTCTTGATACCAATGGAAGTTTGTAAAATAATAAATAAAATAATAGTATTGTCATCACATAAATTCATCTTTAGCTTTGTATATGTACTTTGGTCTCTTTTTAATGAGTATATGGGTTAGAGAAAGAGACCAGAAACAGACAATATTATAATATTATCAGATAGTATTTATATTCTAAACACATAATAATAAACATTTTAAATATTAACACCAGTAAATCACACTGTCATGATCCTGGGCCATGTTGGCCCAGCATTCTTAGTTTTCATGTATTTTTGTATTTTGTTCTTTATTTAGGCCATGGTTCCTGGGTTGCTCTGTTAAGTTGTTCCTTATTTGATTTCCCTCTTGTGACTTTTACCCCCTGTGTGCCCCTCTATATCTGTGAGCCCTCGTCTCCCCTCCTTGTGTTTTATTCCATGTTTCCCCAGCCCGCTATGCCTGTGCTCTTCTGTCTCTCTCTCTCCTCCTGTCTGCACCTCTGTGTACTTCCTGTTTTACTTTGACAGTCTCCCGTCAGTGTTGTGTTACGCCTGCCGTGTCTCGTTATGATTATCTGTGTCAGCTGTTTCCCGTGTGCTCCCACTTCCCTCGTTAACCCTCTGTGTATTTATGTGCATGTCTCCCTCAGTTCGGTGTCGCGTCGTCAATGTCTCCTCCCCGAACATGTGTGCTTTTCTGTGTTCCCTCGGGCCTCAGTTAGCATTCCCAGTTTAGTTCTGTTTCTTTGTGAAGCCTGCAATAAAGCAGTGGTTTTGAGTTCAGCTTTTTGTCTCCGTGAGTTTTGCGTTTGGGTCCTCTTCTGCCTCCACACAGCCAGTTTATGACACACACCCTCTCTATGCATATGCGTCTTTCATTTAGCAAGATGGAGACTTGACCTGTGTGAACCACAACCTCACTCACCAGCTCAGTCACTCCTTGCCTCTGATGCCCGTCGTGCTCCTGGCTCAGCAGTTACAACCAAGTTGTAGTGAATGAATGAGAGATTTTAAATCTCTCATTCATTCATTCATTACAACGTGGCTCTTAGTGGCAGTCAAGGAGAGAATCAGCTTTTAATTCACACGCATGATGAGACAAACACACTAGAGCACTATAGCATAATACATGAAAGTACAAAATTCATTCACAGCTGCCAGAGCGATCATCAAATTTCCTTTGAGTAGCCAAATTCAGAATAGATGGAGATTAAGCTAGGGGAGAAGCACAAACTGGGACTATTTTAGCGAAGAGTCAATGAAGACATTCTTTGATGACTTCTGTATCTTCTGGAGAAAATAACCGAGGCGATGTGACTGTTGTTTGTTGCCATAACTAAAGCTGAAAAGTTATTAATAGCCACATCTGTTTGTTGTCCACTCCCAGTGTATCAGGTCTGGATACAGTGACTGTTTAAATTTAAAGGCTTTCTCATGACACTGCTATACCAGGAGAACGAGCCTTTGGGTTTAGGCCAACTCCCCGATCTGTGCAACACATCAAAGTCTATAAAGCAAGGGTAGTGCATCGCTTTGTGGACACCATGAATGCTCTACAATAATGAGAGTGTGGCTGCATGTGCTCTACTGCGATTAATTTACCTTTCAGTTGAAATATTCTCACCTCCAAAACATTTATGCAGCAGGATTCTGACATTGCAGGGAGTGCCATGAACTAGAAGTTATAAAACTGCCTCTTTTATTATTTTAACAGCAGTTATGTGTGCAAAAATAATCTGTAACTGATAGAGAGCAAGGTGTTTGAGCGATTTTCTTTAAACAGTGGACTTATAAGTGTGTGTGTTTCATTAACCTATGGCTCTCTTCTTAAAAAGACAACTTCCATAAAATATGATCAGATTACAGCAGTATCAGTCACTCAGACCTCATCTTATTTGAGGTGTTACCAAACCTTGGACATTTCTGTTTTCTCTACACTTAACACTTGACATTTTGAGATTGGATTCATCCCCACATATAATTAGAAGTTTAACAGCAGCAGCTGGGGATTTTATTTTATACATAAATTCAGAATCAATAAAACTATTTAGTTAAAATACCACTAAAGCTGTTACCATTTGCCCCCTACAGCAGGGTCGCCTATATCTGAACTGGTCTTCTATTGCATCCTGCTCCTACATCGGCAGCACCATCCACCTGCTCACTCTTATTTCACTATTGGCTCAGAATGCATTTCTTGTTGTGAAGAAAAGTAAAATTCATTTGGGTTCTGTACAGAAGAAAAGCACAGAGCAACAGTGGATATGGTGTCTTTTTTCAGCTCAACAACAGCCAACAGCAAACATGTCTGTTCATTCAATCCATTTCACAGAGGACTCTTCTCAACAAAGCTCAGTATGAAACTGAATTTTATACAGCCAAGCTAAAAGACAGGCTGCTATACATTACAAGGCCAGTGTCAAGGAGGCAGAACCATAAGCTATTAGAAAGATTGTACAACTGAAATGTTTGTACTGATAACTGAATTGAGTCACTTGCGACCACAACAACCTGCGACCAGAACGCTAAATCCACCACAATGTGCTACCCTAAGCAAATAGTTTGGCTAGTTTTTGCCAAACAGAGACATCCTGCTGTTAGCGTTGATGCTGCCCTCTCTTATAGTCTGGCTTGAACATTAAGGATGGATTCCAGAAACTGCCACTTCCAATCAAGAATGAGAAACTCCTGTCAGTTATAAACAGGAAACAGTTTGCTCAAGTTCATAAAAGTAATAATAAAGTTAAAAAATATATAATGGATGATAAAAGAAAAACATTGCCTGGTATGATGAGTCTTGCTTTCTGCTACAACATTTGGATTTAGGGGTCAGAATCTGGCATAAACAACATAAACAGCATGACGGTCTGACTCAATCTTTGCATCGGGCTGCTGCTGGTGGTTTAAGAGTGTGCGAGATATATTCTTGGCTATTAACACCACATTTGTAAACAAAACATCCTACCTGAGTGTTGTGGCTGACAATGCCAGATCAGATCAGCTCAAACTGGTTCCTTGAACATGACAGAAAGGTGAACTCATTCTTCTCAAACGGCCTCCAAAAGTGGGCTCAACCTGCCTAGAAAGGTATACCTAATAAAGTGGCCGTTAAGTGTATTTTTTCCCTAAAAGTAATTCAAAAGAAGCTTGAATTATTAATATTAAAATAGTCAAGTTAAGTTCTTAATTATATTTCCTGTATAACTGTCATCTGTTATTTGTGTCCAAGTAGATTTACCAAATTACTCATAATAAAACACATTTGCACATCTCCTTCAGCCTGGCTGAAGCTATGCTCCGTGGTGTCCTTTTTATATCCAGATGGGTATTAAAAACTAGTGGGGGGGAAGACTAAAGTGAAAGAGAAGGAAATTAAATCAAATTGCAGGGTAGAGTGAAAGAAAGGAGGAGATGAAGTATGAACCTGAGGAGTGAAAGCATCATCAGGCAGGAGGAAAAGGGGAGTAAGATGAAGGTGGAAGAAGGAAATGAACAGAGTAAAGTCAAAGTAAGAGGAGAGATGATGTGTGAATGTAAAAGAGAAAAGGATCCAGAGCTGCAGGTTAGAAAAAAATCAGGAGTATATGTAAGAAAAGCCAAAAGGGAAGAGATGGGATGGGGATTAAAAAGATGGTTTCCTGTTGCTAATTAATGACTTAATAAGTGATTTAAGCTGATATCTAAGATTTACAGTGGTAAGGACAAACTGCCCTTTAACAGGAAGAAACTAGAGGTGGGCAGACTGATATCGATAGTATTGATACCAATGTCAGTATTTTTTTTAAATCTGTAGTATGAAAAATGTCTGAATCTGTTGACTGTCACATTTATTTTTTATAGCCTATATCACATTTAAACAAACGAAATTGCCCAAAAATGTTTTAGAGACAGACATGTTTACATTCCATCCTTTTTCTTCATCTTATCCGGGGCCGAGTCATGGGGGCAGCAGCCTAAGCAGAGAAGCCCAGACCTCCTTCTCCCCGGCCACCTCCTCCAGCTTGTCAGGGGTAACACCAAGGTGTTTCCAGGCCAGCCAAGACATATCACCTCTCCAGCGTGTCCTGGACACACTGTCATGCCATGGGGCCTCCTCACAATGGGACATGTCTGGAACACCTCACCCAGGAGGCACCCAGGTGGCATCCTGTCAGATGCCTGAACCACCTCAACTGGCTCCTTTCGATGTGGAGGAGCAGCGGCTCTACTGTGAGCCCCTCCCTGATAGCCGAACTAAAGGACTCTCCTTTCCAGCACCCTGATGTAGACTTTTCCAGGGAGGATGAGGAGTGTGATCCCCCTACAGTTGGAACACACCTTCCAGTCCCCCTTCTTAAAGATGGTAACCACCACCCTGGTCTGCCAATCCAGAGGTAACGCCCCTGATCTCCATGCAGAATTGCAGAGGTGTGCCAACCAAGACAGCCCTACAACATCCAGAGCTTTTAGGAACTTAGGGCGGACCTCATCCACCCCAAGAACCCTGACACCAAGGAGTTGTTTAACTGCCTCAGTGACCTCAAAAAAATGCAGTTTAAAAATACATTAAAGCAGAAAGGTGTGTTTTACTGTGTTACCTGACTATTGTGGAAAGTAAACAAACAGTGATTTACTGGTCATTAAATTGTGTTCAGAATTTGGAAAATGAATGAAAAGTCATCTCATAAATGATGACACACTGCTATCCGCTAACATGGGTTAAAAATACAGCTTTTGGTAGTGGTATCGGCATTGGAAATACCAGCCCTGTATTTATTCGGTATCAGATAGATACCAGCACAGTAATAAAAGAAACCTTCAGCAGAACCAGATTAATAATAACAATTTTTTTATTTATTAATTTTCTGACAAGGGAAGAAGAGGGAAACAACACAGGCATCTACACTAACCCTTCAGTCTGTGGGGTCACCCACTCAACCTGGTGAGCTATAGTGGAGCTTTCTGTACATTACTGCGGCGGCGCAGATATAAAAGCCAGACATAACTGGATAACTGGGTGACATCAGCCCTTAAACTTGTGATATTGCGCCGGCTTTCTCTGCCTCTGCCGACAAATGCAAGAGAATACATTCAGAATGGAAATTAGCTGCTTGATGTGCAGTTTTATGTGCCGTGAAATAGGGTTTTCCAGGTGTTATTTCTCCCCACATTCACCATAATTTACTCAAGGACTGTCACACAATGCAAACCATTTTTTTTTTCTGCTCGCGATGACTCTGCCAGTTAGGGAGGCATGTATGACACAGACCAAACAATTTTCTTTTTTTTCCAACAGAAAAGATCTTGGCAGCATCATCTCGAATGACGGGGTCTCTGATCGGGATGTCGACGCCAGAGTAGGGAAGGCAGTTGGTGTCCTGCGACGTCTCCAACCTATTTGGAACTCGACTTCCCTGAATGTGAGGGTCAAGATCAGACTACTGAACTCTATCGTCTTCCCTACTGCACTTTACGCTAGTGAAACCTGGCGCTCAACAAGTGCAACTATTCAACACCTGAACGTGCTTCAACAACGTGGCTTGCGGCGAATCCTGAGAATTTCCTACCGGGACCGAATAACAAATGAGGAGGTCCTACGAAGAGCAGGCACCCGCCCATTAGCCGATGTTGTTGCAGAAAGACGCTTTCGCTTTGCGGGACATATTTTACGCCTACCCCCTCATCGCCCAGCTAAGATTGCCATGACATGGCGTCCACGAACTGGCAAGCGAAAGCAAGGCCGACCAAAGACCACATGGCGTCGAACATTTATGGACGACCTGAGAACTGTCGACATTGCCTGGGACGAAGCTGAAGCAGTCGCTGCTGACCGACATCGATGGAGATCACTAGCTGCCCGATGCGCCGCTCGGCGTAGGAGGAACTAATACCTAAAATAAATCCAACAGAAAAGGCACCTTACCATCAAACATCACCCCGAGCCTGTCAAAACAGATTTCTCTGACACAAGCAAGGGCACCCTCCACCCCTCAGAGAGGTTTCATAGAAGCTACAAAGATGTAGAGACAGACAACACTCATAAAAACCCCAATTCCCTGACAAACCTCATGCCCCTTAGGAGAGAATGCTTACAAATTGACATATAACTTCACACTATCTGCTGTTATTTCTCATTTTCTGATGTAATAAGAAAATGAGAAATACACAATACACTGTCACAAGACTTTCTGACGCCGGTGGCTTTTTGTGATGGGTATAAGTCCGTTAGATAAATTAGCCTCACTTGCACAACCAGGCACCCACACATACAGGGACACATCCTGGTACACCTCATTCTGCTTATGTCATCAAATGTGGTGTTAAATTTGCGCTCAGAGCAAGAATACGCTCTACCTGTCACCATGGCAGCTGCGTGGGGTGATTGCAATCATACAATCAGCGACGGCTCGTGGGAAATAAGCTCGGGAAGAATGAGCTCTCCGGAGAAAAAGAAAAGAGAGACTGAAGAAGAGAGATGGAGACAGATGGAGTGAGAGAGAAAAGAGGTGAGCAGATATGACAGAGGGAGAATCAGAGTAACCTTTTGTCTGCAGCAGTGTGGATAAAGTATTTGACTTTGGCTGTCTGCAGCTCAGAAGAATTTGAGTGCATAGAGAAAGCGCGTGTATGAATAGCACAAATTATTGAACAACAAGCAGGCTAAATTAGTAATGAGCCATTTCATAATGCACTAACTCTGATTTCGACAAGTAGGCAATGGTGCCATTGCGTCTAACTTTTAGGCTTACTTGTGTGATGGCCACAGGGTTGTTGATTGGAGTTTTTCCAATTTAACCGATGGGTGAAGCTGGCCTAGTTAAGGATGCAGCACACCTGAGCAGGTTGGAGGATGCAACAAAGCAGCCCTGCCAGCAGCTCGCAAGGGATCCTGTCCTTGTTTGGCACGCTGGCCGGTTGTCTGGCTGTCACTACAGCTTGTGTAGTCTTCCTTCTTAGTCACATTCTTTTAAGCAGAGTTGTGGCACTTGAATTATTACATTTTATGCTCCTTTATAGTCCAGTAAATTTCAATGTATCATTTTTTTTTCTGAAGATTTCTTTTTTTTAATATATAGAGAAGATGAAGCCAAACACACCATGATGAGGTGTATCAGATGAAAAATAAATAACCAATTAGACACACAGGGCATGAAGTATTTTTTTTAAACCCTCCCAGCTGTTCAGTAGTTTGATTGAGCACATATTTTTTTTAAAAAGTGGGTAATTAGCTGGAGAATTCAAAGGAAACATGTAAGAAAGCGCAACTTTGATGAGAGATGTTCCTAGCAACTAAGTTGCTAATCGTTTAAAGCAAAGAAAAAAAATGTAAAAGTTGACTAAAAACCAGAAAACCTTCAGAACCTTGAACAGACTATTCTGTGAGTATTTTATATGAAACCATTAATAGAATCATGTTTCCGATGTAACTGAAATGTGTGGCTTTTTTGGCTAACCTTAATAGCGTTAGCAGCAACCACTGTTTCTGCTACGCTAGCAACCACATCCCAAAACACTATATGATTTTACCTTAGTTCATTGTAAAATCATTGCTTACATTGCTTGTTTGAAACAGTAACTGACACTGCATATTTGTAAAATAAGAACAATACATTTAATGAGCAAGGCAGCAACTTATTAATATGTAGTCAACTGGTCCATTCGTCATGAATCCAGACCAGAGTTCCTGTGTGGAGATGGTTTACCAGCTGTTGCTACCTTTCTAAACTTCCTAATTTAGGTAACAATTATGTCCTGAGTGTGAATACTTAAACCTAGGCTACGTTCCCATGTAGACAGGGATTTGGGTTACTGTAGTTTTTGGAAAACTCACACAGGGTGAAGAATTTTGAAAGACGTACATCTTTATCTGTCACGGTTCTGGGTCCGTTGGACCCAGTATTTGGAGTTTATTATGTTTTGGTTCACTTTTGCATCATGGATTATTCTTTGTTTCTCTGGTACTTTGTGTTTCAGTTATCTTGGTGTTTTGGATTGTTTCTCATTCTCTTGTTGTGATGTTTATTATTATTATTATCATTATTAGAGTTTCATGTTTCTATTATCCATGTTTTAGGAATGGTGGTTTCATGTATAGTTCAGTTCCATGTTTCATTTTCTGTCTCTGTGTTGAGTCCATGTCTCTGAGTTGTGATTCATGTTTCCTGTTTTATTGTGAAAGTCTTTGTCTTATGTTAGTGTGTGCAGCTTTGTTCCCCATGTCTCGTTAGCCCTGATCTCTCCCAGCTGTGTCTCCCTTCTGTGGCCCATTTCCTCATTACTACCCTGTGTATTTAAGCCCTGTGTTTTCCCATGCCCAGTGTCGTGTCGTACCCACAGATTATGCCTGTGTGTCCTTGGTCTCAGTGGTCCATCCTCCCTTCATGTTTGTTTTCCTGCCAGCAATAAAGCTGAGGTTTTTGAGTTACATTCCGTTTTCCGAGTCCTGCATTTGGATCCTCATCTCTGCCTGCCCGCACACAGAGCCCTGACATTATCTCTTTTTTTGGACATCAGACTGTGCGCCAGGTTGTTTGTTGGCCATTTAATGGCCAACATACCTCCATGGTTAGGTTATTGTCTATGGTATGCACTTGACAGCCCTTTATGTTTTTAAAAACACCTGTGTTCTAGACTAAATATGATGTTTTTGGCTAAAAAAATCAACGATAATCTTTCACAATATTGTAATTCAAGAGGCCCACAGGAGGACTAGACCAACCAACCAACTCTCAGTTCTATTTCCGGCTTTAGAAAATACTGCCAGGGAAAAATTTAATGTAATATAAAGACTAAAGATGTCCACATAACCATTTAGAGTAATGCAGAACATTAATATTTTCTCAGTTTTCACATTTAATGCCGTTTGAAATGTCTACAAAATTCACCTTGAAGGGAAATGAACTAAACTAGACAATTATTATAATCAAGAGTGTGACGAATGCTAACTTGAGCTGAGTTTAGTTTGATGTATCCTGGTGTCTTTAGGAGTCTTTTTTTCTGAGATCTGTCTTCAGACAAAGAGAGTAATTTTTAGATCTACATACAGTGGGGCAAAAAAGTATTTAGTCAGCCACCGATTGTGCAAGTTCCCCCACTTAAAATGATGACAGAGGTCAGTAATTTGCACCAGAGGTACACTTCAACTGTGAGAGACAGAATGTGAAAAAAAAAAATCCATGAATCCACATGGTAGGATTTGTAAAGAATTTATTCGTAAATCAGGGTGGAAAATAAGTATTTGGTCAATAACAAAAATACAACTCAATACTTTGTAACATAACCTTTGTTGGCAATAACAGAGGTCAAACGTTTACTATAGGTCTTTACCAGGTTTGCACACACAGTAGCTGGTATTCTGGCCCATTCCTCCATGCAGATCTTCTCGAGAGCAGTGATGTTTTGGGGCTGTCGCCGAGCAACACGGACTTTCAACTCCCGCCACAGATTTTCTATGGGGTTGAGGTCTGGAGACTGGCTAGGCCACTCCAGGACTTTCAAATGCTTCTTACGGAGCCACTCCTTTGTTGCCCGGGCGGTGTGTTTTGGATCATTGTCATGTTGGAAGACCCAGCCTCGTTTCATCTTCAAAGTTCTCACTGATGGAAGGAGGTTTTGGCTCAAAATCTCACGATACATGGCCCCATTCATTCTGTCCTTAACACGGATCAGTCGTCCTGTCCCCTTGGCAGAAAAACAGCCCCATAGCATGATGTTTCCACCCCCATGCTTCACAGTAGGTATGGTGTTCTTGGGATGCAACTCAGTATTCTTCTTCCTCCAAACACGACGAGTTGAGTTTATACCAAAAAGTTCTACTTTGGTTTCATCTGACCACATGACATTCTCCCAATCCTCTGCTGTATCATCCATGTGCTCTCTGGCAAACTTCAGACGGGCCTGGACATGCACTGGCTTCAGCAGCGGAACATGTCTGGCACTGCAGGATTTGATTCCCTGCCGTTGTAGTGTGTTACTGATGGTGACCTTTGTTACTTTGGTCCCAGCTCTCTGCAGGTCATTCACCAGGTCCCCCCGTGTGGTTCTGGGATCTTTGCTCACCGTTCTCATGATCATTTTGACCCCACGCGATGAGATCTTGTGTGGAGCCCCAGATCGAGGGAGATTATCAGTGGTCTTGTATGTCTTCCATTTTCTGATGATTGCTCCCACAGTTGATTTTTTCACACCAAGCTGCTTGCCTATTGTAGATTCACTCTTCCCAGTCTGGTGCAGGTCTACAATACTTTTCCTGGTGTCCTTCGAAAGCTCTTTGGTCTTGGCCATGGCGGAGTTTGGAGTCTGACTGTTTGAGGCTGTGGACAGGTGTCTTTTATACAGATGATGAGTTCAAACAGGTGCCATTCATACAGGTAACGAGTGGGGGACAGAAAAGCTTCTTACAGAAGACGTTACAGGTCTGTGAGAGCCAGAGATTTTCCTTGTTTGAGGTGACCAAATACTTATTTTCCACCCTAATTTACGAATAAATTCTTTACAAATCCTACCATGTGGATTCATGGATTTTCTTTTTTCACATTCTGTCTCTCACAGTTGAAGTGTACCTCTGGTGCAAATTACTGACCTCTGTCATCATTTTAAGTGGGGGAACTTGCACAATCGGTGGCTGACTAAATACTTTTTTGCCCCACTGTATATGATCAATAATGCCACACATTGATCCTGAATCAATTAGAATCTTAATTTCACTTCAGAGAAGTGATTATTTGCCTTAAGTTTATAAAGTCGATGATTATAGTAACACTTTTATTATTGTTGTTGTTGTTGTTGTTGTTGTTGTTGTTGTTGTTGTTGTTGTTGTTGTTATAAACATTTCAAATAAAATATAAACTACAGTTTCAGGCATAGGTAGCATGTGTTACACTGAAATAAATAAATATAATTTTTTATTATTATTTCTATATATGTGTAGTATTACGGAACCCCGCAAGGGACATTGTATAACAACGCCACAGCAGATAGAAGAGAATATCAAGAGTTTATCTTTTTTTTTTTTTTTTACCTAAACACACAGCGTAAGATAAAAATGTATAAAGGGTTGCTCGTGATAGAAAAGCCATCTCACATCATTGGATGACCATTTTATTGCTTTGGTTCAGCCCGGCTATTCTTTTGTTGTTGGTCTTAGCATGTAACTATTGCATAGTTCTGCAACGCCAAATGAAAAGCCAGTGCTTGGACAGCAAACATAGAGGAGCATTTAGCATCTGAAAAGCTGGTTGTTTTTTGTTTTCAGAATGTAGGTAACTGAAAACAAACCAAAAAGGCAATAAAGGCTTTCAGCAGATGACCAGCAGCATCACTACAAAGAAATACCGATTCTTAGTTTAGTGATATAAAAGACGACAGGTTGACAATTTGTTTACGCTGCCCCCAAGTGGCCAAAAGCTCTGATTTGAGAATAATTGTTAGTGTAAGTGACTTTTAATTGTAATGGAGCATCTGGATCATTCTTCCAAGACCGTGAGCAGGGGCAGGAAAACCCCAACAGGACCAAAGATTAAAAGCAAAGCCAAAAAGAGGCAAGCTGCTTCCTAATGAATCATTAAAAAAATAAAAACATGGCTAAAACCAAAAGGGCTCAAGGTCTGTATTTTAAAAGTCTCCGCAGTTGGAAGTGCTCCTGGGTGACTGTGTAGTTTGTTCCACCAGCAGGGGGGAGAGCAGCAGCCCTGGGTCCCCTGTGGTGCAGTGCTCCATCCTGGGGGCTCAGAGGTGCAGACTGTTGTTTGACCTGGCAGTGGAGGACTGTGAGATAATAAGCTCTCTGAGTTATCGGGCTGGCTGTTATTGCACGCTGAAAAGGCAGCAGAGAGATTTCGAATTCAGTCCTAGAGGAGACAAACTCCCACCTGACCCAATCTTTTACTATTCCATGATGTAACACTCCTACTTATGCCCTAAGCTCATATTTCTCTACTTCTTTCCTCTCTCGTTTTTATAACTCTCTCTATCCCACCCACTCTGTCTGCCTCTCTTGTACATTAGCTTTCTGTGGGAATACGTTGAATGAGTGAACTTGCCTGCTTGACTGAGCCTACTGTTCAGCTCATTCCCCCTTCGTATGTCCCCACATTAGCCTCAATGCATTCACTCTCCGACCCCCTTCCCCTCTGGGCTTCCAAATCAGCCTCTGCCCCACCCCTAGCTGCTGCAAAACACAACAACATGATTCACCCCTTCACCTGCCCGAGCTCATCTCTTCTGTCATGCCCCTCATTCTTGCAAGCCCTGCATGTGCCCACATCACCATTTGCAACCCTGCCCTCCACCACTCCCATCACTCTTGCTCGCTCTCTGTCTCCAGCAGCTACTTCCAGCTGCACGAGAGAGCCATATTTAGCATAAGCCGTGAAAATCGAAAAATGCTCCGTCGGAGGACGCCATCAGAGTGTGTTAGCGGGTGAAGTTTCACACTGGGGCCCGGGGTGTGTGTACTCGCAACTACATGGCTCAAACCAACCAGATGCTCCATGGGGAGATGAAAGAGCTAGCGCAGCAGTTTCACTGAGCCACTATTACTTCATGCTTCACAAGAGGAGCATGAAGAGGGAGGAGGAAGGAGGATAGTGCCTTCAAAGGAATGGAGAGCACAACAATACCGTAGATCAGCTGGGAATCTGTGCAACAAAAGAGACAGACAGTGAACGCTCTCCACGGTCAAACACCTTTCCATCTCTGGGCTTGTAAGCATTTGGACATCTTAAGGTATTCTATCCACCAAAATGTAAAGGATTAGGTGTAGTTTGACACAAGCAGCAGAGGACACCTCTCTGTGACTGACTGTTGGACAGGTTCTGTCAACCCGGGCACAGCCAATAAAAGTGCAAGCAGAGAGGAAATATTGCTGCTCCTGGCATGCTTTTGCTAGCCCTGCAGCACACTCAGATTATCAACAACCAACAACAACAACAACCAAAAAGATAATCTCCTGCACTGTAAATAGTGGGAAGGAACATTTAGGCCAAAACACACACACACACACACAGAGCCAATTCCAGAGAGTTAATTAGGGTTCGAATGATTGGCTGCAGAGAGTGTGGATGAGCAATGTGGTTCTCACAGATAAAGACGATTGGCTCTACTTATTGTTGTTTTTGCCTTTTTCTCCCCCCAAAAACTCATTCTTAGGCTCATTTGGTTAATTAATACTGATTGCCAGATTGCTTCATTAATCCGATTACTGACCAGACTGCCTGTTATCTCTGTTAGGATATTATGGGATGTTACAGGGGAGAAATGTATGTTATCTCACAGACCGAATGTAACAGTACAAGCAAAGTGTTTGAAATTTGCATGCAAAATAAAGAAGCCATGATGTTTATTAGTATGTAGAAACACTTTTTTATCACCCACAAATACCTGCAGTGGACAGCCCCGAGCACCTAGATGGTGTTCTAGAACAGACATTTTGAAGCCTGCACTGATTCCACAGACATTTCCAAGATGAAGTGTTTTTACTTTCATTGAACTTGTGCTCTCATTTCCCTAATCGCTCGGTGTGGATCTTTAAATGCACGCAACAAGTTGAGCTTATAATACCCTGTGAAATCGCCAAAATCAATTTGTAATTTTCCTCCTAACCTTGCAGATGTACCCTTAAATTACCATACGCTAGCCCAGCACCAATCTTCCAGTTCACGAACAGTTAGTGTCTTCATCAACGCTACTTTTCATATCTAAAATATTTAACTCTTTCCCCTTAGCAGCTTTTCTAACACTTTTAAATTATTTGACGTGATCACAGGACTTTGTTCAATTTTTTTTAATTAGAAGAAGAAGCAAACCAAATATAGAGCCCGGTCAAATCTCCCCCACATCAAACTTGTTCTTGACATTTAAATCCCCCCACCCCGAGGGGCTTTTTGCAAGTATTGGTCAATGTAAGTGATGTTTCTATCGACTCTCCGTTCATACTGCAACTGGCCCTCTGCGCTCCAATCAATGGACGCTAATGCCTCTATTATAATCCATGCTCTCAAATTAAGGCTGCATTGATCAACAGGCCTTGAGTTGCTACAGTGTGCAGCAGCGTGAGGGACTGGAGGGATATCTGTGTTTAAAGCAAACAGAAACTCGCAACAGCAGCGAGAGAGAAGACGACGTGAGAGCAATGCTGGATGCAAGCATGCGTTTGTGTGTGTGTGTGTTTGTTTTTCCAACTCGATTTTTAATTTGTAGCATTTCCCCAAGGTTTTTTAGTATGCATTGTCGCTTTCGGTTTAGAGGGGCTGAGAAAATGCATCATGCGTGCCGATCAAAGGTGTGCTGGATTTTAAACACTGCTGAGCTTTGGGGCGACGAGTGAAGAAATTGCGCCAGGTGTTTTTCCAACAGAACAATATTGCATCAGTAAGCCTTTTTGAGCATTGACATGCATCTTGTTTTTCCTTGTATGCTCAGGATGATGTATGCAGCGTGGATTTGGCCATGCAGGTACTGCAGATCACAGCAGCTATGAAGTGTCGAAGTGCACTCGCTTCTCTGTTTCTGCCCTTTGGCAACAATAAAATGAGATCTTTAAAGTCTTTATCGTATTTCATTACCGAGAGTAAATTGAAGCGACAAATCAATCTTTTCTTCCAATAGTACAGGCTATGACTTCTCAAACTGCTCTCTTCTTCCAGAGTTGATTAAAAACTCTTAGTATTTAATCTTTAATCTTTCCAAGTGGAAGCATGCGTACTCGTAACAGTCCACACGTGCTGCATGGCCAATCCATTGAGCCATACCTAAAGAGCAGAATTAGAAGTAATGTTCCCCTTTGTCTAAGAACATCTTTAATTGATAATAAAACTTCAAATAATAGCACAAAAACCTTGTTTTTGCTCACGCTTTCTCAGACAGACGGTCTTGCTTCCTGCATCTGCTTTTGGTCTCTGCTGCTCCCTCCTCTCTCAAATTCACCTGGAGGCCTGTAATATACACAGCCACTCAGTCAGCTTTTCATTTCCAAGGCTGACCGAGGCAAAATACATCTCAAAAACAAAATGGAGCAGTCAAAAATACACAGTGTCAGGGAGAGGTGTCAAATATGCATCTGTGAACATTTCAGCCTGCAGAAAAGACTTTTAGAAAGCATTTTCTTTACATTGAGTAGATTTTTTTTTTTTTAAAACAGCACATCTTTTTACATATATATGAAACATGTTATGGAATAATTCGGCACCACAAGAAGTAGAACTGGGCAGATTGATCTAAATATCAATAGTGTCCATACCAATGCAGGCATTGGTATCGGATCGATACAAGAGCAATAGGCTTGATAATTTGTTTATTATGTAATCCACTGAATTGTGTTGAATTTTGGGGGGGAAATGAAAAAATATACGTTGACTGTCACATCTGTTTCATGTGCTAAATTCTGTAGCACATTTAAACAACAGAATTTGACCCAGAGTGCTTTAGAGACAGGCACATTTACATTCTAGCTCTCAAAAAAGAATTATTGGTGCATATTATTTGTGAACAATTGGCCCGATGGGCGATGCAAGGTATTTTATTTTTTAAATTTCCAATTAACAGTTGTATTTTTTACAGCCTTTTATGCATGTTTGTTAATAAAATGAACTGCTTGTAATAATAGCAAATAACAATTGCAGAAAGGAATTTGAGGAGGTGAAAGACTAAACTGAAAGATATGTGTGCGTGTATGTGTGGTGTTTATACCACTGCTGTTGAGACTTAGTTTTCTTTTCACTGTAATTAGTTCGATAATAGTTCATGTGGAAGATTTGCCTTGTCTGATTTATTTTTCACTTTAACACCTGAGCACTTTAAACCAAGCAATCGATGTTTTGATGTTGTAATTATCTCTTTATTCTTTTTTTTTTTTTTTACATCTTTGTACTTTTTCTGAATTGGGTGTTGCTGGTTTTCTCACAGAGTATCTCTTGACTGAATGTGGCTTTTCTAAACTTCAAGGCTGTAGTAACTCCACAGTCACCTTCTTTTGGTTTGTGAGTTTGCGTGGGTGTACAGTTGTAAGTTTATGGTCACAATGCCAGTGCGGTCATCAGGTTTTTCATTTGTTCAATAGAAAGGTTTTATTTAACCCAATATTATTTAACAATATTGCTATTTTTAACTATTGCCAAAAAATATTTCACATGTTAGCCTGACAGTCACCCTGGACTTTCAAATTAGAGTTATGGTGGTTACAATTTTTACCACTAGCTGTCAGTAGCTTCAGACTGTAGTCATCTGAGGTCTGTTTTCTTACCCATCACAGTTAGGTGCATAATCCTAGCTACAGGACAAACAGGTTTTAGTCAAGAGAGATCAAAAACATTATATCAAAATACAGCCTATAACAGCCAGTTCCAATCAGCATGTTTATACTGCTACCAGTATAAACTGGTCAGATCCATTTTTTGTTGAAGGCTGTGAGTCCACTTTTACCTCAGCCGTCAATGCCAGGTGAGCAGCGTCCACCTTTATTTACTCTGAAAGAGGCTGTGAAACTTTGGGAAAGGAGTCTGATACACGTCAGTTAGTCAGAGAAGCTCAGTTCTGATCAGTGATAAAGATACTGTGGTGAGTTGTTGAGGATATGCTGAACTGTTAGTGAGCACTGCTGTTTTTGCCACTCTTAGCTACTGTTAGCCTCTGTTAGCTGCTGTTAGCCTCCTTTAGCTGCTGTTAGCCTCTGTTAGCTGCTGTTAGCCTCTGTTAGCTGCTGTTTGCTGTGAAGCTTTTTTGAAGTGGATGTAACATTGCTGGATTCTGAGGGTTAGCAAATACACTCTCATACAATGTGAGAATTTAATCAAAATGTTTATCAGAGAGAAAGTGTGATTTCAGCCCAACATTAGCTAGCATAATGTTCGCTTATTGCCACTTGTTGTTGTCCAGCCAGTTCTTGTCAGCTGCAGGAGATGGCAGGGTCACATATCTAACCTGCTGACAATAAGTAACTGTGACATTTTCAGGAAAAATGAGCATGTTTATGCACATTTTCATGTGTTAGAGCCCTGATTTCAGTTCAGGAAATGAGGCTTGGGGTGAGAAGGAAGAGGATGATATTTGATTAAGGTGCCAGTAGTGTTGTCTCTTTTTTTCACGTTTCCCTTCTTTGGTGAAGGTGATCCCTTCTCAGACAATAAAACATAGGTATGACATATTCATATTTAGAATCCAAAGATTCAGTTATTAATCTACATGTCTCTCAATGGCAAGCGAATGCCTGCGACTTCTCTTTTCCTCCACTTATGTGGCCAGTATCTTTCCAGAAATAGTAAAACAATGCATAAGTTTATGAGAATGCATCAGTTTGTTGGAAGATGTAATTACACAGTATTCATTGTATATTTATGAGTACAGTATCCTTTTTTTCTGTTAAATAACCTTACAAAAATCACTAACTGTACCTTTAAATTTGAGAGGGACTCAAAGAAGAACAAAAATTCACTAAACTTTTTTTTTTGTATCTACTGGGTTTTTAATACGCAACTGCTTGTCGGTAACATCAGCCTTACCAACTTTATAGTGAAAACAGTAGTTTATAAATGTGATCTGTGTGACACTACTCCCCCTGAATGGTCAAAAATCCGGTAGGTGCTAAACATTACTTTCACATTTTCTCCCAGTTAGGCTCCAAATACATATTTGCTAAATCAGTAATGATTTGAGTAATTTAACTCTAATTTTAAGAATTACAGGAATTAACACTGTTAGCTTATCCCTGAAACAACAGCCCCAATTCTTGTATTATCACCGTTATCTCACAGCCGAGGCACTCGGTCCAGCCCTGAATTATGTTCTCCTCTCGGGCTTGCTAGCTGCTCATTTCCTCTCCTGTCTCTGTATTATTTTTGTCTTTCTCCCTCTATACTTCTATCTCTCTCTCTCTGTGGTGACATTAATTACAATGAGGAGAAAGTAATAGCACTCATTGCTTCAGAATTACAGCAGACATATTCAGAAAATGCATAGCCTGATGAAGTGTCCACTTCACAATACTCCATGATTTATCACTTGTTCCTGCCACAGCGCTGAGGCACATAAATCGTATTCTGCACTGTTTACTGCCACGGCGTATGTCTCACATGCAGAGAGGGCAATGTGTCATTTCTAGTGATGCAGGCTCCGTGTGTGTATGGAAGGTTGTTAAAATAATGTAAGAATCTGAGCTTGAGGAAATGCAAAATATTTCTTTAAGATCAAAAGGCACATAGGTTTGTATGTGAGTGCACCATAGACTATTTCACATTAAAATGTTCACCCTAACAGCATTAAAAATACATGCTTACAGCTAATTTGAAGCCCTGTAATCCTCCCCTCCATAGCAAATGACAGGTGCCAGACAGCTGTAGCTGATCACTGTGTGCTAGACTTCACTTCCACTAATTCAAGTCCTGGAACTGGACCGCTCCACAGCACCTGCGGTGCTGTCACCTTTTGGAGCAATTTTAGTGGATATATCGCACAAATAACAAGTGCCTGCGGTGCGTTGCAGACCATCCAAGTTATTTGTGCTTCAGTTTCAGCTTTCATATTGTTTCCAATTCTTGAAATGAATCTAAGAAAAACTCCAAAGACCGCACAGACTGACAGGCATAAAAAAGTATTTTTGCATCAAACAAAAAAAGCTAATAACTGAAAACACACACGTATCCCGACATGCTGTTCATTGTGTCTTTAAAAAAATTAAGGAAACTGGGAGAGTGGAGGACCAAAGGAGAAGTGGCAGGCCTAAAAAAAACCAGCACGTGAACAGTATTTGAAATTCATGTGCACATATCAACTGTTCACTGAGGCCTCATCAGAAATGGTCTCTGGGGAAGGGTGGGTGCCAAGAAGCATATCTCCCTGTTTGCAAAAAGGCTCAGTTATGCCAAATTAAACAAGAACTGGACTTAAAGTTACGGAAAACAGGACTTACAGGGTCAGGAATCCAAATTGGAACTTTTTGTTTCAGAGCATCATCATCAGTACATACAGAGGAGGTGCAACAGTGTCTGCAGCCATCTGTAAAACACAGATTTTCATCCAAATCTGATGGTATTTTCTGATGGTATCCATGGAAAGCATCCGATTGGGAACAGATTCATTGTTTCACCACGGCAATTATCTCAAAAACACTTTAACACTGTAAAAACATACCTGGATAGCAAAACACACAGAGCCTGGACCTCAGTTGAAACATTGTGGGATCAACTTAACAGGGAACAGAACAAAAGGCAGCCAAGAATAAAGGACAAAGGAAGAATAAAGGCTGAAGACTAAATATCTGGTGGTCGTACCAGATATTGTCTTTCAAGCTTGTTACAGTTGTACAGACTCTGTTTTTGCTTCATATACTGTATTTCCATGTATGTTTGTACAAGCTTCAATAAATCGCTGCACTCATTTCCCAGTTTCCTAGTGAAATATAAAGAAATGAGGGGTGGCTTAAGACTTTTGACAGCGCTACAAGGCACAACTTTGTCACCCTCCTCCTCTCACCTCAGTGTTCATAGCATGCAGTGGCATGCACAGTGACACACACTGATGCAGTACCACATGCCCTCCTCTCTCTTGGTGAGGCATGGAGTGTGTAGCCAGAGTAATGGATGGATGGATAAAGGAAATATGGAAGTGAAAGAGAAAAAATGAAAAGCATCATAAACATTATCTGAGACACCTGCACATTTTCTAAAAATTTGACTAAAGCTTAAATAAAACGATATTCATTAGGAAATTTAATCGAAGTCTGTGTCTCACTATCACTTTTGTATGTCAGTGTCTTTATCTTTACATTTGTGTGTGCTCTACATGTGACCTCAGTGTTTGATTCCAAAAAGAGACGAAACGCTCAGCTTGCCGATTCACTGTTTTTTTAGTCTATACTAGACATCTAGTAGCACCTTTAAGTTAATTACTTTAATCACATAGAGAAAATATGATATGGTGAAAACCCTAAATAATACATACTGTATGCCTAAGCCTAAATGAACAGCCTGAAATATTATTTCACTTCAGCTATCATTATTAATATATTAATCTTTTACATGCAGTATATAAGTGGAGGAGTCCCATGCTGAAGATTAAAGTTCTGCAAACCTTGTGGCCACATTAAATAGAGTCTAAAGTTATTGGTTCATTTTTCCTAGCAAGCTTCACAAGACTGTGGAATGTATGCACCACATAGCCAGATGTTAATTATAGAGAAATAAAAATCTCTTTTGGGGCATTCTGTTACATTCAACCTCTCAGCAAACATCATATTTCTCAGGATTGGATTAAAAATGCCGCAAACGGCAACAACACCACAAACATAAGCAAGAGGTTCAGTTCAGCTCCTGAGATAAAGTCAAGCTCACTGTGTAACATCCGTCTGTCACTCACAGCCAATTAATTCATTTTCAATTATTAATTTTTTTAAACCCTTGGTTGCAATAAATGTTTTTTCTCCTGTAAAATTTTTTAACACGGGGTCATTCCATCTTCAGGCATGAAATACAACATATATAATATACAGAGCACATACTAATAAAAAAAGTAAAGTATACAGCTGAATTATACAATAAAGCAAAATAAAACATCTCGGATACTTTTTAACATGAAATTCTTAGTAAAATGAAGAAAATGCCATTATTATTCAACAGTCATGCTATGAAACTATAACAAGATATATAAATACGTGCTGCATGGCCAATCCATTGAGCCATACCTAAAGAGCAGAATTAGAAGCAATGTTCCCCAAGATATATATATATAACAAAACTTTTCATAAACACAAATAACATAGTAAAACAATTAAAAGTAGTGAAAAAGGGATTAGCATCTCATTTCATGGGAGTCTTGCAAAGCCATGTTGCAATGTCCACATGATGCATTGGTATGATTGGCAGCCCAACCTTAACCATAACCCTGATGGCTTGACTGCTACATGCAAGCAAACTTGAGGCAGTCAGCACGCCAACTGCTGAATAAATGCTGCACAAGCTGTAATAAAAATAAAACAGTTAAATTGTTGCTTTTTTAATGCTTCTTTGTATATTTTAAACGTAAAATTATAGGACGTGCATGCTTACAAAGTGGGTCCCAAAATGTAAAATATGCATATATTTGGGTTACTACTAATATTTTGGTTTTTGTGGTACAAGTTGTTATAAATGTTCAATCCAACCTGCAAAAATGAATAAAAAATAGCATTTTCTTCATTTTTATGACTAAGAATTTCATTTCAAAAGGTGTTTTACATGTTTCACTTTGCATTATTGTGAACTGGAACTATATGCCTTTTATAATATCGCAAGAGTGATCAAGCCAATACTAATAAAAGCCAGTGAAAATGTCTGGCTTACCTTTAACAGTTCTTGATATACTCATGTTGAATTATTGCCTCAGATTTCAAAATGCAAAAATAAACATACAGTGGGGCAAAAAAGTATTTAGTCAGCCACCGATTGTGCAAGTTCCCCCACTTAAAATGATGACAGAGGTCAGTAATTTGCACCAGAGGTACACTTTAACTGTGAGAGACAGAATGTGAAAAAAAAATCCATGAATCCACATGGTAGGATTTGTAAAGAATTTATTCGTAAATCAGGGTGGAAAATAAGTATTTGGTCAATAACAAAAATACAACTCAATACTTTGTAACATAACCTTTGTTGGCAATAACAGAGGTCAAACGTTTACTATAGGTCTTTACCAGGTTTGCACACACAGTAGCTGGTATTTTGGCCCATTCCTCCATGCAGATCTTCTCGAGAGCAGTGATGTTTTGGGGCTGTCGCCGAGCAACATGGACTTTCAACTCCCGCCACAGATTTTCTATGGGGTTGAGGTCTGGAGACTGGCTAGGCCACTCCAGGACTTTCAAATGCTTCTTACGGAGCCACTCCTTTGTTGCCCGGGCGGTGTGTTTTGGATCATTGTCATGTTGGAAGACCCAGCCTCGTTTCATCTTCAAAGTTCTCACTGATGGAAGGAGGTTTTGGCTCAAAATCTCACGATACATGGCCCCATTCATTCTGTCCTTAACACGGATCAGTCGTCCTGTCCCCTTGGCAGAAAAACAGCCCCATAGCATGATGTTTCCACCCCCATGCTTCACAGTAGGTATGGTGTTCTTGGGATGCAACTCAGTATTCTTCTTCCTCCAAACACGACGAGTTGAGTTTATACCAAAAAGTTCTACTTTGGTTTCATCTGACCACATGACATTCTCCCAATCCTCTGCTGTATCATCCATGTGCTCTCTGGCAAACTTCAGACGGGCCTGGACATGCACTGGCTTCAGCAGCGGAACACGTCTGGCACTGCGGGATTTGATTCCCTGCCGTTGTAGTGTGTTACTGATGGTGACCTTTGTTACTGTGGTCCCAGCTCTCTGCAGGTCATTCACCAGGTCCCCCCGTGTGGTTCTGGGATCTTTGCTCACCGTTCTCATGATCATTTTGACCCCACGGGATGAGATCTTGCGTGGAGCCCCAGATCGAGGGAGATTATCAGTGGTCTTGTATGTCTTCAATTTTCTGATGATTGCTCCCACAGTTGATTTTTTCACACCAAGCTGCTTGCCTATTGTAGATTCACTCTTCCCAGTCTGGTGCAGGTCTACAAAACTTTTCCTGGTGTCCTTCGAAAGCTCTTTGGTCTTGGCCATGGCGGAGTTTGGAGTCTGACTGTTTGAGGCTGTGGACAGGTGTCTTTTATACAGATGATGAGTTCAAACAGGTGCCATTCATACAGGTAACGAGTGGGGGACAGAAAAGCTTCTTACAGAAGACGTTACAGGTCTGTGAGAGCCAGAGATTTTCCTTGTTTGAGGTGACCAAATACTTATTTTCCACCCTGATTTACGAATAAATTCTCTACAAATCCTACCATGTGGATTCATGGATTTTTTTTTCACATTCTGTCTCTCACAGTTGAAGTGTACCTCTGGTGCAAATTACTGACCTCTGTCATCATTTTAAGTGGGGGAACTTGCACAATCGGTGGCTGACTAAATACTTTTTTGCCCCACTGTATATATGCATATATCTTGAAAAAAAATTGATATATGAAGCTAAAATTTCACAGAAATCTTTACACATATCCAAACTTTGGACTATTAATTTGCAGGGAAATCAGAGACGGCTGAGCAGAAGGCCCACAATAATTGGAGATGGAATGACCCATAATGCTATATGGGGGATTGACTCAGGTTTTTTAAGCTGGCCTCAAGTGGCCATTAGAAAAGATGCAGTTTTCAGGGACGTTATTTTCCAGCCCACACATACATTTGCTTTAAATGTACCTGTGGGCAATAAGTATATTGTGTATTCAGTACAGCTGAGTTGGTCTTTATTGCTAAGGTGAAAATTTTAGGCAAATGTTTTGCTCATGCATCAAGCCATCGTACACTGACTTGTTTTCATCCCGAACACAATGCCAGCGGTTCCCTGTAGTGACAATGCTTCATCTGCACCTGACATGCCACGTCGTTTTAAGGCACCGCAAAAATATGTAATGGATATCCCAATCACAAAGGCCAAGCACAAAAGGAGGCAAACAGGCTTGAGAAAAAGCTGCACAGGCAAACATTTCATTCAGAAAAAACACAAACGAGACGTAGATTTGACTGACGCGGAGCAAAAGGGGTGCAGAAGCACAAACAGAAAGACAGGTATTAACAAACTGTGCTTTATCAGTTTAAATTAGTTTGAACCCTGAGATGGCAGAAGACTCTCTAATCCTTTTTCCCTCAGGCCTTAAATCACCTGCCATCCACAAAGTCACCGTCCATCCCACAGGAAAACACTCATTACAGGCTGCCATTACGTTTGACTGCATCTCTCGCCATAACCTTGAAACACTGTTCACTCAGCCAAAAACACCTCATTCCAGTGGGAGAGCCAGGTCAATTGAGTCAATGTCGAGTGACTCCTTTCTTCCATGGGCTTTTTTTGTGGTGTGGGGGATAGGAAATGTTACTTCAACCCAGGTGTAGGTGCATCACATGAGAACATAAAGCATAAAAGCAGTGGGTGTAACTATATGCATTGATCTCGCGAAAGCCTGCTGAGGGAATTACACCTGAAACGAAAGTCATGCACAGAGAGCGAGACAGATCCTGCAGAGTCACTGTCCTTGAAGACTTCCATAAAGATGTCCTTTATGATAGCGACGTGTATCATGTGAGAATGTGTCATCAGCTAGCTAAAAGACACAACCAAAGAAATCAAGGCCACGCGTGTTAGCAATCTCAGAGGCGTGGAAAAAAAGAGGAGCGTCTCATCATTTATTTCTGAGAGATATTTTTATGTTTGAAGTTGTAAAGAGTAGAGATCAGTTGGGACATAAAACCTAGACATTTTCAAGGCATCGTTGCACAATTTTTCTCCTCTCATAAACAATTTCACACTTAAAACAGCCTTGTCTTTAAAAATTCAAAGCACACATTTGCTGCCAAATCAGAATATATGTACTCATTTGAAATGCATCATGTATTGCTCATTCTTTCTTATTTAGCAGCAAATTATGTTACTGCTTTGCGTTAGACATAACCATACTCCACTCCACAGTGCTGATCCATAACAAATCCGATCTGCATTTTTCTGCTACTTCATTTGTAATGGAAAAATACCCCCCACCCCCAAAAAACTCCACACACACACACAGCAGAGAGCAACTGATGTCACGGGAGACAAATGACAGAGGAGGGGAGCTGTAGCTAATTTCATGCCTTGTATTTTACTGTCATGCATGGCTAATTCACAGTTCAGGCCAGCGCAATGAAATGCATGCCCTGTGATCTTTCACAGCCCCCACCCCCTCCACACACACACAAACACACACACATACATACACCCCTTAACCAAGGCTGCAAGTGGTAGCGTCTGAGTTATCTTTATGCGGTGGGGGCATTGGTGGGGTGGAGGGCCTTGAAAATCCATATTCCAGTTTACTTTCATACAGTGCTAATTCGGAGAAAGCCCGATAAAACCAAGGGGGAGACAGTACTGGCAGTTCCATTTGGGTTCGCCACCCTTGACTGGCTCTGAGATGTAAATGAATATCCACTCCAGCATCCGCTGTGCCTTTTCTGATCTTTAATACCTTTGTCATAACACACTACTTGGCAGAAAAAAGAAAAAAAATACATATATATATATATATATCTATATATCTATTGATAGATATATAGATATTGAGGAAAAATACATTATTTTAAAGATTTTATAGAGTTTTAAAGAACAAATGTGACACTTTAGAGAAATTCCACTCTCATGTCTATAATGGTGAGTAATATGTGGTCTGTTTATTCAGCTTTTTAAAGCATAAAATATTGTTTAAAATAAGATTTTTTTTTTTTGTTACGCACCCCATGACAAACCATTTCCAAATAAGAAAAGATATTTTGGTTTAAGGAGACGTCAGCCTACATTTTCGCACATTTTCCAGCCCTGAACAAAAAGCCAGGTGATTCTCGAACATCGGCTCACTGGTGTGTGACTAAGCGAATGAAAAAGACACAATATATGGATTAGACAGCTGTGGAGTTACCCGGAGTCACATTTCTCCTCTTTTTGTTGAGACTAACGTCACATCGCCAGCTCACTATATATAAAGTTGGATACCATTACAGCTCCCTGGAAGCAGGACATCGATACCACGTCGCCGTCACCCCACCCAGTCACTAATGTGCAGACGGTAGTTGCAAATAGTGTCACCAGTGCAGTATGACATTACTCAGATATTTGGGCTTCAACTGTGTGCAATCCAAAGAAGAAATGATGTCTCATTCATTCTTTATATATCATCTGTCCTTCAGCCAATCACAAGCCTATCATAATCAATCAGATCAGCGTGTCCACTGAAAGTAGTGAGACTGAAATGATAGCAAATAATCAGATTCCTTTTAACTCAAAAAAATTAAATAGCAAAGAAGCTGCACTTGAAATGTCAAAACAGTTGGTTAGAGCAGCTGTAATCTAGGCTAATTACTGAACCCATCAATGAAAAGAGTAATCACATCACTTTAATGTATTTAAGTGCTGAGCTGGATTTTGTTTACTTAAGAGCCAAGATAATGGTTTCATCTGGTTTCCAGTTTTCAATCTGCACTAATACATTAAGCCCCCATAGTGGTATAGAAGTCGTGCCAATCTTTTCTTTTAACTTAAGGTAAAAAAGGTGAATATTGATTAAAAGAACAATTCAATGCTTGGTGAATTCTGCTTCACAATGAGAGGAAGGATCAAAAAGCAAAATCACAATGAATGCGCGTCCACCACAAGCCAGTTATGCCTGTGGTAACTTTTCAGTGATCACCAAAGGCTCCCCTCCCCACCACACCAAATAAGTGAAAAAACAATAAGTGTAGAGGTATTTCACTGGCTGCTGAAGCCCAGGATGTTTGCAAGTTATTAATGCAAAGTTCTTCACAAACCTTCACGTGCATTTTTGGTCTCTACCCCCTCAAACTGAATTGAGTTAGCGCTGCTGAAGATCAGAAAGCACAGAAAATGTTTGGAAAACTGAGTGCAAAATTGGGGCAACCATTCTGAGGAACAGTTCTCCTTCACCAGCCGGGGCTAGTCATAAGAGACCAATGGAAGATCGCTGGCACTACTGCGTCTATGTTTAAAAGACAACATTATTGCTATTGCTAGCATATTTAATATTTAATAATCAATCATTTATAATGTTTTGGATTGCTGATATGACCAACATGTCTACAACATGGATCAAATCCTGATGCTGCTGTGTCCCTTCTTGCTTAGCAGATAATGCCAGGTGATCTGCTACCAGGTACGTGCAGAACCAAGATGCAAATTCTACTTCCAGTTTCCTTCAACTGTCGAAAGCTGTTAGGGTGGAGCAGCCCCATCGCATCACTCACTACCAGAACACGTCATCTGGTTGTAGTGGAGAAGCAGCCATCCTAAGGTGAACCTCGCCTGCAATTATTATGATAATGAGGTCCATTTCAGTACACTGGCTGCCTGTGGTACGTTTGAGAGAGCCATGAATAGAAGATGGTGAATGGAGACTGAAGGGGAAATGAATAAAATCTGGGGTTTGATCGCCTTGGGGAGCCTCCATGCATAAAGATGAAAGCACAAGGGCCAACGTTGTTCCAACGAATCAATCAGACAGTGGTTAGAGGGCGTGGCTGGCCTGGCAGTTCCCCAACTGTCACAGGAATATGTCCCACACACAGCTGTGTGTGAGTAAGCCCACTGATAATTATGGACAAATCACATGGCACATCACTGACACAGACATGCACAAACCAGAATCCACATAAAAAAAATCCCAGGCAAAAGGTATGAAATATGTACAGTTCTGTTGGCCTTACATGATCAGAACTCAGTTACACCATCAAAAGCAGATACATTTACTTCTCCTTTTTCTACTTAGTTAAGCAAACGCACCACCTCATTTTAATCTGAGTTTAAACGTAACAACTTTGCTAAAAAAAATATATAAATATATATAGTTTTGAAAATACAAGAGTTAATAAGAGTTTAGAGTTTATTACATACTTGCTGTATTAGACCTCACCAGGAACCATCCATGACTATTTTAGTTTAATTCAATTCAGTTTCAAGAGTTGCCTCAAGGTGCTTTATATTGTAAAGATGCCAAAATAACAGAGAGAAAAGCCCAACAATCAGATGACCCCCTGTGAGCAAGCATTTGGCGACAGCGGGAAGGAAAAACTCCTTTTTAACAGGAAGAAACCTCCAGCAGAACCAGGCTCAGGGAGGGGCAATGATTTGCGGCAGCCAGCTGAAGGTGAGGGGAGGGAGAGAGGACACACTGTGGTAGAGAGAGAGAGAGTTTAATATCTAATGATTGCATTTTTTAATGATTGTTCTTTCCAAAAGTGAGAGTTTCATGCCTCTAAACACAACAGCAACAAATTCCTCAGTTATGTATTGCTCTTAGTTATTTCGAACACACAGACAGAGGATTGGTCACATTGCGTAGACATGGGCTATCCTGCCAGACACAAGCAGGGGGGTGGGGGTGCTTACCCAAACATCACATAAATCTAAAAACCCTAACATAGGTCCACAATTAAATTTACAAACTAAGATTCCCTGATTATATATAAAAAATACAATTAGAATTCCCCAAAAAGAACAACAACTAATTATTTTACAAATTTTCCAATGACATGTCCTCTACTTTCAGTCCACTTTTTCGGAAACACAACAGATAAGTATTATTAGCAGAAAGAGGAAAACCAGAGTCAGAACTTTTGAGTAAATGTGTGCACCAATATTAGAAAATAACTATCTTCAATAAAAGTATCAAAGCAAGATTATGTTCCATCTTATTTAAACATTTTTATTAAAAATTTAAGCTAGCTAGCTAAACTAAACAACACATAGCCTTGTGACGATGAAGCAGCTCTAGCAGTGTGTGTGTGTGTGTGTGTGTGTGTGTGTGTGTGTGTGTGTGTGTGTGTGTGTGTGTGTGTGTGTGTGTGTGTGTGTGTGTGTTTTCTTTACCCTGGCTTACAATCAATCTATGGCTTGTTTTTGTAGCCACAGTCCTGAGCTGTTGTGTTGTGCTCTGTTTGTGCAGGTTGGAGCTGTAGCAGAGCGATAGTTGACTTGTGCTGGAGAAATCAAGGGGCTTGAAAAAGACACCCAAAAAAGTCCCTGCAGCCCATGGTGTCCTAATGTGACCTTGACAACAAGTGCTGAGTTCCAAATCAAACATTTACTACAGCAGCTTGCACAAGTTTCCTTACTTCCCTGTGAACTGCACACGTAACACAGAACTGCTATTTTGCTGTGTTTCAGGTGAGAGCAGTATACAGGCACTATATACATTTATGTAAAGTTGATACTTCTACAGACTAAGGAAGATATTCAGGTGAGACGTGATGAGGTACGTGGTGCGCTAGCTAACGATGTTAGTCCTGCATCTGACTTTGTAACTGTGTTGTTCCATCAGAAATATGATAAAACTGGTTACTGGTTTATTGTCTATCAGTTACCCTGTTTACTAAGGGCTAATTACACATAATCCCTTACAAAAGTAACACAGACCAGTCATAGTAGTGGAAGCCAACAGTAACACAGAACTACTATTTTGCACCTGGGCGAACATTGTCTTTCTTTAGTGTGTAACGCTAGCTCCACTGAAAACCAGGGAGCGCATGAAATGAGGCTGAACTGCAGATTCTTAAAGTCGCTTCTCAAATCCTTTGCTTCACTTCGAGGGCTCTGTCTCAAATCTGGAGCGATGCATATCTCCACTGTTGGAGACGCTGCCGCTGCTCACTATCAGCACCCTTCATCGAGCCCCGTGTGCCACTGCTCATACTTAGCTCTGCCTGTATCTCCCCCTTCCCCATTCTCAAGGTCAGATCGACATCGAGGTGCCGAAAACCAGCCACGGCGTGCCCACGAATGCATGAATGCGGCATGAAATTAGGGTTTAACAGAGAGCAACTTGGCTTCCTTGTTTATTTGAACACACGCAGCAGGCTGAATAATTGCGTAAAAGGCTTGCCAGTGTGTGCGGAGAGCATTTTAATTTGTTCTTGTCCGCCCTCTCAACAACAAGCTCTCTCTGAATGACAGAGCAATTTTTTGTTGATTAGGAAATCAATGACTTCCTCTCCAACATGGGAGGCAAATGATGGGAGTGCTGGTGTTGATGGGAGCCCATTTCACAAAACCAAGCACCCTAAATGGGGTGTGCACTGTCCAAGTTGGGAAAATGCCAAAAGAGCAGGAAGCGAGGGTTGGGGGGGGGGGGGGGGGGGGGGGGGAGTATCTCAGACAGCCCGCCTGCTGATGCAAAGAGGCTCTGACTGGCCGCTGTTGGCTCCCTCTCTCTCTCTCGCTGTCTACTAATGCGTTTCCTGGCACTCGCACAGAACTGCGCACAAGCACGCCTGCTTTAGAAAAAAAAACATGCAGTCGCCCACAAGTATACAGCATCATCTCGCCATTTCAGTGTCTGTCTCTTTCTTATGCAAAACAGATGCAGTGTAGTAGGGCTCAGAGTCATAGAAACACCTGGAGGCATCTTTGTTCTCACTTGTGATAGTGGATGTGCTCGGATTTGTGTGTGTGTGTGTGTGTGTGTGTGTGTGTGTGTGTGTGTGTGTGTGTGTGTGTGTGTGTGTGTGTGTGTGTGTGCAGAACTGATGACCCTTCTCGGGATGGTGCTGACATCTAGTGGCAAATCTGAGAACTGAGGAGTAGATATGATTTGCTTGACATGGTTCATTCATTATGTAATGAGCCAAAGGGTGAATAAACACATTTATTTATTCGACCTCGAAATTCATGAAAATCAAAATAAGCATTCCAAAAGAAAAGAGAACATGATTGATGCAATATATATATTGGAAAATGTTTGTATTATTTGCTCTTCTATCTAACCATTGCTAAATAAAATAATCATTCACAACCTCGGGCAGGGATGTGTACATTTGTTAATGTTGTTTACGCCGCCGCATAAACTACAAGGTCTTCAGCACTGAGTCACCCACTCCTCTGCTAACTTAATCATCCATCCCCTGACCTTATTGTGTCCATCAGCTGAACATGCATGTTTTAAAAATAATGGATTCACAAAGACAAATACGAACAATCAAATATTGTTCTTCTTCCACTTAGTCCGCAGTGCTGCTCCCTTTCTTTTAGATGACAAGCTCCATTGGTTTATTTAGCCCCCATAAGCTGTGCAAGCCCTCTGCCGACCTTATTTGGCCCAGTCTTTTTCTGGAATCCATCCTAATCCTGGCAAAGAGGAGCACTGAGCAGGACTCCACTGCAGGAAGGCCAGTGAGCATTGCCCCTGGCTTTGACAACACAGTAACCCAGGATTTTGCCACTCTTAAAATAACTTAATTTCACTCAGTCTTTTTTGCATTGTAAAATTTGTACCCATCTTCCTTTTTCTTTGCTCCCTCTTTAGTTATATCAGAAATCCCAACAGTTTCTAGCTAGAAAAAGAGAACAACATTTTGTGAACATTAAGCACTAATGACCAGTGAGGGATAACGAGCAAGGTGTCCATACCTGTCTAACAGATTTACAGATTCTATTTGTGACAATACCGAAGAACTTACATCCATGTAATTCAAACCGATTCTCTTCATCAAGCAGCCGGAAGAGGGAACAGAAACAGCATTCTCTGTGTAACCTTGTGTGGCAGGTAAATGGAAATAGACACAGACTCGTTTAAGACCATCTTTCTGTATCTAATATCTGAGGTGACACATAGTGACGCTATATGAGATTGTTAGCTCAGGTGGAGGACTGCAGTGCAACAATGAATAAACAAAGTGCCACAATAGCTTTGCTCTCTTTTGTCAAATGTGCTGCATGGCATGCAGTAAACATCCTCTCGAGTGTGTCAATTTGTATTTGTGCACGCATATTATGCATGCAAATGTGTACTTGTGCGCGTGCATGTGTGGGTGCGTGTACATACACCAGACTTGGAACTGGCAGTCTGGTGACCCACTTTAAGTTGTTTTCATTTTATTCATTCACTCCTCACGAGGAGCTACAAGGCTCTCGTGCGTTCTCTCAATGTCTCTCTCTTTTTTGAAACTTATTCCTGTTCTCCTCCCAGTATTTACCTCACAATTCGTGGGGATCGGGCTTTTCAGGCACTGGCACCTAGGCTGTGGAACTCCCTGCCGTTGTCTTTACGCTGTCTAGACTCTACTGACTCCTTTAAAAAGCAGCTGAAGACATTTTTATACAAACAGGCTTTTAATTAATTTTAACTTGTATGTCTGATCTTATTGTGAAGCACTTTGTGATTTTTATCTGTGAAATGTGCTATATAAATAAATTTTACTTGAATTTACATGAATCATTTTCAGCAGAGGGGAGCTCATCTGTGAGAACAACTCCTCCTCTCCAAAGAATAGAGCGAGGAGAAGACAAATTCTTTTGATTCCCGTATCTCCAGCGAGCAAATTACAAGTACTTCTCATAGCTCGGCGCTCATTGTCCACTTTTGAGTTATCCAGGTATGCTTTTACTGCACCTGTAGTGTGTTTAGAATCATGATCATCCTGAAAAATTTCATCCTTGTCAATCAGAAGCTTTCCAGATGGTATTGCATGCTGGCTCAAAATCTGATGGCATTTTTCTGTCCTCATAGTTCCATCAGTTTTGACAAGATCTCCAACACCACTGGCTGAAATGCAACGCTAAACCATGACACACCCTTCTCTTCTTACACATGGCTGTAGATACTTGACACTGTATTTTTCTCCTGACCTCCTCTGTCTAAATTTGGAATGAGCACCCCATCAGACCCATTACCACTAATTTTCCTTTCTTTGCCCTTTAGCACACATTAAAATAATCATCTGAAAATGGTCAGGTATAAGGATGTGACTGAAAAAAGGTGAAAAAGAAGCCAATGTCCAAAGAAAAACTTTGAAAGACCTTTGGAAAGCCTGGACAGCTACTGCTTAACATCACTTTAAAAAATGACAACCATTATTCTTTGACAGTCTTGCTGTATGGTAATGTTGTGCACTAAAATTTGCATGAAGCTGAAACAATGAAGAAACAATGTAACAAATAATTCTAAGAGTTCTTATTTTTATTTTAACAATGTATCAAAACTTGCCTGAGCATGACAGCGATGCTCAGCTGATTGCATGAGAGTTCTAAAAAAACACAGTTAACATATTACTTTCCTCGTGTACATTAATAATGAAACATTTGTCATTGTTATATCAACACAGTTGGTTTTCCATAAGGAGTCTTTGAACGGATAGGTCATGTTTTTTTAAGCAACAGAAGCCAGCAGCACTAAAAGGAACCTAAAACTTTCATTCAGGAGCCGGGTGGGCCGGGTGGGCAGAGGGATACATTCAGTATGTATAGACGTGTGGATGAATGATGGATGTATGATGGCTATGTCCATTCATCTTGTGCCCTAGAGTTTAAACATCACTTTTCCCTGGTTGATGTCCCCCTACAGTGACACTGAGGGGCCATGTTGTCATGTATCAGGGCATGCGTCGCCTTCCCCAGCCTCAGACACTACTGCTGCTCTGAGCGTCCACATCGCCAGGAGCTCTGCCACCTCCGTGTTGGCCTGCATCACCTTTTGTCATGACCCCAAATTAAACACAGCCAGGAACATGCGGAAGCGCCCTACTATTATTAGTCTGGCCTCATGATGTAGAAAATGCACGACTGGTTTGCTTTTTGTGTGACCTTAAGCTGAGGAATATATTCCATTAAATGTTGCTCTTCAAACAAAATAGAGAAAAAAATTGAATTATTTGTCATTGTCATTTTTAAATCCCACTGAAGAGATTTGTGCAGCCTCTTGTATTTCATTCAACGGCCAGGAATGTGGGATCAATCAATCATTAAAACTACTTGTGTGAAAAATGTATCGTGACCACTTCTGTCAGCGTAACCTAAAAACTGAATTCAAACATCCCCCGTCATTCACAAAGAAATGCTGCTTGTCATGCGTCTACAGCACTTCTTAGAAGCTCCCCGGAGGTTTTTCAGTTGAGTGGTGAAACAATGACCTCTCCATCAGTAATCCTGATACAGCATATCCAGGGTGTGCACACAGGATGGTGTAGGGCTCCTCAATGCCAAATGTCAGGCACATTAAATAAAGAGCGAGAGGGAGAAGCACCCAGATGATTGGGTTTATTAAAAGCTTTCTTGTCCTGTACCACAGCCCGATGATTGATCTCCTTTGACGTGTCCTTTTACCCTGTGTCACATTAATAAACTATGTCTCTGCTGAGGGACTGACAGACTGCCTCACAGGAGAGACACAGAGGAAGGGGAGGAAAGAAAGCTTACAAGCACCTGTGGGGATGTCCCGTATTGCTTTATGGCTGATCATCATGTCAGAAGGGTTGATTCAAGATATTCATCACATACAATATAACAGCAAACTCTATTATTTTGACATAATCCTACAATTCTTGGGCAAAGCACGTTTTTGAAACAAATGTAAAAAAGTGAAACATATAGGCTTAAATGGGAACTAGGACGTGATTGCTTGAGGGTTTCCTTCCAGCTGCTTTACACAAGATAACGTCAGCTGTTTTTCCTGCTTGTGCTTTTACACTACTTTGTAGAGTCAGTGCTTGCAAAAACAGAAACATGTAAGTGCAGCTTGGACTGTTGGTCCAAAGGGCTGCAATTTATCAGTGACTTGTCAGTCCATTCAGCAATTTTTATTAAAAGCACTTTAACTAGCATTTTATTTAACACCGCACTTTAGGCATAGAGTTGCACACCAATAACTATTTGCACAAAAGAAGTTTATTTATTGAATATTTATTGAGTAGTTTAATAATTAGCAGGTAGCCTTTTGTTCCAGGGCCTGCATAGCTGCTCCTCATTGAGACGTGTGGTGGTTGCCCTGGAGGGGTAAAGAATTGTTATGGGGAGCAAATAAGGTCTAGTGTTTAGTAAAACTTAGGAAAAGGTTTATGTGCGAAGTCTAGAGGTAAAGGTTTTGATGTAAAAAGTCCTCTGTGACCTCTCCAGGCTGTTTGGGCAAATGCTTTCCCGGGAGTCCGGACATCGTTTAAAGGTTCCAGGAAAGCCGATGGGTTAAGAGAGTGTGGGGAACATGTTCTTTTGGTGTTTTTATGATGGTGCTGAGATGTAAGGTTAAAATATATCATAGTTTTCATTGTTATTAGAAAATGGTAAAATGCATATGTTTATTTATGAAAATGTGGGTTGTCTATAGATGGTGGAATATTGGAATTTGGTAAACTCACATGTGAGCAAATAATGGTTTAGTCCTTTAACAGATGAGAGTATTTAAGGCTGCCATTTGTCCTTAGACAGTGTGTGCGCTGTGTTACTGTTGGAAGGCCTGACCTGCCCTTAATTGTCTGTGCAGTTATAGCATATGTGGACAAATAAGCACCTCTTGCCTCTGCTATACTCTGCCTCAGCCTTCATCTCCACCTAAATCCAGCCCAAAATGTTGCTTTGTTACACTTTGCTTCAAAAACAAAAGATATTCTAAAGGGGGGACATCAGGGCTGTGAAACTTTCAAGTATAGTAATGCCATGACAGATGTCAAGGACATGTGTGCTGCCATTTTCAACACTTAGCACGAAAAAAGCGTCATGAAGCAAATATCATTGACTGTAGGGTATAAAAGATGGAAATAGCCTCCGTGATTTCTGTTATATGTTTAAATACTTGCTAACTTGCGTTTTTGGAGCCAGAAAGGTGCAATTCACCAAAACTGGAGCACAGCAGAAAGCTCCCATCGACAGCCACATGTGCTGGCACCTGCCATTTAAAGCAGCCAAGCTGCTAATGAAGTTGTGAATTTTAGCAATGAATTAAATTTAATTAATTAAATGGATAAAACATGCAAGAAATACTTGCTTTAAATGTAGGCACTTTAACAGGAGCATCTGTGGGGTTTGATTCACAGCCAGGAACTGCAGTTTTTGACACGTCTATGCCGGGTTCATTTTTCAGCCCTTCAGTTTGATGCTTGGCACGTACACTCAATACAGAATCTCCAAATGCTTTTTGCAGCAAGTTACAATCTGATCTGTCTGCACTTACTGGCTTGCCTGAGACTCCACTGATAGCCGTGAGTATTACTTACAACACCAACTGAAAAAAAACATACAGATGGCTTATAATAATAATAATAGATACTTTATTGATCCCCATGGGGAAATTACTTGTTTTTCTCTGCATTTGACCCATTCACTCAGTGAAGCAGTGGGCAGCCCACTAAGCAGGCGCCCGGGGAGCAGTGTGTAGGGACGGTACCTTGCTCAGGGGTACCTCAGGGTAGCCGTTAAGTGGATTCGAACCGCCGACCTTCCGATCATGGGGCGACCACTTTACCTACTGAGCTATCCCTGCCCCTATAAAGGCAGTGAGTATAGTTTTGTATTTTCACAACAATGTAAATATAACTCCCGCACACTGTCTCACTTACTGCATTAGGACTCTATAAATCTAGCATGCAGGAGGACCTTTTTCTATTCACTTTGTTACTACATGATCTAGAAAGCCTACTGTCAATTTTTAAGAACATAAAATCAAGAAATAACCACCAAAAATAAAAGCATGAACAGCACATCTTGAAGAAACAGATTCTGAGTTGTCTGGTTCTTGTTTTAGGTGGTTAAAAGGGTAGAAAACTAGTCTGAATAATTTCAGTTCCAGAGACCAGAGGAGGCAGAAGCTGGGCTCTATTTCCTGTTACACATCAAATTTCCTACACATCTATTTCCTGTTTCTTGTTTCTGGTGGTTGTCGTCTGTTCTATTCTGCGCATGTCTGCTCTGTCTTCGCGCATGTGCAGTTCATTGCTTAGGAAGAAACGGGAAGATGTCTCTGACGAGGTGAGCTTCACGACAAAGCCTTTTGTAGTTATAAATTGCAAAACTGTTAGGAAATAAGATATCGATTCAACCGATTGGTTTCTGGTGTGTAGACTACGATTAATGTATCACACTGATATGTGTGGTATGTACGCTGTCGTTTCTGTATCTGATTTAGTCGATGCCAACGGCTACGGCTAGCAAGTAAAAATGTCGCGAGTTCCACATTTAGCATAGCTAGCTTATCAGCACGCAGTTGTGGTCACGATATGATGTAGTTCGTTGTGTAGACGTAGTTTAGGCAGCCACGTGTTTAAGCTTGCTTCTTTAACGTTTTCTCTTAACTTACCTTGATCATTAGCTATTTGAACTGACACACGAGTGTCTTAATTAACCTCGAAGCTACTTGTTGTCACTAGCGGCTAATGCTAGCCAGGGCTTAGAGCGCCTGTGTTACTGTTCATCACTTTGAGACTTACATGAGGATTCCTGTGTGTTCAGCTTTTTACCGGCGCCGACCCAGCTGTCCCAAGATCAGTTGGAGGCAGAGGAGAAGCTCCGGGCCCAGAAGTCTTACTCTACCGCCCTGGTTGCATCCCGTAGAGAGCCCCCTCCTTATGGACACAGAAAAGGCTGGATACCTCGCTCACTCGAGGTAAAACCTCTTGCTCGTATGGGATAAGGTTTCTTGTTTGGCTCGCTTATAGTTGGGTCCCTTTTTGTCTAACCTCTACGGGTTGAAGATGAAATCAACCCTGAGTTTTCACTGCAAAATATGTGTTTCTGCAGGACTTTGGAGATGGAGGTGCTTTCCCAGAGATCCATGTGGCTCAGTTTCCTCTGGAGATGGGTAGAAAGAAGAAGACATCAAATGCCCTGGCAGTACAAGTGGATGCAGAAGGAAAGATTAAATATGATGCCATTGCCAGACAAGGACAGGGAAAGGATAAGGTATATGGGCATTTTATCCCTTCGACAGTTAGCAGGGATCCTCTCAATACAATCCATACAATCCAAGAATTTGTCTTTAAATCATAATATAAAAATCAGCAATTCTTTTAAGGCCTGAATAAAACCTGTCATGTACATCGCTTTCGCACGGCCAGAAAATGACTTTTAGGCTTTAGTTTATTTGCATCTCTGGCTCTGTTTTCATTTTAAAAAGTGGTATTCCTTTATTGGTTTCATTTTTCATGCTTATAGGTGATCTTCAGTAAATACACAGACCTGCTTCCAAAGGAAGTTCTCAATGAAGATGCTCCAGGACTACAGAAGCCAGATGAGGAGGCTATACAAGAGGTAAGAGCACGTCGCCCTCAGAATTACTTTAGATTTGAGTGCTCACTTGTCATTTTTAGAACCATTTACCAAAGAAGTAAAAATTTTATATAAAGCCGTCACAAAGTGCTTTTCGGAGGTATCAATGATGTCAAAGAAAAAATGGACAACGTATATTTTTGTCCCAGTAAAGTTGCTGAGCGAGTGAAACAATTTGTCATAATTAGTTTTGACAACTTTGTATTTAGACTTTTTAAACTTAATTAGTAAGAAGTGTTGGACACCAGGATGACTGCTTATCTTTAAGATTCGTTTTAGTTGTCATTGTGAAATACAAGGTTGTCTAACAAAATTACTGATTCAAGTCTATTTAATCCTCCTGCAAACTAAACCATAAAGACCTAAATGAATGAATAAATAAGTAAAGAAAATAAAAAGACAGTTCAGGCTGTAGTGTTTTAGTGTACTTGAGATATTACTGATTCTCAGTAGATCAAAGCCTGCAATTGTTTGAGATTGTTCATCTCCCGATTTTGCACCATGCTCAACCTTCATCAGTTTATGTTGTTTCCAGTCAGGATGCTTTCTTACTACTACATGTTTGAGAAGTACAGTTTCTCTTGTGTCATGTGACTGCTTTTCTTGAATCTGGAATGTAAACATGATCATCCTTTTGTAGCTCACAGAGAAGACCCGTACAGCCCTGGAGAAGCAGGTGTCTCAAAAAATCGCTGCTGCCATGCCTGTAAGAGCCGCAGACAAACAAGCTCCTGCACAGTACATCAGGTATGTATTAGTCAGAAGATTATCAACACTGCACACAGTCAGGGAGGAGGGTCGGAAGGTTGACTTCCAGTTTCTGTAGTGCTCTGTAGTACATGGGCCTGAGGCCTTCTTTCAGTTCTACTCCTGTTCTTAGATTCTTTTAATGCGGGTACAACAGCTTTTGGGTATAGCTTATTAACAGTAAGCTAATGATGTAAACTAGCTAACATAACTACTCAAGTCTAGGAATCAATTCAGATCATCCCCCCAAATTACCTCTTTGTTAATAATGCAGCTCTCCTCTGGATTCACTTGAATTTCAGTCTACAAAACCAGAGTTTTGCACTGAGACTGTATTAGTTTAGTTAGTTATTGATTAATTTCTGATCATCCTAAAGGCTGCAATACAAGAACAGACGGTACAGGTGCAAGCAGAATTATGCAGAACCTTGAACACACTGATCAATTAGTCTGACTCGTGATTCTGAGAACATGCATAGATCTGTGTATTTCATGCAAGGCAACAACTTAACAAGAAGCTTTTTATTAGAAAAATGTGATGATCAGAGTTTAACTGATAAAATATATCACTAACTCATGACATGAAATGGAAGATTAACTTACAATTATCATTCACATTACCTGCACCACTTTGGCAGTTATGTTAATTGTTTATATAAATGGTCAAATGGTGTATCACTAACTTGTGGGATAGCATTATGTTTTCTCCTTTCATACAGGATGCTGTTTAAAGGGCTATTAAATGAACTATTGAAGTATTTGGAGAATTCAGAAAGCTCTTATTGCTGCCGCGCAACTACATGCTTGTATTTTTTAGCTTTAACGGATGTCAGTGTGGGTTAGGATAAAGTTTTGTCTGTCTGGCACTTTCCCCTCATCCTCTCCCTCTTTTCAAGGTACACCCCGTCCCAACAGGGAGTGGCATTTAATTCAGGGGCCAAACAGAGGGTGATCCGCATGGTGGAAATGCAGAAAGACCCCATGGAACCTCCACGTTTTAAGTAAGTAAACATTATCTCCATCATTAATTTATGTAATTTGAAATGTGTTCATTTAACCTTTAATATCTGTTTTGACACTTTAATACATAGTTATGATATCTAGATGTTTATTTTGTAGAATGTGTCCCTTTTGTGGGTGTGGTGTTTTGATCACCCTAGAAATTTAAAGTAAGGAGTAAATGAGGACTTCCAAGTAAAATGTGTTAAAAAGTCTTACAGGATTAATTTTTTTAAACATCTAAAATATTTTGCCTGTCATTCTTCGTGCTTCAGAATCAACAAGAAGATTCCTCGTGGACCGCCTTCTCCCCCTGCCCCTGTGATGCATTCTCCAAGCAGAAAGGTAGAGTTGGCTCAAACAGATGTCCGGCTTTTCAGGCATTTTAACGCTGCATCCTAAATCAAGTTGCTTGCACTATGTTTGACAGTTTCTCAGTTTTGTTACAGATGACGGTCAAGGAGCAGCAAGAGTGGAAGATTCCACCGTGCATCTCCAACTGGAAGAACGCTAAGGTAACATGACATCTGAAATAGTTATTGGGTCGGTTTTGTTTTTTGTACATGTGTGTGCCCACTTTTTTTTCCTCACTATGCTTGGTTGCGCTCAGGGCTACACCATCCCACTCGACAAACGTCTGGCTGCTGATGGGAGGGGTCTTCAAACGGTTCACATCAATGAAAACTTTGCCAAGCTGGCTGAGGCCCTTTATATTGCTGATAGAAAGGTAACACATGATTGTCAAAGGGAATCTGAAAGGTTGTGCTTTAAAGTGATCGTTCGTTGGTTATATTTAAATGCTGATTATGTCTGCAGGCCAGAGAGGCCGTGGAGATGCGAGCTCAGGTAGAGAAGAAGATGGCTCAGAAGGAGAAGGAAAAGAAGGAGGAGAAGCTGAGGGAGCTGGCCCAAATGGCTCGAGATCGCAGGGCAGGGATCAAAAGTCACGGTGACAAAGGTGAGCCCTGAAGATAAGAGCCAGGAATATAAAGTTTACTTAATATTCATGGGTGTATCTGTGTGAGGCTTTTCTGAGCAAGTAGAGCGGACTCTGTTATCAGTGCTGTCACCACTGCCAAATCGGGAACATGACCGGCATAAATTATGACAACATTTTTCAGTCTGCCAGTGTTGACAGGACCAGTAAGCTGTGAAATGATGTTCCTGCTTCCCCACTGATAATTCACGTATATTTTTGAGAGGAAAAATCAATGTTTCGTGTCTATTTTTTTCTTCTTCTTTTTTTTACGCCTTGAATGACTGTTTAGCTACAGGACATTGACTGTGATTATAAAATAGAACTTTTGCTGTGGTAAATGCTTCATCCATCAGCTGTGATTTTGATTCAAATATTCTAAGGTTACTTATAACACCTTCTCTTGTTCTCTCTTTCTGCCCCGCCCTGTTCCCCTGCTCTTTTCACCCCACACTTCTGTTGCACCATTTCACCTCATGTGTACCCCTTGCTTCTCTCTTCTTCTTTATTATTCGTTTTTTCTTTGCACCCTGTTCTCTCCCTCTTCCCATCCGTCCATCTCTCGCGGCAGGTGGCGAGGACGGCGAGGCCAGGGAGCGTGACGAGATCCGCCATGACAGAAGGAAAGAGAGGCAGCACGACAGGAACATTTCCAGAGCTGCTCCCGATAAGAGGTGCTGGACACGCACTTTAAACGCACCGCATGTGAACTCAACCACCCTTTCCCTCTAAACACGCACGCATACACGAATGCAGTCCACACTGCTGAATCATTCATGGAGCTAGAGCTAATACTGAACAAACGCAGCAGGATCCAGCAGCGCGCTCAGGATCCACAGACTGTTTGTGCATGGGGGATGCGCCGCCAGTGTGCATTTGTGTGTTAAGTCATGTGTTCTGCACGTCAGGTTGTCAGTTGATGGAACTGTGGGTCCGTGGAGAAGGGAAGAAAGTGAAATTCAGAGGAGAGCTCATTACAGTCACAATTCCAGCTGTCAGAAAGCACAGACCTTGTTATCTTAAAATTACTTTTCACTTGACTGTTTGCTGAAGGACAATCAAGATGTTAAAGTCACCAAGAACTGAATAAAAAAACTTCACATTTCAATATATATTTAAGCTTTAAGGCCAGGATACAGAGTTTAAGCATTCATGCAAGTTTCTCCCAGCATTTTTCCAATAAATTTTTATGTATTATATAACATGACATTGAAATGACACTTTTATTCTCTTTAAATTTTTGAAGCTGTAGCACTCACATTATTACAGCACTTTTAAAGAAAGTTAAAGTAAACTTTCTCTAAAGTTTTCCATGAGTCATTTCTTCTATCTTGTCTTTGATTTCTGCTGAACATCCCTTTGATTTCCTCTTTCCGCGTCCCAGGTCGAAGCTGCAGAGAGATCAGGACAGGGACGTCAGTGAGCTCATCGCTCTGGGCAAGCCCAACCCTCGTTCCTCCAGCGAGGCGCAATATGACCAGAGACTCTTCAATCAGAGCAAGGTTGGAATGATTCTCACGTTTTTAGTTCCACTCTTCCAGCGTTCACATCTTGGGTTTTTTGCTGTGAAGATAAATGTAGCTGAAAGTTTCAGTTCCAGATCAAACTGGATCTTAGTCTTTCTTTTTTCCCTCTTTCTTTTCAGGGTATGGACAGTGGCTTTGCTGGTGGTGAAGATGAGACGTACAACGTGTATGACCAGCCTTTCCGCAGTGGCAGAGATATGGCCTCCAACATCTACAGGCCCAGCAAGAATATAGACAAAGATGCTTATGCAGATGATTTGGACTCACTCATGCACAACAACAGGTATGAGGACTTTTTCTTTTTCTTTTTTTCTTCAGACGGCGTTATTTGACCTGTTCACCTTTTTAACTGTTCTGGGAAGAAAATGATTACAAAAATGTTCCTTTTTATATTACTACTGGGCTTGCCATGCACAAATAATCTCAGGGTGGTTACATTCCTTCCTTCACCGGGGCGAACCATCGGTAGATGCCTGGTGCTGTGACCCTCTCTCACCTCTTAGTCTCTTATCCACTGACCTGGCGGACCTCCCTCTTGGTGTCAGAACTAATTCCGTCTTGATGCCCACTTTAAAGGTTTGGCGTGATATTACTGCCCACGTCGGAAGAAGAGGTTTCTCTAGTGCACTGCAGCCTCTAACTAGGAATAAAGCTTCCCCCCCGGGTATTGGCATTAATATATTTGATGATTGGTATTCCAAAGGTATAAGATTTATTTGTGATCTGTTCGAAAGGGGTAGTTTTATGGCCTTTAATCAAGTTCAAGTTAAGTATAATTTACCACAGAAACACTTCTTTGGATTCCTGCAAGTAAGGCATTATGTGAACTCCCTTAAATTTCCAGCCAATCAACCAGTTTTGAACCCTGTTGAAAGCTTTCTTCTCAAAGTTAACGAGGAAATGACTACAAAAAAGAAATTTATTTCTCTTTGTTATGGGAAATTGTTGTCTTTGAACTTTATAACCACTGATAAGGCCAGGGTTCGGTGGGAAACCGACCTCGAAGCTCAGGTTGGTGCGGAAGCATGGTCCAAAACTTTCAGATCTGCCATGAAATTGTTTCCCTGTAACAGACTAAAGGAAAGCCAGTACAGAATCTTACATAGACTACAGCGTACGCCGGAGTTCCTAAATAAAATTCACCCTCAGATTTCTGCTCTTTGTGTGAAGTGCAATACGGCTGTAGGGACCTATTACCACTGCATATGGCAATGTCCTTTAATTACTAGATTTTGGAAGAATATTGCTATAGAGCTTTGCTCTATTTTCCACCGAACGATCCCACTGAACCCTATGCTGTTCGTTCTGGGTCTATCTATAGAAGGGCTCTCTCTGTCTTCTGTACAGATGCTTTTGTTAAGTAAACTTTTACATTTGGCGAGGCGATGTGTACTGTTTCAATGGATTCAGAGACGGCCTCCTACTGTTACACAGTGGTACAGAGCACTGCTCAGGGTGCTGCCGATGGAGCGCCTCAGTGCCATCATAAAGGGCAATTGTAATGCATTCTGTAGCATATGGCAGCCTCTGCTTGATCACCTACCTCATGACCTTACTGTGCTATTACATAAAGGGGACTCGCAGTTTGTTTTTAAACACACTGATTAATGTCTGTGTTTTCCCCCCCCTTTTTTTTTTTTTTTTTTTTTTTTTTTTTTAATTTATTGTTTCCCTTGACTTCGAATGTGAAACGCTTTACATATTTTGTCCCAGGCGTGTGTACTGGTAACTCATATACCTGCATTTGCTTTGTTATTATTTTTTTTTTTTCATTTTTTTTGTGCTTGGCTGTGCTGACTTGTTGCTGTTCGTGTTGTTCTGACAAAATCAATAAATCATCGTTTCAAAAAAAATGTTCCTTTAAGATAAACATAATGTGTTGACAACACATCCAAAATTTAGAGTCACCCAAGGAAGGACTGAACACAATAAATCAAGAACACCTTGGACTTACTTTATTATATTCATATTCTCATTATGAGGTCATTTCAGAGATATGTTTAATATGTCTAAAAGGGTAAAAAAGCTGAAGTGGTGGTATCTGTGTCAGCTTTATTTGGATGTCGTATTGTTCCAGCAAGTAATTAACAACATAACTCAGGAACACAGTGACAGATGTGTGATCATACTTCCTCATGTGAACCTTATTTCAGAGCTTTCTGCCATGGATACAATTTGGTATTCCAATACGCTCCGTCTGCACAGGACGTGGGTCGCTCATTGTGCATCGTTTGGTGCTGACGGTTTGTTGCTAGCAGACATTCCAGGCTCCGGTTACCTAAATAACTTTGTCATATATATTTTTTTTATACCAGGTCATATGTCAGCTAGTGGTATCCTGCCTTCTCATTGGTAATTCCTTCAGTCGCTCGCATTGGGAGTTGATTTTTCCCGGAGCTGGTCAATTCACATCGCCAGCAGTTTTCTCACTTTTATAATAACTTGAAGTCGTCGCTGTTGTCTTGTTTGAATTTTGCGTTTGAAAATGTGTGGAATCTAAGCATAGTAACTGTTAATTAGGCTGCTACCAAGATGGCTAAGCCTGCGCCCTTTAGCCAGGGGAGTATCTATGTTTCTTTTAAATGACAAAGACCTAAAAAATTTCAAGGTTATTCTAATTTTATTTTGAGGCACGAGACAAGCATTCACATGAATCCCAGCAGGAAGTCTCGTCCTTGAGGCAGCAGTGCTACACTCGGCTAGTCGAGCATAGCCTGTCCCATATGTTTAGTCACCAGGTTGTCATTGTGCTTCAGGAGTGTTTGGTTGGCCACAGGGTGCGAGACCATTGTGCAAAACAGAATGTTGAAAACAGTTTTTGACTGACTTACCAGAGACATTTGCTCCATGATATTTTCAGGGTCATTTTCTTCTCATTCAAAATGTTCTGCCCCTTGTCAGTGAGTCCGTTTAATAACCTGCAGATCAGGTAGGGATTGGTAATGAGTTATTTTCCTGTCCACTTTCAGGTTTGCCCCAGACAAAGAGTTCTCAGGCGCCGACCACGGGCAGAGGCGCGAAGGACCTGTTCAGTTTGAGGAGGATCCCTTCGGTCTGGATAAATTTTTGGAGCAAGCCAAGCAGCACGGCGGCTCTAAGAGGCCATCCACTAGCAACCGCTCCAAGGATGACTACCACGACAAGAAGCGCAGGAAGGAGTGAGAGCAGCTCGGTGCACTTCTCATACAGAGGGGGAGTCAGTGCATCCCCTCAGCGGTTGAGGGGTGTTGTGGTATACAAGTATCTGTCAGGACTGGACATTAAGATTGATGTCTTCTTTCAGTGTGAAAGAGGGTGTAAGGCTGTGTAAAACGCTTGTTTTTTGTTTGTTTTTTTGTCTATTAGACTTCATTAACCCATGTTGAGCATTTGTTGTGAGGCAAAGTATGAGTGGGCTCTGCATCTGAAACATTACTCTTTATACAGTGCAACCTCTTTCATTTCACATGTGGCTGGGAATGGTGATAACTGACCCTGGAAAAAATGTAGATTTTAGTCACTGTCTGCTTTTGTTTTTATAAACCTGTAATGCTGAAGGTTACAGAATAAACTCAACAGGAATTCCTCAGTATTTACCCCCTTTTTTTTCCTCACTTTCTCCTCACATTCCCTCCTTTTTTTTGTTATGGCAGTGTTTTATTTAAACCCCTCGTACATTTGTGAGCACAGTCCCTGTTTTATGGCAGATGTGTACAGCAGCTTAAATGTATCTAGAAGATATAAATCCAGCCAAATTTATAGTTCTTGTACATTACTACCAATGGATTGAGTTTCATATCGTGTGTAACTGCTGTGCTTTTTTAATTAGTAAACAAGTTTGACTTGTCTTTCCTTGTCAGTTATTTTTAGTCCGGTTAAGCTTCAGTTATTCTAAACTTTTCCAACATAGTGGGAAGTCCATTAGTTGTGTAATTGGCATAGTTTGTACATAGTAGATTTCCATTATTTTAATCACTTCCTGAGTAATGCAGTCCATTTACATAGATGATTAAATGCCTGAAATGCATTCAGCAAAGCCATCAATTACAGTGTGTGAGTAGTTTTCAGGGCTTTTTCCCCCCCACTGGAAATTGGCTGTGCGATTTATGTGATGATTAGGCTAAAACTAGTTCAATTAATTACAATTAATTATGATTTATGCAGCCTGACAGTTTTATTTTCCCTGGCTCTGGAAAATAATCAGCGTGGCATTACACAGCCCAGTGGACTCCAAAATCTTTGCACCATGCCATTTTCCACTGATGCTTGAAAAGGGACAAACAGTGGTTACATGCACAAGACTGTTCTTCAGTGGGCGCTGTTTATGGGTATTGACTCATGCACGGTTCTGAATGCGATTGTTATGTTGCACATCTTTTTACCAGCAGGTGAGAAATTATAGCCTTAAGCCACAGCTGCACAGGAGGCTTAGTGTGAGCAGCTCACTGCTGAGCTGAAGGTCATCTGCAATAATACTTAGTCCTGTATTTATGCACTCCTGGGGTCGTACTCGCAGGTCTATATAACAAATCAAATATCAGCTATCGTACAGCCACTTTGGATAGCTGGCTTTTTTTTTTTTTTTTTTAAGAAAGTATGTTTTCTGTTGGACGTGAGAAAGATCAGATACTGATGTAAACCTGAGGTTATTGGAAAGGTCATTCCAAAACTGAAGACCTCTAAATACCAAGTTAGGATATCCAAGTGTAATTCATTTTAAAGACGGGTGTAGTGTGGCCTGCAGGCCAGTGATAACATTTTATTGTACGTGCAGATGTCACAAGGAAAGGGCGTACTACTGTACATTTACTTCATACACTGTTTAGCACACAATAAATAAACCAAAGCCAAACACGACTGAATCTATTTCTTTAGTTTTCATAGCAGACTAAGTCTTCCTAACATTAACAAATACAGTGAGTTTCAAGGAATTTCCAAGTCACAGCCCCCACCCCACTAAATTGCAACTAAGCTTTTCAATCCTAGCCCTAAAGGAACACTTTGCACCATTTCCATAAAACCTAAAGTTGCTTAAACTTTTAAAACCTGCTTTGTCTGCCAGAATTTAAATGGAGATGACAAATTTGCACTCAGCCCTTAAGCTTGTTCCTATTCTATTTAATATTTCAACTGAGCACAGATCCTGAAATGATACTCGATATATATTAAGGGTATAAATAACACAAGACCATTGTACACATTTACATCTATAGTAGGAATGGCACTGACGATCCAAACTGCATATGTAGTTGTAAAGAAAAAAGTTTTCACTGAAGTCTTTGCAGCCATGAAAAGCTAAGTACTGCCTCACCGCTTCCATAAGAGGATGTTAAGTGTGAGCACCTCTGTAAAAGCAGCAGTTTAAGCAGTTTGTCGGTCTGAAGCATTCAGGCGTGGGTGAGCACAATGACACAATCGTCCCAGTAAATCCACTCCAAGGTCAGACGGTGCAATGCTCAGAGAAACTGCAGCAAATCCAAGAGCCGCATCTCAGACTCTACAGTCTCAGTTGGCATGATAAACGTTAACGTTCATGACAGTACAACTGGAAAAAGATTGAACAAGTGTGGCTTGTTTGGGAGGGTTGATAGGAGAAAGCTTCTCACAAAAAAAGAACATGTTAGCACAGTTAGGCTTTGCAAAGTTGCATCTGAATAAAGCAAACAGCATATCAGCACAAACACGTCATATCAGGTGTTAAACATGGTGGTGGAGGTGTAATGATTTGGGTTTGTTATGCAGCTACGGGACCTGGGGGCCTTGCAGTCATTGATTTGGTCTATAAACCAAACCAAAGTATACAGACGTTACCTGTGTCCCATCTGCACACAGGTAACGTCTGATCGAAACTGGGTCATGCAATAATATAATGGTCCCGAGCACAGCAGCAAACCTAGAAAAATTGTTGCAATGCCCCAGTCAAAGTCCAGACTGACTGAAATGCTGTGGTGGGCGAGCTGTGCACAAACAAATTCCTGTAAACCCCAACAAATAGAATTTCAATTCAATTCAATTTTATTTATACAGCGCCAAATCACAACAACAGCCGCCTCAAGGCTATGTATATTGTAAGGTAGATCCTACAATAATACATAGAGAGAAAAACACGATAATCACATGACCCCCTATGAGCAAGCACTTTGGTGACAGTGGGAAGGAAAAACTCCCTTTTAACAGGAAGAAACCTCCGGCAGAACCAGGCTCAGGGAGGGGCGGGGCCATCTGCTGTGACCGGCTGAGGCGAGAGAAGGAAGACAGGATAAAGACATGCTGTGGAAGAGAGACAGAGATTAATGACAAGTATTATTCAGCAGAGAGGCCTGTTAACACATGTTGAGTGAGAAAGGTGACTGGAAAGGAAAAACCCGTAATCCCCCGGCAGCCTACACCTATTGCAGCATAACTAAGGGAGGATTCAGGGTCACCTGGTCCAGCCCTAACTATATGCTTTAGCAAAAAGGAAAGTTTGAAGCCTAATCTTAAAAGTAGAGATAGTGTCTGTCTCCTGAATCCAAACTGGAAGCTGGTTCCACAGAAGAGGGGCCTGAAAACTGAAGGCTCTGCCTCCCATTCTACTTTTAAGTACTCTAGGAACAACAAGTGGTTCATCGTAACGAACATCGTAACGAACATCGTAACGAACATGGTTCTACAACCTACTGAATCATGGGGTGTACTTAACGTATAGATTCCTATGAAAACCTTATTTTTCCTATAAGTCTAACTAGGTATAAACATATGTAATGATATGGCAGAAGAAATTCGAGTCAAAAATAAAATAAAGGTTGAATGGACTATAGCCTAAAATTCATTCTCCTCACTGTGCTGATACAGTTCTCACCTCCCGTCGGACCAGAGGAAAAAGCTGTGAAAGACCCAAACTCGTCTACGGACTGAGAAACCAGGCGCGAACACATTAAACTCTCGCTCAGTTTCAGCAATGTGGCTCTGATGTGATTTAACACTGACCTATACTTGCGAAGAAAGAACCCGACATGCTCCAAAGTCATCTAATTCTTCACCAGTGTGGGGGAAAGCAGGTGGTTTGTCACAGTCTCCCCTCTGCTCTTGAGGAAATGAGCTGAATAATAAAAAAAACACGAGTCAGTGGTAGGAGAGGGCTCAGATATTGTAATATTGAGAGCTGTCCTGATTTTTCATTTCTGCGTGAGGCATCATTTTTAGGATCACTCTATTGTCTCGAACATGTTATATTATCTGGAACAATGACATGAAAGGGGAACAAGCTGTATATGAATAAATGTTGAATGGAGGGATAGAAACTCAACAGTGTGAGAGGTACTTTAGGGACAGCGGGGGTTTATTGTGAAGGCTTGATATGAGTGTCAGTGTGAAGAAATCAATATGACAGACACCAGCTGAGGGTAACTGAATCACAAGTGTAGTCACGCACGACTCTCACGTGTGGTTGTGGAGGCACAAAAAGAAAGAAGGTAAAAAAAAAAAATGTTGTAAAAAATCTCAAAAGTCAACACAATTTAAACTTTCCTATCTCAAAACAACAGGAAAGTTGTGTTTCCCTTCAGCCGCATTTGTGCTTAGACCACTGTGGAAGCACTGAGGACAGCTTGATAATGGGCCTCCTCTCCACTCTTGTCTGCCTTTATGGATGTGCACAGAGGAAGATGAATGAGATTCTTTATTCATGAAGGTAAGAGGAAATTGGTTCCTTGGCATTGCCTTTGTGTGCTGCTCAATGTAAACCGTGAACATATTGTGTCGGGACATAATGGAATCCTCAGGTCACCAGCCGGGACCGTGATGGATAGCTCCTTATCTGTGCTCCACAAGGAAACAAACCCAGAAATAATAAACAATATTGAGTTGTTGCGGCACATCTTTCCACTTGCTGGACTTGAAGGAGGATAGCTTAGTTTATTTTGTGATTCCTTTTGTGATTTCCTCCCCCCCCCCCCCCCCCCCCCCCCCCCCGACCCCACCCCTTCCTCCTGTTGGTGGCAGCAAAGCAATAAGTTTGGTGATAAATGTTCTAGCCTGCTGCTGATGACCTGTCGAAAACAGTGGCCGGAGAGAGATCTTGTCTCCCTCTGTGTCTCTTCCAGTATTGAAGGCAACCTTTTCATTTTGTCAGAGAAACACCCCTGCATCCACGGAAAACACTGGATCCATTCCCTCTCTGCCATGAAACTGGCATGACTTATCTGCTCTGTAGGACAAAAGGTCAAAAATCCCTACTCTCTCTATGGGCTCAGAGATGGATTTTTCTTTATTTACGTAGGCACTGTGCAAGAAATGTAAATTTGATTTACAGCAGCAATAATCTAGAAAATATACTTTCACTTGACCACCACATTTTGCCTTCAGAACTCCCTCCATTCATAACAGAGATTTTAGTCCACATTGACATGATAGCAGATGATGATAATGCATATTTGTTGAGATCTATTGGATTGGGATTTGCAGACTGTGGAAAAAAACAGTCTGAGATGATCTGAGTTTCATGACATTACACATGATTGTGCTCCAACCGTCTATCAGAAGATCGGTATGATGTGGTCGTAAAGAGAAGTACATGTTCAGTGGGCTGTGGTGTTTAAACAATGCTCAGCTTGCACTCAGGAGGCAAAAAAAATGCCAAGAAATTCTACAAACAGCATTACAACAACACAACCATCCTGAACTGGTGATAAAAGGCAGGATGGATTCACTGGTTCATTTTGTTTACATCAAATTCCGATCCAATCATCTGAATGTATCAGCACCAATCAAGACTCAATGTTCTTCCAAACGTCTATTTGTCCCGTTTTTGTGAGTCTGTGTGAATTGCATCCTCACTTTCGTGTTCTAAGCAGAAAGGCTTAGAACACACCTGGTGTGGTCTTCTGCTGCTGAAGCCCATCTTCTTCAGGGTTTGACAAGTTATGCATTCAGAGAAGCTGTTCTGCATATCTTGGTTGTAATGAGGGATTTGAGTTGCTGTTGCCTTCCCATGATTCCACCATAGCTTTGCAGACCCTTTTTATCCTCTTTTAGCTCATTGTTTTGGATGTAGCCTGGAAGATCAAATTAGCACCTCGCTAGTAAATATAAGGGAACATTTGACTGCAAATTAAGGTGTTGTCCCTTGTCTGCTGCTTACTTATTAATTAACTTGGTCAGTTTAAAATGTGTCAGGGCTGTGTTTACATCTTATTTCTGTGCCATTAAAAAAGTCAAAGAATTAATGCTGATTGTAATATATGAAATATTCATACCGTCTTTAACTGGCAGAAAAAAATATCTATTTATGCACTGAACATTTAGCATAAAAAACATGACCTACATTATGTTCCAGCAGTCTTCTACTTACAATGTTTATTTTATATTGTAATCTTGAAATATTCCCCTTTGGGCCTGATATGGTTTTTCACTCAAACACATACTGAGATATTTATAGGGTTAGTGCAGTTTACAAAGCCGCACAGTCTGGAAATTGAATATGTCAAACTGACACTCAGCACTAACAGCAGCACACACCTGAGCAACCTCTGTGCCCCTCAATCACGTTCTTATCATTAGTTCCTCATCTGCGCACATTCACGCCAGAAGTCACTCCTCATTATGCAAGCGGTGTAGAGCTGGACAGAGTCTACTGCTCTCTGGAAAATAGTCCACCTGTCAATCTGTCTGTCCCGCCTGCCTTACCTGACTCCATGGAGGAGGCTCTGTCCTCTTCTCAGTGGCTCTCTCTGCTGATAATCTGTGATAGAGGCGAGGTTTCAGACAGGTGTAACCATCTCTAATGGTGGTGTCAGTCAGAAAGCAGCCTAGCTGCTGCACAGTGGCGACAGGATCCATCCAACATTGTGGAGGTGCGCGTATAGATTTTTTTCCTTTCCCATTGCCTACAATATTAAAAAGTTGTCTTATATTGTGTGGTTGCTTGATGTATACGTAACTTGATAAGAAAACTCAGAAGAGGGCCACAAGATTTTTCTAATTTCTCGCCCATATGGGATGGACTGCTCCGCTCCCTGATGGATTATAACCACGGCAGCTGATGTCTTCATTTATAAAACAAGCAACAAGGAATGACGATGGTGGAGTAATATTGCTCATATGAGTATCACCTAATCCTCCTCCATGCTACGCCCATACTGACTATTCTCCCTTTAGCCGTTTACAGTGTCACAAGCAGTGCTCTAATTAACACTTTGTCCCTACACGATTGTTGGAAGCATTGATTACAGGAATTATTAGTGAGCGCCGGGATGGATCATTGATTGGGATATGACTTGCAAATTCTCTGCGAAGCGGAGCGTAATTCCTAGCGACGAGCACCCTCGTTTATACTCATTTATATTCTTACTTGTGCACCAGTTTGATTTCATCATTTGTTATCGCCCTGCGTTTAGACACCGCCGAAGTTAAAAATGGCTGCTTGCCTAGACTTCCTCTAGTGCTGGGTCTTAATAGGCTGTCGTGGGAATAGGAGGAGAGATTGATTCTCCTGATGATTTCATTAGATTACATCAAAGCGGGGAAATTGCAGCAGAGAGCAGGAATGCATCTTCGGTAAATGGGAAATAATGCCCTGTTTGAATTACACTGTAAGAACGTTGGCGGGGACATATGACCTTGTCAATGGAGATATTGTAATTGTGATGTTTTTCTCATCAGGGAAGTTTTCTTGGGGCATCACGCTGGGTAGATTATGATAATAAGGTATTTGGATTATGATGCAAGAGCAGGCACATAGGTTTTATAGCACCGCGGATCAGTGAAAGAATCAATATCTGTAAAGAGTTTTTGCATTCATAGTATGTCTGAGTCGCTGCAGGTATCCAATCAGCCAGGTGCCCAGGGAAAGAGTTGCTATGTGCAGTGTTCTCCTTTTGAATACGAATAAATTGCAAGGATAATTTTCCGTTTTCATGATGAGGATGAAGCTGTTGTTGGGCAAATTTTGAAAAAACACCAACAGGTAGCATGACTAGGCTAAAGCTGAATATCAGTTGGCTGGAAAGTTGATGTTTGCTTGAAAGAGGAGGCTTGAGGTACATATGCTCCCAGGCATAATTACTCTCATGTTGCATTTAGATTCAAATATTTTATAGACAATAGATCCTCATGTCTAACCAGAGATGGGGAGAGGATGAAAAAAATCCCTTTGATCAGTTCCCATAACAGACCATATTATTTTAAAGCGGGCTGCAGATGTTGAAATGTTAACATCAGACGAACAACTTGTTTGTTTCATTGACCAGTTAATCATTATATTAAGTAAGATACAAAGTCAAAAAATGAAGTCATGGTCATCCAAATTACGGAAGATATACAAAATCAGGCCTCTTCAGCATTCATTTGCCAACAAGTCAGTCTAACAGCCAATCACAACTAGCCAAAATAAATCGAAAACTAAAAGAAAAAGCCCAATACCAGTAGAGTTGGCAACTTTAATTAGGAGTTTGTTAGGATTTGAGTATACAGATTGGAAGGTGCTAAGAGTTTCACTGGGAGTGAGCTGGAGACAAAGTTAAAGAGTCGAGACTGAGGTGTTTTGGACATGTGCAGAAGAGGAGCTGCCAGGCAGGAGGAAAATAGAAAGACCATAGAGAAAGTTCATGGATGCAATGAAGGAGGACATGCAGATAGTGAGGCAGATGATCCACCTAACAAGACGAGCTGAAAGAAGAAGAGAAGGGTATACATTTTAATTCTACCCTATTTAACCCACTCTTCTAGGAAAACTACAGATCTGGCACCCCTGGCAGGAATGGAGGTCAATTTTTAATATCTTTTCAGCTCTTGGAGCTCAGTACCTGGGACTGCTGCCTCACTTGCTTTAGTTGGGAACCCTTGGACGTGCGATAGTAGCAGCTGAAAAACAAAAAGGTCTGTGATACTGTTAAGGTTATATCTCAGAGATGAATCTGTTCCACAGTTATCATAACGCGTAACATAACATAGAATTTGTATTATTAACAAATAACAGTGTAATGACTATCCAATGCATCAGATCTGTTTAAGGGATAAAGCTAATAATTACGAGAAGACAGAGGTCATACCAAGAACAAACAAACTGCTTGCTCATTTTACGTTAGTATGGTTTCCACAGTCTCATCAGAACGAATACCATCAACGTAAAAGCTCCTTGCACTATCTGCATCCATGAGAGCACGTCCCTGTACCTTTTAACCCTGCCTCTGATCCTATTAAAGCTGGATCCTTATCACCTTTATCAGGTTTGGAATGGATGGGTGCTTAACTGCATTTGTGCACAGTGGTAAGAGCTGACCAGGCTGATGTTGCATTAATCCACAAACAAGGTTACCACCTTGAGAGGAGGGCTGACCATTGATTAGAGAATTAAATCATCAGATTTTATCATCAGTGTCTTAATTGCGGATGTGACACCGAAGCAACACGCCGATGCCGCTTAACTCTGAACTATATTTGACCGACAGCACCAGCATATAACCTCTGACTGCAGGTACGGGAACAGATGGGGCTCAACCTTTCCATAGCACAACAGTGCCATCTAGGAGGCTAAAAGTGGGAATGGGTTTTTAAAGAGTCTGAACAGCCCTGTTCACATGAAATATTCCTCCAGCAACCAAACAAATACATGCAAATGATGGACCCAGAAAGGAGCGTAATGCTGCTTTACAGCAGGAGGATTGTACAAACAGTCACATATTATCCAGCACTGTGTGCTGACAGCCAGGCACGTTTCCCCACTAGACATGTACCAAACAGGAAAAGAACAGGAAGTACAACAAGGAGGTCCACCACAAAACCCTGGCTGTGTGTCCAGGAAATGCCATTGTTGCTGCACGCTTTCACAACAGAGATCTCTTCCCTGCCTGTGTACTTCAAATATGGTCCATGGCAGTGTTTCTCCCATGAAGTAATACGTAATTAAGGCGTTAATAGTGGAATTAATTTATTGCACAGTATACACAGTGACGCATTGTTTTGTATCTTCTCAGCACATAAAAACGTCTGCGGAAAAAGGTGTTCAGTTGACGCCCAAGCGAAGGTTATTCTGGGTTATTTCCAAGGCCCGGGCTTTAGGACGTCCAACGCTAACGAGAGGGTGGGCCTAGCAGAGAGGGAGGGAGGAGTAGAGTAAGAGCTCTCACACTGTTCCTAATAAAACGCAATGTCATCACGTTGTTAAATCCCGCCACGAAATTTGCAGATTATGTTTCCTGAGCTTAATGGCAAATTGTTTGCCTAAAAATTGGGAGAATCGTGACAAGTGCTAATTGCAATGAATCCAAGACCCCAAATTAGTTATCATCACTTTTCTTGTTATTTGAACAGCAGCTGTTACGTAAGACATAGCAGGAAATGTATATAAGCAGTGACAGTCGTTTCTCTCTTCTCTCTCTCTGTCTCTCTATTTCTCACACACACACACACACCACCACCATATATATGTGTGTGTGTGTGTGTGTGTGTGTGTGTGTGTGTGTGTGTGTGTGTGTGTGTGTGTGTGTGTGTGTGTATTTTATCGTTCATTGTTTTGTTTAAACGATAGGAACAATATTTTTTGACTTAAATAGACGATCTTTGTCCTGGAGTAACCGCATTGGCCAATAACACCATTGAGGGGCGGGGATTTCCGGCAGTCTCGTGTCTTCATGGTTCATAGTGGGCGTTGAATAGCGTCTTCTTCTTCAGCTCATACTTCACGATAACGTTACCCAAGTTAAGCTACGTCAAACCGGGAAATTTATAGGTTTAGCCGGTCGACGAAGATGACGGAAAGTGCTACGAGTAAGCTGCTAAACGGGGACATTTGTCACCGGACCTCGAATGGTAAAAAGGCCAGTAAAAATGGCTTCGTGAAGGATCACTCTCTGTTTGAACAGCCACAGAAGTATCGCCGCCCCAGAGACAAGGTAAGGCCCAACCGTCAACTGCTAGGGCACATTCATATACAAACAGCTCTTCAGCATAGTTTGAATTAATCCTGTTAGTGTTAGCCTGTGAGCCGTTCGTTTGTATTACTTCTGTTTGTACTGTGGCCACATACTCCTGTGAGGGAGTGTGTTTCCACAGCAGGCATGTGAGTGTGAGTAGCTGCCATATGACTGTGACCTCACGAGTTAGCTGCCATGTCAATGAAATTAGCCAAGACTGAAGTCTGGGCAGTTGGTTCACGTCTTTATTATTATTGTTATTATTTCATATTCCGTACGTTTGTTTTACGCTTTCTCCTTCAGCGCCATTCAGCATAGAAAAAAACTGTAAACCACCGTTAGATTCCTCTTCTTTTGGACATTACTGCTGGTATTTTCCCTCATTTCTAACTTTTATATTTTCAAATTATTCAACTTTATTCAACAAATATTTATAATGTATTTCAGTGGGGGAGACTGTTCAAATCTTCTTTCAACTTACTCATCTTTCATCTCTAACTACTTCCACATACGTTGACCTACAGACACAAAGTTTGAATGGTGTCTGTGGTGTTCAAAGTTTGAGTTTAATGCTTTTTTTTCACCCGTTTCAGAGTTTATAATGGGTGTCTATGGAATGTTGGCAATTACAGTGAGAAAAGCCAAATGCCAGAGTGGCATAGATCAAAAGATGCACCTTAAAATCTTCTCTTTCAACTGCTGCTGTGTCCACAGAGTTTGGTCTACAGTTATCAACAATGCATCTTTCAAAACTAACACATGTAACCTTTTTAAACTGTGGATGCAAGTGAAGGGAGTAACTTCTAACCAACCCATAGAGACATACTGTGTTGTATTTTTAGTTAGTTTGTCTCAACAGCAGGAAAGACTCCACTTTTTAAATTGCTCCTGTGGCCACATTTATGACAGCAGGAGCATAACGAACACACTGTTGTGTGTCTGTAGTGGATTCTCCCCACATTTCAGTGATTTAAAGAATATGAACTTTCAATATTCATTCAGATGTTTTGTGATTCTAAATTTCTTTTGGTATTGGTCAGCTTTTTCTCATCTCAATTTTAAAGATGTTCAGCTACTTTCCAATTTTGAAACTACTTCTGTGTGAACTTTAGCTCTTAACTGTTCTACATTTTAGCCTTCAGGTGAATGATTCGGCCTATTTCAGCTCATTCAATATGACATTACATTTCAGCTCAAAACATTCAGCTATCAGCATTCACACTGCAGTTTCTTCAGGAAATGCATTCTCTGGTGATCTCATACAGTCTACACTTTTAGGCCTAATACTATAAACCTCAAGCTAGCTGTTTAAGTCAAAATTAACTTGTACGTACTTTTTATTTTTAAATAAGCATTTCTCTTTAACATATTCCAATCTAGAAAGTCACTACTGTGATTCTACCTTGTATTGGGTTTTACTGCGCTGTATAGGCTACATATACTTATGCTGTCAAGGGGAGCATGCCACCTGATCAGGCCTGACTGCAGTGGAGACTTTTTTCTGTAACTTTACACTCTGTTGTTTTTCACCTCTTGTATGTATATTGCACCTGTTCCAGGTGAAATCAGACAGGCCTTTGTTTGCGCTGACCCCAGTATGAGACGACTGAGGTCCTGCGGAGTTATTACCACAGAAACCTATCAGTATCCTGGGAGAGAAGGACACCACTACTTTCACATGACACTTGAGCAGGAGAGGAATGTCTTCAGGCTGTGAAGGGTGGGGTCCTTCCCTTTCATTCCCAAGGCAGGAATGAAACCCACAAAAAGAAAAGAAAAGAACTCTTTTTGAAAGTGTTTTTTTTTTTTGTTTTTTTTTTTTTGTGGTAGTGGAGGTCTGCCTTGTGCTTGTTGTTTTTAGCTTGTTTAAATTGAACACAGAAGGGAGACAGCATTAATCCAACAGCATTCAGAATGCTGATTTCAACACTAATGCATTTACATTACTAGATCCAGATTTTGTGGCTATATTAACAGCTTAATCCTTAAAGATATATATAGACGCTCGTTTTAACATCGTCAAAGTTGCAAATAATGAAATGAATGTATGTGGCGGTAAAGGCTGTGAACCAAAAGATCAGTTTAGAAGTTTCTTTTTCCTACTCTTGCCTCTGTGTGAGTCACTGGTAGCGAATATGGTCATCTTAGGGACACGAGGCTGACTGCTGCCCTACCCACCTGCTCCTCAAACCTTCAGTTTATGAGGGCGGGGCCTGTAATGAGCTGGTTTAAGGCAAAAAGTAAAAGCTAATGGAGTCCCAAAAAAAAGAAACCTGGAGCTAGAAATGCGCACATTAGGACCTCTTTAATTTTATTTGGCAATGTCAAACTGGGTGATTGGCCTTGGTCATTGTTATACATGGTATTTACACTTAAACTGGAATTGCTGTAAATGGTGAAAAAGCGTTCTCCTGTGCCTGCTTTGATTGGGCACTCTGCTTGCTGTTGATAAGGCCTTGAATTTGTTGTTGCTTCCTGGTGAGACCTGTGTTTAATGGAGGAATAGGGCTGTTAATAATTTCTCTCTTTTAGCAGCACTGTTTTGTTTTTTAAACTGTTTCCTTCAGTCAGCTAGTTGAAATGAGTGTTCCCTGTTGATCGAGTGCAGTATTTAACACATTTTACAGTAAAGACTGGATTTCAATGACGGATCAATAATCACGTATGACAAGTTTATCAAAAAATGGTTGGAAGAAGGATTTGAGCTTGCAGAGTGAAAGATCCTTTCAGCTGACAATTAGACATAATTTGTTGTGTCTGATGTGAACCGTACACCAAGAGCTGCTCTTATTATGTATACAGTGTAATATGATCTGCTGAACTGCAGAGGAAGCATGAGAAAGAGCAAACATAAAGGGTTGTTTTTTGGCTGTTTCTCTGGGTGCAGTTTCAGTGATGCTCGTCTATAAACAAATGGGACCTCTGGTGTAGTTTTTATTTTATTTTTAAACAGAGTAAATCTGAAGCCAGGCAAACTACATCTAGTCTTGTTGGCTGCCATCGGTATGCAACAGTCTGTTTGAACAGTGCACTTGAACAGGACTGTTTTGTGCTCACTGCTTTCAGAAAACATGGCTGCCCGAGTGCTATTCTCTCAGTGCTGTTTCAGTGAACCTTTACCTGTGTGGTTGGGTTTAGTTACACACCCTGTGCACACACATGCACGCTTCTCTCCTGGTCATAAGCTCAAAGGTGTTTCTCGGAGAGGCATGACTGGTCATATGCGATATGGCTGCTAAGCTGCAGGGCAGAGCAATGTAATGAGTAACTGCCCTCATCGGTTTACTGTTACCAAAAAAATCAAATACCCAAGCTTTTTTATTATTATTTTTTTCAATGTTGTGCTGCTCCACCAATCTATGACCACATTTATATCACCTCACAATCCAAGATCAATATAACTATTCATAAAGCTCAGTGACTCAGAGCCCTAGAGGGAATGGGCTGGGGGGGGCTGCAGTGACACAGGAATGCCTCAGTGTCCACGAATATATGTGCTTATTGTGTAACTTTTAGCTTTCTGACAGTCTTTGCAAGACAAACTCAAACTCCAGCTTAAACCGGAGTGACCGCTGTGTTTTGGAGTTCTTGTATAGTAGTAGTAAGCGAACAGATCTGGCGAGATGCGGAAATGGTCTTAAATCTATATCTCACACTCAGATTGGCTGGTTGAATCTGCACAAAGATGTTTAAATTTCACTTGTTAATTGCAATTGAGATTCTAACCTTTTGTTTTGTTTTTTGTTGACTTCCAGAACCAAAATGTCCCCCATAATTACAGCTTGTACAAGAAACCATTTGTGGAATCCTTCGAGGAGACTCCTCTATGGGTTGCTGTGCTCACCTACATGGGCTACGGTATCCTCACCATCTTTGGCTACCTCAGAGACTTCCTTAGACACTGGGACATTGAAAAGTGCCATGTGGCCCGTGAGAGAGACGAGCAGAAGGTAATGAAGTGTATACTGAAGTTTTTCACATACAAGACAAATTCAGGGGACAAATTCCAAACAAGACAAAATAATCTAGTCGTCCTACTTTTATTGCAACATGTTTTATGTTTGAATTTTGGATATTTGATGAGTTGGTGTTCATGTTATGTTGTTTTACATCTGGTTCAGAGATTGCTCCTAATTTAAACTGTCAAGATTATGTTAGAAATCGTCTGCACTTTCTCGCTTTCTTTCTGCAGGATTTTGTCCCCCTCTATCAGGATTTTGAAAACTTTTACACCAGGAATTTGTACATGCGGATCCGAGACAACTGGAACCGCCCTATCTGCAGTGTTCCTGGTGCCAAGGTGGACTTGGTAGAGAGAGTAACTCACGACTACAACTGGACGTTTGAGTAAGTCGCTTGTTTTTTGTGTTGTTTTTGTGGTTCTTTGTCTCCATGTGTTTATTTTGAATAGAGGTGTTTCACACGAAGGTCATTACTCCCCTGAGAGGTGTGTGTGTCTGTTCCATTAACATGCACTTTAAGTCACTGACCTTGCAGTTCTGATAATGAGAGTGACGTAGTCTCTCTGAGGTGTGTATTTCTGTGTCACTGATTTACACTCACAGTTTACTGACCTTGTGTTTCTGATAGTGAGTGATGCAAGGCATGATTCACGTGGTTATGTTGAAACCACTGCTTTCTGTCACATGATGTCCTAAGATACACCCTACACAACTCATTACAGTAAAGTATGAAAGAGAAATCATCCCTGAACATGCTGACATCCCAAAGCAAACTGGCAGTCGGTCCTTTAAAGCCTCAAATGTATTTCCCTTACACCTGTAGATTTCCAGAGGTACTATTTAGGAAAATATGATTAGACGATAATGACGAACCAAATTAGATGAGTGAGTTGATCATTTTTATTTCTGTGTTTACTTCAAGGGCGTTCAGAGTGCTTTAGCTCAGTGCCCTAAAAGAGCAGCTTACTTCTGTAAAACTTTAAATACAAACAGATTCCTGTTCTGCCAGGAATCTCTCGGCATACAGTTTTTGTGCTGATGTTAATGCCAGAGGAGGTTTGGAATTCTGTAGTTAATGAGTCTGCAGAGCTTTGGCGACTTTTACCTACGATTAGAGCTGGGCGATATAAGATTTTTTCATATCACGATATGTTCTTTTCATTTCAGGCGATAACGATATCTATCACAATATAAGCCAAATAACTATATTTGTAAGATTTAAATGTGCCGTTGCTCACAAGTAAAATGTGAAATAATCAGCAGCTTCTTTTGATTTAAATATTTATTTCCCATAATAAGTTCAACAGGGTAGATGTACTTAAGGAACATGAGACTTTTTCAGATAAATAAAGGCAAATATTGCAAACTACACAAAAGGCAGCCGCTAAAGCGTTTAAGTTTCAAAATAGAACAAACGAAACAGACTAAATTGTCAATTCCACTTAGAAACAAAATATTAATTCTAAAAATAAATCTTAGTTTGTTTTACAGAAGAACAGACAAAATTGACTAACTTTTGTCAATATCAAATAAACTGAGAACTAAAAGGAAATTCTCAATCTCTCCTTGTTGTATAGCTGAGCTTTTCAAACAGTTTTAACAGTTACTTTAGTCTGACAAAAGCCGAATGACGAATTAGCGCTTCCAGTCAGAGATTGAGCATGCACTGGTTTATTGTATTTCCAGACTTGCTTTCAGCACAATTTACAGTGGGCGCTGCTCTGTTTTTGTCAGACTTGAAATAGCCGAAATACCTCCACACTACGGAACTTCTATGGCTCTTCCGTTCGACAATCTCTCCGGCATTGGAACCATCATCTGTTTTCTCTTCGGTAACCTTCGGTCACGCTCGGTTGATTTTTCTCTAGTCAGTCATTTCCTCCATTACCGCTGGCTGCTTCCCAAACAAATACACATGTGCGGCACGTAACAAGTCACGTGACGCTGCGGCTGTGATTGGTTCGGCTCTGCGCTACTTAATTTGGATTGGCTGTTGTTCCTTTTTTTTTTTTTTTTTTTTTTTTAAAGAGGACAAGAGAGATGAGGCCTATCGCAATAGTTTAACGTTTCCTCGATAGAAAAGTTATTTCGCAATACATATCGTTATCGTTCTATCGCCGAGCTCTACCTACGATCCACCGTAACTTTAAAAGGTCCACTGCTTTGTAGCTGAGTTGTTGTGGTTCCTAAATGCTTCCATTTTGCAATAATGCCACTTACAGCTGCTCATGAAATGTCTGGGAGGGAAAACTTTCATGAACTGACTTGTTGCAAAGGTGGCATCCTGTCACAGTGCCATGCTGGAATTCAGTGAGCTCTTTAGAATGACTGATTATATCACAAAAGTTTGTGAAGGCAGACTGCAAAGCCAGGTGTGTACGGCATTTGGCAGTAGGGCTGAAAACAGGTGTGGCCCAATACTTTTGTTCATAAAGTCCGGCTCTGCTCTAAGTTTCTTTCTGTTAAAGGGGATGTTGTTATTTCTCCCTATTGTAGGTAGCACGAGCTAGCACATGCTACCTACAATAGGGTACAGTAGGGTCTTTATAATGTTAAGTGATCTGTAATTAAAGAGTTGAAAAGTTTATTGACAGCTACTGAATTTAGTTCAGTAGCTGTCAATAAACTGCTCTGCTTATTTTAAAGACTATCATTCTTTAAAAATATTTCTCTGATTAGTATCTATTGTTTTAAAAAATGCAGCATACCTGCCAAATTCTATTGATAACATAAGTTTATTGTTCCAATGCGCATGATAACATTGGAAGCTGAAATGTAAACACTAAAAAAGATTTGCATTGCAAAATGAGCAAACAAGGTTAAAGAAACAACTTTTTTTAAAACCCAATTTTCTGTCTCTTCCCGTCAGGCATACAGGCAAAGTGGTGAAGGACGTTATCAACATGGGCTCATACAACTACCTCGGCTTCGCTGAGAACACCGGAGCTTGTGCCGATGCTGCTCTCGAGGTCACCAAAATGTATGGAGTGGGAGTTGTCAGCACTCGCTGTGAGATGGGTAAGGGGTGAAATCTTTTGAATGTTGACATTTGGTCTGTGAAATCCTTCTTGTGATTCGTCATCCTTCAAGGATGCTTTTTTCCACTATGAGTAAAAGTGGAATTGCCCAGACTCTCCACTTCCACTTAAACCGCTGCTCCACATTTGTTTTCACTTTCAGGATGCATCAGTAGCCACAGCTCAAGTGCTGAAATAATAATCTGTGATGGGAGCTTTGAAATTCAAATCCTTTTACAGTTCAGCACCTAGTATGCTGCTCTCTTTTTCTCTTTTTTTCTTTACTTTTTTTTGGGGGGGGGTGTAGCTTAAGGGAAATGGACTGACTTCACCGATATGATAGAAAAGGCAGCGTGACTTAGAGAAAAGTCTGTAATTTAAATATTAGAGGAACCTGAAGAGCTGCTGTGATTTTTCAGGAAACTTGGACATCCACGAGGAAATGGAGCAATTGGTTGCCAGGTTTCTGGGAGTTGAGTCAGCCATGGCCTTTGGCATGGGTTTTGCAACCAATTCCATGAATATTCCTGCTCTCATGGGGAAGGTGAGGAATTTCATTCACTTCCATTGTCACTCAAATGTATTCATCTGAGTCTGTACGTATGTTATCACGTTGAGCCCTTTGTGAGTGTTGGTAACAGCAATTTCTGCTGAGGAAACCCACCTCTTCCTGTATAAAGTGAAAATGGGATACTTACTGGATACCAGGCGAAGATCCTGCCCTCCCACAGAGCTACTGCCCAATGTCACTTATAAATGTAAAACTAAATACTTTACAAAGGCCTTGCCAAAACAGTTGGAAAAAAATCACTCCATTCATAATACATCCTGGTCAAACAGGTTTAATCGGGGTCTCTGGGTGTGGGGCCTGGGGTGTTGTGTTGGTGGGAAAACCAAAATGTGTTTGGCACAATCATGCATTCAGATCATAATTCAGATTGCAGAGGCTGCCAGAGGGGACAGGATTAAAAAAAAAAAAAACAACAACAAACAAAAACAGGGTATTTTTTTCAGATGGATAGCCACGCTTGTAGAGTTCAGGTTGTTCTAAAACCCGTTAGTTTCTGGGAAAGTTTTCAAAACATCTGAGTGTTGGAATTCCTGTTGTTCCAGCCGTGATGCTTTTCTTCTGTAGCTGGTGGGGAGGTAGAAACCTGTGCTGATAGGCGCGTGTCACTGCACCTTGTGAGTCAGAGCATACGTCTTTATGACCATTAATGACAAACGTGGGAAAGGGAACAACATCGAGACTGACATTTAATCAGACTGCTCTGGTCATAAACATTAATAAATTCTTAACTGTGGTTGTCACGTTTCTACTAGCTCACATCCTTGTCCTCATAGTGTGATGTTGTAACGAACTCGGGTTTTCATTGGCTAGAGGAACTTTTATTTGACCGTTTGGGCGTGTTGATTTTAAGAGCTGGGCAGGCTGCCATTTTGCTATGTTATCTGTTTTCGGTTTGTTTGTTTTTTAAACGGGTTGGTATTGCTTTTAATGATGTCTTTTTTGCTTTCAATCTGTATGAACTTAACAATTATCGATCCATTTTTTATCTGTCATATTTAATTCACTCTTCAATGTAATAAAAATTCACATTGGCAGGCATAGTGTGTCAGTTACGCGACTTCTTCTTCTTGTAATATTTGCCTCTTGTACTAAAGGCTTACCTTAAGTGTAACCTAAATAACAATAGATCCATCCCTAAACAAGGATGAGCGAAGATAGTTCTTTAAATTCTGAGCTATATACATTTCTGGAGAAATGATGGCGTTCTGCTGTTCTGGCTACTTGGTGAGCTGCTAAAGTTACGTGAAAATGTGTAAACTTTGTCGCTTTCATTTGAAAAATTCATTTCTGTTTGCGGTTGTAGGGTTGCCTCATCCTGAGCGATGAGCTGAATCATACGTCGCTGGTGCTGGGTGCTCGTCTGTCGGGCTCCACGATTCGGGTCTTCAAACACAACAGTGAGTGACTTCCAGTTTTAAACCTCTGACCTGCAAGCAGTTGAGCTGTATTTTGCGTTACACCCAAAGCTTGACATTACACTGGAGACAAAGGATTAGAATGGATCTTTCAACTCTATGCAACAATTAACAATAATTCCCGTTAAGTCAAAAGGATAGCAAAGACATTCAGCGTGGGTGTGTGCGTACATTTCAGCATGCTGCTTTTATAAAATCCAAACTATTTTTTTGGACACTTGCTTACTCACGTCTGCAGTTATACATTGACTGTATTGTTTCCAGTGCTAAATAACACATTATAGGGTGTGGTTATTTTTCGGCTCAGGATAAAAACATGACACACACACACACCTGAGATCATGACGTGTAGTCAGCAGGCAGGAACCAAGCTGTGTGGCTTCTGAGAAAATGCTCTGTGATCATGAAATATTGACAAAGTTGTTCATCCATTTAACACAGGTCTCATATTTCTGTTGGGAAAATGTTAATCCTTAAATTTGCTTGTCTTTTCATTACTTGGCTTTTCTTACTGTCAGTGATTTAACGAGTAACCTAAAACAAACATTTATTCACAAACTCCTTTGTGTTGTAGACATGCAAAGCCTTGAGAAGCTACTGAGAGATGCCATCGTGCACGGGCAGCCGAGAACCCACCGACCCTGGAAGAAAATTCTTATTGTGGTGGAGGGCATCTACAGGTGCAGACAGCAGTTTTTGTGGTTTTTCAGCACGATAAAATACTATTCTAAAGCATTACACTTGCCTAAACGAAATAATGTACTGCCTTAACGAATTAGCATAGATTATATGCTGTGTGAGCTGGTAATGTATACTTAGTCATTTCAACCTCATAAATACTTCAAATCAAATTAATTATTAATATTTTATGACTATACTACTGTGGTTGGGTGTAAGTTGTTACATGACCATCTGCCACTAGCCAAGGCAGACAGCTGCACCCAAAGAGATAACAATTAGCCACTTCTGATATCATGACACATAGGTGGTGTTAGCAGATTGGTAGTTTAATATGTTAGCTTCTTCAACCACAACTTCTTTTTTTGGGTGGTGTGGGACTAACATGGATATCTGTCCATGTGAGCTGGTTGATCGGTCTTTGAGCAACATAGCAGCTGTCTGTCTGTGGGAACACAATGAATATGACTGCACATTTACTCCGACAGCATCCTGGTGCAAAGACAAGTGGAAGCAGACAAAAACAACAAGCATGCATGCTACAAACTTTACCCGAGTCATTTAGACAGCCGTTAGCACATGATTCTCCTTATGGCGACCTGATATGTTTAATATGCTGCTGAGAATATAGCCCAGAAGAAGCGTATAGTATAGCTTTTATTTTGGAAAGAGACATTTCTCTGTAATAAACTCTCTTTTCCAAGATGAGTGATTCCTCGATCAGATTTATTTTGTTGTTTCAGCAACATTAAATTTAAAAACTGTACTTTTGAGTTAAAATATATATTTATAATTTTAATAAATGATAAATTAAAAAGGCATGAACATTTTTTTTTTTTTTGTATCACCAAAGTACCGAACCGAACCGTGAATTTTGTGTATCGTTGCACCCCTAATTCCTTGTTCTTTGAAGGGATTTACTATAAGGACAATCAATCCTGTTGATCAATATAGTTCTCAGACCAACTGCCTGAAAGAGTCAGTGCCCTTTACTGATGCAATGTTAATGGAGTTTCATTTCCACAGGGATTTCTAGAGTTAAACCTTATGTTGCTAAAATAGACTGTACTCACCTATGCATAAACAGCCCTGCAAGTGTTAGGCATGTACCTTTTAATGTCAACTGCTTTACACAGCAGCCTTCTGGTGCTTTGGTTCAGATTGTGGGTGTTTGTTAATAATGGCTTTAGGTTTGTTGCAGACGTTTAATTTAGTTTCTTTCTTCTTCTTTTTTTTTTTTTCATAATCCTGAAGTATGGAGGGGTCCATCGTACGCCTGCCGGAGGTCATAGCTCTGAAGAAGCGCTACAAGGCCTACCTGTACCTGGACGAGGCTCACAGTATCGGCGCCCTGGGCCCTAATGGCAGGGGAGTGGTGGACTACTTTGGCCTGGATTCCAAAGATGTTGACATCATGATGGGAACATTCACCAAAAGCTTTGGGGCTGCTGGGGGATATATTGGAGGCAAAAAGGTTAGTGAACTGCTGACAGTTTTCAGAAGGCTAAGTCTAGTCTGTGCAATGTGAAGTAGTCAAAGCAATGGTTCATGGTTATTACAGTATTGAGACACTTACTCATAGTCAATAGCTTGAGTAGTTTCCTAACTCCTAAATTGCTTAATTCAGTGTTGGCCAACAGTGTTTACTGGTAAAGTAGAATTCAGCTTCCTGTTTTACAAGATAGGATCTGATTGAGTGTATGCTTTCATTTTGAGCTAGAAACGACAGTTTGAAAAACTCAAGTATGCCACGTTTAAAAATAAAATAAAAAAATCATGTCCCAACTGTCCTAGTGATACTTTTTTCCCCCCCCCTCACTTTAATTGCATTCTGTCAGGAGCTGATTGACTATCTGCGCCGCCACTCTCATAGCGCCATGTATGCCACCTCTATGTCCCCTCCTGTGGCCCAGCAGATAATCACCTCTATGAAAATCATCATGGGAGAAGATGGGACCACACTGGGTAGGTGGAAAAACTGCTCACAGCTGTTTGGAATACTGGAAGGGAAGTGTAGACGGTGTTTTTATCCATAAACTGTTTCTGATAACTGCTTATTTATTGTTGTGCAGAAACATTTTGGTGGTCAAATTGCAAATAGAAGTTTTGTTAATTAGCCTGGCAAATCAAATATTAAAGTTGAATCTTTAAAATTTTAATTACAAATGGTTTTTGGTATGGTTTGGGGTTTTTTGTTTGTTTTCCCCCTGCAGTTTTGTTTTGGTTGCAACACTTAAGAAATCACTGAAATTTTAACCTTGTGTTTGTGGTCAGTTTTCCTGCTATTATTTGACCTAACCACAAGATGGCAGTATAGACCAGTCATTCAGATATTATTCTGCAGACATATTGGTGGGTTATTGGATGCAAAGTTACTATGGTATTGCTTTTATTTAATTTCTAATCAACTTTGCCAGCTTTTCTACTCCTTCATACGGTCTATATTTTATCACAGCTAAGAGATAAAAGCCAGTGTTATTAGCTAACTGGTAAATATTTACCTATACATAAAGGTGTGTCAGGCCACTTTATCAAAGTGCGTGTGTGTGTTACAGCTTTCTGGGTGTGCTGTAAATGCTGCACAGGTACATGCCCATATTATATAAGAAACAATCTGACAGTGTCACGTGTGACTGCAGCATGGGGTGCAAAGTTTAGTACAAGACACTTCTGATTCTGATTTCTAAATATGTTTAAAAACTGTTGGCTTACTGATGATGGAGTTTTAGGCTCAGAATTTTATCAGGGACTGAGAAATGCAGTATTTATTTATTTATTTATTTTAAAGTATCAGACACATATAGATTAGTTGTCCATGGTACTACGTGTTATAAACATTGAGATTGGAGCACGCTCTGCTGGACAAAGCATGTGATGAGACCAGATTACTACAGGCACTTTTTTCTGCATTATGTTCTCTTTAAAAATAATGAGAACAAGTCTTGGCTCGAGGAGGGTGGCTATCTGCTGCAACATGTTGAGTTAATAATAAGCTCACCTACAACGTTGATTCTAAATGAACTCTTCCCAAGCCCAGTTGCATATTTGACAACATATACACTGATAGCAATATATCTGTGTTGGTCTGAAGTTAGCTGAGAACATTTGGCAAACCAACATATGTTGGTCAGGCTCTGAACTTTGTGTGATTGTGGCTCTTCCATTTGGTTGTTAACGGTTCCTTTCTTTTGTCCAGTTCAGTCCAGGCTGATGGAAGGCTTTATTCTGCCCCTCCCCTCTCCCCCTTTATGGCTTTCAGATGTGTGTTTCTTTGTATATGTTTGTGCTCCTTCACGCTGTGGGTACAAAGCAGCATGGTGCTCGCGACCAGAGGTCTGTGCAGATCAAACTCTGCTGGACTCTCCTACACACACACAAATAGATGATAGGGTCTTGTTTTCTTGCAGGGTGGGACCCCTTTACTCTTCACAGGGCTTGACTGACTTGGAGTTCCAAAACATGCTGATATAAGATGAAATGAAACTCATTAGGCATAGGAATAAACATCTGGTGTTAACTTTTGTTACTGTCTTTCTACAGTGTCATCAGCTTTTCCTGTAAGTTAGTCTGAGAGGAGTAGGCCAGACCAGCTGACCTTGCAGCATTGCAGCAGTAACTATTACAGTTTGATTGGTTGCAGCCCCGTCAGCCCTCGAAATGAAACCCTTTGAAGATCCAGGCGCTGACACAAAGTCACGAGTGACATTTGAGCCGCCTGCGAAACTGTTGTTGTTGCTGAAAGCCTGTAAGCTTATATTAATCAAATGTATGTAGACAAAGCTTTCATCCGTATATAAGGAGGTTTAAGAATCTTCCACTCTTCTGTGGATACCTTTGGATCCCCTGACTGGAAAAGAAGCATGTGGTTAAGTGTAATGTCAGACTTTGTTGTGTCTCTTAGTGCTCTGAAGCTGCTGTTTCTGCTCCATTTTTGAGCACAGCCAGGCAGGCGCTTTGTGCCATATGGTTATTTGTTGGGTTACGATGCTATCTCTGGAGGCTCAGACAGACTCAGTGAGTGAATCCACAACATGTATCAGGTTGACACATGATTGATGTTGACCTCTTGACCATAAAATATTAGAGTTCTGTTTGACTTCAAAGCTAGTCTTCAAATAACTAGAAGGCTGGAAACAATGTGGCCCTCTTGAGAGTTTTGTACTTTTTTTGTTTGTTTGTTTTTGTTAACATGGTTTTGCTGTTAGAACCACAACTGCGTATTTCACTCTGGATCAGTTGTGCTCAAAAGCGAGCTAAATTGAGGAATAAAGACGTCATGAGTGGTGGTGGGAGGGGTCTCTGTAAAGTACACACTGCTTTCTTCACTTGGCTGCAGAAAAAGAGCAGATAATGAAATTTTACGAAGCTTACAAGCACCAGTAACCAGAACGGTGTGGTTTAAAGGAGCAGCACACCCTCACAGGTGCTTTCACTCTGGCTGATTAGACGTCTGCTCAGGTTGTCTGGAATGCGTGAGATCACTGAAGTTCATGTACTAATAAAGTGCCATAAAAGTGTAAGTTTTCCTGTTCTGACAGGTGCAATGGGGAGTGAGGGGTGGGGGGATGCCAATCAGGAACAATTTGTACTGAAGAGGGCTTATCAGGCAGATTTAGTGAAAACACCTGTGTGGTTGCACCATTGATGTGGAGGGGCTTTAATCAAGGCCGGGAGATGTTACTTGGTGAATACTTGAGGTCTCCAATTGCAAAAAAGTTAACTTAATAGAGATTATAATATTTAATTTGACAAAAATGCGAAGAATCAGTTGATACTTCTTCAAGAGGAAGAAATCTCAGGGAGTAAAGAGTAAACTGACTCAAAAGATTGACTCAAAATTGTGAATAACTCTTCTGAAGCCCAGTTGGATCTCTGTCTACCTTTTCCAGGTGCTGATCGCCTCCGACAGCTTTCACAGAACACCACCTTCTTCCGCAGAAGACTGCACGAAATGGGCTTTATCATCTATGGCAACGATGACTCCCCCGTTGTACCGCTGATGCTCTACATGCCGGCCAAAATCGGGTGTGTTTTTTATTTTGTTTGTTTAGATTTTTTGGGGGTATAGCTGCACAAGAGCATATGCTCTGTTTTTAATATAACCTTTTACTTAATGAGAACATTAATCGTAGATCCATCGTATGAATAGCAGCACACTGCCCTTTGTCTAAGTTTCCTTTGCTTATCAGCGCCTTCGGTCGGGAGATGCTGAAGAGGAACATCGGTACAGTGGTCGTCGGCTTTCCCGCGACGCCCATCATCGAATCCAGAGCACGCTTCTGTGTATCAGCCGCTCACACCAGAGAGATGCTCGATACAGTAAGTCCCATTTCTAACATGAAACACAAAAGTTTACTTTTATCTTCTTTCCCCCCCCCCCTTACTCATACTTGCAGCATGGGCTGTTTTTACTCTAAAAGTTAATCGTATCTGTGTGCGCATGGAAGCAGAATTGGTGCAAAACTGAGTTGAAAATATTGTTCACTCTTTTAAAAACAGTTTGCAATGTTGCTTTGTAAAGCACGACCTAAAACCAGAGCTTTGCAAAAGTGCCACTTCTGATCTGCAGCTTCCAATAAGTTCTTAAATATCATCAAAGACGTAAAGAGAGGGGCACATCTGATCTCTTCTAAGTGGTCTCCTTCACCACTGAAGCCAGTTCAAGAGTTGTTGTTACAGGATAGACTATTTGATTGCTGAAGACTTAATTTTATCCTCAATGTGATTTAAGAGTTTGTTTTGATCCACTGTGGGTGATCATGGATTCCTGCACTTTTAATCAACTGCCTGCCTGACCGCTGACTGACAGCTTTTTGTGCCTTGCGTTCGAGTCCATGTATGTGTGAGCGTGCCTGTCGAATAATAAATGCTTCCAATATGTCCTTTTATTTCGAAGGAACCTAGAAGGGCCAAGCTGTCTCTAAAGATTACAGCGTGACTCAGGCAGAGACTTTTATTTGAGCTGCTCTGTCTCTCCAAAGACACTTCATTCATCTTACTGGGAAGCTTGTCAACACCATTTGTAATAGTCCGTTTAAACGGCATCAGGCCTGCCTTTGTAGCAGAGCTTCTAGGAGCCGTTTTTTCCGTCTTTGGAAAAGCCAGGCAAAGCGTGGAATCAGAAAAAAGGTCAGGAGGAAGGTAAATTGTTTCCAGGTGCCCTGCAGTGTGTTGCAACACTGATACAGTCTCTGGTGGAAAGAAGTGTTCAGTTGTGGTTTATACAGGGAGCCTTCTGTTCACCTCTGCTTTTGGACTCCTCGCCTCCTTCAACACTCTGACGTGTTAGAAATCAAAGCCAGTCTTATCAGTCTGGCTGAATCCCTTAAGTTTTGGCATGTGTACCGTCTTTTTGTTTTGTTTTTTTACTGTGTGGCTTTCTTCTTGTATTTTGGATCGAGATTAACTGCATTCTTCCTGTTGCTTTGTCAGGCATTGGAAGCCATCAGTGAAGTGGGCGACCTCCTGCAGCTGAAATACTCAAGACGTGAGCAGGCTCTTCCCTCGCTTGGGTGGATGTCCGAGGAGAGTCTTCTTCAGGACTGAGCCTCGTCGTCCTCTTCTTGTCACACAGAGCGTGTTTTCCTAACTCACTGGCCCCTCTCTTAGCGTTTCTCGTCTGATATCAGTCTTATGCCCCCACGTATTTTTGTCTGAGCCAGTGTCTGCATTCATGCTATCCATATTTGTTCACATCAAACTCCAGTGGACTCAAAGCCAAAGTCCCAACAGCTTCACCGCGACCAAAATCAGCCACATGCGTCCGTGTCCGTTGTTACAAAGTCCATTCAGAGCCTTCCAGTTTGTCCTAACTTATTGCGACTGCATCTGTCTAACATAAAGTCTTATTCTTGTGCGCACATTGAATGTGTATCTTATTTGTGCAATAACAGCAGCAGCGTGGTGTTTCTTTGTAATTCAAATAACTCAGAGCAAGGTAGAAGAAGCTCTGCCATGACTTCCTGCTCTTGCACTCTTGAAATCTGATCATAGCTCGTGCTATGATGAAGTCGATAGGAAACGATCATATATGTAAATATTATTTATCACAATGTTGGTAATACTGCCTTGGGGTAGCATCCCAAACCTCAGCGAGAGATGCATTATTTCACGGGAATAAGCATGTGTATACTATATGTATTTATCTGCTTTTGTTGTTTTAATCCTAATCACTTTTACTTGAACAGAGAGATTATTGGGTTCTTTTACCCAACCAAAGGTTCTAAGTATATGTATAGATATGTTTTCTAGCCTTCCTGTTAAAATGCAAAGCAGATATTCAAAATTAAAACATTTAACAGGGAAAGAATTCCAGAGAGGAAGACAAAGGATTTTTTTTTAACTGCATATTTTCTAGAAATATTTTTCAGCTTTATTTACGGTTTACACCTGCACTCAAAAACTTGAGCCTTGTGTCTTTAACATTTCTATAAGCTAATGAGCTACATGTGATTTCTATCTTGTTTGTTGCTTTCTCACCTGCTGAAATCGTTCTCACTCAAGCGCTTTCATGAGAATCGCCAATCTGAGCACGCTGTATGCATGACGATGTAGGGCTCATCTGATATACAGACAACTTTATTTATTTAACATGTGTTTGTCGATCGTTAGCGATCTCTTTTATTTTTTTATTTGTGGAAACCATTATCTGAGTGGAAAGTGTGTTTCAACTTGACTACATGTCTTAACTTCAGTGCAGCACTACTGACGGGCGTTTTGTGTCCAGATGACGTAGTCACTGAAAACCTGTAAGGTTTGTTTGGTTATAGTCCAAATGTCATTGGGGTTTTCTTTTTGGTTTTTCCCTTCCCCCACTTTATCATTCACCAGATGTTATCATCCTCTGGAATGACATTCCATATCAACCTGCTTTTTGTGTCACATTTGTTTTTTTGACTTTCTGTTTTGGTCCGACATTACTGTGTAAGGTCACCCCAAACATGTGGCTTTACAAGCCACTGTCAAACATTGTTCATCTGAGTGTGTGTTGTTTTTGTGTGTTTATGTTCCATCACTTTATTGATTTGAGCTGCAGTGTCAGTGTAGCCAGTAAGAAACCTGGCCAGCGTCTGGCCAATTCCCGCAAACACTCGATGAAACACAAGTTTAGAGACGTGTGTGTGTGTGTGTGTGTGTGTGTGTGTTTAATGTTTTGGGCATTTCAGCACAGCGTGACTGCTATTTGCTGGTCTTTTAAACTGTACATCCATCATACATTAGTCACTTTTTTTTTTTTTTTTTTTTTTTTTTTTTTTGGTCTGTATCATTCCAGTACTGTGTTCACACAAAAAAAATAGTTTGACTAACAGATCGGTGATGCATTTGCTGTTAACAAGCAATAAAATGTGGAACACTTCATTATGATCTGTATGCACCCTGACATAAAACTCAGTTTCCTGCAGGGCCGTGCAGTATGTTAAGTCTTCACATTTCTGTCCATGGAGGCAAAAAAAAAAAAAAAATGTAATTGCAAACAGCAACACGGCTGTTTTTCTCAGCCTGGTTTCCCCTCACTGAAACTGCAGGTTTAATGTCTGCAGAAATGATTCAAATGCACAGCTGCTTACAATACCTGTAAACTTGCTTGCAGTGACCAGTGGAAACTTATCTGTTGCTTTTGCCTTTTGGAATCGTATTTGGGTTGGAGATAAACCACTTAAAGGAGTTTATAAAGCCATGATGTTTGTTGACCGTGCTGTTGGAAACGGTGCTGCAAAGATTAAATCACTTTCTTTGTATCAACTTCTAGAAAGACGTTGTGTTTATTTACCACACACACGCAGACTGCAGGCACAGCTCACGAAGAATACGTTACAAAGGCTTCTTGCCTTACAAGTCAGCATTCCTTACAGTCCAGTCATTGGCTGCCCTTTAACCTACTTTTAAAGCAGTGACACAAATTTAAATTGATTAAAAAATTTCACAGAGCTAAAGCTGAATAATTCACTTAACAGTGTTGTCAAGCTCATCTTACATTCGAGGGTCATGCTTTGATCTTAAGTAAGGAGGACAAGTAAGAATACCCTTTGTCAGCATAAAGATGTCTAACTTCACATTTTATCTCTGAGATATCTCATTATTAGGACAAAAAGTGCAGTTTCTACATCTCAGTTTACCTATATAAAGATGTAGTAAATGAAATAAATCTGTCACTTTGGGCTTAAATTTGTAAGAAATGTGTAAAATTACAGAGAAGTCTGTGACCTCACTGCCCAGACTGTCCTGTAATTATAAAGAAAGTTTTTGTTAATTTCCTGGGAAATTTCCTATTTTTGTTTATTTTACCGTGGACACAGTAAAACTAGACATTTCTATGGTATCATTTAATTGCTTATCTGTTACTTCATCATTGTAGTATTAATGTGTGTGTCTTTATCAGGAGGATAAGCTGTAACATTTATGAAAATACAAAAAAAACAATTATTGCCGGGCCTTATATTTGACACTCCTCCCCTAAGCCACTGGTATTCGAGATTGAAGATAATCTCTAACTTTTCCCAGTAACACGTGAGAGCATGTCCGCCTTGTGGCTTGCCGTCTGCAACGCAAACTAAACCTTACCATGTACCTCAGTGCCCAGCGCACCCACCCTCCGCACAGCTGTGAGCAATGAGCATCCTGCCCCCTCCTCCCTCAGCATCAACCCCCCTGAATGCGTGCGTAAAAGGAAAGTTTACCGAAACCGGTTGGCTGGGCGGTGCGCGCGCACACCCTCTCTAGAGCCGGTGGATGAACTTCAGCTGGATAATGGATGAACGCATCAGACAGACAGCTAGCAAAATGCAGAGCGTACTATGAACTCCAGATGTCAATGTATTGGAAGTGAGCACCCGCCCACGACGAGTGAGTCACACTCTGAAGTAGCTGAATAAGTGAGCGACAGTGCGGACGGGGAGTTTCTGCGTGGGGTATTTAACTTCTTTCTGGTACTTAAAGCTCCTCCGTCCCGCGGTGTTTATGGAGAAGCGCAGCATCGAGCTCGAGCCGCCACACGGACTGACAGTTGCTGCGCGAGGCGCTGGTGTCAGGAATGGATAGCGCGCGGGATACCTGCGGACGCTCGTGCGCATCTTATTAAAGTTGCGACACTTCTTGATAGACGAGGCTGAAAACTTTTATTTGTCCTGAGCCAAAAGTCGGAGAGAAGAAAACGCGAAAAGGACACAAGCGTTTTTTGTGTTGTTGTTGTAAAGCTGTAATCTAACCTAAAACACACAGTGCACAGTGAAGCACTTTTACCGCCTTTAGGCTTCACGGGAAGCTTTGAAGTGGAGAAGATGAGTCAAGAGGTCCCGAGAAGATTTCAGATGCTGGTTGTGCTCTGGTCAATACTTCTTGTGAGTGTGGTGACAGGGTTACCTACCAGACGCGAGAATATTGCCCACAAAGTAAGTTCTCTTCTCCATTTTTTCCTTTTTCTTTTCCCTTTCTGTGTGTTGGCTTTTTTTGTGGCGTAGAGTTTAGCAACAAGTTAGAAAAAGCCATAGATCACACTTGCCACTGACAGGCAATTAGCTAATGCGTTGGAAGTTTTTGCTGATGGTTGTAAAATGTCTCCTGAGTCCTGTTCCTTTTATTACTACAATAGCTTATAAAATTGTACCAACATAATTTTAAAACTAGAGCACAATAAAATATCAGAAAGTTGGTGCTTAGCTTTAATTTCCCATTCAGCCTCTTGGTAATATAACTGCTTGGTGCAAATTATTTAAGTTATTCACTTTGTTTGCAACATTTAAAACTTATGTTGTGCATTTGTTTGTAATTTTGTTTGCTGAAATTTAAAAATCACAAACACCTTAATGAAATGTTCTCACCCTCTTTTTCCAGGCATTCTTTAATCAACTAAAGAATTTCCACATTAGAAATTTGTTGCCTTCTTTTGTTCCACTGCTCTCTCCATGTATAGTAAGGTTTGCCATCTCTGGGCATTCACTCTGCTAAATCCAAACTCTCTGCACACACGCACACACACACACACACACACACACTGTGCGGTGTGTCAAAGGGGAATGTTTGTGTTACACATGGACATATTTGGATATCAAAGTCTGCTTGTGTGTGTTTGTGTCAGGGTTCAGTTTTTGCCTTTGAACTCTCTCCTTCTTGTGTGGCCTCCCATGGATGCCCTATTGGGACTTTCTCTCTCTCATCATCTGCCTGATTGATGTCAAAGCAAAAAGACACAAGGAAGGACTCATTAGTGACAAGAAGAAAATAAAAATCTTACTGTGGCTGCTGTGACTGCTCATTTCATTCACCAAAAAGCCAAATGTTGGCGACTCTCTCTGCCTGTGACCCCCCTGCATGTGTGAGTGGTGGATGAAGAGGGGAGATTAGCAGAGGAAGACTGCGGGAGGAGGAGGACAAGCTCAGTATGGGTTAGGGTGCCCAGTAAGAAGATGCTTATGTAACCAGAGAAAGGGAAGCCTTAGGCATCTCTCACACTGGAGCTCAGGTCAAGTGTCATTCATCTGATTGTTTACGTTGGCTCTTTTTTGTGTTAATGTGGAATTTCCTGTTTTTGCCTTTACCCCCATGCCTCGGTGGAGAATAGAGGGAGGGGCGTTGTGTTGAAGTGGCCTCTTTTCCAGATACTGGGACCTGTTTGCCCTCTTCTGCTTTGTACCCCCACTATACATACCAACTTCCACTACCTCACCCTGATTCTACCAGGCATGCATTTGTTGTCCTCTTTCCATTTACACAAAGATGGTGATCAAAGAGAGTCCATAGTTTATTGTTCTTCTGTAATGGTTTGGAAACAGCCAAGTGCAGGACCCTTTGATATCTGCGGGTGCATAAATCAGGGCTGCCATACTGCATACCCCCCTCCCCCAAACCCCAACCGGATCTTGTCCCTACCCCTCTACTCTGGCTCACCCCATCCAGTCTCCGGACCTCCTCTCCCTAACCTAATAATAATGGATTGGATTTATATAGCGCTTTTCAAGGCACCCAAAGCGCTTTACAATACCACTATTCATTCACTCTCACATTCATACACTGGTGGAAGCAAGCTACCGTTTGTAGCCACAGCTGCCCTGGGGCAGACTGACAGAAGCAAGGCTGCCATATCGCGCCATCGGCCCCTCTGGCCAACACCAGTAGGCAAGTAGGGTAAAGTGTCTTGCCCAAGGACACAACGACTAGGACAGAGAGCCCAGGGATCGAACCGGCGACCTTCCGGTTACAGATGCAATTCCCAACCCCCTGAGCCACGGTCGCCCCAATAAATGCGTGTCAGCAGCAGCAGTAGCAGTGACAGTAGCCCAACATTCAGTCTTTCCGGGCACTTAAAAGCAGGACACTGCGGTTTGCCAAAAGGGTGTATTGTCAGGCTGTTTCAAGAAGAAAATCCAGTCCCCAGGCCAGAGCCGAGTACCCCCGGTGCATCATGCAGTGTCCCTGTTAAAACGCACTGCATGCCATCAGCCATGATGCCTTTGATCAGAGGAGCCCCACTACCAAGAGGAGGAGATCACGATCAGAGAGAATGAGGGGGAGGACGAAAGGAGGAGGAGAGTGATATACAGGGCGAAAGAATACAGGATCCAGATGTGTAACAGGACGAGATGAGGAGGGTGTGAAAGTATGCGGTCTCTTTCATGACTCTGGACTTGAGATTTTGTGTGTGTTTGGTTTGTGTAAGCCCGTTATGACCTGTATGGACTAAGGTCAGGTACGGGGATAAACGCAGCAACGTGGGGGTGAATTTTTACCAGTGAAATCTTATATCAGACATGAGATGTAATGTTGAAGATGGTGAATCATTAGATCTGTGTGGGGGGTGTTGCGTGTTGGGGGTACAGCAAGTTGGCGGTCTTCTTTGGCTGACTATGTATTGTAAAGTATAAAATGTTCAGTAAAAATCACATTAAATGTTCATCTAAAAATTCTAAAATCCAGTAAACATAACTGTTTTACATTAGTAATATAAATACAACTGTAATGTTACTCACCGCTACTTATATTCTTACAATTAATGTTAAAATTCTTGCTTAAAAAATGTGCACCATCGCTATTTTCAGTCAACTTTTGTTGTCATTTCTTGTAAGAAAAGTGGCAAATAGTGCAAAGAAAACACCTAAATGTTTCCAGAAAAAAGTATCTGTTTGTCACCACCAGCTTACACATATTTGAGGAGGGCTCACCTTTATCCATCATTTATCATCCCCGACAGGCACCGCCTCCTAACCAGCTTTATGTGTTCACATTCTTGGATTTGACTGACTACATAAGTTCTTTATGGGATGATCACAGGCGGTCCCTGAAAAGTCTGCCCTGTTCTCGAGGCCATAACCATAAATCATGAACTGACTGGTCATTCATTAAAGCGTTTCTTCTGCTCTTTAGCCCACCGACTGCCACTGTTGTGCTGAGCGTACCACAAACTGGCACAGGTCCAATCTGAAATTCTTGTCAAATCATATGTTTGGGCCAGTTAGCTCTTTCACAGGATGACAAAAACATGAACGAATGGCAGACAAGGGTTCATTAGGGGTTTTTGTTTTTTTCCTCTTTACCAGTGACTGTCATGAAACAGTCATGTGTCCTATTAGATTTAAAACAGACTAAGCAAAAAACAGCATCTCATTTTAGAGACTGCATTCTACATTTGGTACATGTTTCCGCAACTACCCACTATTATAATGTCACCTCTAATCACCATTAATCTCGGAGATCAGCGATTCTTCCTGCCGGCCTTCCTTCTTAGTAACTGTAAAACCTGAAAGGTCAAATTAAGCAGTGGCAGTAGCGGCGGCAGCACAGCAGGTTCAGACACACTCGCATCAGCCCAGGGGTCCCACGCCTCCCAGGCCCTCTCATTAAAGCTAAAAGTGGATCTCGCTCTGGCACAGGACCCTCTTTGTCCACGGCCTGGATGGCATGACTGTTGTGGGAAAAAAAAAAAAGAAAACGAACCGAAGGCTGGGTGATGACTTGGCTGGTTAGTGGATGCCCAGGGGCCTTTTGGAATTGCTTACCAAGCTGCAAAGCGGTGGATGGTGTAAAGGCTTTCTTCCTGAAAACTGAACACTAATTGTTTTTAGACCCTTCAGTAAGCCACTATTAATAATAGATCTTTCTTTCTGCAACCAGCCCTTAAGCAGCACACACTGGTGGTGTCTGCAAACTTTGTCACCTTGCAAGCAGAATCGCACCTTAAGAGTTTTTCTGTCAAGTGTTCTTTTGGTTAGTTTCTTAAATTATTCCAGTAGATAACTTGTGCTCACTGTAACCTGCATTTACCTGTTCTTTCCGTCAGGCTCATGGCCAGTCAATTCATAGTGGTGGTGTCCAGTTTGCCTCTGAGGCTTTGGAGCAGCAGAACCAGGTTCAGAGTCTGCTGCCTGAGCCCCACAGCCACCAGAGGAGGTGGTCTCACCGCTCCCTTGGTGTTCTTCCACAACCTGAGCCTGAGGAGGAGACCAAACCTTTTATACTGGATCTGAAGAACTTTCCAGACCTGGCCAAAGCTGACATTAACTCACAGAACCCCAACATACAGGTTAGTAGGGACAAGGGAGTCACGTGATATTACCTCTGTGTTATATGTCTAGAGGCTAAAAGGAAACCCTTTAATGTCTACAACAAACAGATGAAGACACAGATTTAGTCTTTTCTATGATCTCTGCAGGCACTTATCTTCTCCTGTTTGGTCAGAGTATTCAGAATGCGAGACATAGTTTTACCAATCTGCTGTACATCAATATAAGTACAGAGACATTTGATTTCCGAGGAGATTTTATGTAACATAGACCTACAAGACCTACCCTAGGCCGAGGATAACAGCAAGAATATACCCAGCTATACTGAAATGACCATAGTACTCGATCGTCAAGCTACTTTCTAACTATTCATTTTACAACAATTACAGAAACATAGCTTTTCTCTTTAGTCTCACTGCTGTCTGGTCTTTACATCAGCTGAAGTGGGCCCTTGGAAGTACTGTGAATCTGGGATGAGTCATATCGAGGTAATGAGAGGTAGTTATCCAGAATAAAGGTTCGCATTCTCTCCCTGAGAGGATCGTTTAGTTGACTGAGTGCTCATGCTTACGTCTGACTGGCTTACTTAGATCCGGAGAGCGGGTTTCCTGACTAAAATACCCTTCCAAGGATTTGACATGGTTGATTTCTTAAGAAGAGTTGTAAGTCAAGCACTAAAGCTGCAAAAAGTATATGCTGTACTTTTTCATAACCGCAAAGCAGATTTATTGTAGCGATATTGAACATTTCAGATGGATAATATTTGATTATCTTTCATTGACTCCAAATAATTCATTTAAGCGTTGTTCATGCTGTGATATCAGTGACACTCTCTTATTTTACTCAGGTGACCATTGAAGTAGTCGATGATCCTCAAATGGAAGTGGAGATGGACCTTGCCAAGGAAAAAGATTGGCTACCTTCCTCTTCCTCCTCCCCCTCATCCACAGTAGATTTGCTCGGAGGCAAGAAGCTTTTCTGGCCCCTGTTTTGGAGTTACACCGATTCCAGCGAGGACAGCAACAGCCGGTCGGGCATGGAGGAAACTGGCGAAGAAGAGGAGGAGGAAGATTACTCTTTGGATTACGGTAGTGAGGAGCCCTTACCCAGCGGAGTAGGCGGGGACTGGGATACTCACTGGAACGAAGGCTGGGATCCAATACAGAGTTACTATGGTAGGTTTTGCAAAGTGGTGCACTCTCTGTGTGTAACTAAGGCCGTATAAACACAACTGTTTCTGTTTCCCAAAGGAAAAAAAGGCTTAAAAATGAACCTTTGGACACTAAATAGCTCAGTAAATCATATTGAAAGCGATGAAGATGGTCCTGAAGTAGAGCTGGAGAAAGAAGTGTAGCTTAGAAAGACTGCATGTTAACTGTAGTCACAGAGATCCAAACAATGCTAGCAAGTGAGGCTGCATGAGCACTTGAATATGAGGACATTGTGGGTTATGGGTACTTTGAAGTTGACACTGGTTGTGCTGGTCGCAGAGGCCTGCCTTTTGAAGATGGGTCTGATGCTTTTGCTAATGGCAGCGTGAGGCCGGCACTGTTCCCTGGGACAAAACAGCCCTCTGCTTGTAGACAATTAGAGGGCAGATTGGGAACAGAGAATGACAGCGGCCATTTGTCCGGCCCTTTCATCTTTCCCTGGGACCCCTCGGGCCCCCCTCAGACCCTGATGGTCCTCAGTACCCTCGGCGGCTTGGCCTTTTGAGCGAGTTCAAGAATTTCGGGGTGCTTTAAAGGATCCACATAACTAGTGTTGTGTCTCAGCTTGCACAGACAATTTGTTCAGTTGTAAAAATAGTAAATAGTGCGAGATGAGAAGAGGTCAGATTTGTACAGTGAATGAAAAGCAAATTAATTCAGTGCACAGCCATAGACTCACCACAGCATGAAAGTTTTAGTCGTCAAAGGTTTTCCCATAGATACAAATTTGTGCACAATTAATCTATTTGTGTTTTTGAACAGTTATGAAGGTTGACGCTGCACAAAACTCCTCTGTTTTATTGTAATGCAGTAACAGGTGCTTAAAACTAGGTTTTACTGTAACGCTTTTCCTCTGTCCTTTATATCGGTATATAGGCTCCATCTGTTTAACTGTTGTGCGTATAGACGAGCGAGCAAAGGCAACAATGCCTATAAAGTGGTCACATCTAAAGGCTTGGTGAACATAAATCAAGGATGTCTGCCTTAGCTTCTTCTATAATTAAGACTCTCCTGAGACCTCATTCCTGTATGGCCACATGGCGAGTTGGCAGCGCCCACGAAGTAAAATTGGGTGCTCGCTACACCCAAGCTGGTATTTCTGCACCCACCTCGCCTTTAATCAAGAATGACTTGTTTTCAGTGTTATTAACACCACAAGGAAGCATGGCGCGGAGGCGGACAGCCACAGCACAGCTTTTCTCTCTTTAATTTTACTGAAGCCTTCTTAAAAAGAACACGGGTTTGCATGGGAAAGGTTAGACCAGGAGAAAATTGGGCTGAGGCAGTCAGGAAAGTTTGAAAGCTCATTTTGGATTAGCCTGTCGAAGTGCGTGTTTAGTTCATAGCAACACAAAACGGTGTTATTGTATTTTGCCGGTTCTTCCTCTTGTGCTTGTAATTATTTATCAACACTTCGAAGCTGCTTCCAATTAGCTCCACCTATTACAAAAGGAAGGTGCAGAGCTGCTATTCTAATCTTCTCATCACCTCTCGTAATCTCTACGACACTTTTCCCATTGTGTAAATTCTCTTGTGCTTTAATCTTAATAGGCTTTTTCTTGTTTGTGTGGAATAGGTTTTGATCAGTAGGAAATGAGTTCACAGAAAATGCTTACATTTTCAGTCTCTGATGCTCTGATGAAAGCCACAAGGCTGAAACACGTTTGCATGTTTGTGTGCGTAAGAGCAAATAAATGTCTGAAGTTAAAATCTGTTAAGCACTACTTGTGTACCTTTGGGTTCCTGACACTGATGTTTACATTTTCTCTTCCACAGAGAAAGACATAGATGATTGGACACCCTGGTCTCCCTGTTCAGTGACATGTGGACATGGTGAGAGGAAGAGGACCAAGTCCTGTGGGTACTCCTGTACTCTGACAGAAGCTTCTAAATGTGACCTGGAGCCCTGCCCGGGTAATATTTTACTTCCAAGCATATTTTACTTTAACACGTGCATTAAATGATTCAGATTTTTATTCTGATTTGCAGGGCTTTTTTTTTTCACTAATCGGCTAATCTATCCCTCTCTATGTAGGTGATGTCAACACTGTGGTAGAGCCTTTCCCTTTCGAAATGGAAAATGGCACAGAGCCTTTTGGAACAGGTGAGTGTTTATTCGGGAAGTTTTCCATAACCGTAAAAAAGGTTTCTCAATCAGATATATACTGGAACTGGATCTAGATTAGGCTTACTCAGTAGTGTAAAGCAGATGTATACAGATGCAAGTATAGGATTCAGACTTGACTCCATGGTGTCTGTTCATCTGTTCATGCTCTCAGCAGTGGCAGAGATTAATGCAGTGTTGCTGTCTTCTTTCCAACAGATGTAGACAGCTGTGAGAAATGGCTCAATTGTAAGAGCGAGTTCCTGCAGAGGTACCTCCATCAGGTTTTGTCTGAGCTGCCCAACTGCCCCTGCTCCTACCCTTTCGAAGCCGCGTACACTGTGGTCAGTGTCTATGATGACGCTCACGGACGGCCGTTCCGCTGGCACGATGCCAGCGGCTCCAAGGAGCGCCTGGACATCTACAAGCCTTCAGCGCGCAGCTGCATCCGCTCGGCACTGTCCAGTGACTCGACTACCCTTGCGGCACAGCACTGTTGTTACGACGACCGCGGGAGGCTGATCACACGAGGAAAAGGCGCAGGCACGCCGAACCTGATTAGCACCGAGTTTTCGCCCGAGCTGCACTTCAAAGTGGATGTGCTGCCTTGGATTCTGTGCAAGGGAGACTGGAGTCGCTTCCATGCGGTGCGACCACCCAACAATGGACTGAGTTGCCCAGAAAACCCCCACGAGGACGTGTTCATGAATGAACTCGAAGAGGCCAGGGAGTACTGAAGGACCACAGCCAAAACTACCACTTCACTCAGAGAGTCAGAGGGCCCAATCCTAATTTGAGGGGAGGTAGCCTACCTTAAAAGTCATGAAATATTACATCAAAGCCACCTATAAATAATTAAATAGACATGACTTGAAGGAAATTTACAGGTTAGGAGTTTTGCGGAGGTTTAGGAATATTGGTGAAGTCTGGTTTCCTCAAGTTAGGATTTGGCACATTATCCTTATATCGGCCTCAACCAAGCTGAACTAAAACAAAAAATACATTGTTGTCTCATCACTTGCCAACCTGTTACACATCTGGCATGACACCAAGCTCTTTCTCTTTATATCCAGTACTCTCTCCTGGGTGTGTGTAAGCATGATGTCTGCCTACTGGCTTTTTTGATGCTATCTTTGAGCGCTTGTGATTGACAACACCAACATTAAGGAAACATCCTGATCATGCTTATTGTAGATTTTACATGAGGAAATATAATGAATATGAGCTTGATTGATTGATGGAACAAGCACATGGCTTGGACAGTCCAGGTGATAACTAACTATGCTGCTACAGTATAAAATCCTTCAGGTTTTACAAAGGCATTATAAAGTGGAACAAGACATTAGTTTCACAGGACACATTCATTCAGCCAGTCCTCTGAGTTACTTAACTGAAGTAGGAGGTTATTGAGAAATTTGAGGTCTCAGCCAGACAACTAAGCTAAAAGGATTTGGAACATTCATTTGCAAGTGCTTAGTTTGCTAGAGAGAATGATGCTATTAGTCTTCAGGTAGAGACTATAAAAGAACAGAACATTTGATTTCAAATGCTATTTCACACCGATTGATTTCAAGTGTTTCCACACATTTTCTTTCATTGCCAGGAAGTATATGTGATCTGGGTGCCAAAGAGCTAAAACAGAAGTCTGACTGTTGGTGCCTGTGTAAATCCCACCTCCGTATCTCCACGCAATGTGGGGAAAACATTACGTTCTTTTAGATTGTGTCTCTGCTATCTTCTCAGGGGGGGACTAGCTGACCATCACAACAAATTTGCTCATTTACCTCGACAGCGGAGCACTATTGGATCTTGTACAGTCTTGTGGGTAAAGATTAGTAGAGGAGTGTTGGGTGTGTAATCAATAATTGCTGAACAGATGATGCTTTAGTGCAGTTGGAGTCCTTTGATCCCTGTTGATGAATTGTGTGGTTTGTTGTTTAAGGTCTTTGAGTTTATGTACAGTGCTTGATTGGATAGAAAGGACATCGCTTCTCAAATAAACATCCCTGAGAGGTCATTCAGGTAGCGACCCATAAACAGGCTGACGCAGGATACTGGTAATAGTCTCTTACCGTTATATGGTGTGTGTTCAAGTGTGTGGCTTAAGAGTGTTAAGTGTGGCTCGTGAGATTGATCAAGCGACTGTTTAACCGCTCTCAGAATATATTTTGGCTTTGTAGCTACAGAGGTTTTTAAACACTGCACATCACTTAAACAATCCTCACTCCTATAACAGCCTATCAAATGACCTCGTGTGCCACTTGTCCTTTCTATCCAGTCTAATTCTATGGATGTCTGCTCCAAACCTTTATCTTTTCAGGAAGTCTGCATCCAGATGCATTTTTGCAATCATGCATTTGCATTTTGGTATCACCAATTCTAAAGAAAAGGCACTTTACTTTTGCCATTTGTTGATGAGAGTGTTATTGTGAAGGGAAACTCGCCAGAAATGCTGCATTGTTATATGAAGGTGCATATATACGTATAACTGTTCTGTTGAGAAAAGCATGACCTTTTTGTGACTTCTGAATCTAGTATTACATATATGGTGTTGTACAGTATTTATTTGTCTGTTCTTGTTTTTTAAGTTTGCTGAAGCTTTGAAATGACTCTACTCTCATCATGGTGCACTAGTAAGACTGAATAATGAAGGCACCCATTAACTAAAGGGAAACCTCCTGCCTCATATCACTACATGAAACAACAACAGGTGTCTGTGTTTTATTCTGTTCTACTGCAGTACTCTATAAATATGTTGCAATTATACTGAAGAAATATATATATAAAGACCTTGCATTCATCATCTGACTCTTGTGGTGTTTCTTTTTCCACTCTTTAGGTACTGTGTAGTAGAGCCAAGCTGAATGCTTTAAAAACATGAGCAGCCTGAGACTGCACGCCTCCGCCAAGGCTGAAATTTCCCTCAACAACATGCATGAATTGAATCCCTGTATCCAGACAGTCATGTGGATCTGGATCAGCTTGTGATATAGCAATATAAAGAGGATGTCTGTCACTTCTAGTCATTTCTATTCCATATGCATTTGGAAAGAAATGATTCTGAATGTGCAGTTTTTTCCTATCTAGCAATGGTAAACAATCCTTTAAAAAATTCCTGGATGCTAATCCAGATCCGTACTGACACTTCTAGGGGCGCCAAGGCCTACGAGGGGGACTTGAACCCAACAAACTGAATGTGAGGAGAACAGTATGTAAGAGTTCAACAATATGTTACTAATGCCTGGAGTGGATACAGTTTTATATCTAAAATTAAGAAAAAGAAAAAAAAAACTACCGGTATGTAGGTTACAGGCTTAGTCCAAAACATGTGAAGGATACACTCACCCAACAACTTTATTAGGTACACCTTGCTGGTAGTGGACCCCCTTTTCCCTTCAGATCTACCTTCATTCTTTGCGACAAAGACGCAACAACGTCCTTGACACATTCCTCAAAGACTTTGGTCTATAGTGCCATAACAGCATCGCAGAGGTGCTGCAGATTTGAAATCTACAGCCAAGAATCCCCCCCACACACACACACATTACACCACCACTGGAGAGGCAAGATCGATCCATGCTTAAATTCTGATGCTACCATCTGAATATCTCAGCAGAAAATCAAGACTCATCACACTATTCTTCCAGTCATTTATTGCCCAATTTTGGTGAGCCTATGTGAGCTCAGTTTCTCATTCTTAGTTCAGGGAAGACACTTGGTGTGGTCCAATCTGCTCCAAGGTTCGACACGTTGTGTGTTCAGACATGCTCTTCTGCATACCTTGGTAGCAGAGGTTCCCAAAGTGTGGGAGGGGGGCGTGGTATGAAAAGAAAAGAAAAAAAAAAAAGAGCGCTCGGACACTGCTAGCATAATGGACAGGTTTTTGACGTCACACACAAACGCAAAGCAGGAGATGAAGCATCGCCAAATATGTTTCCAAACCAACTTCCTTCCAAGCCAAAGACTAGAAAATATGGTGAAGCATATCTTCCCTTTGGCTTCACCTGCACGGGTGCGAACATTTTTCTTGTAATACAAAGGGGGGCCTAGCAAAAAAAGTTTGGGAACCACAGCCTTGGTAGTAACATTTGGTCATTTGACTTACTGTTACCTTCTGTCCTCCTGTGACCTCTGGCATCAACAAGACATTTTCACCCAGAAAACTGATGCCCACTGGATATTTTGGAGGGGACCATTGTGTGGAAACCCTAGAGATGATTGTGTGGAGAAATCACTGCATATCAACAGTTTGTGAAACAGACCAACCCACTTGTCACCAGCAACCATGTCAGTTGAATCATTTTTCTTTCCCACTCTGATGCTGAGTTTTAACTTCAGCAGGTCACCTTGACCTAAATGCATCGAGTTGCTGCAACGTGACTGGCTCATAAGATATCTGCATTCCCCAGCAGTTAAACAGATATAGATAATGAATTGGGCAGCGACTGGGCACTATATTTGATTTGGACCCAATTTCCCCAACTCCGTCACCAAGTACATACTGAGTGAGGCACCTTGCTAGCATGTTAGCAAAGAGTCACTGCTTGCACCATCACAGTCCAACATTTCATCAGCCTACTCTGTTGATTGTGTTTGCTTCTTCTCAGTGTAACAGTGGTCTGCCTCAAGACTTGACTTCACGTCTACAAGTCAAAAGTCATACTAACATTTTCTCTAAGACTTCCAAACAATCAGCCACAGCTTCATTGAGCCACGCATGGGTCACGATTTACAAACATGTTATAGCTGTCCTAGTTGTGATTCACGAGGGTGAGGCATAATTCACGAATCTAATTTATCAATTGTGGTTTGGGCCCAAAGTTGAAAGACTTTACAAGACAGAGAGAGAAAGAGCTTGATGGTGGTTTTTGGCTAGAAAATCCTTTAAACTGATGTTCCAGAAAGTGGGTAAATAGTGTGGTACTTATATAGCACTTTTCCGCTTTATTTGAGCACACAGAGCATTTTCTTACTAGAAAAGTTCACCATTTACACTCAATCAAATGCATCTGGGGGCATCTCGTATATCATGCCCAAGGATTCTTCACCTTGCAGACAGGAGGAGCTGGCATTCGAACCTTCAACTGTTCAACTAGTGGACAACCTGCTCAAACTCCTGAGCCACAGCCTCCTGAAGTTGGATGTCAGCAAAAGACATCAGACTGTGGAGAGGCTCTACTCAACCACACTAAGTGCATACAATGAGCTAGTTTTCTGATTAACCAATTAGAAAAATATACCTGCTTAAACACATGAATTTAACCTCTTAAGCCATTGCATGCCTTAGCTGACAGCCGCCATCAATGTCAGCCATCTCTGCTGTGGCCTAGGTTGACCTACTCGTACCATAACATTGTCTGAGGCTATACTCTTTCCAGAGGATTAAATAACATTGAGATTAAAAGTTTAAAGGTCAGGCTAATGCAAATCCATAGGCTTAGGCAAGCCAAATACTCCTTTCAGATCCCCTAATTCCTGTAGGTCATGTTGGCTAACCTTCATTTACTGCCCACATTCACCCAAGAAACAAAAGAATATTGGTTTAAAAGTGGGCCCCCATTGCAGAAAGATTTACTGTCATGTCTACATGCTTTAGAAAAACATATAAAAATCAGTCTCCATCTCCATGGAGAGTATCTACTTAGAGTTTGGTAGATCTACTATGGTCGTCCAGTGATTCCTAAGTTGACTACAGATGAGTGCTGTGTGGAGGGAAGCCAGACACATGTTGACCACATTGCTCCCACAGAATAACAGATAAATAACCGCAGATGTGTAGACAGAGGAGAAAGCAGGGAGAGGGAAACAGAGAGGGAAAGGGAACATAAAAGGGAGGGGAGGTTTCAAAGCTTTGTAGCTGAAAGATGTTGTCTGGAATATTGAATGAAGCAGGAGTTTTTTCTGGGCAGATGCGTTTAAAACTGGGTGAATACACTTCACAGCTTATGGAGAGCATGTGGATCATGTCACAGAGGGAGTGTGCTGTGGTTGCACAGAAGTTCAAGCTGACAAAAATCATTGTTTTTCAAATTAGGGCGATTGATTTTACGCACGAAATGTGAGAAGACCGGACCGGCGTGGAGGATTCTGGATACGCTCTTTGCCGTGCACTCTAATTTTAGGCCGTGAACGTGTGTGTGTGTTATGTGATTCATTCCTTTAGTTATAGCGCTGGTGGCCCAGGCCTGGTGCCAGCCCTCGGTGGTTACAGATCTGTTTACTTTTGCAGGCTGGCAGGAACATGAGATTTCCTCTGGGTGTGCTGCGGCTGGTCGACCTGCAAACAGCACGGTCCTTCAAGTGCCTCGCTGCTCCTGTTACAGGCAGCCTCATCCCCAGCTCTCCCGCCGATCGCTTGTGACGTGGGTAACTCCACACAAACAAACATATATTCACCGAGACAGAAAAGGGTTCAGTAAGGTCGAGTAAAGCGGTCGTTACGGACGTGCTCACAAACCTAATTAAACGCTAATTCACATATGCATGTCTGCACACACGAACAGATCCATACACATGCCTCAGCAGCTCTACCTATGCGACTTGGAGAATACCAAAGGATCAGTGGAACTGATGGATTATCTGCAGGCCTGAATTATCCCATTCCTTGACCAGCTTGACACAGAGGAAGGCCTTGTTCTCAGGTGGTCAACAAAACTAATCTGAAAATGGAGCCTCTATCCCAGGGAGAGTCTGAAAAAAGAGGAGCTGTGGGATACAAGTGGCACTTCACACAATTTGTACTTCCACTCTTACAGACTGAAAACCCTGCAAATATAAAACTACTTAAGCACAAATGTACTTGAAGCTAAATGCTAACACCAGCAGGCCGAATTAATGGCAATTGCATGTTGTCAACAGTGACTGGTTGACTCATTTGCCAGCTTCATTTTGCATGTTGGAACACCATATTCAAAAAATCATAAAATCCAAAGAATTGGCATTTATAATAAAGCCTTTTTAAAATGTATAAATGTTAATAATCGCTGCATGTGTGATGATGCTTGTGAAAGGTTTTGTTGAGGTTAGCCCATCCGTTAAGGACGAGGATACACTACGATTGTTACAGTGAAATGGGAAGGCGGAGCGTGCTAGCTAGCTTGATTTGCAGACTACAAAAATACTAGATGTCAAGAAAACTTTCTAGATGCAAGAATAACCACAGAAAACTAAGGAGTCACCAGTTTGCAGACAGAGTGACTCACAGTGACTCGGAAAGTGACATTCTTTGTCAAGAATGTTGTTGGTGAAATTACCCATAGGTATGCTTACAGTATGACAAATATGCCTTTCAAAGTTGTTGTATTTGCCATTTTAACCATACACAGCATTAGAGAGGGATTTAGTTACCATGGCATCACCAGTTGGTTCTCAGGTCACATTTTGATGAGGTGACACCAATGACATGTGAAGCTACAAGTTCACTGGCGTGTTGTTCCTCATCTCTGATGCCTAGAATACCCCAATTTTACAAAATAAACTTCATGTTTTGTGCAGTATGACCCAAAATGAGGGCATGAACTCCTCAGTAAAGTGGTTACAGATGTCTTTGCAGAGGGCTGTTTGCCTGTAGATACTATAGGACTGTAGGTCTTTTTGCAACCACCCCTGGTGGCCTGTAAAAAGAATGGTTTAAGTCACTTTCATGCTGGCTTCACGTGTCAGACCCAGAAGCTAAGTCTGTGTTTTATGTGAATTAATTTAATATGAAAGGCAACAGGACAAGAGGCCTCAAGTGGCCGCTAAAGCAAATGCAGTTTTCAGCATTGGTTTGGCTTGATAACAATATCGTGGTGATTGGGGAAAAATAATTAGGTGATCCTCTAGGCATAATATAATCCTGTCACAAGTTAAATTGCAATCAATACGTACGATTTTAAAAGGTATCTGCACGACAGTTTTTCAAAGAGATGAACCTAAATACGCCCGGTCAAATTTTCACAAGGACATATCCAGTTATTACTGATGTATTTCAGCTGAAAACAAACAACCCTCGCTGTCACATTCCAGCTTAAGAGATTAAAAAAACTGGGTTCGGCATGCATTTACATGAACAATCTCAAGTTTGGGATACTTGTCCTTCCCTCTTTAGTATTTTCATGCTTTTCATCTCTCTCGCAAACCAAGGACTGATAACATTTTCAAGTAAGAATAATATTCGGCATGATAATCCCAACACTGGACATCAATATCCTCAGAGCAGTCTGAATAGCTGACATTCTTTGGATGAACCAGACTCTACAAACTTTTGTTTGTTTACTCATGTCCAGTGGGAGTCTTAATTTTCTCTCTGTTGATAATATAATCAAAAGAACAGCCAACACAATACCTTTGGACATGAGAGGGGCCTGCAGATCCAGTAGGGCTGAGGCGGCAGCCAGCCAGCCATAACAACATCAAACGGCCCCCAGCCTCCAGCGTTTACACAGAGCCAAGATCCTGGACCAAAATATGATTGCTTGTTCTTTTTAAGATAAGAATGCAGACAAGCTTGAAGGTTATTGCGAACAATATGCACAGGTATGAAGCGGCCGTAGCAGTAAAAGTGGCTGGATCGTGTCAAACAAATAGAAAGAAAGTGGTATTTAAGGTCAGATGAGGATTATTGGATTCCTTAGATCAGAATTGCGATCTTGTCTTGCAGGAAATGTTGGAAACAAAAAACAGACGGCATTCTCGTTTAAATGTTTGATTAAAAAAAAAGTGTGTTTTAAAGTAGAAACCATTACAGTGTTTTCTAGCCAGTCTATGTATGTCGTACTTTAGTTCTCTAAAGAAAAAGGCCAGAAAGAATGGTGGGAATTATTTTGGAAGCTGTCATTGAGCACCATCTGCTGGTCATCATTTGTAAGTACACAGGCCTTATTAATTCAGCCTGAACTGCAGCAGTCCTGGATATAACGCTTTGTTTGTAGCCTAATAAATGACCTAATATTTGAAAGAATAAAGAGAATTTTTTAAAAGCTATTTATGTTTTATTTAATTATTATTTTATTATTTATAAAATAATAATAATAATATTTTCTATTATTATTTTATTATTTATTTTCATCATTTTAGGACTTTGTTTGGTATTTATGAAATCGAGCCATGTGAATAAGAACGGTTTAGAGTTCTCCAAAATCCAAGTAAATCCTTCCATAGGAAGGAACCTCCAGGTTAGACTGTAGTAATTCTCTTTACTTTGGTCTCCGAGCCGTCGCTCTTCATAGGCTACAGCTTGTTCCGAATGCTGCGGCTCACCTTCTTACTGGAGCTAGAAAATTAGATTCTATCACTCCAGCTCTTGTTGATTCACATTGGTTAAATATCGCATTGAGTTTAAGATTTTGCTAGTCACTTTTAAAATTCTGAATAATATTGCGCCCAGTTATCTCACTGATCTCCTCAATCTGTACTCTCCTTGCCGAGCGTTAAGATCATCAGGTCAATTACTCCTGGCCCAACCTAAGTTTAGGCTGAAGACCAGACGCGATCATGCCTTTGCTTCAGCTGCACCTAACCTTTGGATGTTCGATACCTATTTTACTTAACTCTTCTGGTCTATTAGTGCCTCCTTTCCGTCTGTGCTGGTGCTAGTGCCCAATCTGTACTTTCTTAATTGATTTATGTTGATTTTCTGTATTATTGTGAAGCACTTTGGTGTGCCTTTGTGTTTTTAAATGTGCTATATAATAAAACTGTATTGTATTGTATAGGAATTAAGAGGGTAAATATCAGCCATGTGGTGCCAATTAAATGCACCCGTATAAAAGTAGAGGTTTTGCTGGACTGGAGCACTCAGGTGTGTTAACAAAATGACAAAATCTTCAGACTGTGCAATTCTCAGAGAAGGAAAGAAAGAACGCCATAAGGTGCCATAGCTTAGGTTTTTAAGTTGCATCTGAACAAACAACAAGACTTGAAAAAAAAATATACAAATGAGCAGAGGCGGAGCCAGACATTTGAAACACCCGGGGCTTAGCCCAAAGGGTAGTATGCATGTGGGATTTTTCTTTTTTTTTTTTCTTTTTTTTTTTTGGGGGGGGGGGGGGGGGGGGGGGGGCGGGGTGTAGAAATGACTGAAAGATTAATAGGCTCTGTTTTGAGTTTTGTTCAAAAAAGAATGACTTCATATAGGGAAAAATATATATCACATGTGCAGGACACCTTAAACTAGTTTTTTAATTAAGCAGCGAGGCAGAACAAGGTCAGGGCTGTATCAAGACACAGGGACTAAACCCCAATTCAACCAGACCCAGAACTGATCCAGAATTAAAACAGGACTACAACAGTTCAAAAGCAGGACTACTGAGGACTTAACCAAGACATAACCACAATCAGAACTAGATGATAGTAGCACTAAAAATCATCATAGACCTGCACTACACTTGTTTTTTAATTCTACCAAAGTCCACTATTTAGATTGAGAAAAGTTTATATAATTATTTAGCCTTGTTGTGCAAACAAGCCTGCAGAACTTAATAAATACAGAATTTGAAAAATAACAAACCTAAAAAGAAACACTAGGTACGAGATACATGAGTACCTATGATACGGTGATACTTTTGGTAAACAACCATTTGACTAACATGTGTGTCTCACCTGCTCTTGTTCCACCTCTGTTCTGTCCTCGTTCTCCTCTCTCTCCCTCTTTGTGCTGACAATCATCAAATATACAGTTGAAACCAGATATTTACTCTTCATATAAAAACACTTTTTTAATTGTAACATCAAATCAGACAAAATGTTTATTTTTTTAGATTGATAAATATAAAAACATATTTGTTAACTTTAAGAGTAAAGAGAGAAACTATCTGTATTTCTTAATAGCAAATGGCACCAAATTGTATTCAAACTTGAGCCACACTTATGGAGCTCCACAGTTCTTTTCCTGGTGTTTTGGTTGATATCTCTTGATGTTCCCATGTCACAGAAACAGGCTCTGTGTTTTGCCTTATATGCATCCACAGCTGTGCCACCAACTTACTCACATGGACTCTACTAACCTATCAGAAGCTTCTTCAGCTCAGAATGGAATCGTCTGGAGTTTTCTTATTAATTAACAATAAACTTAGTGTATATGTACTCCTTAATATGATGAAAGTGATAATAAATAGACAGTTCTGTCTCTCTTTATTCTGACATTTAACTAATTCAAAATATATTTCAATATTTATCTAAAACAAAAGTTTACTCTAAATTGATGTTGTACAGTAAAAATGTTTTATGTTTTCTCCCTAAAGTGTAAATATCTGGTTACAAATGTGAATATCCTGCTGTGTACTGAAATCCCTCTTGTTTTGCATAGAAATATACTGAACAACATACAAAGCATAATATATAAAATAACATTTACCTGAGTTTTTTCTTTGAAAGAACCCTCTAATGTCCATTCTTATATTTCAGTACATAACTGAAACCGAATTAGTCGGGGAGGGTAAGAACTGAAAATATGAAATAAACACACGTAAGCTAAGACTCTCTAAAGAAACAGCATTTGTTCGGCTTTTCATTTCGCCATTTGTTGATTCACTCGAAGAGCAAGTAACGTAATATTGGTCAAGTGATCAGTTTGATATCAATCTTTCGTGATGCACCGTCATATTTACATTATTTGTACAGTACGAATGATTTGCTTTGGTACCTGGTCGAACTTAAGCTCTCCTTAGTATGGCTAGTTCCGTTTCTCCAACAGCGCACTCACTGCTGGCAGCAGCTGTCCCGCCCCCTCGCTCAGTTGCTTAGTGTCTGAGCTCGAATCATACCAATATCAGGGGGGGATTCACGCACAGTCGTAAATTCCCACAGTGTGCACTATGTGCTTCGAATATTGTGTGTACTTTTTGTTTTATACAGTTGTCAGCCAGGCATCTAACTATGAAAAATTACACTCCAAAAGACCCCGGGCTTCTGACAAAATAACCCGGGCTTAAGCCCAGTAAGCCACCCCCACGCTCCGCCCCTGCAAATGAGGCCAATGTGGAGATGTTTTGTCATTAATGCAGGGCACCACGTCTGGTGAAAACCAAAGACAGCATATCTGCAGAAACACCGTGGTGGAGGGGTGATGATTTGGGTTTGGTTTGAGCCCTGCAACCACTGATTCAACCATGAACTCTGTATACTAAAGTATTCTAGAGTCTAATGTGAGGCCAATTTGTCTGTAAGATGACGGTTGGCTGAAACTGGGTCATACAGCAGAACACCAACCTCAAGCACAGCAGCAAATCTTCAACAGAATGGCTGAAAAAGGATTAAGGTGATGCAGTGGCCCAAAGTCCAGACCTCAATCTGACTGAAAAACCTTGGCAGGGCTTTAAAAGAACCTGAGTGAACTGAAGTAACATACAGAAAACAATAACTTAAAGTTATGCTACAAGCTACAGAATCACAGGGAGTATTTAGCTGCACAGAGTCCAGCCTGAAAGCTTTCTTTCTGACAGGAGTCCATATAAGAAAACATTTTAATATCATGACAGGGAGATGAAAAAGTCATATCTATGAAGCTTAAACCACTAAATGAAATTAAAAATAAAATAATTTAAACAAATAAAATGTATTTTGCGGCTAAATGTTTTAGCTTACAGTCGGCAGGTGATGTATATAAACTGCTGGCCTGTTCTAGAAATCACATTTCACTTAAATCTTTTTGAAATAAGTGACCTAAAAAAAGATCCACGTAAATCAGAAACCATAGCGTATTAAACCGCCTTAGATTTTCACACTGGTGAATTCACCCAGCACACTGTTACTAAAAAGCAATCAACAACTCGGCTTAGCATGTCAAAATAATCCCACAGTGTGCGTATATATCACCACCCACGTCTGGAGATAGTAATCATGGATCTCCTCTTCTAGCTTTGTGTCAGCCTAATCACATGGATCGCAATACTGGGTCCTATAAATAGGATGCTGCACAGGCTCATGCTGCTGGGACTGAGAGAGAAGAAATCAGTTTAGGAGAGTTAAAGTAACAGTTTATACGCTCACTTAGTCACAGCCTTTCAGCCCGCTTAAGCACCGCGCAGTGTGCTTAATGCTCAGCCAGCACATTTACACGAGCGAACATAAGTGCGCATTTGAGTCACAATGCCCATTCGCATCACTCAGCGCGTCGCTTCTGTACGCGTGTCTTCATCACATCTACGTGAGATTCTGTGCTGACTCAAGCAATTACCCGGCGCTCCTGGAAATGAGTGTAATCGCATGAACCGAGAGAGTATTTCCCGCTTCGCCAGCAGAGGGGAAAAGGCAGGCGGGATCTGATGTGTGAAGCACATCTATCTCTGTAATAAGCACAAAATTGATCCTGTTTTATGTTTCGAAGGAATTCCCTGCCTTTCCCCCATTTACAGTTTGTTTTAAAAGTTGTGATGAGTCAAAACTGCATCTGCGTCACATCGTGCGCTGAAGTTTACAGGGCGCGGTGCCACACAAGCCTGCTCCTGCTAAACTTTTGGTGCATTAATTCAATTCATATGGCTCATGGGGTGACCTAACATACGTATTCTAAGGAAGCACTTTTGCGGCATAGCCTACATTCATCTTAGAAATTCTGCTAATTACATTTTTATTATTGTTGGTTATGGTCATGGTATTTACCACATAAAAATAATTACAATAAAAACAGCTTTCTTTTCCTTGTTGACATTTCATGGGTTCATATTTTCCAGCCAAGTGTTTTATAGCAATGTTGATTCGTATTAGTAGATTAAGAGCTCTTGCAAATTAAAAATTTCTGTTTTCAAATTCCCAGCATCCAAGGGGATAAGAGCACATTTACATGCGGTTTGAGAGCAAGTTTGCCTCATCATGGACCGTGTACGAGCATTTCACAGGAAAACCGTCTTCAGAACCTCAGTTGTTCAAGAAAATAACTGATGTCAGAAGTGGGATTCGAACCCACGCCTCCAGGGGAGACTGCGACCTGAACGCAGCGCCTTAGACCGCTCGGCCATCCTGACGTTGAGTTACCCAAAAATCACATTCCCTTCTGAGTGTGACTGAGTCCATCGACCCATCTACTATTGTTTGGTATGTTTCATAGCTGTAATAATGATGCTTATGTACTGTACAGCTTCATGCAGGCGATGACTCTTGCTTGTGTTACTCAGAAATTTAGGCTCGCCAGATTAGAAATTGAACCAATTTTCGAGAGTCGGAGACAGGGGTCGCTGTTGGATCGTATTTCTAATGCTATAACATGAAATTATATCAAGCCCAAGCCTTCTGTTTTCATTAGCGCTTTATGTAACCGAGGGATTATTTATGATTATTATTACTCAAAGTACCTCAGTCTTTTTCAGTCAAGCATGTAGGTTTTGATCTGTGAATATTAATATGCCATTTTAATTATGATGACTCGGAAGTTAAATGTCTTAAACTGTTTATAAGACGATTATAGCGTTTACCTAGTGATAACTATTGTGACTATTCATTTAATATTGATGTAGCACGAGAAATGTTTTGCTCGTCGTGGTAACACTACGTAGTTGACGAACAACAAAAAAGCCAGCTAATAATTGAACCTGTACAATTTGAGTTAAGCGAATCAGAATCAGAATCAGAAAGGGTTTTATTGCCAAATGTTGAGCAGGTTTACAACATTAGGAAATTGCTGCGGTGCTTCAGTGCAAACATACTGTCATAAATTACGCTTAAATAGACATGAAAATAAAAATAAGAATAAGAATTAAAAGTGCTAAGTAGATAGATATATACATGAGTGCAGGTGGTGATCAGTGCCAAACATGACTGACTGAAACATTCTAGATATAAATGTTATTTGCCACCAATGACACGGCCGTAAATCCGTCTCTGTCGATCAACATGGTTATTAGAGAACGAAAAGAAAAAACAGCAACAATGTAACATACCTGAATTTTTTTTTTAAATTATGTTGAAGGGATTAAAAGGTTGTCCCGCGACAGGCCCCAGCGAGGATCGAACTCGCGACCCCTGGTTTACAAGACCAGTGCTCTAACCACTGAGCTATGGAGCCTGTGCTGGTATCGCCAGTCTTAAAACAGCTATTTATTACTACTCCTGAGGAACACGGAAGTGGTGAACGAAAGGAAAAACAAGTCCGTCTTCTTTCAGGCTGGGGCTGCCTAACTGAAAGAGCAGCAATTTTTAACCCGGACATATATCAGACATTTTTTCAGGATGGCAGTTTTCAGCGTATTTCTGACTTTAGCAACTCCATCACTTACATTTTTCTTCTTTCTGCTTATCGTTGCATTTCTTGCATACTGCTTGTATGTTAGACACATTCATATGAAATATGACCACATACCCGGCCCACCGAGGGACAGGTAGGTGAAGCCGTCGTCGAAACCCCTGTACTGGCATTACCAGAGAATGACCAGCTGTTTTTGTCCTCAGTTTTCTTCTGGGACACTCACCGTCGTTTTTGAGGATAATGAAAAATGGCGGAGTTGTACACGACAAATTTCTGGAGTGGTAAGTGGAGCGTAAACGATGTTTTTGTGCGGTTTTTAAAAAGTTGTGATTAATAATATTTAAAGGTCAGCATGTCCTTTACAGGGCCGAGAAGTATGGGCCTGTCTACAGGATAAATGGTCTTCATTACGTTGTAGTGTGCGTGTCCAGTCCAGAGGCAACAAAGGTGAAACAGTGTGAAAGTGCTGGGCAGAAATCCTGCAATTGTTAAATTGCCAAATAATAAAAAATAACTACATTAAGCCTAACTCTCGATAATATTTGCATAAATCCAATTTCTTGCAATGTTTCATTTCATTTCCCACACCCATAAACTACACTCTTCCTACACTACTGACACTTTATTCACTTTTAGTCACTTAGAGTTATTTATTCACCTTCAGTCACTTTAATTTTAAAACTGTATATACTGTATATTCTGTGTATTTATTATTTCACTCCTATTTCCTGTTCTTATTGTTCTTATCTTCAACATATGCTGAACATTGTTTGTTAATTGCCCCTTGGGGATAAATAAAGTCTTCTGATTCTGATTCTACTTTATGTTTGTGGATTCAGGAAATCCTGATGTCCCCAAAGTACCCCAAAGATAAATTTGTTTACAAAAAACTCTTCAGCCTATTTGGTCAAAGGTAAGACTGCCTTATCAGGCTACTTAGGTTGCTTCTCTACATTAGCATCAGACTTGTTTATTTACATTTTGCTTTATCAGTGGAACAAAATTAAATTCTCACGATAAAATGATGTCTTTTCATGAATAAATAACCAAACTGTTTTAAAGTCATCCAGCTCTTCAATACACTACCTCTGCTGATTTAGCCAGCGCAGATCTGGTGTGCACTATAATATACTTTAAAAAATGAGAAATGTTATATATTTTTATGATTATTCCATTTGAAGACATTTTGAAAAAATGCTTTTATTTTAACAGCAATTAGGAATTGGGTTTTGTGAGAATGTTTTCTCAACTTCCTTCTTTGAAGGTTCTTAGGCAATGGCCTGGTAACAGCACGGGATCATGAGAAGTGGTACAAACAGCGCCGGATCATGGACCCTGCGTTCAGCAGCACGTGAGTTATGCATTTGTTGCTTTATAAGGTATACCTTGCCTTTACCAGGCTGAAACCACTTTTGCCTTAAGAACTGCCTCATTTCTTCATGGCATACATTCAACCAGTGCTGGAAATACGTTTTGGTTGATTTTTGGTATTTTGGTCCATATGGCATCATGCAGTTGCTGCACATTTGTTGGCTGTGCATCCATCATTCAAATCCGCCACATCCTAAAGGACCTCAGCTGGAATTAGAGAGCTGACTGTGGAGCCCATTTGAACACAGTGAACTCATTAGCACGGTTAAGAATCAGACTCTGAATACTTTATTAATCCCTAAGGAAACTATTTGGATTACAGTTGCTCCAAGACAGTTACAGTAACAGACTACACTAATTAAATAATACAACATGTTACAGAATTTACAAATTTGACAAATAGCACAAATTTATCAAAAATCGCTCAATTTTAAATATCAAAAATATTGACAAAGAATATTACAGAGATGGAAAGAGGTGGAAGAAACCAGTTTAAGAGGATTTGTAATGAGTAGTTACTCAGTTTGTAGCAGTCTGGACGTTCTCATCCCATCTCTGGCATCAACAAGGCAATTTCACCCAGAGAACTAGTAGAAACAGTAGGGAGATAGTAGCAGATAGTAGGAAGGTTTTTCTTTTTTCTGTGCAACAGTATCCGTTAATTCATTTCTGTGATAGTTTGTTGGGATGTCTTGGATGTGCTGCTTCTCCGTCTAAAGCTATCATTACTTCCAGGTATCTGAGAGGTCTAACTGGAACCTTCAATGAGAGGGCAGAGAAACTGATGGATAAACTTGCAGATGTTGCTGACAGTAAAAAAGAAGCTAATATGCTCCATCTTGTCAACTGTGTCACCCTGGATGTTATTACTAAGGTATTATATTGCAGTCATTTTTACCCTTCCAAAGGGTGAGTGTGTGTGTGCATATTTGTGTATACTTTTTTCTTGATAAATTTCAGGTTGCCTTTGGGGTGGACTTGGACCTCTTGAAGAATAGTTCACCTTTCCCTAAAGCCATTGAGACATGTCTGAAAGGAATGGTTTACTACCTTAGAGACAGATTTTTTCAGGTATTACTTCAGCGTTTGTTGTTATGCAGTAGTTCTGCCAACAACATTGTTATCTGAATGCCATCCTAAACCTGTCAGTTTTCCATTCCAGTTCAATCCAAAGAACAGAGGATACATTAATGAGGTGAGGGAAGCGTGCCGCCTGCTCCGTACAACTGGAGCTCAGTGGATCAGTGAGAGAAAGACCGCCATGCAAAACGGTGACGAGGTCCCCAAAGACATCCTGACACAAATCATCAAAACTGCAAGCCAAGGTTGGAGTTCCCAAATTTCACATTAGACTAGACTAGATAAGAGCAATAATATAGAATCTTGTTGAATCTGTGTGAAGAGCATAAAAACGAGTAAATAAACACACTGAAAAAAAATGATAGGACAGCATAAGTTCAGTGTCTCCCATATGAACTCTCCTTGGAGGTTTGTGTTAGTACCTGTTCATGATGAGAGCACATCTTAACATGGTAGATGTCAAATCATTTATAGGTAGTTTTTTATCATTTCAGAGGACAGCATGACTGAAGAAGATGAGGAGTTTATGCTGGATAATTTTGTGACATTCTTCATTGCTGGTGAGTCTCTGTTATTTCATCTTTGATGTTAGAAGTAGTGCCCTGTGATTGACTGGCGATCTGATCAGGGAGGATAGTGCCTTTTTCTCAGTGACAGCTGGGATAGGTTAAGAAAACAATTAAGAAAATGGACTGATGTATGAAATATTACACAATAATTTGGGCCTGCTCTATCTTTGTGGAACACCAAAAGGTTTGCTGTGTTAAAAGGCGCACAATGCAGTCACCACTTTAAGCATCAATTTTTAACTTAATGCCAAATGGTTTCATCTTTATAAAATGTTATCTATTGCAGGTATTCACAACATACATTCATTTTCATGGACTACTGACCATCCAGATGATGGATGTATTGTTATAGACTGTATATCAAAGATGGAAATAGCTTTTGTGTCTGTGGCGGGGCGTGCAATCACGCATTGTAATGGGTGCTGTATTTGTGGTTGCGATAATGTTGAGCAGGCAGCGGGAGAGCTGCAGCTCTGTGAGCATTGTGAACAGCAACCGTGTGAGTCAATAAAGTATGCTGCAAAGCATGAACTTGCACCCGGGTCTGCCGTGGTCATTTACAGTGTCTTAAAAGTGAACTTTAAAATGGAAGTGAATTAAACCTGCTTTCTTTCTGAAGCCCACGAAATGGCGATATATGCGGTTGCTCCTGTTCCTATAGAAGTCTATGGAAAAATGACTTTTTCCATAAATGGCTTTCAGTGGTGCTGTTTTTAATGTGATTTTGTAAAACCTGCAGAGTTTATAGGCTCAGGCACTCATCCTGGGTCAACACTGAATCAAAAACCAGTATGCTAGCCATACTGTCTTTGAGGAGAAGGTGGCTGGGGCCGATCTGTAGTATTAAACAACACATTCATTGGTTTGTCAGTCAAATGTCAGGTGTGTGGGCTGACCCCCTCATCATCACATCCTTTTCTTTTTGGAATCAAGATGGTGGAAACTCTCATCTTGCAGCTTTGCAATCAGACCAGTGAATGATGTTACAATAGCTGCATACATCTTTTGTACTGCCTAATGTCGTGTGTAATTTATGCTATTCCAGGCCAAGAAACAACAGCCAATCAGCTGGCTTTTGCAATCATGGAACTTGGAAGACATCCAGATATACTGGAGAAGTAAAAAGTCAAAATATATTGCGCGACAGTTTCCACTATAGCAAATAGACTTTGGTTTCTTATGGAGTTTTCTCATTTCTCAGAGTGAAGAAAGAAGTGGACGATGTTATTGGGATGAAACATGAAATAAGCTACGATGACCTGGGCAAGTTGGTCTACCTGTCACAGGTACATGTGGCAATTTGAAAATTGTGGTACTATTTTTCTGTATCTTAAAGTATCCTTGGTCTTCTGCATTAATGAGATTTGTGGTTTTAAGCATTTTCACTGCTCTGTTGAGTAGAACGGTGTTATATATATATATATATATATATACACAAGATGTGCCGTATGAATTGTATACATCTTCTCCCAGGTGTTAAAAGAGACTCTGAGAATGTACCCCACAGCTCCGGGCACATCTCGTCATATTGCTGAAGACATGGTGATTGATGGGATCCACATACCTGGAGGAATAAATGCTTTAGTGAGACATGTATTTTTTGATGTGTTTCTAGCAAAGCAGGAAATACACTTCTGTATAAACATCAAGATAAGTAAATACAATATTTTCTAATGTTTAGTTCAGCTCCTATGTGAGTGGGAGACTGGACAAATTCTTCGAGGATCCACTGAAATTTGATCCAGACAGATTTCACCCAGATGCTCCCAAGTAAAGAACACACTGTTTCACCATGCTGACATGTTTTACATAATAATGTTTGTACACCCATTATTATCTCAGATAAAATGAGTTAAATTGTTCAAAGTAACTGAGGCTGTCTCTTGTCTGTTCAACAAGGCCTTATTACTGCTACTACCCTTTTTCCCTCGGTCCTCGTGCGTGCCTGGGAAAGAACTTTGCTCAGGTGAGGATGACAACATAATGTGAAGACCCGCTCACCTATAAACACACTGACTCATCTCTGTGGGCGCTGTTGTGTTTTTTAGATGGAGGCTAAAGTGGTGATGGCCAAACTGCTCCAGAGGTTTGACTTCACTCTCGTCCCAGAACAGACCTTTGACATCCTGGATGCTGGCACACTCAGACCAAAGAGTGGAGTGTTGTGCACTTTGGGTCACAGGGATTACAAAAATAAATGATCTTAACGGACTTCACATTGGAACAGGTCATAGGTATCTATATGGTGGGGCAGAGTTTTTACTCTTGTCTGAAAACTGATTTTTTAAAGAAATCCTTGTAATGAAAATAGTCTCATGTATGATCGTAATACACGCAATATATTCATATGAAATGCTTATAACTATTTTTATGTCTTCACTGGAATAATCTATTATTATTATGGAAACATTTTTGAGGAAGCTAGGATCAATACCATTTGCCACTGTATGTATGTACACACATATACACACACATATAAATATACACAGACACATACTGTGCAAAGCTAATTTCTTTTATTTTGCTTAGAACATAGGAACTTCTTTTCTGTTAGTAACAAATTTCCTAAATATAAAAGACACTTTCAAAGCTGTCTGTTATGTGCAGACACATCACTGATTCATCACTTGAGTTATAGGTGCCTATTGTATGCTTGAATGATTAATACCACTTTAAATAATTAAAGGAAAATCTGGCTCCTTGTAAGCAAAATATGGAGAGAACTGCAAAATGTATTGCAGTTGCTTTTTCATAGCCACTGCCTGTAGCACTCATTTAAACATGACTTTTGTGTAAATGAAATAAAACTGAAATACAATGTCTGTTTTGAGAAGTTGCCCCCTTTCTCTACCTCAGACAAACTGTATACAGTAATAACATGAATTAACAAACTGTTATTAGAGAGTGAAATCTCAGAGGCACACATCCTATGTGCCATTTTTCTTAACGGTTTAGTTTTTCACAAGAGGTTCCTACTAATGTTTCAGAATAAGAGCCCAGTTAAGAAAAGCTCTATTACTGTCTGGTGAGCGCTTTTAATTTGAAACAAATCCAGAAAGTTTGCATAAACGGCGTAAGGTACGAAATTTCACAGCGGGAGAGGTTCAGAAGTCGTGATGAAAGACTGGTGGATGATGAGTTTATTGGCTGTCAAACGAAAAGTGAAGATGTCAGACATTTTCATCTGCTGAGATAAATAAACGCCTCGCACTATAAGATGAAATGAATGCATTTTATTTGCTTTTATCTTGTTTCTTGTGTTCTTGATGAAGAAGACTTGAATATAATGTTAATATGAACAAAGCAGAGTGTTCCGGGACTCTGATCTCTTAACCTTAAGTAATTAATAAACCTGCAGGTGCCGACAGCTTTTAAGGTGGAATGCATTTTATTTACTAAAGATGATGCTTAGAGGCAGATTTACCAAGTGTGTGCGCCAGCTCAAAGCCCTCTATTGGCCTGAAATTCAGCTTCAATTAGACGCCTTTCTCTTCCCAAAATATTGCGCTCTGAAAGCACAACTTCTGCAAACACATATGAAATACAAAGCCGAAAAAAGGCCCACTCCTTTATGTCGCAAAATCGAAACTGCGCCTGTTTAATAAATCCCAGCAGTAGCCTTTTTAAACTGTAGAGGGTTTTTGCACTTGTTCACAATGTTCGCAAAATAACAGCACGAAAGCTGTGACATTCAGTGCGTCTCCGTGGGCTCTCTTCTCTGAAGTACGCTATGTCGAACTTCCGCCTAATTAGATCTGGCTGTGTGCGGTCGGTATTTGGAGCTGCTCCCTTGTTTTTCCTCCCAAAGGGTCGCCACAGCCACGGCGGCTGGATCTCCCGTTAATGCGAGTTTAGAACGACGACACTGGGGTAAACCAGCTTGTGACCTCACTGAGGCTTGTTTGTGTCTCCCCTCGGTCTTGAACCAGGGATCCTTCGCGGTGTTATAGAAAGGACAACCATCTTTGACGCAGACGTCTACGGGATATTTCTCAGGATGGCAGTTTTCAGCTTACTTCTGTCTTTGGCTGCTCAGACGCTAACTTTTCTCTTCTTTCTGCTCGTCGTTGTGTTTCTCGGATACTGCTTGTATGTTAAACACATTCATATGAAATATGACCACATACCCGGCCCACCGACGGACAGGTAGGTAAAGTTCTCGGCACTTTTGCTGACACTGCTCGACGCTGACCACTTGATTTCTTCCCCAGTTTTCTCTTCGGACACTCAGCATCGCTTTTGAGGATAATGAAAAATGGCGGAAATATGCACCAGAAACTTCTGGAGTGGTAATTTGAACGTAAACGATGGTTGTGTGTAGGAGTGATTAATAAATAATGATAAAACGTATCATTTATGCGGTAGTATGTCTTTTACAGGGCGGATGAGTATGGGCCTGTCTACAAGATATATGCTCTGCATTACGCTGTAGTGTGTGTGTCCTGTCCCGAGGCAACAAAGGTAAACTGTGACAACAGCATGAGTGTGTGCAGTAGCGGTTTTTGATACGGGCGACATGGGTCCGAGGCGGCATCGCAGTGGGGGGCGGCATCACGGGCATCGGCAAAAAATAAAAACAAATTGCTCGTATTCATGCTGCCCCGACATCATGCCAGCGCGTATTGGGAATGGCATAGGCACCGATCGGTTTTCTGTCGCCCATTTGCTGGGGCGCCAAAATAATACCACAAAATAACAGAAAATAACTTTCTCATGAAAATACGGTTATTTTCAGTAATGACAATACAGTTTGTTGCCCTAATTTTACATGGGATTTTGCCTTTTTCAAGTGCTGTTAAACATTAAATTAGGAACATTTTAATGTGATTAAACAATAAAATTAATTGTAAAAAAGGCCAATGAATGCGGCAATATGAATAATAATAATACTTAAATGTACAGAAATATACAGTTAACAGTTGGTTTAAATAATAATGGATTGCTTTCATATAGCGCTTTTTGAGACCCTCAAAGCGCTTTACAATTCCACTTTATAATTCCGCCAGAGGGAGTGTTCGCCCAGGCACGATCAGGGGCCCGTTCTTCGTACGTCGCTTACTACATCCAAGATCAAATCATCGCGCTAACTCTGAGCTCGCTATTCCGGTTCCCCGAACACACCTGTTGTTGACGATTAGTATAGCTGGATGAAGTAATGTGAGATCACTGGGTGGCCCAACAGGGGCTACGCATCGATAGTAGAAACATTGATCGGCAACCCTTTGATTGGTCGGCGAAAATGTCGAAGGAGCGCGCTCGGTATTTTTCGGCAGCAGAGCAAGAACTCTTGAGTGAGGGATTTCAGGAGTTTCAGAGTTTAATTAAAACGCAAGGGAACACTGCAAAGGCTGCAAAAGCAAGGAGAGAGGGCTGGCAGAAAGTTGCTGACAAATCAAACTCGTAAGTAATTTAATAATAACAATAATAATGGAGTGGATCTATATAGCGCTCTTCAAGGCACCCAAAGCGTTTTACAATGCCACTATTCAGTCACTCTCACATTCACACACTGGTAGCTGTCACAGCTGCCCTGAGACAGAAGCCAGGCTGCCATATCGCGCCATCGGCCCCTCTGGCCAACACCAGTAGGTGGTAGGGTAGATTTATCATATCACACTATATTATCCAATATTATATTACATTATATTATATTACATTATGTTATATTATATCCCCTTTCACATTAGCGCCACAACAGGACCCACTAGAACATGGGAACAAGTAAAAGGGAAATATAAGAATATTCTACAGAATGGTAATATTTATCACTTATATTGCTTTTCGTCTCTTGGAAAGAGACCCTGGAATAATCTGTTTGTTTGTTTATAACAGCAACCAAGAAAAGGGGCAGCGCAAAAAAAGACAGGTGGTGGTCCTGCACCCCCTCGTCAACAAGTTGGTTAAGTGAATAATACCCTCACGGGAAAATCGATATCTCTCTATGAGCACACTGTCGCGCTGAGCTAAAGGATCCTGTCTGTCCCGCAATATACGCTGGATTCTGAGGACTCTCCTTATCAATCTTGCACCTTCCGCAATGGGTTGCTCGCGTAAACGGACAGGATATGGCTGCAACAGGCTTCCCAAATCCACGTTCGCTTTTATAGCCGTGGTCTCTCATCTTGATTACACGAAGTAAATTGCAATTACTACTCTGAAATCTGAATTACATCTGTAATAATCACATACATGTAATAGAATGTTAATAGTACATTTCCCTTTTTTAGGAAATGACCTGTATGTATCTGTGTGACATCAATAAAAGGATCAAGTGCTGCATTATCTTTAGTTACATTGATGTTATTTATTTATGGTACAACAGTGGTAAAATATCGCTGTTGCTTTCGTATACATGAAGCGGAAATACCTGAGTGGCCGCGATCTAATCCTGTTTACATAAAGTAAACCTGCTCCCGAGCAGGTTTACGCTTACGGCTCTGTTGCTATGACAGCAAGTCCCGGATGGGCTTCGAAGAACCGAACGATCCAGGATCACGCGAAATCGTCAACAGTCAAATCCGGCTAACTTACTTAGCGAGGTACGAAGAACGGGCCCCAGGGCCCTGTTTCAGGAAGCCGGTTTGGAAAACTCAGAGTGAAAAACGACACTCACGGTTGAGTAACCCCGAACTGTCCAACTCGGAATATTCCGTTTCAGAAAGGCTGATAACAATTAGTTCAATCAAGGCGGAGTTGCTTTAACCCCAAGTGAAGCGCGCGGACGAGGATACATAAAGCCCTGATAAGCGGAGCACAGAGTAAGCGAGTCACCATGGAGACGGAGGGAAAGAAGGCGCGGGCGACGTATTTCACAGCGCTCGAGGCGGAAATTCTGATGGCAGCATATGCCGATAACATGCACATCATGCAGAAAAAAAGCAACACAGCCGCAGCTGCAAAGGAAAGGGAGCACGCATGGCAAAACATAGCCGACAGAGTCAATGCGTGAGTGTTAATATAAACATTGATCTAGGGATTTCCACCCATTTAACACGTTATTTTATCATATGTTATTTTATTTGTTATTTTATACATTTTATTTTGTGATGTGATGTGAGCGCAGGTGCAACCCAACAGGCCCCAAACGTACCTGGCAGCAAGTAAAAATGAAATACAAGAACATAGTCCAAACAGGTGAGGTGTAATTGTATCATGAGCCATAGTGCTTGGTCTGTGTGTCCTATGTAGATCAATTGCAGTTAGAGGCCACAGTAATTTCCCCCCTGTGAGCACTTATTGAAACTATCTGAGCACATTACAAGTACATACTTGCTTACTCTGTATGCTCAAATGTGTGCTGTCACAGCCAACAGAAAAAAAGCGGAGGCCCGGAAAACAGGTGGGGGTCCTCCACCACCACCACTCACAGAGGCTGAGCAGTTGGCCCTCAGCCAAAACAGTGGGCGCCCTGTGGCTGAAGGCATCTCTGCGGGGACATCCTCTGAGTCAATAACCCCGCAAGACACAAGTGCCTACATAAGGGGTAAATCCAAAACAATACATGGCGTGCACACATCCATTCTGCACAGTCACCATGACCAAAATGAACTATGTCGCAGTGCAGTTACTGTCCTACTGACAGAGAATGACAGTCATCAAACAGTTAGGTGAATAGACAACACTGAGACACTTGGGAACTGTTAACGTGCTGCACGGGTGAGGGCCCAGGGAGAGACTCACACACACCGAGCTGCAGTGGTACGTCTTTATTATGTGCATAGCGGTGTCCGTTAATTTTGCATACATGCGTGTGTGTGTGTCAACCCCCCACAGGGTGAGCTCCCTGTTCCCAGAGACAGAGCGAGTAGTACATTCCGTACCCTCCCCAATGAGTGTAACATATGAACATATACCTCAATGCAACATAGAGCTCATAAAGGCGTTCCCACCCTGACACCTACTGATTTTGCCTTCCCTCAGTGTCGGTTGTCTCCGAGAGCACACTGACAATGAGGTGTATGGTGATTGGTATGTCTGGTAATTGCCATTTGCGCCCACATAAGTCATGAGTGACCTGTATGAACCCCATATTCCCCCAGTTGACGGTGATGGTGTACTGCATCTGGTGCAGCCCCCTGTTGAGCCAGACCGACATGCAGTTGTGAGTACTCGTAATACTCCACAGACTACATGTGTCAACAGTAGAACAGCAATGTTGTTAAATGTCTCCACCACAGGCATATGATGACGACACAGTGACGGCTGCTACAGAGGAGGCCGCATCAGTGCCACACTATGAGGTATACAGTGTACAGTGGAAAATATAACAACTGACTACAATGTGGCACTATGATGACACCATGGACCTACTATGTCCCCGGCAGAGTGATGCTGCAAATGAGGAGGAAGAGGGTCCAGCCACTCCTACAACGAAGCTTTCCGCAGTGGGTTGTCCAGCACACATTCACAACCAACCTAAGTAGGCATGTACTATGGATGCCAATGCTATGTCCTTTGTTGCAATAGCTCCCTGTGAAGCAGCTGTATAGAACATATCTGGCCAGGAGGATAAGGAAGTGTGATATGGAAATGGTGCACCTCCAGCTGCAGATCCAGAAGTCGAAGCTGGAGATTGTACTGCTGGAACAACAGTTAAGGGTGGGTGGAGTGATCATAGATGGACGAATCATGTCAGTGTTCGTACAACATACTAATATTCGCATTTATTCATTGTGCACAGGACATACAGGGTGACCAATAAAACAAGTTGACCACAGTATCTGTGTATTTGTCTCGTGACATGTTGGGTTGCCGGGTCACAGGAAATGGTTGTGGCATATGGTGTCTCTGACTGCTCGCCCATCCTGTACGTTCGTGGGTGGGTCAGGATGTTCATCATGTGGATCACTGCTGTCGTCTGGTTCAGCTGGACACTGTTCACCTCTAATCGTGGCAATGTTGTGTAGGATCACACATGCCACAATGATGTCACATGCCCTTTCTGGGGTGACTCTGAGTCCACGAAGGCACTGGAACCGGGCCTTGAGCATTCCGATGGTCATCTCAACTCTGGCCCGTGTCCTGCAATGGGCCAGATTATAACGCTGCTGTGGGCCCGGTTCAGGGTCAGGGTAAGGGGTGAGCAAATAGGGTAGACATGGGTACCCCCTATCACCGAGCAGGTGGCCAGTGAACTCTCCTAGGACAGAAGAATACATGTCAGTGCAAACGTCCCTGTGGCAATTGGTCTCTGTATATTTCACAGTTACTTCGACCCACCATGTCCAAATCTGTTGCTCAGTGTACATTCTCGGAAGATCCGTGAGTCATGGACAGAGCCTGGCCACTTGGCTTCCACATTTGTGATGATGTTGGCAGCATCACATATGATCTTCACAGTGCAGAGAACACAAATTAGCATCCGTTACCATGATGCCATCACTTGTTGGTGTGAAATGCTACAGGGAATTATGTACCTGTACATTGATGCTGTGGAAAGACTTCCTGTTCACAAAGTCTCCTTCATTTGCTGAGGGTGCAATGATTGGGATGTGGGTGCCATCTATACAGCCAATCACGCCTGGGAACCCTGTAAATTTATGTACCATTTAAGTAGTAGTTCAAGTATCACCACATCATACATTACGTTTAGGTCCTCCTGATACCTGCAATTTTGTGGAATCCCTCTTTGATGAATCTTGTGGGTCTGTGACCGGGGAACACCACAAACGAGTGCAGGAGACGTTTCAGTGCTACTGTGACATTCCTGACTGCCCGACAGACGGTAGCCTTGGAAACGTGCTCAGCGTCACCGATATTGTACAGGAAGCTCCCGTTTGCAAAGAAACGGAGTGCGGTACAAAGAATATGTAATGGACTGAGCGCATGTCCGCGATGTGTCACATGCGTAATATATGGCCTGAGGATGTTATCCAAATAACTTATTGATTGTGCTGAGAAACGGTAACGTTCGCACAGGAAATCATCAGGTAATGATAAGATGTCCAGACGCGCTCGAATCACTCTCTCCCGGCGGAGAGCTCTGCGGAGAATTTGGGCTTCGATATCTACCGGCTCTTCAAGGAAGGGACACGCCATGTCTGACACTTCCTACTGTCAGGTTTCCGACAAAGGGGCGGAGACAGTCAGGGTTAGTTGTGGTAAACCTGCTAGGGGGCAGGTTAGCTTCACGGCGTGTGTCGTCATAGTGACTCACTCAGGCTGCAGCTGAACTCGCTTTGTGAAACCGAAAACCCAGAGTTTTCGTTAACTCAGGGTATACTTACTCAGTTTTTCCACTAAACCGGCTTCCTGAAACAGGGCCCTGGTGTTGTTCCAGGATCAACATTGCAAGTGACCAATCAGAATGTTGTGACGTCATACTTTTGCGACTTCGGGAAAAACCGCCGTAAAACAAAAAACTTAAGCTGCGAGAAACCGCCTCTGTCCGCCGATCAACGGACCCTGACCCTAACCCTTTAATAAACGCTAAGCAGAATTGATATTGTCCTTGGAACATTGGAATTTCATAAATGCACGAATGGCTTGGCGCGCAAAAGAATAACGTCACAAGAATGTGATTGGTCACTTGCAATGTTGTTCCTGGAACAACATTTACTATGCTGTTCCAGGAACAACAACGCGACGATATCAGATCATCCGTTCGCCCAGGGTGCCAAACAGGCTAGGACCGCCGCTGAGTGTGTGAAAGTGCTTGGCACAAATCCTGCCCTTAACTTCAAAGTGTGAACTACTGACATTTTGGTTTCACTAAGCATAACTCCTGATAATATTCGTATCAAATCTTCTTTCTCTAAAAAAAATTTTTCTGTCTTTCTGCTCCTGGCTTCAGCAAATATTGATGTCCACAAAATACCCCAAAGATAAACTTGTTTATAAGAGACTTGCCAACCTGTTTGGTCAAAGGTAAGACTGCCTTATCAGGCGCTTTTTTGTAGCGATGCACCAGTTCTAAAAGGCTGTGCTGTTACTGATATCGTTTTAACTTCAGTTACTGGCTGGAATTGATCAACAAAGGCAGATATCAGTAGATACCAGTGTGATACTTTGCATTCATTTACCAATATTTAGAGGTGGAGTGAGCTTTGCAATACTCTTATTTGTTTAACACCTGGACTAAGATTAAGACTCACAGGTATAATACAGACCACCACTGTACTCAGTGTTGGGAAGGTTACTTTTGAAATGTATTCCACTACAGATTACAGAATACATGCCCCAAAATGTATTTTGTAATTGCTTAATATATAAGTAATATACTTTGGATTACTTAATATATTATCATGCTTTTTAACAACTAATGAATGTCCTATTGCTGTGTGATTTATTACTATTACTGAAGGCTACTCACCATACCATTAGCAACTAGATGTTTAAATCTTAATATAAATGAGTAACAGTAGGTGGACATTAGGTAAGGCTGCACTTTTTGCAGCGATCTCATATAGAAAACTATTCCGCGCGTATATAAAACAGGTCTGTGGCTCTGAACCGTAGTAAAGGACCTCTGGCTAATACGTCGGGTTCGTGTCGGGCTCGTAGCCAAAAACTAGCTTTACTTTGTTGTCTGGGTCAACTTTGGTAGCGAGAGACAGAGAGAGGCGTTGAAAGGCTGCTTCAATGGAACTTATTGTTTCGGAGGAAAACAGGAACACAGCGTACAGTCGAGTCTTAATAGCTTACTTACAACTGGGCTCGTCAGGCTCTCTGTTTGGCTGCAGTGGTTATTATTATATTTACATGCTTGCAGCTCCCGTTTCTGCTCGGTGACAGCTCGTACTTTTCCACTCACCTTTTTCTCCCTCCCTCGCTTACAGACACATAACGGGTATGGCAGTCCATTCTCCCTGCAGCACGGACTACACTGCCCATGAGGCTACATGCTTTAGGGCTATGCATGTAACACTCTGCTATTGCCTTCATATTAAATCATTTTTTGAATATTTCTTCACGTCATTATGAGACGCGAGATTGAGACACGGGCATTTGAGCCTCTTAATGCGTGTTTTGTTTGTTTCCACCGGTGTGGAATTACCAAAGATAGAGAGGGCAGAGCCGAACATATGAAACAGGAAAAGACCGCCGTGTAATCCCTTTATTTCAACAAAGTAACTGTATTCTAAATACCACCCTTATAAACAGTAACTGTAACCGAATACAGTTACTCATATTTTATGTTTTAAATACGTAACAGCGGTACATGTATTCCTTTACTCCCCAACACTGACTGTACTGCAGAGATGGGAATCAATGACGTACTAATACTTTATCACATACTTAAGTAGCCTTTTTCCCTCACTGTGGAGGCAGTCTGAGAAAGCTCGGTGAGTCCATCAGGATCGCGTCGTTCTGTCATGTATTCGCTGTATGGCAGGCAGGATGTGGATTCAGGAGACAGAACATAAACTCAAATCTAGCAAAAATAATCATAAAATCTCAAACAATAACTGGGCAGGAACGAGGAATCCAAACACTAGGAATTTTCTGGGAAACACAGAATAAGGTAATACGCAACCATGAGGGAAGAGGGGCAATGTGGCAATGAACAAAGGGAGACAGAGATAATATATACTCACAGGATAATAAGAGAAGACAGCAGATGGCACGCACAGCTTAAAACTATAGGAGGACCAGATAGGAACATTTAGATTAGATGCAACCTGAATGCCAACAGTAAGCAAAACTAACAGTAACTAAAACTCAGAGGAATAAAATAACGTATTTTGTCGACTGTCTTCTTTGAAGGCTCTTAGGCAACGGCCTGGCAACAGCACGGGATCATGAGCAGTGGTACAAACAGCGCCGGATCATGGACCCTGCATTCAGCAGCCTGTGAGTTTCACAGTTATCACAAAAAGACAAAAGAGTTTGTTTGTTCAACCACTGATTTTTTTCCAAATGAATTTCTGTGGTAGTTTGTTGGCAGGTTCTGGCTCCTCCGGTTAAAGCTATCATTACTTCCAGGTATCTGAGAGGTCTGATGGGAACCTTCAATGAGAGGGCAGAGAAACTGATGGATAAACTTGCAGATGTTGCCGACAGTAAAACAGAAGCTAATATGCTCCAGCTTGTCAACTATGTTACCCTGGATGTTATTACTAAGGTTTTATATTACAGTCAGTTTTACAGCTTTTACAGCAGTCTTTATCCAAATAATATTTCCTCATGTTTGTGTTTTTCCTTGATAAATCTCAGGTTGCTTTCGGGGTGGACTTGGACCTGCTGAAGAACACTTCACAGTTCCCTAAAGCCATTGAGACATGTTTGAAAGGGATGGCTCACTACATTAGAGACAACTTTTTCGAGGTATTACTTTAGTGTTTTTTGATGAGCGAGATGAGAGATGAGATAGCCTTTATTTGTCAGTTGCAGTTGCCCACAACTGAGATGACAGACCTTGCCGACCGTACATAGAATACACAAACATCACATTGGGGAGACAGGTCAGGCTAGGTAGCAAGGAAAAAAAAAACATCGAAATGTGTAACACAAAAGGATAATCCAGGAATGCACAGATATCAACACACCATAACACAATAAAACACAGACAAGCAACATGGGAGAGTATTCCAGTGTGTACATCTGATCTGGGTCCACTGCAATCTTCGATTGCACCTCCAGCTGATCCGGTGTCCACATCGGATGGGAGGTAAGCATGGGAGGAGGCGTTGGATTCGGGGGAGGGAGGGTGATAGTGAGTATCAGCGTACATGTTTTGTGCGTGTGTGTGTGTGTATCCCATGTTCAGCTGAGAGAAAATGTCACCACGCCCGGTTAAGCATCAGTCAACAGTCTCCAGTTGACCCAGGTGGCCTTGAATGAGGTACAAAGAGTTCGACAACAATCCTGTTATCATGGGAAGAATTTGTTGTTCCAGTCAGCTTCGACCTTGGCAGACCTTCAGCTGGCGCCGGTGGGATAGCCACATGAGTGAAGCTGGTGAATGTTTGGGTTTAGCGCAAACAACGGCATCCAATTTTTACAGTTGGTTTAATGTCCATCACTGGTCACCAATTATCTCAATTCCCATTGTTCTTCTCCAAGATGTTATCCATATTGCGTTCAAAACACAGTCTGAGTACTCCCAGCCCTGCCAATCGTCTATCATGTTGGCCAGCCTTATGGGATTTTGAACAGCTGTAGCCGCTTCTTGTTCTTCGATAAGCCAGCTCCAAGCCAGCTCCAATCAGCCCGAACTCCGTTATCGTGGTTCCAAATTGGTAGATGTCGTTCAATGTCCTCCGTCGAGTGTTGCCAGACACACGACGCAACCGACCATGGAGTATCCGGCAGCAAACGTCTCCGCAGGACAATCGGGCTCTCCCAAGCCTAGCAGGTTGTCAATTCCATTACGGGACCAGTTGATCAAATCCATAATTCTTTAGGTTTTAGAGAACAAGACCGAGAAACTCTTTGAGGGTTAGAGTTAGACGAGACTAGACAAACACCTAGAAGCAGCAGCAGAGAAGATAAGGGAGGGAGAGGGGGAGGCGTCCGCCTCCTCCAAGAGCCAAAGAAGAAGAAAGTATGTACTGCAAGTCTTGTTGCATGGAATGTTAACTTCTTCAATCTGCCATTCCAGTTTAATCCAAAGAACAGAGGATACATTAATGAGGTGAGGGAAGCGTGCCGCCTGCTGCGCAAAACTGGATCTCAGTGGATCGCTGAGAGAAAGGCCGCCATTGAAAACGGTGACGAGGTCCCCAAGGACATCCTGACACAAATCATCAAAACTGCCAACCAAGGTTGTAATCCCTAAATTTCACATTTGAATAGACTCAGTAAGCCTTGAGCATTGATTTTAAATTGCTGTGAATAGTACACACAAGAGTAAACAAATACACTGAGTTTTTAGTTGTGGCGAGTGGAGTGTTCTTTGTTGTGGTCTGCGTGCTGATGCTGAAGAAGCGACATCATGCCGATGACACCAGCAAACTAAATAAACTGATCAGGAAGGCTGGCTCTGTGATTCGCTTGAAAATGGACACTTTGGAAGCTTTGCCGAATATAAACAGATGACTGATAGAGACATTAACACAGAAGACATTGTATCATCTGACGTGTAATAAATGAAAAAAAGAGAAGGAAGCCAAATATTAATTTATATGTCAATTTTCTTATTGTTTCAGAGGAAATCATGACTGAAGAAGATGAGGAATTTATGCTGGACAATTTCGTGACATTCTTCATTGCAGGTGAGTCTCTGTTATTTCGTGTGTCTCCAGCAGACTGTGATACTGAAGAGCATAAGCGGTTAACAAAGTAGATGGGTAGTTGGATGGATCTGTGAAATGTTACAAAATAAGTTGGATGTTGTGCTTCCTTCTGGCACACTGCAAGGCTTAACTGCCACAGCATATTCGTCCACATATATGAAGCCCCCTTCATCAAAGACTGGTTTAAATCCAAACACTGAACCTTGGGGTACACCAGAAGTGACCGGGAATAGACGAGAGTGGAATGCTTTCAGTTGAATAAACTGGGAGTGGTCAAGGAGCTATGGTTGTAACCAGGTCAGGGAGCTGAACAGGATGATGAATGAGTGACTGGACCAGAGACTGGACTACAGACTGAACTGACTGGAGTGGGTCAGAGATGCCGAGAGAGGAAAGTCTGCTTAGAAGGACAGAATGAGAGATCGTGTCGAAGGCTGAGCTCAGATCCAAAAGGACGAGAATGGTGAGAAGACCAGAGTCAGCTCCGACTCGAAGATCATTAGTGACTTTAAATAAAGCAGTTTCTGTACTGTGACATGAACGAACACCAGACTGAAATCTCTCGTAGATGTTATTATTATCCAGGTGTGAATGAAGTTGAACTGCAACTACTTTTTCAAGTATTTTATAGATGAAGGGTAAATTAGAAATTGTACGGCGGTTGTTAAAGTTGTTAGGATCTAAAGAAGGTTTTTTCAGCATGGGAGTGACTGAAGTCTGTGAAGGTTCTCAGTCATCCAGGTCATCGTAGTCAAAGGAGCTTGCAAAGAAGGGCGTCTGGACTTCTTTAAGTTACTTGAAGACGTTTCACCTCTCGTCCGAGAAGCTTCTTCAGTTCTAAGGTCAAATGGTGGAGAGTCCCAGATATAAACCTAGTGGGAGTGACCCCCCACAGAGGGACAAAAGGACCCCCTGATGATCCTCTAATCGCCTGAGACAAAGAGGATCATCAGGGGGTCCTTTTGTCCCTCTGTGGGGGGTCACTCCCACTAGGTTTATATCTGGGACTCTCCACCATTTGACCTTAGAACTGAAGAAGCTTCTCGGACGAGAGGTGAAACGTCTTCAAGTAACTTAAAGAAGTCCAGACGCCCTTCTTTGCAAGCTCCTTTGACGAAGTGACTGAAGCAATCTTGACTAAGGAGGGGACGACACCGGTGGTGAGTGAAGAGTGAATGATAGCAGAGATGAGTGGGAGTAAGGAAGAGAGGCAGGATTTCACAAGCCCTGTAGGCATAGGGTCAAGATGACATGTGGCAGGCTTTGAGTTACATATAAACTCAGAAATATCAGATAAATCAGGAAGATGGAAAGTGGAAAACGGCTCAAAATAGAGAAAAGGTTCTGGAGAGGGGGTAGACACAACAATTGAACTGAGTTGCTGGTGGATGTTATTGATTTTTGTAGTCCAGAGCAGCATCAAGGAGTTACAGGTTTCTTGTGCCTTGTTGATTCGAGTCTTTATGCTGAAGTACATGGTATTTGTAGATTTCTGCATCAACAGGAATCTAAATAATGGCTTGCTGCTATCATGAGTGTGCAGTGCTCTTGGCTTCACCGTCTGAGCTGTCTTTTGATTGTGACCCCTGTCTTTTGATTGTGACCCCTGGTTTCAAAAATGCTAAGCAATGGAGGAAATGCTAAACTTGAAACTTGAAAAACAGCAGCTTCTTTTGTATATAGTGTATGTTGTAACATTTTATTGAGCTTCATGGTGGTAATATTCAATTTTGATACATTTGTGCTATTTCAGGCCAAGAAACAACAGCCAATCAGCTGGCTTTTTGCATCATGGAACTCGGAAGACATCCTGATATACTGGAAAAGTAAAAAGTCAAAATATAGCACATAACAGTTTCCATTAGAACAAGTGAACTTTGGTTTCTTATGGAGTTTTCTCATTTCTCAGAGCGAAGAAAGAAGTGGACGATGTTATTGGGATGAAACGTGAAATAAGCTACGATGACCTGGGCAAGTTGGTCTACCTGTCACAGGTACATGTGGCAATTTGAAAATTGTGGTAATGTTTTTAGTGTGATTTGTAATCTCATGTTCACCCATGGATTCAAAATTAGTCAACTGACAATGAAAGACTGCATCAACAGTAAACTTAGGCTCTCAGTCTTGTTTTTATAAAACAAGATGCACCATAAACGTTGTAATCTTCCCCCAGGTGCTAAAAGAGACTCTGAGAATTTATCCCGTGACTCCGGCCACATCTCGTGATATTGCTGAAGACATGGTCATTGATGGTGTCCACATACCTGGAGGATTTGTTGCTGTAGTGAGTCATAGATATTTTTTTTTTATGTGTTTCTAGCTTCAAAGCAGAAAATAAACTTCTGTTTTATAATAATGGATTGGATTTATATAGCGCTTTTCAAGGCACCCAAAGCGCTTTACAATGCCACTATTCATTCACTCTCGCATTCACACACTGGTGGAGGCAGCTACAGTTGTAGCCACAGCTGCCCTGGGGCAGACTGACAGAAGCGAGGCTGCCATATCGCGCCATCGGCCCCTCTGGCCAACACCAGTAGGCGGTAGGGTAAAGTGTCTTGCCCTACAAGACAGTTACCTGGAATCAAGACGAATAAATAACCTATTCTCATATTTAGTTCAGCTCCTATGTGAGCGGGAGACTGGAGAGATTCTTCAAGGATCCACTAAGATTTGATCCAGACAGATTTCACCCAGATGCTCCCAAGTAAGAAAAACACTGTTTCACCATGCTGACTTTATTACGTTTAATGTTTGCACACACTTTATTATCTCAGACTAAATGAGTGAAACGGTTCACAGTAACTGAGGCTGTCTCTCGTCTGTTCATCAAGGCCTTATTACTGCTACTACCCCTTTGCCCTCGGTCCTCGCTCGTGTCTGGGAAAGAACTTTGCTCAGGTGAGGATGACAGCGTAAGTCAACATGAAGACCCGCTCACCTATAAACACACTGACTCATCTCTGTGGGCGCTGTTGTGCTTTTTAGATGGAGGCTAAAGTGGTGATGGCCAAACTGCTCCAGAGGTTTGACTTCACTCTTGTGCCGGGACAGACCTTTGACATCCTGGATGCTGGAATGCTCAGACCTAAGAGTGGAGTAATTTGCTCTTTCGCTCACAGGGAATAAAAAGAATAAATGGCCATAAAGCACCAATACATTAGAAGAGGTCATAGTAGTCTATAGAGTAAAACTGGGCTTTTATTCATATCTAAAACTGTCACTTAAAAAAGAAGAAGAAAACCTTGTAATGAAAACAATAATGGTGTGATTTAAATACATAGCATATTCATATGAAGTTATGTCGTGTTTTTTATTTATTACAATAATGAATATAAAACTACTTGTTGGCCAACAGGGAGTCTGTAGAAACTGTGCTGCTGTTGGCTGAAGACAAAGGAAGAGTAAAAGGGGAAGGTATGTTTGGAGGCAGAGAGAGAGAGAAGGTAGGAGTGGAGGTGAGAGTAGGAATTTAAAATGTAGGGACTATGACTGGTGGAGGTGGTGTGACAGAAGAGGATCCTAGGGATGGAATGAGGTGGAGGCAGATGATCTGGAAACTACTAAAGGAAGCAGGAAAAAGAAGAGGAAGAAATCCTTTCTGATGCAACAACAAAAGGAGTCTTGTGTCTGTGCGAATGACCAGATCTTTTGCTTGTGTTAACCACTACACTTCAGAGCCACCCATTACAATAGTCAGTATATAGAAACATTTCTGAGGGGCGCTGGTCTCTAAGGTATTGCCATTTGTTACTTTTATACACTGCTGATATATATTTTTTAGTTTATATTATGTAGTTGCTTTTTCATAGCCATTGAACCACAGAAGCTTTAGTGTCTGTAACTAATTTAAGCACAGGTTTTATGTAAATGAAAATAAAACTGAAACTTTAATGTTTGTCAGTGTGATGTTATTTGTGTTTGCGGTGTAGTGATTTCTTATGTACCCAACTTGCTCTTTTAATGCAATTACCAACAGTGTACACATGGGGGCGCTAAGCTCCTGCACAGAAACCTGACTTTTAAAGCAGAGGCAGCACAACAACCACGATCAAGACTATCGATTAAAATGTTATCCAATAAAAGATCAGTTTTATTAAACGATTCAAAATCACAGATATAAAACAAACACTCAATATACCTACAATATTGATCGATTTCCCCGCGCGCAGTCGATCTAGAGCTTGATTGATTCCTCCATTAAAACTCGTGTTCACACTAATAAGTCCAGCAGCACGCATTAAAAACCGGCACCTACCATAATAAATTATTAGATCTGCAGACTGCAGATCTAATAATTAATCTCCAAAGGTCTGGAACTTCCCACAGAAGACCACTGACCTCCCCTCACACACCCACTACCTTTTAAAGCTCCTGGGCCAATCACACGGCAGAAGTCAGCGAACTGTCAAGGGACACTTGTTACACACCTTTAACACGGACGTCTCCGGGACATTTTCCAGGATGGCACTTTCCAGCCTGCTTCTGAGCCTGGCTGCTCGGGCACTTACGTTTCTCATGGTCATGGTAATTTTGGGCTTTAATTATTTCTTTGAGCTTTTCTTTTTCCAGGGTGGAATGATTGTACAGCATACTACGCTGCTGACTCAATAAGAATTGAGTGCACAAGTTAGAATTTATTTAGGGTTAGGATATATATACATACATTCATAAATGCTTTAATTGGTGGTGAAGTTTCTGCAGTGTACAAGAAAGTTAATTCTGTTCATCTGGACGTAGTGTTTTCAGCTGGAGTGTAGTTGTCACGTCCGGTGTGGCAGACGTGTGGAGTTTGTAGAAAGGACCCAAAAGGCGGCAGCTCTGGTGCAGGTGAGTATTTATTTACAGGAGTGGGTAAAAACAGCAATGGTGGGTGAACATAAAACTGGAAAACCTAAACTGGGCAGAGCTAAGAAAACAAACCTGAACGAAGATGCAGGGAGGTCCGGGGAAATACATAGGGAGACCGAGGGGAAACAACACAGACGAACCAGCAACGACTAAGACAGAAGACACGACTTAAAAACACTCAAAGAACACAGGGAGATTACACACAGGTGGGGGACACAGCTGGGAGTGATTAACGTGACGAGACTAGGGAGGCAAACTGAAAACAGTGCTCGGACTTATATCCAACAATGATGAGACAAACTATAGGACAGAGGTGCAACAACTAGAGTCATGGTGCCACGACAATAACTTGGTCTTAAACACCAAAAAGACCAAGGAGATCATTGTAGATTTCCGGAAGAGGGGCCATAACAACCATCTGCCTCTCTTCATTGGCAGTGAGGCGGTGGAGAGGGTGAGCTGTTTTAAATTCTTGGGGGTAACTGTGACCGAGGACCTGTCCTGGGGCAACCATATCACCTCAGTTGTACGGAAGGCCCAACAGCGCCTCTACTACCTGAGGAGACTGCGGAGCGCACACATTCCCAGATCTCTGATGTTGAACTTCTACAACTGTGCCATCAGCAGCGTTCTGACGTATGGATTTCTAGTGTGGTTCCCCAGCTGCACCAAGGCCGATCAGCAAGCACTCCAGCGGGTGGTGAAGGAAGCTGGCAGAATTAGTGGAACAAGTCTGCCAGAGATCAGTAATATCTTCCCCACTCGCTGTCTGAGGAGGGTGCACAGTATCCTGCGGGACCAACATCACCCTGCGCGCCACATTTTCCATCTGCTGCCCTCAGGGAGAAGGTACAGGTCTATACAGGCCAGAACATCCAGACTGGCCAACAGCCTGTATCCACAGGCTGTGAGGCTCCTGAACTCTCTGCCCCCCTCTCACGGACAATAACCATATCCAACTTCTTAATAGCAATGAACTGGTCTGCATTGGTGCATCATATCTTTATTCTCTTCCCCCTCCTGCCCCCCCCCCCCCTTTCTTAAATAGATAACTATCATATCTGATATCATATCTCACAGTACAATAATATTGAATGGGTTGCATTGTTGTATTTTGTCATGTTTCTCAGGTCTTTGTCTGAATTTCTACGAACATTATTGCTAAGGATTGTCTTATTGCATTGGAGTCACACTGGGTTAAATATGTACACTTGGGTTTTAAGGGGTATTTATTATTTTCTTCTTTTTTTTTGGGTTGTATGGAAGCCCCAAACGCAATTTCATTGTTCTTGACAATGACAATAAATAAATAAATACTAAATACTAACACTCACATAAGACGCAGACCTTCAAAATAAAACAGGAAACACATACACGCAATGACACAACACACAAACTTCACACAGACTGGGGAACACATAGGAACATGAAAATAAAACCCAGAATAATAATAACTACTAAAACAAAACACGGAGTCACAAACTCCGGATCATGACAGTAGTGTATGTAGATATTTGAAGATGTTTGTATAATTTTGACCCACTGTGAAATTAATTTACACTTGTGAAGCCAGTTATATACTGCACAGTCTTTCCACCCCAGAGAAAGAAACGTTCAAAGAAATCATTAAAACATGAATTGACATTCATGCCAATGATTAATATATGTAAACATCTGACCACAAGTAGTTTGTATTTATGTATCCATACATTACTGTTCAAACTAAATGCAACTCAGCAGTAACTTAACATGCTGTGTAGCCATGCTAGCACCAATTTAACTATGATAATAATAAAACCTGCTGTGTGACAATGTAATCTGTTGAGCTCCTGACTTTTACAGAGTTAAAATCATTTGTGTTGCAATCATATTTTGCTATTTTTATTAATTTTCTCAATATCTTTTCAGGTTCTTTGGAAATGGGCTGGTAACAGCACGGGATCATGAGCAGTGGTACAAACAGCGACGCATCATGGACCCTGCGTTCAGCAGCCTGTGAGTTTCATAGTTGCCACATAAAGACACAACAGTCTGTATGATTAACCACTTGTCCAGGGTTGGAAACATCTCCCTTTTTTTTTTCTGTGTAACATTATCCTTTAATGAATTTCTGTGATGGTTTGTTGGGATGTCCTGGATGTGCTGCTTCTCCGTCTAAAGCTATCATACTTCCAGGTATCTGAGAGGTCTAATGGGAACCTTCAATGAGAGGGCAGAGAAACTGATGGATAAACTTGCAGAGCTTGCTGACAATAAAACAGAAGCTAATATGCTCCATCTTGTCAACTGTGTCACTCTGGATGTTATTAGTAAGGTATCATAGTCAGTTTTACAGATGCAACGTGGGGTTTTTTTGTTGTTTTTTTTCATAATTCTGATGAAGGCACAAGCTTTTACGTTTGTTTTAATTTACTGTTAAAAAGTTTCTAAGCGTGTTGTAAGTGTGAGTGCAGGTCCATCCGTGTCTTGATATTTCAGGTTGCCTTCGGGGTGGACTTGGACCTCTTGAAGAATAGTTCACCTTTCCCTAAAGCCATTGAGACATGTCTGAAAGGAATGGTTACCTATGTTAGAGACATATTTTTTGAGGTATTACTTCAGTGTTTGTTGTTATGAAGTATGTCTGCCAACAACATTGTTATCAGGATGCCAGGCTAAACCCTTCAGTCTGCCATTCCAGTACAATCCAAAGAACAGACGAAATGTTAATGAGGTGAGGGAAGCGTGCCGCCTGCTCCGTACAACTGGAGCCAAGTGGATCAGTGAGAGAAAGGCCGCCATGCAAAACGGTGACGAGGTCCCCAAAGACATCCTGACACAAATCATCAAAACTGCAAGCCAAGGTTGGAGTCCCCAAATTTCACATTAGACTAGACTAGAGCAATATTTTATTCTCTTTGTGACGAGACAAAGTGAATAGAACAAATGTGACCCACAGTTTTTGATGCCTTCTCAGTTCGGTGCATGTGGTTTGTAAGTAATGTTGGAAACCAGGAGAAGTTAAATATCGATGTATCTGTCCATTCTCTCCTCATTTCAGAGGAAAACATGACTGAAGAAGATGAAGAATTTATGCTGGACAATTTTGTGACATTTTTCATTGCAGGTGAGTCTCTGTTGTTTCAGCTTTGATGTGTGAAATGCAGCTGGAAGCTCCTTTGTAGCGTCAGACGAAGCTCACTGCACTGAAGAGTGTGTTTTATTTTCAATTTTACACAATGTGGCCACTGTTGTCTGTGAATTTGTATCCTGCTGCTGTGTGCTGCAGTTTAATGTTAATTGTAGAGCATCCTGATATCACCGTTCAAACACGTGTTCACTTAGCATGGACAAAACTGTCCTTTCTTATCCAGAGGGGCTGCATAATATCTGCACACACACACTGTGTCACACAACTCTAGTTCCTGTGTTACTGACAGAGATGGGCAGTAACGCGTTGCTTGTAATGCGTTACTGTAATCCGATTACTTTTTTCAAGTAACGAGTAAAGTAAGGGATTACTATTGCAAAAACGGTAATTAGATTACCGTTACTTTCCCGTAGGAACGCTGCGTTACTGCGTTACTAAAACCGTGATTTATTTTTTTTTGCGAGAATGTCTCATGACACTGACGTAAGCGAGTGCGACGTTCGTGGCAACAGCTGTGTGCATCAACAATGGATCATATATCGAGTGCAGAGAGAGTATGAGCGTGCAGCGTTTAAAGCGTGGAAGTACTGACCTTACTTTGAGTTTGATTCCATAAAAAGTGACAAAAACATTAGTGTGTGGGAAGAAAACTTCTTTTTACAGCGAAAAAAACCCCTAAACTTCCAAACAAGCACCGAGTGCGCAACGACGTAATGGGAAACTCACAGAGAAACTCGCGGATTCTTCCACTGACCGCTGCGGCCCACCTGCACCAGGGTAAACCTCCGCCTACCCCACTCCTGCTTTACAGGTGAAAATAGAGCAACAGGACCGCTGAGTCTTTGACTTTATTTATTTTCTGCTGTGTTTTACTTGCATCTATTTGAAAGACTGAGTGTAAACACAAATTATTTTATGTGCTGGAATGTGCAGAAAATAGGTTTAAATGTTAAACAAATTTCTTCCAGTCAGAGAATGTTGCAGATAATTAAATTTTTGCTTGATGCATAAAGTTAAAAGATTAAAACTAATAAAACAAGTTTTAAAAAGAGACTTTTCCATTTGATTACATTTTGTATGATGGATTATGTAGAAAAAGTAGAATTGGGCTGAAAGATCTATCACTTTATCACCTATTCAGGTTGCAAATCGTGTTTTTAAAAAGTAACTAAGTAACTAAGTAATTAATTACCTTTGAAAATAAGTAATCAGTAAAGTAACGGGATTACTTTTTTGGGGGAAGTAATCAGTAATTAGTTACTGATTACTTTTTTCAAGTAACTTGACCAACACTGGTTACTGACTGTTTGTCTCAAATTCCCCCCCCCCAAAAGAAAAAAATGTGTATATATATTTATTACTCTGTAAAAGATGCATGACAGACCTGACCACGTTTCAACACTTTTCAGCATTTCTTCTTTATTTCGGTTGTCATTTACAACTCGGATGCAGCTTTTAAGCTGTCAGCCAAACACACCAACAACAACTCACCCAAGACACCAGTCCAGACTTAAATGCAGTTGAGGTGTTATGAGCTGATGGCACTCAGGTGTGTCCGCCTTCCCCATAGCCGCGCCACAGACCACGCTCCGCCACATACTCTTTTCAAACTTTGTTTGTGACAAGGACGATAACATTTGCAAATGAATAAAATAGCAATCAAGAAAAAGAAACGTATGATTTATTTTTGTTACATGACGCATTATTGACAAACTGGCAACATTTTAGGCCAAGAAACAACAGCCAATCAACTGGGTTTTTGCATCATGGCGCTTGGAAGACATCCTGAAATACTAGAGAAGTAAGAAGTCAAACAGAACTCAACAATTTACACTTTCTGTTTACAATTTTCTATATTTTTGCATGAATATAACCTGAAACATGATCTGACTGAACCTATAAGGTCCTACAAGTAAAGAAGACTTAAACAAAAGTCTTTGAGATCTTCAGAAAGCTTCTTGCCGTGACACACTTGTTGTACAGTCAGTCTGATAGATCCAGTTCTTACAATCAGTGTGTGCCTCAGATCTGACTGTCAACCCGTTGTGTGAAAACAACTTCTTCTAATTTGATCCATCAAAATATCAAACATCAAAAATATTCCCAATCCTGAGATTATATAAATCTCAAGCCCACAGACATTTATGTAGATGTGCATTTTTCTCTATAAAAAATGTAGTTTTACATCTGTTTCTACATATTTACTCCTATGACCTGTGTTAACCTCTAAAGATGACTAAGGTAATATTTCTGCAGTTATAACTGTGTAATATATAGAGTGAATTTTTGGTTTTCTAAATTATATTTTTATTTCTTAGAGCAAAGAAAGAGGTCGATGATGTCATTGGGATGAAACGTGACATAAGCTATGACGACTTAGGAGAGCTGGTCTACCTGTCACAGGCAGTGATGCCGGTAACGCGTTGCTTAGTAACGCGTTACTCCGAATATGACCCCTTTTTCAGTAACGACTAATCTAACGCGTTACTATTTCCATAACAGTAGTCAGATTAAAGTTACTTGTCCAAACCACTGTGCGTTACTATTTTTTTTTAAGCAAAAAGATTTGGTTTTTTCTTTTCGTCTCAGCGGATGACAAACGCATACGTGTCGTGAAACGTCACATAAGCGACAGGTCACGTTTCCCGCTCACAAGCAGCCAGCGACGTAAAAAAGTGTAAACAACAATGGAGGGAGAGAGATGTTCGTTCTTTAGCTGGAAATATGGTCACTATTTTGAGTTTCTGTCAACTAAAGATTTAAATATTAAGGTTCGTTGTACACTCTGTGTTGGCGAAAAAGTGTTATCTACCTTCAAAAACACTACGTCAAACTTAAAGAAACATTTGGAGTCGCAGCACAGCACAGTCAAACTCACAGAGAGAGTCCCACCAAGTGGTCCGAAGCAGAGAGCCGTGACTTCCGCAGAAGGTCCTACACCCCCCAAACAACAAAAGTTGGACTTTGGTGCAAAACCAGTAAGTGATGAAGAATTGAAGAAGTTGGTCGCGCAGTATATTGTAGAAGAAATGCTACCTATAAACACTGTTGACTCGCCCTCGTTTCGTGCCATAATAAAAAAGATCCCTACTTCTGTTAATGCCGAGCTGCCTCACCGAACGACTTTTACTTCTTACTTGGAGAAGGAGTTTACAGAAATGGAGAGAAATTTGAAGGCCACACTGAATGAGATTGACTTTGTTTCAACTACTGCGGATATTTGGACTGCTAACAACAGAAGCTATATGGGAGTAACGCTCCACTGGATCAGTAGAACCACATTAGAGCGTCACAAGGTTGCATTAGCATGTAGGCGAATTCGTGGTAGACACACGTATGATGTCATTGGTACAGAAATCGAAAACATCCACTCCTCTTATGGATTACTCAACAAAGTAGTTGCAACAGTTACTGATAATGGATCCAACTTTGTTAAGGCGTTTCAAGTTTATCATCCTGTCACGGAGTCCGATGATGAGACGGAGGAGGAAGAGTCCAGCCCCAAAGACGATGATGTCACTTTTTCTGATCTGTCAGAAATCCTCTCGGCTGAGAATGAAAGTGATGGTCAGCTGTCTCTTCCCCCGCACCGCAGGTGTGCTTCGCACACCATCAACATAATTTGCACACGTGATGTGGAGAAACATTTAACAACCAATGCAGAGAGCAGGGCTGTGTATAGGAGCAGCACAGCAAAATGCACAGCTCTTTGGACCAAATCGAGTAGATCTACACTTGCATCAGAAACAGTGGAAGAAATCAGCAAAAGAAAGCTCCTAATACCAACATCCACAAGGTGGAATTCCTTTTTTGATGCTGTAAAGAGAATTGCAGAAATCCCCATGGGTGAGCTGAATACTCTGTGCACAAAGCTAGGACTGAAGTGCTTCAAAGATCAAGAATACCAGTTCCTGCATGAGTACTGCATGGCCATGAAACCTCTGACTGCAGCACTGGACATTTTACAAGGCGACTGTCCATATGGAACTTTACTACCAACACTTGAAGTTCTGATGCAGAAGACCCAGGCTGTGAAAGATGACCTCTCCAGGATGACTGCAGGCCTTCCAGATGCCATTGTACAGGTACGCTCTATCTTGAAATTAGTCAGATTTTTTGCTTCATACAATTCACAAACATGGAACAGAATATTAATTATCATTGAAAAATAAGATTAAAACAATTAAAATGTTTACAAGTAACCTAAAACAAAATTAATCCATAATACTGATCTCATATTAGGCATGGTTTGCAAATAATTCAATAACATAGGCATAAAAATATCAATTATGTTTTTTAGGCTATTCAGACTCGTTTCGCCGGTGTGCTGGATGACAAAGATGCCCTTCTTGCAGCTGCCAGTTGTCCAAAATTCAAACTCCGATGGCTGAGAGATGCAGGAAGGAGGGAGCGAGTAAAACAGCTTCTGACAGCAGAGTGTTGCACCACTGCTCCTCTGGCAAAAAACCCTGCCAGTGTGCCCAGTGCTACTACATCTAGCAGCCAAGGTGAGATGGACTTTTTCACTTTTGAGGCAGAGCCAGAGGAGGAGACCTATTCTGCAGAAAAAGAAGTCATGGACTACCTGATGTCAGGCTACGACCTTCAGATTCTGCATAAATTTTCAAGCATAAAGACAATTTTTTTAAAGTATAACACTCCAACCCCATCAAGTGCTCCTGTGGAGCGACTTTTTAGTCTGGGAGGTTTGGTGCTCACGCCTAAAAGAAATCGACTTTCTGACAAAAGGTTTGAGAAGCTTCTGTTAATGAGGTACAACCACTGGTTTACTCGCTCCACTCTACTGTTTCCCCCATAACATGCGATGACAACATATACTGAAAAAACAGAGAATGGGGAATCCAATTTAAATAACTATTTACAAGTAATTGAATTAAGTTTATCAAAGTCACTTAATAAACTTATTAAAGTTTTCAAGTTGATTAACTTAAAACAATTACCTGCAAGGAAGTAAGGCAATTTAAGTTGGACCTGCAGTCTCTTTTTTTTTTTTTTTCATAAGATTAGTCCAAAGTTACAAAAGCGGACAATAGTGCTTACATGTGGATGGTATAAAAAGTATCTTAAGGGAAGTCAAGAAAGACTCTTTGTTTGTTTGTTTGTTTTTTTATAAAAAGTATTTATGTTAAGTGAAGTAACAAGACTGTCTTTATTTTCATACAAACAAGTATTTCTGTCAGGAAAAAAGTTTTAAGTTCAACTTCAAATGTCAGGAGATATATTGTTGACATTACTGTTAAAATACACTTCCAATAAAGTGAGTATTGGCAAAATCGGTTGATGTTTTTATGTTGAGGCAGTGGGGAGTGTTATTGGCAGCTTCTGAAAGTAACTAATAAAGTAACTAGTAATCTAACTTAGTTACTTTAAAAAATAAAGTAATCAGTAAAGTAACTAAGTTACTTTTGGAAGGAGTAATCAGTAGTCCGTAATATATTACTTTTTCAAAGTAACTGTGGCAACACTGGTCACAGGTACATGTGGTAAATTTAGTTATTCATTTATTTATTTTAATAACTCACCCAAAGTGTGCACTTCTCATTGTAACCTTCCTTCAGGTGTTAAAAGAGACTCTAAGAATTTACCCCCCAGCTCCAGGCACGTCTCGTGATGTTGCTGAAGACATGGTGATTGACAGTATCCACATACCCGGGGGATTTAGCGTTGTTGTGAGTCATTTTCTTTTTAATATGTTTGTAAGTCTAAATGATAACTACATACTAAAGACAACAAATATATGAAGCAAGATATATGGAGTTATGTAGCGAAGAAAAAAAGATAATTAACTCTAAATATGTTTTATAGATTCCTGAAAGTAGCCACTGTTAACTTTGTTGACAGCGCTGTAAACTCTTGGCCTTCTCTCAATAAGCTTCATGATGTAGTCACCTGTTAGCTGATTGGTTCTCGCCATTATATGAATTCTAAGTAAAGAAAGTCTGTCAGTCAGTCCGGAAAATTGCTAAAACTTTGAATGTGTCCCCAAGTGCATTCACAGAAACCATCAAGCGCTACAATGAAACTGGCTCACTTGAGGAGCGCACCAGGAAAGACCAAGAGTCTCAATTTAGTATTCTAAATTGGAGGCACACTGAACCAGCATGGCTAACACAGCATCCTGCAGTGCCATGCCATCCCATCCAGTTTTTGTTTAGTTGGACCATCATTTATTTTTCAACAGGACAATGACCCCAAACACACCTCCAGGCTGTGTAAGGGCTGTTTGACCAAGAAGGAGAGGGATGGAGGGCTGCGTCAGATGGCCTGGCCTCCACAGTCACCTGACCAATGGAGATGGTTTGGGATGAGATGGACCGCAGAGTGAAGGCAAGAGAGTCAACAAGTGCTCAGCATCTCTGGGAACTCCTTCAAGACTGTTGGAAAAACATTTCAGGCGATGACTTCAAGAAGCTCATCGAGAGAATGCCAAGAGTGCAAAGGGTGGCTATTTGGAAGAATCTAAAATATAAAACATGTTTTGAGTTCTTTCGCACTTTTTTGTTTATTACATAATTCCATATGAGTTCATTCAAAGTTTTAATGCGTTCAGTGAAAATCTGCAATGTAAATACTCATGAAAAAAACAGAAAAAAACATTGAATAAGAAAAGTGTCCAAACCTTTGACTGGTAGTGTATGTATAAACTGTCACAAAGTTGTCAGAAAAACATAAAATTAATACTAGTCTTTTGTCTGGTCAAGTACCTAGGGAATTTAAGCATGCAGTCATACATCCTTTACTTAAGAAACCAGGCTTAGACAGTTCAGTCATATCAAATTTTAGACCCATCTCTAAGCTTCCCTTTCTTAGTAAGATTCTGGAAAGGATTGTTTATACTCAGTTGATGGACTACTTGAATGACTCTAAATTGTCAGAAATCTTTCAGTCCGGCTTTAAGCCATTCCACAGCACGGAGACAGCCCTCGTAAAAGTTATGAATGACATCCTGATAGCGACAGACCGTGGTAAATATGCAGTGCTGGTCTTGTTGGACATGACAGCTGCATTTGACACTGTGGATCACGATTTGCTGATCTCCCACTTACAGCACTGTGTGGGAATTACTGGTTCGGCACTTTTGTGGTTAAAGTCCTATCTTTTAAATAGGACATTTTGTGTTAAGTTGGGGTCGGCTTCATCCTCTGTGGCTTTGGGGTGTTCCACAGGGATCTATTCTTGGGCCGTTATTGTTTTCATTGTACCTCTTGCCTCTTGGCGCGATTTTCCGAAAGTATAAAGTGCCATTCCATCTATACGCAGATGACTGCCAGCTCTATTTACCTTTTAGTCATTCTGATAGTCTCCCAACTGGACCTCTGCTTGACTGCCTTACTGATGTCAAAGCATGGATGGCAAAAAACTTTTTAAATTTTAATGATCGGAAGACAGAAGCAATTTTATTTGGCCCAAATCGTTCTTCTCATACTCTGGATGTTGATCTTGCAGCTTTGACTTCCCAACTAAAGAGTTCGATCACAAATCTCGGAGTTAAAATTGATTCTGCACTCACCTTTGATGACCATGTAAACGGGGTGGTAAAATCAGCATTTTATCACCTCAGACGTTTATCAAAGGTTAAGCCCTTTCTTTCCAAGCGTGACTTGGAAAGCGTTATTCATGCCTTTATTACCTCACGTTTAGATTATTGTAATTCTCTTTTAACAGGGGTTGGGCAGGGCACTTTGTCACGCTTGCAATTAGTGCAAAATGCTGCGGCACGATTTTTAACTGGCAGAAGAAAATTTGATCACATCACTCCGATTTTGGCCTCTTTACACTGGCTTCCAATTGAATTCAGGATCCGTTTTAAAGTCCTTTTATTGGCTTTTAAATCTCTAAATGGTCTGGCACCTGTTTATTTGTCTGACTTGTTGAAGCCCCACGTCCCCACTCGTTCCCTTCGGTCAGCTGAGCAGTTGCTGCTTTCGGTCCCAAAGTCACGGCTGAAACTTAGAGGAGACCGAGCGTTCTCTGTTGCCGCGCCGATGCTTTGGAATAACCTTCCTCTCCATATTAGACAGGCTGCATCAGTGCCAGTTTTTAAGTCTTTATTAAAAACCTATTTTTATTCCCTGGCTTTTAACTCCGTGGGTAACTGACATTTTTATTGTTTTTTAACTTTATTGCTATGTTTGGTTTTATTATTATGTGCATATTAGTAGTGTACAGCACTTTGGTCTACCAGGTGTGTTTTTAAAGTGCTATATAAATAAATAAATGATGATGATGATGATAAAAAATGAGGTCTTATTCAAGCAATTACAAATACATTTATGGTTAAAATGTAAAATTAAATCTTCTCATATTTAGTTCAACTCCTATGTGAGCGGGAGACTGGAGAGATTCTTCAAGGATCCACTGAGATTTGATCCAGAGAGATTTCACCCAGATGCTCCCAAGTAAGAAACACACTGTTTCACCATGCTGAAACAGTGTGTTTAATGTTTAAACATAATGTTTAAACATTAAACATTATGTTTAATATTTGCACACACTTTATTATCTCAGACTAAATGAGTGAAACGGTTCACAGTAACTGAGGCTGTCTCTCGTCTGTTCAACAAGGCCTTATTACTGCTACTACCCCTTTGCCCTCGGTCCTCGCTCGTGTCTGGGACAGAACTTTGCTCAGGTGAGGATGACAGCGTAAGTCAACATGAAGACCCGCTCACCTATAAACACACTGACTCATCTCTGTGGGCGCTGTTGTGTTTTTTAGATGGAGGCTAAAGTGGTGATGGCCAAACTGCTCCAGAGGTTTGACTTCACTCTCGTCCCGGGACAGACCTTTGACATCCTGGATGCTGGCACACTCAGACCAAAGAGTGAAGTGTTGTGCACTTTGAGTCACAGGGATTACAAAAATAAAGGATCTTAAAGGACTTTACATAAAAAGTGGTCTATTTTTGGTCCCTGAGATATATTAATATAGGGAAAAAGAAAGTACAGCTTCAACACTATGTCTCAGTTTTGCTACATGATTTAGAAATGCTTCTTTAGTAACTGAAATCAGCACAACTCTTTGAGTCTAAATTGTAGAAATAAATGTGTAAGAAGATCCTTGTCAAGAACAGAATGGATTTTCTCTTTTTAAAATTTTATTTTACTGAGGACTTTTTGTTTTTGTTGCTGTTTTTGTTTTTACAATAACAAAAACCCTAAACTTTCTGTAGTAGATGTTGAAAAATAGAAACTTTTCTGTCCTTAAATTGTTTACTTACTACTGAATTTCATTGCCGTAATATTAATGGCCGTGGGCCAATTTGGCCCCCGGGCCTCATGTTTGACACCTCTGGTTTAAAGGGTAAAACTGATTTGATTTTTATTCCTGTCTAAAACTTGTGATTTAAAAAAAAAAAAAAAGAATTTAAAGAAAAAATTGTGTCATGTATGAACTACACTGTAAATTCATATGAAATGAATGTAATCATGCTTATGTCTTCATTATGATAATATATATGGTAACATCATGGGGAGTGCTGGTATAATAACGTTTGCACTTAGCATTTTAATCTTGCACAAAATCATCACATAGTTTGATGTGACTTTTTTTAATAACCAGTGAGCAAAGGAACCTTTTGTGCCTGCATAGCATCCAAGATTTTCATAAAAGTGCTGCATGTTATGAAAATGAAAATAAATTTTGAGATCCCACAGAATTTTTTTTTGTTTAAGTCTGCATGCTTCCAAGATGCTGTGCCATCCTGCTACAAATCACATCATCCCAGCGCCAAAGAAACCCTCAGTCACCTGCTTAAGTGACTATAGCCTTGACATGATGACACGATTGTTCCACAGATTTTTGTATACTGTGAATACAACAGCCGTGGGTCTGATCCAGGACAGCGATGAGAGATAGTGGAGCTTTTCACAGTGTGGATCAGCAACAACAACTTTCTCCTGAATGTGAATGAAACCAAGAAACTGGTGACTGACTACAGGAAGAAACCCCTCGTTCAGACTGCTCTACATCAACGACACCGCAGCAGAGAGCATGGAGCACATGAACTTCCTGGGAGTTGATGTGATGTATGGTCTGTCCCTGCACACCACCTCACTGATCAAGAAAGGCTGAAAAGGTCACATCTGAGTCCAGATGTTCTCACCACCTCCTAAAGAGGCACCGCTGAGAGTGTGCTGACAAGCAGCATATCTCTAGCATGAGAACGAGGACAAGTGGAGCCACCCTGCCATCTATTTAGGGCCTGGCCCAACAACGCTGCAAAAACCTTATCAGGGACACCTCACACCCCGACCACGGTCTGTTCTCACTCCTGCTTTCAGGCAGACAGTAACGTAGAGGTGCAGGTCATTGCAGTTCTGTGGAAGCTTCTTTGCAACCACCATCAGACTGTTGCACAGCTCAAACAGCTGCTATTTTGTAGATTATTATACTCTACAAATCTGTCAAGAAGGAATTTCCAGTGCAATCAGCTCATCGGCTCTCTTGTGCAATAATTGAATCATTTTTATTTGTGTTTTCAAATATGCAGCACTGTTTTTTGTTATTTTACATTTATTTATGTCTCACACTTGCCTCTTTTTAAACATTGCAATGAGGTTTTTTGTGTTTTTATTTGAGCTCATGCCACATATTTTTGTTCTGCATCGCTTTCCTGAGGTAGTGCTGAATGACAGTAAAATGAGTTTTGAACCCTGAATCCCTCTGAGTCAGTCTTGAGACCCCTGAAGTAACCAGCGTGATGGAGAACTGCTACTTTTCTTCTTCTTCTTTTTTTTTAACTTGGCCTAAACTATAAACAAGTACTTTGATGGTGGGTTTCTGGGCAAAGGCTGAGGGAATGGAGAGACTTGCAGAAGGAATGAGAGAAATGGAGAGGACCAGGGGTGCAAAAAATAAAATGAAAACTGTAAATGCTATAATTTTCTACTTTTTTAGGCAGGCATGTATGCGCTTTTCTTAAATTGATATATTCCTTTTAACAGGATGAGCTAGATGACGTCACACAGGTTAAGAACACGCTCCATCAGGCCATGGAAAAACACTATTATCTACAGTTGTCGGCCCAGTGGGAAGCACACATTGTGAGAATGGCTCATTTCAAATGCATTTACTGCTGTGTTGCAGGAGCATGCCCTAGTGTAGTGACGAGGACCCTAAAACTAGAGAAAAGTCAGTCAGGAAAGATGAGGAGAGAGAAATGGACTGTATCCTTCACCCATTGTGGGGGTTGTCTTTCTGTTGCCTCTCCAGCGCACCTGTTCCCACTTCCATTTATTCCATAGCAGGTGACATGGAGACACAATCAGAGGTGCAGTACTATTTGTTTGAGCACCAGAGCACAGCTATTGTTGGAGCTGAGAGGAAGAAGAAGTAATTTGACAGCTTTGATCATTCGGTGTGTCTCTGTACACTGTCCTGCTTGAAGTGTGCTTTAGCAAGGAATTAATTAGAGTACATGTTTAAATATCCTACTTCCTCATTTTGAGGGAAAAAAAGTGGTTTCTATTTTCTGAATGAGTGATTTATATCCTTGAAAGTTACCTGACCTTGTGCCACAGTGCAATGATCAAGTGTTGCATTAACTGCTAGTCTTGGAGTGCTTGATGAACAGCTCATTGTTTACGCAGCAGTGGGTGGATCTGCATGTTTGATTTTGGCACAGATTTTACGCTGGATGCCCTTCTTGACACAACCTTCCTACTAAGAGTACATCAGCTTGTGACCCCCTGAGGCCCCTTTGTGTCGCCTTGTGGGACCTTTTGCGGCGTTATCTGCAGCGGACTTCCTAACAGAAAGGACAACCATCAGGATGGCAGTTTTCAGCACACTTCTGACTTTGGCACTTCAGGCTCTTACATTTCTCTTCTTTCTGCTTATCGTTGCGTTTCTTGCATACTGCTTGTACGTAAAACACATTCATATGAAATATGACCACGTACCCGGCCCACCGAGGGACAGGTAGGTAAAGTTGTTGGGTAAAACACTTGTGCTGACATTATGTGCGACTGATCTTGTTAATTTAAAGCTCTTCTCCCCAGTTTTCTCCTCGGACATTCACCAACGTTTTCAAGGATATTAAAAAATGGTGGAAATGTACATGAACAATTCCTAGAGTGGTAAGTTAAGTACAAACTATGTTTTTGTGCAGTTGAAAATAGCATTTCAGTGTCAATGATGTTTAAGTGTATCATTTAAATGACAGCATGTCGTTTACAGGGCAGAGGAGTATGGGCCTGTGTGCAGGATAAATGCTCTTCATTATGTTCTAGTGTCTGTGTCATATCCAGAAGCAACAAAGGTAAATCCCTCAGTTAACTTCAGAGTGTGAAATAATGAAGTTTGTTTTGTATCAAAAAGCATAACTCTCGATAAAATTGGCACGAAGTCCTCTTTCTGTTAAATGCTTTTCTGTCGTTTTGCTTCTGGCTTCAGGTAATCTTGATGTCCTCAAAGTACTCCAAGGATGCATTTTCTTACAAGAGACTTTCCAACCTGTTTGGTCAGAGGTAACACTGACTTATCAGTCTGCTTCATTCGCTTTTAATTTTTATAAGGATGCACTAATTCAAAAGCAGAGTTAGTAATAAAGACCTGGGTTTAAATCCAACATCTGTCCCGGCCTTTCTGCGTGGGGGTTGCATGTTCTCCATGTGTTTGCTTGGGTTCTGTCTGAGCACAGGTTAGATTAACAGGATGGTGACCTGTCCAGGGTAAATAACACGCTAACCCCCCCCCCCCCCCCCCCCCCCCCCACCACCACACGCACTTTTTTGAGTTTGGTAAGGCTGATATGAGCAGATACCAGTGTGCGACTTGCGTTCATTTACCAATATTTAGTGGTAGACGTGAGCTTTGTGATGCTGTGGTTCAATTCCTTTTACTAAGATTAAAACGGATATAATACTATCCTGTAATCTCAGTTTAACAAAGTAAAAATCAGCTGACAAATCCAAACTGTTTAAACCCTTATTTTTTTTCAAATTTGTGAAAAAGTATTTTGTCAACTGTCTTCTTTGAAGGCTCTTAGGCAATGGGCTGGTAACAGCACGGGATCATGAGCAGTGGTACAAACAGCGCCGCATCATGGACCCTGCGTTCAGCAGCCTGTGAGTTTCAGTTATCACAAAAACACACAACGGTCTCCTTGATTAACCACTTGTTCAGGGTTGGAAACATTTCCCTTTTTTCTGTTGAACATTATCCTTTAATGAATTTCTGTGATGGTTTGTTGGGATGTCCTGGATGTGCTGCTTCTCTGTCTAAAGCTATCATTACTTCCAGGTATCTGAGAGGTCTAATGGGAACCTTCAATGAGAGGGCAGAGAAACTGATGGATAAACTTGCAGAGCTTGCTGACAATAAAACAGAAGCTAATATGCTCCATCTTGTCAACTGTGTCACTCTGGATGTTATTGCTAAGGTTTTATATTACAGTCAATTTTACAGTTTCTACAGGGTGAGTGTGTGTATACTTATATATTTTTTCTTGATAAATTTCAGGTTGCCTTTGGGGTGGACTTGGACCTCTTGAAGAATAGTTCACCTTTCCCTAAAGCCATTGAGACATGTCTGAAAGGAATGGTTACCTATATTAGAGACATATTTTTTGAGGTATTTGAGATGTAGATTCTTTTTTGTTTAGTATGAAGTATGTTTGACAAAAGCCTTGTTAACAGTGTGACATGTTAAATTGTTCAATCTGCAATTCCAGTTCAATCCAAAGAACAGATCATATATTAATGAGGTGAGGGAAGCGTGCCGCCTGCTCCGTACAACTGGAGCTCAGTGGATCCACGAGAGGAAGATCGCCATTGAAAACGGTGACGAGGTTCCCAAGGACATCCTGACACAAATCATCAAAACTGCCAACCAAGGTTGTAGCCCCTAAATCTGACATTTGATTAGACTGGATAAGAGCGATATTATAGATTCTTTGTGGTGGGAAAGAACAGATTTTAAACTGCTATCAATATTACACAAAGAGTAAAGAAATACAATGAAGATGAATGAAAAGACATCGCATTGTCAGCGTGAGGGACGGCGCCATGCTGCATGGCAGCCTGCTGCAGTAGCTCTTGTGTTTTTGTTTGTTTGCTTAATCACTTACTCAGTTATTCTTAATTCTTAGTAAGTTTACTAGTAGTAGTATTTCAGCTGCTGGAACAAAAGAATCTCTAAAATATGCAATAAATTAAATATTTATCATCCTACCATCGTATTAGCCATGGAGGTTTTTGTTTATGAATGGAGGCAGAATATAAATACCTGACTGATAATTTTAAAATGCGGGGTAAGTACAGGACAGACAAAGAAATCAAATATTAATTAACATGTCAATGTTCTTATTTCAGAGAAAAGCATGACTGAGGAAGATGACCAGTTTATGTTGGACAATTTGGTGACATTCATCATTGCTGGTGAGTTTCTATTTCAGCTTTAATGTTTAAAATGCTGTGTGACAGACCCGTCCCTCCTCCAGTGACGGGCTCCTGCAGCTCGCATAGTTACGTCATGGTCACAATCTTTAGTGTGAATTTTTATATAATTGTATTTATTGGCAAGTTTTGCTCCAGTTATTCACAACATGCATATAATGCACACGAACATAAATTACTGACTAAATGAGCTGTGTACATTACAAAAGACTGTATATAAAAGATGGAAATTCAAGGAAGCGTTGTCATTCTCATCGCATGTTTACATTAGTTGCAACGATTTTATGTACCCACGGTCCCGGTTTTCCATTAACAAGTAATAAAATGGTATCAAATACTAGTAAACTATACAAGTAAGAGAAGTGCAGCAACCTGAGTAACAGTATGGAGTATAGATATAAATATTTTAGCAGCAAAGTATCCGTAGTGATTAAGGCGCTACAGTTGCAGTTTCTCGTCCATTATGTACCGAGAAGTCTCACAGCTTCTGGAATGAAGCCTGTTCTCAGTCTGGAGGTTTTGCATGTAATGCTCCTCAGCCTCCTGCCTGAGGGAGTGGGACAAAGAGTGTGCTGGGTGAGTGGGGTCCTTCATGATACAGGTGCCCCTCTTCCTGCATCAGGTGTATATTTCTGTGATGGTTGGTAGGCTGCCTCTGACAACTCTGTGCAGCCTTCACCTCCCTCTGTAGTTTTCCTCTCTGCCACAGTGCAGTTTCTGTGCCACACGTTGATGCCGGAGCACAGAACACTCTCCACCGCACTTCTGTAAAAGGAGATGTGGACTGAGCTCAAGTCTCTCACACCTCAACCGCCTCAGGAAGCAGAGCCTCTGGTGTGCCTTCCTGATCAGACAGGAAGTGTTGTTTTTCCAGGTGCATACCCAGGTACTTGTAGCTGAGTACTGAGTACTACTTCAACTGTAGTACACAGTACACACACACACACACACACACACAGGTCCCTCCTGAAGTCCACAATAATGTCCTTGGTGGTCTTCCCATTTAAGCAGAGTGTTTTTCCTGCACCAATCCTCCAAGTGCTCCACCTCCTTCCTGTTGCCAGTCTCATCGTTGTTTGTGATGCATCCGCAAACCTTAGTTTGACAGCCAGGGTGGTTTGGTGAGCAGTCATATGTAAGAATCGTGAACAGGAGGAGTCCTAGCACACAGCCCTGAGGGGAGCCAGTGCTGAGGAGCATGGAAGATGAGGAGACATTGTGGATCCTCACAGACTGCGGCCTGTTGGTCATGAAGTCCAGAACCCAGTTGGTCCATAAAGACTAATAGTCTCTAGGTCTCAAAAGTGACAAATGTATTGCAGTGCCTTAAAGCTACATTGTTTATGTTGTCTTTGTATAGACATGTATTTATGGTGTCTTTGGTCTTTTCCTCATGAATGTCCAGTGTTCTTGTTTACGCTGACTGACCTCTAGTTTCAAAACTGCTAAGCAATTGAAAAACAGCAGCGTGCTTCATATATAGTTTGTTGGAACTGCTTTCACTTGATTTTTTCAATCAAAAGATTTGTGTCGATATTAAGAATACAAACGCTCGGGTGAGTTGGTTCATTTTAAGGTGGTATTGTGATTCGATTTTAAAGCATTTGTGCTATTTCAGGCCAAGAAACGACAGCCAATCAGCTGGCGTTTTGCATCATGGAACTCGGAAGACATCCTGATATACTGGAAAGGTAAGAACTCAAAATATAGCAGACATCAGTTTCCATTAGAACAAGTGAACTTTGGTTTCTTATGGAGTTTTCTCATTTCTCAGAGCGAAGAAAGAAGTGGACGATGTTATTGGGATGAAACGTGAAATAAGCTACGATGACCTGGGCAAGTTGGTCTACCTGTCACAGGTACATGTGGCAATTTGAAAATTGTGGTAATGTTTTTAGTGTGAATCCATGAGATTAAAAATCAAAGTTTGTCAACTAACAATCAAAGGCTGCATCTCGTGTGTTATGACACAAGACCAGTTTACAGGCAGGGATAGCTCAGTAGTCAGTGGCTGCCCACTGCTTCACTGGGTTAAATGCAGACTAACACATACACATTACACGTATTCCTTGTAATCTTCCCCCAGGTGTTAAAAGAGACTCTGAGAATGTACCCCACAGCTCCGGGCACATCTCGTCATATTGCTGAAGACATGGTGATTGATGGGATCCACATACCTGGAGGATTTGTTGCTCTTGTAAGTTGTGAAGATTTTAAATATGTTTTAATACCTTTTGGTTTGAAGATGGGTGTGTGTATGCTTCTAATCATTTACTCAAACAGAACCCAAACAGCCCCCCCACCAGCTTAAGTCCTTTAAAAAAAAAAAGTTACCTGGAATCGAGAAATAATAAACTGTTCTAATGTTTAGTTCAGCTCCTATGCGAGTGGGAGACTGGAGAGATTCTTCAAGGATCCACTGAGATTTGATCCAGACAGATTTCACCCAGATGCTCCCAAGTAAGAAACACACTGTTTCACCATGCTGACATGTTTTATTCTTGTTTTCGGTCATTATTACCTAATGAGAAAAATGGTTCACAGTAACTGAGGCTGTCTCTTGTCTGTTCAACAAGGCCTTATTACTGCTACTACCCTTTTTCCCTCGGTCCTCGTGCGTGCCTAGGAAAGAACTTTGCTCAGGTGAGAATGGCTAAATAATGTGAAGACCCGCTCACCTATAAACACACTGACTCATCTCTGTGGGCGCTGTTGTGTTTTTTAGATGGAGGCTAAAGTGGTGATGGCCAAACTGCTCCAGAGGTTTGACTTCACTCTCGTCCCGGGACAGACCTTTGACATCCTGGATGCTGGCACACTCAGACCAAAGAGTGGAGTGTTGTGCACTTTGATTCACAGGGATTAAAAAAAAAATAAAATAAGGCAACATCACACAAGTGGTAGTAGACCATAGAAGAAAAATGGGTTACTCTTTACTAATGTAAACAAAAACAAATCTAAAAGCATTAATGTGATTGTAATTTGATATAATAAATCTATTTTTATTATAATAATAAATAAAAAAAACGATAATGAATACAGTTTTATATCTTTTTGATGATCACTGACTTTAATATTCTCTTTACTTTAATGTAGCTCTGTCATTGCTTTTTCATGACTACAACAGGACTTTTAATGCCTGTAACATTAACTCATGATGCTGCCAGCAGTGACACGGGCACCAGCAAAACCAGCCCTTTAAAACCTGAACCATGAAATAACTGCCAGAAATCATTATTTTTCTGATAATGGAGTGTATGTTGAACCTTTAGACTACATGTATTAAAAAATATTTATATATAAAATTATAATCTGCACATGTGTTTAAATTGTATCACATTTGCTACATTAGCCATATTTTTGCAACTTAGTCATTAAAAACTTGTCATGCAATTTGTATCATTTTTTTGAGGGTAAATAAAGGTCACACAAATAAAACTCACAAAACCACATGTATCAAATACGATACGCTTAGCTTTAAAGGGACTGGGATCGATGAGGAGTGCATTGCAGAGGTCCAGCTGAAAAGCCAGGTTTTCTTGTTGCAGCTCCAGTGAACCTCTTGTTGCTTTATTTGCACCAAAGCAGCTGAACTGGAAGCACTATGGTTTCTGCTTCCTAACATATCGATATTCCTGAAGTTTAAGTGGGATACTGTGATGGAGTGTCGTGTTAATGATCTGAACTGCGTAGGCTACTTCAGTCTGAAGAGTCACTGATAACAGGCTCGCTGCTTTTATCTGGCCGTGGACTTTCTAACTGAAAGGACAACCAGCTTTAACACGGACGTCTCCGGGACATTTTCCAGGATGGCACTTTCCAGCCTGCTTCTGAGCCTGGCTGCTCGGGCACTTACGTTTCTCTTCTTTCTGCTCGTCATTGCGTTTCTTGGCTACTGCTTGTACATTAAATATATTCATATGAAGTATGACCACATCCCCGGGCCGCCGAGGGACAGGTAGGAAAGGTCGTCGGCTGAAGCAGTTATGCGGACGTTACTTGAGAGTAACTCGCTGTTTCCTCCTCAGTTTTTTCTTCGGACACTCACCAACGATGTTGAAGGCGATGAAAAATCACGGATTTATACACGACAGATTTCTGGAGTGGTAAGTTTAGCGCAAACAAAGTTTTTATACAGAAAACACGTCAAACCATTAAGCTAACACAATATGTAGGTCAGTGTTTGGGACTGCTGCCAGCCAATGCTAGCTAGCCTAGCTGTATTGAACTGACGCAGTTTCCTTTTTCACAGCATATTTTGCCGCTAATTGCCTGTTAATTTCTGCCTATATAACAAATACATTGCAGTTCTTACTGTACTCTTTGTATTACAGTATTAATATCATTCGCCTTTAAAAGATCTAATTAAGATGTCACCTGCAGGGCCGAGAAGTATGGACCTGTTTACAGGTTAAATGTGCTTCACTACGTTTCACTGTGTACGTACTGTCCAGAGGCCACCAAGGTAAACACTTGTCACCTGACTGTTTTCACATCAGTACACAGGTGTCATTAATAAAGGGTCTATTTCTGTAAATCTGTGAATTATTGTGATTAGCAGTACCTGTGTATCTCTGCTGTTTCAGTTTAAAATGACTACAGTGCAACAAACCTGTTGTGTGTGAAAGTGCACCCATCAATCCTGTTGGCAGAGGTCCCTGCTAATAAACAGTGCCAGCTACTGGCCTTTTGGGGACTTGTTCACATTTAAAGCCCTCTTCTTCTTCTTCTTCTTCTTCTTCTTCGTCACACTTTTGTGTCATTTTGTTTCTGGTTTCAGGAAATCCTGATGTCCCCAAAATACCTTAAACAGAAGTCTGTCTATAAAAGACTCTTCAACCTGTTTGGTCAAAGGTGATGTATCAGATTATCTGAGTCACTTTATTGTAGTTGTGTGTACATACCTTATTAGTCACAATGAATAGAACTTGATAGTATTACCATGTTGTGATACTTTCCTTGTGTCACATCTTAGCATTTTATTTAACTCCTGACCTCAGTGATCATATTATAGGAGCCATGTACGAATTTATGATGATGACATTTTCATGCTGTCTATCGTAATTTTTAACAGTGATGTTTGCAGGGTTGTTGTTTTGAAACTCATTGCATAATACTTTTGTGGTTGGTTGGGACAGTGATTGCCAGTATCAGGCACCTGCCTGGCAGGAGAGAGGGTGAATGTGTTGCTATAATTTGTTTAATGTTTTTATTATTTCTTTATTGTCACTGAGTTTTGGATTCTTTTGCCCCTCAGCGACTTTTAGTTTGTTCTTGAAGTCACTTCACAGATTTTTTTTTTTTTTTAAATCATTGTCTTAACTGTCTTCAAGGTTTTTAGGTGATGGTCTGGTAACAGCACGGGATCATGAGCGGTGGTACAAACAGCGACGCATCATGGACCCTGCGTTCAGCAGCCTGTGAGTTATGAAATTATACATCCTAATCCTTTAGTCGCTGTTCCTCTGTCTCAAACTTTTGTTTTTTCCAGGTATCTGAGAGGTCTAATGGGAACCTTCAATGAGACAGCAGAGAAACTGATGGATAAACTTGCAGAGCTTGCTGACAGTAAAACAGAAGCTAATATGCTCCATCTCATCAACTGTGTCACCCTGGATGTTATTACTAAGGTTTTTAGAGCTTCCTTAACATGCTGTTTTTTTTCTTAATACTGAAGAATAAAAAATATGTTTATTCTAACTTTTCTAACTTTTTATAAAGGCTACAATCATGTTCTAAGCGTGAGTGAATTGCTGTGCATGTCAGGCAGGTTGCCTTCGGGGTGGACTTGGACCTCTTGAAGAATAGTTCACCTTTCCCTAAAGCCATTGAGACATGTCTGAAAGGAATGGTTACCTACCTTAGAGACATATTTTTTGAGGTATTACTTCAGCGTTTGTTGTTATGAAGTATGTCTGCCAACAACATTGTTATCAGGATGCCAGGCTAAACCCTTCAGTCTGCCATTCCAGTACAATCCAAAGAACAGACGAAATGTTAATGAGGTGAGGGAAGCGTGCCGCCTGCTCCGTACAACTGGAGCCAAGTGGATCAGTGAGAGAAAGGCCGCCATGCAAAACGGTGATGAGGTCCCCAAAGACATCCTGACACAAATCATCAAAACTGCAAGCCAAGGTTGGAGTTCCCAAATTTCACATTAGACTAGACTAGAGCAATATTTTATTCTCTTTGTGACGAGACAAAGTGAATAGAACAAATGTGACCCACAGTTTTTGATGCCTTCTCAGTTCGGTGCATGTGGTTTGTAAGTAATGTTGGAAACCAGGAGAAGTTAAATATCGATGTATCTGTCCATTCTCTCCTCATTTCAGAGGAAAACATGACTGAAGAAGATGAAGAATTTATGCTGGACAATTTTGTGACATTTTTCATTGCAGGTGAGTCTCTGTTGTTTCAGCTTTGATGTGTGAAATGCAGCTGGAAGCTCCTTTGTAGCGTCAGACGAAGCTCACTGCACTGAAGAGTGTGTTTTATTTTCAATTTTACACAATGTGGCCACTGTTGTCTGTGAATTGTTGTCACGTGTTCACTTAGCATGGACAAAACTGTCCTTTCTTATCCAGAGGGGCTGCATAATATCTGCACACACACACTGTGTCACACAACTCTAGTTCCTGTGTTACTGACTGTTTGTCCATCCATCCATCCATCTTCATCCGCTTTGTCCGGGGCCGGGTCGCGGGGGCAGCAGCCTAAGCAAAGAGGCCCAGACCTCCCTCTCCCCAGCCACCTCCTCCAGCTTGTCCGGGGGAATACCAAGGCGTTCCCAGGCCAGCCGAGAGATATAATCTCTCCAGCGTGTCCTGGGTCTGCCCCGGGGCCTCCTCCCGGTGGGACATGCCTGGAACACCTCACCCAGGAGACGCCCAGGGGGCATCCTTGTCAGATGCCCGAACCACCTCAGCTGGCTCCTTTCGATGTGGAGCAGCAGCTGCTCTACTCTGAGCCCCTCCCGGATGGCCGAACTTCTCACCCTATCTCTAAGGGAGAGGCCAGCCACCCTTCGGAGGAAGCTCATTTCTGCCGCTTGTATCCGCGATCTCGTTCTTTCGGTCACTACCCACAGCTCGTGGCCATAGGTGAGGGTAGGGACGTAGATCGACCGGTAAATTGAGAGCTTCGCTTTTACACTCAGCTCCCTCTTCACCACGACGGACCGGTGCAGCGTCCGCATTACTGCAGCCGCAGCCCCAATCCGTCTGTCGATCTCCGGCTCCCTTCTCCCATCACTCATGAACAAGACTCCAAGATACTTGAACTCCTCCACTTGGGGCAGGAACTCATCCCCGACCCGGAGTAGACACTCCACCCTTTTCCGGCTGAGAACCATGGCCTCAGATTTGGAGGTGCTGATCCTCATTCCCGCTGCTTCACACTCGGCTGCGAACCGTTCCAGTGCGAGCTGGAGGCCTTCACCCGATGAAGCCAACAGAACCACATCATCTGCAAAAATCAGAGATGAGATTCTGAGGCCACCAAAGCGAAAGCCCTCCGCCACTTGGCTGCGCCTAGAAATCCTGTCCATAAAAATTATGAACAGAACCAGAGACAAAGGGCAGCCCTGGCGAAGCCCATCACCCACCGGGAACGAGTCCGACTTATTGCCGGCAATGCGAACCAAGCTCTTGCAACGGTTGTATAGGGATCGAATGGCCCGTAGCAATGGGCCAGACACCCCATATTCCCGCAACACCTCCCACAGGACACCCCGAGGGACACGGTCGAATGCCTTCTCCAAGTCCACAAAACACATGTAGACTGGTTGGGCAAACTCCCATGCACCCTCAAGTATCCTGGAGAGGATAAAGAGCTGGTCCAGTGTTCCGCGACCAGGACGAAAACCGCATTGTTCCTCCTGTATCCGAGGTTTGACTAACGGACGAACTCTCCTTTCCAGCACCCTGGCATAGACTTTCCCAGGGAGGCTGAGGAGTGTGATCCCCCTGTAGTTGGAACACACCCTCCGGTCCCCTTTCTTAAAGATGGGGACCACCACCCCGGTCTGCCAGTCCACAGGTACTGCCCCTGATCTCCACGCAACATTGCAGAGGCGTGTCAACCAGGACAGCCCTACAACGTCCAGAGCCTTCAGGAACTCGGGGCGGACCTCATCAACACCAGGGGCTCTGCCACCAAGGAGTTGTTTAACTGCCTCAGTGACCTCGCCCCCGGAAATTGGCGGGTCATTCCCCTCATCCCCAGACTCTGCTTCCTCCTCGGAAGACGTGTCAGTGGGATTAAGGAGGTCCTCGAAGTATTCCTTCCACCGCCTGACAATTTTCTCAGTCGACGTCAGCAGCGCTCCGCCAGCACTATACACAGTGCAGGTAGAGCACCGCTTTCCCCTCCTGAGACGTCTGACGGTTTGCCAGAATCTCTTCGAGGCAGTCCGAAAGTCTTTTTCCATGGCCTCTCCAAACTCCTCCCACACCCGAGTTTTTGCTTCAGCCACTGCCCGAGCCGCATTCCGCTTGGCCTGTCGATACCTGTCGGCTGCCTCCGGAGTCCCACAGGCTAACCAAGCCCGATAGGACTCCTTCTTCAGCCTGGTGGCTCCCTTCACCTCTGGTGTCCACCATTTGGTTCGGGGATTACCACCACGGCAAGCACCCACCACCTTGCGGCCGCAGCTCAATGCAGCAGCTTCGGCAATGGAGACGCTGAACATGGTCCATTCGGACTCAATGTCCCCGGTCTCCCTCGGAATGCTGTTGAAGCTCTGCCGGAGGTGTGCGTTGAAGATCTCGCGGACTGGGGCCTCTGCTAGACGTTCCCAGCACACCCTCACTACGCGTTTAGGTGCACCAGGTCTGTCCAGCGTCCTCCCCCGCCACCTGATCCAACTCACCACCAGGTGGTGATCAGTTGACAGCTCAGCCCCTCTCTTTACCTGAGTGTCCAGAACATATGGTCGCAGGTCTGCTGATACGATTACAAAATCGACCTACGGCCTAGAGCGTCCTGGTGCCACGTGCACTTATGGACACTCTTATGTTCGAACAGGGTGTTCGTTATGGCCAAACTGTGGTTAGCACAGAAGTCCAATAACAGAGCACTGCTCGGGTTCAGATCAGGGAGGCCGTTCCTCCCAATCACGCCCCTCCAGGTCTCGCTGTCGTTTCCCACGTGAGCATTGAAGTCTCCCAGCAGGACAACAGAGTCTCCAGGTGGAGCACCCTCCAGCACCCCCCCCCAGGGACTCTAAGAAGGCTGGGTACTCTGAACTGCCACTCGGCGCATAAGCGCAGATGACAGTCAGGACCCGTTCCCCGACCCTAAGGCGCAGGGAACAAACCCTCTCGTCCACCGGGAAAAATCCCAACGTACCGGCAGCAAGCCGAGGGGATATTAGGATACCCACCCCAGCCCGCCGCCTCTCACCAGGGGCAACTCCAGACTGAGACAGAGTCCAGCCCCTCTCCAGGAGACTGGTTCCAGAGCCCAAGCCATGTGTAGAGGTGAGCCCGACTATATCTAGCCGGTACCTCTCAACCTCACGCACTAACTTAGGCTCCTTCCCCACCAGAGAGGTGACATTCCATGTCCCTATTGCCAGTCTTGGCAGCCGGGGGTCAGTCCGCCAGGGCCTCCGCTCCTGGCCGCCACCCGGCACACAATGCACCCGACCCCTATGGCGCCTCCTGCGGGTGGTGGGCCTGCGGGAGGATGGGCCCATGTCTCCTCTTCGGGCTGTGCCCGGCCGGGCCCCATGGACTAAGGCCCGGCCACCAGACGCTCGCCCTCGGGCACCCTCCCCGGGCCTGGCTCCAGGGCGGGGCCCCGGTAACCCTATCCCGGGCAGGGTAAACTTGTTTGTCTCAAATGTAAAAAAAATACATATTTATTACTCTTTTCAATCTTGACCGGGACCATAACATTTGCAAATGAGTAAAATATCAATCAAGAAAAAGAAACATATGATCTGTTTTTGTTACATAATGATATTATTGATTTTGAGTTAACTAGGCTTTTTAAGACTCAAAGAGTTGTGATGTAGAAATTAGGATTACAACTTCTTGATTGAGGTAATATTCTGATGCATTATTGACAAACTGGCAACATTTTAGGCCAAGAAACAACAGCCAATCAACTGGGTTTTTGCATCATGGCGCTTGGAAGACATCCTGAAATACTGGAGAAGTAAGAAGTCAAACAGAACTCAACAATTTACACTTTCTATTTACAACTTTCTATATCTTTGCATGAATATAACCTGAAACATCATCTGATTGAACCTATAAGTAAAGAGGACTTAAACAAAAGTCTGTGAGATCTTCAGAAAGCTTCTTGCCGTGACACACTTGTTGTACAGTCAGTCTGATAGATCCAGTTCTTACAATCAATGTGTCCCTCAGATCTGACTGTCAACCCGTTGTGTGAAAACAACTTCTTCTAATTTGATCCATCAAAATATCAAACATCAAAAATATTCCCAATCCTGAGATTATATAAATCTCAAGCCCACAGACATTTATGTAGATGTGCATTTTTCTCTATAAAAAATGTAGTTTTACATCTGTTTCTACATATTTACTCCTATGACCTGTGTTAACCTCTAAAGATGATTTAGGTAATATTTCTGCAGTTATAACTGTGTAATATATAGAGTGAATTTTGGTTTTCTAAATTGTATTTTTATTTCTTAGAGCGAAGAAAGAGGTCGATGATGTCATTGGGATGAAACGTGACATAAGCTATGACGACTTAGGAGAGCTGGTCTACCTGTCACAGGTACATGTGGTAAATTTAGTTATTCATTTATTTATTTTAATAACTCACCCAAAGTGTGCACTTCTCATTGTAACCTTCCTTCAGGTGTTAAAAGAGACTCTAAGAATTTACCCCCCAGCTCCAGGCACGTCTCGTGATGTTGCTGAAGACATGGTGATTGACGGTATCCACATACCCGGGGGATTTAGCGTTGTTGTGAGTCATTTTCTTTTTAATATGTTTGTAAGTCTAAATGATAACTACATACTAAAGACAACAAATATATGAAGCAAGATATATGGAGTTATGTAGCGAAGAAAAAAAGATAAATAACTCTAAATATGTTTTATAGAGTCCTTCAAGTCCCTTAACTTTGTTGACAGCGCTGTAAACTCTTGGCCTTCTCTCAATGAGCTTCATGATGTAGGCACATGAAGTGGTTTCAATTCACAGGTCTGCCTTTGTCAGGGTTCATTTGTGGTATTTCTCTCCGCCTCAATAGAGTTGGGATAATCAGTTGTGTTGTGCAGAAGTCAGGTTGGTACACAGCTGACAGCCCTTATCTGATTGGTTCTCGCCATAATATGAATTCTAAGTAAAGAAAAAATGACAGTCCTTCATTATTTTAAGAACTGAAAGTCAGTCTGGAAAATTGCTTAAACTTTGGGGACACATTCAAAGATCAGCAAGTGCTACGACGAGACTGACTCACATGAGAACGGCACCAGGAAAGGAAGACCAACAGTCGCCTCTGCTGCTGAGGATAAACTCATCCATGTCACCAGCCTCAGAATTAGCAAGTTAACAGCAGCTCAGATTAGAGCTCAGATAGATGCACACAGAGTTCCAGTAGCAGACACATCTCTACATCAACTGTTCAGAGGAGACTGTGAATCAGGCCTTTATGGTCAAATAGCTGCTAAGAAACCAGGACTAAGGAAAAGCAACAAGCAGAAGAAATTTGTTTGGGCCAAGAAACACAACGAATGGACATCAGACCAGTGGAAATCTGTGCTTTGGTCTGATGAGTGCAAATTTGAGATCTTTGGTTCCACCTGCTGTGTCTTTGTGTGATGCACAAAATGTAACCGGATGGTCTCTACATGAATGGTTCCCACCATGAAGTATGGAGCAGGAGGTGTGATGGTGTGGGGGATTTATTCAGAATTGAAGGCACACTGAACCCCAAACACACCTCCAGGCTGTGTAAAGGCTATTTGACTAAGAAGTAGAGTGATGGTGTGCTGCACCAGATGTCACCTGACCAATGGAGATGGTTTGGGATGAGATGGACCGCAGAGTGAAGGCAAGAGAGTCAACAAGTGCTCAGCATCTCTGGGAACTCCTTCAAGACTGTTGGAAAAACATTTCAGGCGATGACTTCAAGAAGCTCATCAAGAGAATGCAAAGGGTGGCTATTTGGAAGAATCTAAAATATAAACATGTTTTGAGTTATTTCACATTTTTTGTTTACTACATAATGCCATATGTGTTGATTCACAGTTTTGATGTGTTCAGTGAGAATCTGCAATGTAAATAGTCATGAAAAAAAGAAAAACCCATAATAAAGAAAATAAGAAGATATGTCCAAGCCTTTGACTGGTAGCGTATGTATAAACAAAACTGTCACAAAGTTGCCAGAAAAACATAAAAAATGAGATCTTATTCAAGCAAGAACAAATACATTTATGGTTAAAATGTGAAATTTTTTCCTATTTAGTTCAGCTCCTATGTGAGCGGGAGACTGGACAAATTCTTCGAGGATCCACTAAAATTTGATCCAGACAGATTTCACCCAGATGCTCCCAAGTAAGAAAAACACTGTTTCACCATGCTGACTTTATTACGTTTCATGTTTGCACACACTTTATTATCTCAGACTAAATGAGTGAAACGGTTCACAGTAACTGAGGCTGTCTCTCGTCTGTTCAAGGCCTTATTACTGCTACTACCCCTTTGCCCTCGGTCCTCGCTCGTGTCTGGGACAGAACTTTGCTCAGGTGAGGATGACAGCGTAAGTCAACATGAAGACCCACTCACCTATAAACACACTGACTCATCTCTGTGGGCGCTGTTGTGTTTTTTAGATGGAGGCTAAAGTGGTGATGGCCAAACTGCTCCAGAGGTTTGACTTCACTCTCGTCCCGGGACAGACCTTTGACATCCTGGATGCTGGCACACTCAGACCAAAGAGTGGAGTGTTGTGCACTTTGAGTCACAGGGATTACAAAAATAAAGGATCTTAAAGGACTTTACATAAAAAGAAATCATAGTGGTCTGTAGGGTAAAACTGTTGATCTACTCCTGCCTAAAAGCTGTGATTAAAAAAATAAATCGTTATAATAAAAACAGTATCAGATATGAATTACATGGTAAAGCGAAATGAAATGATGGTGATAATTATATATTATATATTTTTTTCATTACAATATAATTTTATTTTTTTGAGGGGGACAGCTGGGTTAAATACCATTTGCACTTGTTTGTTAATCATGCACAAACTCATTATATAGCGGTGTGTAGTGTCTTTTTTTTCATAACCACAAACCTCTTTGTGCCTACAAAACTAATATGTGTGTAAATGGAAATCATTTGGAAACAAGCGTGTTTTATATTTCTTTACCCGATTTGCTGTCTTAATGCCTTTACGGACAGTGTCCACATGGGGGCGCTGAGATCTTGCAGAGATCTCTGACTTTTAAAAAGCTGTTTAAATTCAATGTTCAGAAAAAGAACTCTCCCAGAAGTTGTCTCTGGTTTAAACACAGATGATATTTTTTTAATCTTTAATCAAATATGCATGTAGCTAAAGCCTACTGTCATAGGTTAAAGTATTTTTGATTTTTAACTAAATGAATATTTTGGGGCTTCATTTCAGTAAACCAGCCCAGCTTTTTAATGCTCAAGTATTGTCAACGAAATCACGGCCATTAAAAGCACACAATACATCTGTGCTTCATTTAACAATAAAGAATAAAAGTCGTGAGGCGTAGTCTGATTTTTCTTCTTTAATGAATCCAGTGTGTTTTTACGGCGAGCGCGTCCTCCTGTACCTTTAAGAAGGCCGAGCCTGAGCTCTGCGAGGCTGCGCCGCACTTTTTCATCTACCTGCTGCCCACTTCTCTCGCGCGTCTTGATTGGTCGTCTCGAGCTGAATCCTCTTGAATGATTTCAAACCCGAGTGTTTGGACAAGAGGGAGGAGAGAGGCGGGGGGTCCACTGATAATTCCGAGGCTGCTGGGTGGAAAGGATTGAGTCGTCCGTCCACTATCACACCGCCTCACTGAAGACGCTTTTATCCGAGGAGACGGTGAAACACGTCCAAGAGGACTTTTCTTATAGGTTGCGCGTTTTACTCGAACATTCGCTGTTTTGCGCGAAATTAGGTTGAATTCACCTAAACATAAAGGAAGAAGCTGGCGGATTTCACGTTTTCCATCATGTGAATGTTGTGATGTCCAGCAGAGACTGTGCACACTGTTACGGGTCGCTGTGTTTTTGCCGACAGGACTCGGTGATCGGAAATCCCTGATAATCGATTTTATATCGCTTGTTTGTTTCTGACCGACTGTGACCACCAACTGTTGTTCCTGTGAGTATTTTTTATTTATTTTACCAGATCAGTGGTGTCATTTCTTTAAAAGCTCGGGTTGTGGAAGCATCACAGTCATATTTGTGTTGTTTATTCTTTCGGTTTTATTATCGGCCTGTTGAAGATCAGGGCATTATCGATACTTTTCAGATTTTTTTTCCCCCCTTTTTGGACAATGTATTCATTTTTTAACACGATTCCGCAATTGAGGTTAGGTTAGTGAGTTTCTGAGAGTTAATTTTAAGCAGCTGCATAAACGAACTGAGACTCGCAGCCGCCACAGTCATGGCTAAAAATCCGTCCGAGGGGCCGAAGGATGACCTGAGCCAGCTGACGGACGACGAGCTGCTGCGGTGCAGCAAAGAGGAGCTGGTTAGGAAATTAAGGAGGGTTGACGGCGAGAAAATGAACTTGATGATCGAGCATGGCAACATGATGAAGGACATTAACCGGCGGCTGCAGGTGCACCTTCATGAAATCCGGAACCTGAAGGAAATCAACCAGAAGCTCCAAGATGACAACCACGAGCTCCGGGAACTCTGCTGCTTCCTGGACGACGACCGACAGAAGGGCAAGAAGCTGTCCCGGGAGTGGCAGCGTTTCGGCCGCTACACAGCCAGCGCCATGTGGAAGGAGGTGGGCACCTACATGATGAAGCTCAAGGAGCTGGAAGCCAACCAGGAGACTGTGCTGAGGGAGAACTCTGAACTGAAGGAGATCATCCTCATGCTGGATGAAGAGAGGAATGGGGCAGGGTCCCGGAGCTCCATAGATAGTCAGTCCAGCTTGACCAACCTGAACGGGGGCACCAGCACGGTCAGGGATGTTGGAGATGGGAGTAGCACGTCCAGCACAGGAAGTGCCGGTAGCCCCGATCACCACAATCACAACCACATGCACAAGCCCTCAGAGAACGGTAAGATGGGGACCACGATAAGAAGATCCATGGATGACCTATCAGCACCACATCATCACAGAAGCATCCCCAATGGACTGAATGGTGAGTACATGCACTTGTAAACACACCTGGATGCCACAGTCATCATGCACGCCCCACATTATGGGGTTTCTGTAGGGAAGTAGAGCAGTCGTCAACTAATCGGAATCTAAAAGTTCCTAAATAAAAACTTTGGTCCAATTCTTTCTTAAAACCATAGGTGTCAAACTCTGGCCCGCTGGCCAAATTTGGCCCGCAGCCTAATTACATTTGCCCCTCGAAGCCATACCAAGTTATTATTAGAGCTGGCCTACTGGTATTATACAGCTAATATATATTGTTTAGTATTAAGCTTTGCTTGTTCCATATTCAGTTTTTCAGCAAAACTTGTTTGAGTCCATAAGAAGAGATTCATTCTTAAATCTGGAGGAGATTTATTTTTCAATAAATATTAATGTTAGCCCGCGACCTTGTTCCAGTTTTGAATTTTGGCCCACTGTGTATTTGAGTTTGACACCCCTGCTTTAAACAATGGGGAATTGGCCCTTACACCTGTATTCCTGGGCTCTGCTGCTAATAGAGACACACTGTGTAGTTACTGCGCGTATGTGCTTGCTGTGGCCGCATATGCTGATCAGAACTGTTGGGATGGATTAACACCCATGGGGTCTTGGCTTAACCTCACTGTAAAGTCTTGATTGGGGTGATTATGAAACACACAGCATCTCTTAAGTGGCCTTTTCAGCCCCCACGCCAACCTGTCATTTATGTCTGCACTGATTTAGGTCACTGCACTTGTGCTTCTCAATGAAAGAGACTTATCTTAATAGCTTTCAAAAGGGGATCAAGCAGATTGATTTTTTTTTTTTCTCCTTGGGGTTGTTCACTGATTATCTTTGTTGTCTCTGGCTGTGGGAGAGGACTCATATCTGCTTAGGGCCCCCGTTTGAAATGCGTGGCTTGGGACCAGAAGTCAATGTCCCTGTTTTTAAGACCTAAATACATGACTGAAAGCTGCAAGTGGGGATGAAAAAGCCATGATGGAACAGGAGGACACTAAGCCTCGTTTAGCAAGCACACGGGCTCATAACCCACTGTGATCTGTTTTGTGAGAGGAATAAAGTCTGTTTCACGTGTGTGTGTTTGGGGGGGGGGTTGGACCTTATTTTACCCCGATTTACAAGGACAGGGCAACCGCAGCAGAATTTAGGCTCAAAGCAAGCAGCTTCAAATCAGATCACACCGGTCACATGTTATCCATTGGACATTCCTGGAATTGTGCGCTGAGAAAACCGTGAAGGTAACATAATATAAAAGAATGGTTGCATGCACGAGGGGCTCTTAATCCGCAAACACACACGCACGTATACTCGCACAACACGCAACATTTTGGTCTGTGCTCTGCTGTTATTATGTAACATCCACATTGTGTCTGCGGCAGCTTAGCGCCTCTCTCAGCCTTTATGTGCGAGTGTGTGTGTGACATTGTGCGCCCCTGAGTCTCGGGCTCTGTGTGTTCATCACTGACAATGATGTACACATTTCTAACAATACGCTGGCATGGGAAAGGGCCGCCTCATTTGAGAGGTTTATTATCTCATTGTTAAAACCTATGCATTTGTAATGAGACTGACGCTGCGTCGTCCCAAACAACCCTGAGAATCGCAAATTATTCTTGTGCTGTAAACAGCGCGGGTCTGGTAAGTAACAGAACAGCTATTGACATTTCCTAACATGTCAGGAAAAAGCAAGGCTACTCTCATAGGAAGCTGTTATTTACACACGTTAGATTGCTTTACCCAGAAGCGTGCCGGTCGAGCAGGTGTTTCATCGCTTCCACCCCGAGTAAATAATTCTTAAAACCTTGCTCGAATAGCAGCCTGGCTACTTGTTACATGCCAGAGCGAGGCTGAGGGGAGGGTGAGTAGAACGGGCTTCTTCACCGGCACAGATTTAGTCAGTTGGCTGGTTGAAATCCGAGCGGAGTGGCCATCTTTGCGAGGTCAGATCTGGACGTGGTGTGAGGTCTGCAGAGTGGCTTTTTATTTAATGCTGTCCAAATGCCAGTGGCTCCCCTGGGCATTTAGGAGACAAGCTCGAGGATTGCTGCACAAGTGCTAAATGAACAGCATCTGTCAGCTTGCCAGACACACACACACACACAGAAAACAAAAAGATTTTTTTTGTGTGTCTAAAACGAACAACTTTCTTTTTTTAGCCAAGTTGCCTTAAACTTTTTAATGTCAACTATTTAAATTCGTTTTTCCATCTTGGCTGTTGCACATCTTAAAGATTTTCATCTCCTTTGAGGCAAAAGAGACAACTGGGAAGAGGGTGGGGGGAGGTAGGGGGTGCATGAAAGGGAGCCCAGCAAAGGGTCCTCAGTGGGTCTTGGTGGTGTTGGGGGAGTGGCTGAATGGCGGTAAGGGGTTGGCTGGGAAGCTTGGGAGTGGAGCCGGGACTGTTGGAGGGCACATTGTGCTCAAAGGAGGTTGGGTTGTGGAGCTATCCCGCTGTCTGCTTAATTGAATTTCTTGTGCACTCACATGGCTCACCCCCACCCCGATTCACCCCACCCTACTCCCCCTACCAACTCTTCTTCTTTTGTGGATATAAGGACAATGTGTGTGTGTGTGTGTGAGACGGGGTGTGCGCCGTTAACTGTGAGGCTCCTGTTTAGAAGTCCTAGAAGAAAAAGCATTGGGGGTTGCTTTGAGTACAGCTCAGTTTTCTAATCTAAAACAGTGACTTATATTTCCAGACTTTTAACGTTTGCATTCGCTTCTGGTGGTCTGGAACTTAGTTCCAGTCAAAGACCGCCTGAAACATGATGCTGTCACAGAGGGCTCGCTTTAGGCTCCCCTACAGTGCCGCACAGATTGCCTGAGACTAGGGCTGCCACGATTAGTCAACTAGTCACGATTATGTCGACTATTAAAATCGTCGACGACTAATTTAATAGTCGACGCATCGTTTGAAGCTTTGTAAGATCACAAAGGACGCAGGAATAAGTAGTAGGATTTAAGAGTGTAATAACGGACTGAAACAGAAGATGGCAGCACTGCATGTACAAGGATGCCAGCTGCCGTTAAACCCTGAAGAAGAAGAAGCTGTGTCCCAGAATTCATAGCGCAGCCCAGCGCAGTTGTCGACAATGGCGGCAGCTAGTTAGTTTTAACTTTACTCTTATTATTCTTTCTGGGTCACAAAATAAACGTTTAACATATTTTCAGGCGAGAATGTAGCTGTGTAAACCTCAAATATCTGCTCAGTTTATCAAGACACCGCATATTTTCAAAAGCGCTCCGACGTTTTCGGAGACGTCTGTTACCCACTAGCTCGTTAGCTAGCCGGGGGCTAGGCTAACTAGAGCCGTGAGAACACCGGACTCCCGGCAAATTGTTTTCAAACCCACCGCCGTCTTTCGCTAGTCAGGTTAAACATATATATATATAAGTCACTTAGATAACTTAAAAATGTTATTGTTTGGCTTTCTTTAGTATTTTATTTGTTCCTGAGTAAATCGGTTTGGCTGAGATTAAAGTTATAGTTTTTGCACAGCTAAAACTGTCAAGCAGACAGCTGATTATCAGAAGTGTGAGACGCTGGAGAATATACTCCGGTGTCCTGTTATATTTTAGAAAGCAAGGAGTTTATTAAACTTCACCGAAACAATCTGCAAATTTCATTAAAAATTAATAAACTACCATCTTGTCTTTATTTTTAGTTAGCACAAACACTTCAAGCTGTAAGCTAATGATAGTTATATAAGACCAGATGCTGCTGGTGCAATAAGCTGTACGCTGTACGTCCAATGGATGATGATCTGATTAGTCGACTAATCGCAAAAATAATCGGTGACTAGTCGACTATCAAAATAATCGTTTGTGGCAGCCCTACCTGAGACTCACACAGCCACACTCGGTCTCCAAACGAGTCAGGGGGAAAGGCTGTCCAGATGAACTGATTAGGATCCTCTCTGCAGTAGTGCTTCTTTGACCTTTAGACATTCTTACACATTCCACTGACCTTTTAGCTGCCAGGGATTGTAAAGAGCAGTCTGTCGCACACAACGACGTTTACGCCTGATGTCCACAGTTTCCTGACTTTTGCAAGTGCTGCTGAGCACGTTTCAGTCTATAAACTTTAGACATGACACGCTGATAGGAACCATCAGTTTACGTGTCCTTCCTTTTCTGGGAAACAAACGCCTTGATGATGAATTAACTTGACTTGCATTTGCTGCATTCTTTGCAGCACTTATCAAGACTTCCAATCTAATAATCTGCTGAAACTCTCACCTGGACAGGAAATGTTTTCTGTTTTAAAACTGCCCCAGATAATAAGGTGTAAACATGCTACTTGCATGTGTTTGCTTGTAGCTTTAATTATTTTCTACCAGTGTCCACACTACTAATGAGCCAGTTTTGATTTGATAACTCAAACTGTCCGAGCTTTGCCATGTTTAAGGCGAGAGCCACATACTTGATTTAGCACAGAGTTTAAACTGGACGCTCTTCCCATTTTTCCAGGCTTGGGACTGGGTGTAAAGCAGATGTCAAACCACCATGCAGGTGCACACGAATGATCACTATGATAGGACGTGTTATTAGAGATGGAGATGGGTTTTAGTGAAAGTTGTTACTGTGGCTACGGCCCAGCTAACCCGGAGGATCAGGTTTCTCAGACTCAGTTGAAGAAAGAGAGAAATTTACGCTGTCATCGGCATATTTTTGGCCGCTTGTAACATTTTAAGATCTATCCGCAGTATCGCAGCCCCCGCTGTGCTGTGGATTTCACTTCTCATAAATTATTCCCATTCTACAAAAAATCTTCCCTTTCATTGGCTGACACTTGTGTACCAACACAGATGAATAAAACGTGTAGTAAATAAGACTCTGATTCAGTAAATACTTTTAATTGGGCTATGCAGGTGCAGCTGGTTAATCCATTACTTTCACACAGCCTAGTGCGAGTGTTTTCTTTGTAAATGTGTGCGTGCTTGGGGCCAGTGAAATTTGGAATAAAGCCCAATCATTGGTGACAGCTGCAGAAGTATACCAAAATGCTGGTATACTTGATTATTAAAACTTTTCCCCTCCCTTTTCCCACAGGCTTGTTTTTACCAGTTCGTATTATTCTAGTCACACTGCTGCAGTGGGTGGGCTCATTTGCTATGAAAAAAAGAAGAAAATTCAGATTGGGTGAGCACCAAGCCATCCAGAGCTGACCTTTGAGCCCTACAGTCCAAAATTCAGGATGTTAGTTTGCTGTTTCACTATAAACATAAAAGTTTGCAGAGCGTTACAGGAAGGCAGAAAGCTGCAAGTATGGCTTCTGAATAAACAATGGGGACTTTGTCTTGCTAGTAGCTTAGTTAATGAGCTGGCTGGCGAGCAATTAGCAAGCTTGGATAGATTATTTTCCTTATTCAGTAAAAATGCTTGAGTGGAATAGTGTGCAAGCTTGAGAACAAAGGGGGGATAAAGTGCACATTGCAGAGAAGCCACAGTAGTGAGTGGCTGACATGTTAGCGACTGGCTCACTAGCTGACGTAGTTCGTCAGCTCTGCGATGAGTTTTCTTTCATTTATTTATTTAGAGTTTGTTACCGCCCAGTGTGTCAGCCCACTCAGCTGTGTGTGCTGCTCGCAGAAACCAGTCAGATAGGTTGGTGATTCACCAGAGATTAAGATGTGTCAAGATACTACTTTTGAATTTTGGTTTAGAGCGTCATGCAAAACACTTGTGCCGCCCGTCTTTTCTTTACGTTTTGGTTCCAGGAAACCAGATTTCTTTGTATATGTTTGTTTATTTGTTTAAAGTGATCTTGAGCAATAGTTCTCCTGGCTTTTGCTCTTTTTTTTTTTTCTTTGACATTGGCTGCTTTTCGCTTCATTTGTAACTCAGTCCTTAGAGATAAACAAATAAATGTCAGGATTTTAAACTATCTGTAGCAGACGACCCGTATATGAACATCATGTTCTTAGGAAATAGAAAATGGCCCTCTACTGTTGAAGCATCATCAGAAATGGATTCATTGGAAGGGTGGCTGTCAAGACGCCATTCTTAAGGAAAGCAGGGGGAGAAAAATGCTGATGTGTTGGGTAATTACACCAAATTAGACGAGAACTGGACTGAAAATCAGTGGTGACAGGACTTGTGGAGTGATGAATCTAAACTGAGTGTATACAGAGGAAGTCAGGAGAGTGGGATAACAGTGACTGTCTACAACCATCTTCAAAACACGGAGGCTATCTCATGGTTCAGGGTGCCTTTCAGCCAGTGGTGTTGGAGTTATGAATGCAGATGAATCAGTCTATGTGGAACAGCTTCATTTTTCAGCCTCAAGAAACCTGGAGAACTATTCCTGAAGACTAAAAGAAATGACGAGAAATCTGGTCTAAGATGGTTCTTACTTTTATATACTGTATGTGCATGTATATCTATGTATGTTTGCACTCTATTCAAAACATAACAAAATGGAAAATACTAAGGAGTGGCTCAAACGTTTTCCCCAGTACTCTATATATTGAAGCGTGCCCCGATCTCCTGCAACTACTTTCCTGAGTAAAACGTTTTGTTCCTGAGAAGCTGTGCCTTAGTACAATATGTTTAGTCACTCGGCTGAGTCATCCACCAAACCAACCCACTCAGGCTGAAATTAGGTTCAAATTACTCCTAATTAACTGACTGAGAAGTCATAAAAATGCATGTTTAAACTGGGGTCTTTAGCACCTGCCGTTGCTACATGTATGTGTGCTTTAATGTATGAGGTGCCACAGTCGGTGTGAACTATTCCCCTCTCTCATGTAGCGATCTTCCTCTTTCACTCTGTTTTCATTTCCTTTTTCGTTACCCTTAGGGAGTGACATGACCTAAAAGCTCACAATAAAAGTGTAGAGCCAGCCGTCTTTGTTGGCCACCAGCGTGTGTTTGTATACTTCATCATACTAAAGAAAATTAGTCATGTCCACATTCATGTGTGACAGAAGCAGTTTTCTCTGCGTTATGATTGATCAGTTACTTTAAAAGCAAAGGATCAAGGATTATTTTCATCTCCTCACAGTAGTCCTGAACTAAAACACCCTTTATAGTCAGTTTTTATGGGGAAAATCAGTCTCTGCCTATTTTGTCTGCATTAGTTCAAAGTCTTCATACAGAAGAGTTTGTTACTTCTAAGGAAAGTTGGGTTTTTGAATGGTTCCCATGTTTTTCTTCACTATATCTCAGCCAGCGACTCTGTTTCTCTGTGTGAGCTCCTTTCTTGTTTCAAAGGAAACCGTAGGACCAGCAACACAATGGTGTTTTTCCTCTCTGCTGTCGTTTCAAGTCATTGTGTGGAAGTCTGTGTGGCAGAAAAAGGGCGTCTAAGCAGGAATAGGATGTTTCTGTCACCGATATCCTGTTTGTCCATGCTGAGATTCATGTTTCTGTGTTCCAAGACGCTGAGGTGGTTTCTTGTAACCTCTCCCCTGCTTAGTGGCGCTTTTTCTGGTAAAGATAAACACCTCCATGTTGCCTAGTCAAAACTTAGAGAGCAGCTGCTCTCTGCTGCTAAACTGAAACGGCAGTTTTGAGATCATCATAACTGCCAAAGTGAATAAAGGTTCACCACATCAAATTAAAACAAAACTATAAATCTACGTAAAATTGCCGTGGCTCGCCATTTCATAGTTTGCAAAATACCCCACAAAACATAATTAGACCCAGTGGTGACTTGGGTTGTGTCACATGTCGTGTCCCTGGAGTATAGCCAGCATCTGTGGCTTCTATTCCTCCAGCAAACTATCTGTGTGAAGCCTGCTGGGCTGATAACACAGATAATGGAGAAGAAACACAAACTCACTGATGTACGCAGGACAGGTTAAGAGAGAGAGAGCCTCAGTGGGGAAACTCAGCTGTTCACTGTCAATGAAAAGCCTGCCTGTCAGGACGTCCCACATTCCTGAACAAACAAAAGAGGAAGTGGGTCCCGTTCCTCTTTGTGACACAGCAGGAATGAGACTGCGCAGAGAGAGGAGCAGCAGGATGGAAAAAATCGAGGAAAGCGCGTGTCTCTAGGCCGCTTTTTGAACTTTTGCCTCCCCGTCTATTCTTACGTGACAGACTATTCCAGTCGTTGCCTCTATCCTCATCCGTCTCTCTGCCGATTTCTGTGAACCTGCTGTCTTATTCACTGTCCTTTCATTCCCGTCAGCGCAGCACCCGGCCGACAGAATGAGGTTACAGAGCCAGCGTGAGGCTCGCGCATACACACGGGCTGGCTCAGAGATCCAATGCGAGGCCTTTTAATAGAACAAAAAGTTTTACAACACGTCGTGATTGCTTTAATGTTCGTGTGGTCATCAGTGACACCCTGGAATCTATAAAAGTGCCGCTGATGTTGTGATTTAATATAATTAATAAAAGCACTTGGCTCTGTCGTCCTCACGCTGTGCCGCCGTTTTGCGACCGTGCCTATCTAAGAGGCTGTCCTTTTCTTCTGATCATTGGACAGCGGGCTGCTGGAGGGGCTTGGTTGCTCAGTTGCCAAGGCAACAAGCAGTGATCAGTGGGGCGAGTCGATGGCTCCCACGCCTAGCCTCAGAGTCACTGAAGCGGAGAGAGGTAAGGGGTTGGGGGGATGGGGCTTGGTTTGGGCATGGTTGGCCTCCATGGTGGTTGACCCGTGCACAATGATGCCAGCCCAGTGAGGTCAGCTCTGTCTGTGTGTGAGTTACTCGCTCACAATAGACAAGCAGGGCGTGGTTTGTGCGCTTACTCATCACCAGACCACGTTTTATGTGGGCACTGTCGTGTGAAGTTGAACAATATTTTGCGACAGCATTATACAGGTAAAACAGGTCACACTGTAACAATTAAATGTAGAATGCACTTTAAATTTCCTGACATAAACCCTTCCGAGATCATGTCCAAAATCTTTTTTCCTGCTTCTCTTCTAAAATAATGTGGCTAACTTGTCTCGAATGCAGTGCAGTTTAACTCACACCCTCATCATCCCTGGTTGGCGACCTCCTCTCGATTAAAGTCGAGGTAAGCGAAAGACGCTGTGCTCCTGGCGAGACCCTTATCGATTCACGCTTCACGTCAGATGGCACTAGATCCGATAACAAGCTGATTAGGATGCAAATGAGAGCAGCTGGACAGACCTCAATTGGTGCAATTGGCGCGGTGGCAAAAACTCGTCTGGGCCGCGCTGTAAAGTCACCATCAGCAATTTGATTTTGTCTACGCAACACCGCCAGTGACCTTCGAGAGTAGAACAGGTTGCCAAAAGTCAGCAGCTCGTAGATGGAACACTTCTTCATCAGCTCCTTTCGAGGGCCCGGGAGGAACGAGGCGTTTATCTGGATTTTCTGCCTGTCAGCTCTTCTGTTTTGGTCGCTGTGACATTGGAGTCAGCAGATGTCTTCGCCTTGCTTCAGTTTACACAGCGCTGTCACCTTACTCCAGCCTCCAGTCTTAACAGTTATAGATTGTGTTTTTGTGAGTGCTTGGGCTCTTTAAATGGGGCTTTTTCGTTTTGGAGCCAGGAGAATGAACTTTCTTCACTTCTTTGTGAAGAAGGAAAAAGAAAATTAAAGAATTATTGAAACGCTTGCTTTGTTGCTTGGATGAGAATAGCGTCACATTCCTAGTTGGATGTTCACTGGAGCACTTGTAAAATAGTGAAACTGGCCATTGGCCATCGAGATGGATGAGATAATGTGGAGGTCTGACTCTCGGCTAAAACATCTGGAATCAATCATACAGTCTACAGCACTATTGCTCCATCCTGAGGAATTTTTTATTTTTTTTTTAGATGGTTTCAGGTAACATTGCTTTGGTTTGCTCTGGAGGCTAATTTCCTCTTGCAGGCTGGGCTGCGTAACTTAAACATCTCTGTTGTGGTTTGGCACGACACTTGAGAAACACATTTCTCTCGGCTATTTCATGTTGGGCGCTGGAAAGAAAGTCCAATTGAAACCATTTGGTTATGCTTTAAAGTAGAGCTTTAATAGTGAAGTGGTCAAGTTGGACAATGACGCAAAGAACTGAACCACCAGGCTTATACATAAAGTCTAGGTGTGCTGGGAAATGCATGTCTGTTTTGAACTTGGATATATAAAGGGAAAAAGATCGTAAAGAGAAAGTTCAACAGATGAAAAGAAGGTAAGTCAGAACGTAGAAGGTCAGAGGTTGGCTTTGAAGCTGCAATACGCATCAAACGTCTTCCCAACACATTAAATATGTATTCATCTGTCTTTTACCACATCCCACTTCTCACCACAAATGCTCAGCGACGATCTGACAGCTGTCGACAGTCCATCAAAAAAGGTATTAAGACCACCCCACTTAACTGAGCTCGGCCTCAGATTATACAGCCTGATCAAAGTCATTATTTATTCAAACCGAGCCAAATGTAGGGCATTTGATTCCACCGTGACAATCGTAAAGAGCTTACATGAAAGCTGATAATCGGGCGAAAATGCAAGCTCACGGGAAGAAAAGGCGTTTACCTGACTAAATCGATGACTGGCAACAGAGGGAGAGTGATGCAGATGCTTTTTATCTGGCATGCGTTTGCCGTTTGTGCTGGTATTAACGGTTATGGACTAGCCGCCAGGGAAAGTCTGTGTGATTATCTGAAAATCTGGACATGTTCCTGGGTCTCCCTCCGATCCTCTTTGACTCCATCAGAGCTAGCTGTGGGTTCTGCAGATGCGCAGATAATGTCTGATTAAGCACAGGCTGCCTGGCTATGGTTGGCCGCAATCATGGTTCTTAAAAGGATGTGAGACAATTTGGTTTAAAAGTGTTGCAGTGGGAAACGGAGGGGAAAGAAATCGCCCTCTCTTTTCCGTCTTTTCAAGCCTCTCTGTATAGAGACGGGTTTCGAGCTTGGTGTAAAGTTGGTAGGTGTCATATGAGGCAAATTGAGGCAGTTATTCATCTTCAGAGAGGCATCACACATCATATTTCAAATCTCTTCTAACTCACACACTGAGAGGAGATGACACTTATGACAGCCAATTATAGCCAGCCTATTTCTCCTCCCCAGCTCTGTGGCCTAGTTGGTTCTGATCTGTTCTCCTCGCCTGCTGGTTTTTGTTTTTTTCTTTCTTTTTGGGAAAGTTCAGCATCGGCACATTTTGAGTCAGACATCTGCTTGCAGGGCAAAAGAGGTTGGCTAGCACTTCATCTCGAGTGTTTCTCACAAGGCACCACAAGAACTCATCCTCATCAGGCTCTCGGTACGACTGAAACAGCGATTTCTAACCAGTGGCTTAAGTGTGAGGTCCTGCTGCAATAGGAAGGGGGTATGTGGAAAGATTAACTTAGCTATTGCACCGAATGACTGAGCTAAACACATGTAAATGGTAAATGGCCTGCATTTGTATAGCGCTTTACTAGTCCCTAAGGACCCCAAAGTGCTTTACACATCCAGTCATCCACCCATTCACACACACATTCACACACTGGTGATGGCAGCTACATTGTAGCCACAGCCACCCTGGGGCGCACTGACAGAGGTGAGGCTGCCGGACACTGGCGCCACCGGGCCCTCTGACCACCACCAGTAGGCAACGGGTGAAGTGTCCCCCCCCCCAAGAGAGCAAAAACTAGTTATACTGGTTGAAATGGAAAAGTAATTGTCACAAAGTAAATAAATAAGTGTTTGCAAAAGTGTTCTAAAAGTACAGCTATTTAAATGATTTACTAATTTAAAAAAGAAAAATGTAAACATTAGCTAAAAATAATGAATAAACCATTGAAATGGAGTAGCTAAAATTATGAGTAAAACTTTTTTGCTAAATATATGCCTGCAACTTCAAATAAATGTTAAAAAGCTAAAAGCAAACACTAGAAATGAATGTTAGTGAAACACGGGTAGATGTCTTAAAGAAGCAATTAGCTGCTGTAGCCAAAGCTAGCAGGCTAAATCAGTGGTTGCAAGAATAGGCTAATGGTTATCGATGGCTAACTAAGGGAATGATAAGCTGAATGTTATCCAAATTCAGTTAAAGTGAGTTGAGGCTTTTACACACCAGACGCGTAAATGCCGACCGTGTAATTTCACTGGAAAAATTTGCAGAATTTATTTGATTTTAACGCGTTAAGGCCGAGCACTTTGCAGATCTGAAGGTGGGTCCTCGTGTGTCTAAACAAGAAAAGGGTTCACCCATAGTGTTATTTTACAATTTATATATTCAGTACAGGTCGCCGTTTTGAGCTGTGAATGCACATTTAGTAAGACAGTTCTCCGATCAGTCAGATCTGTTTATTCGAGCTTGGTTTGGAAAAATATTTTCCTGAGCGGTACTTCTATTATTATTTTCTGTTTATTAAAAGCCAGTCAAGAATTTGGCGTAAAAGACAACATGTTTGTCACACATAACTCATAAATTTCAGTAACTGTTTAGAAGTCTCACATAAATTTAACGATGGCTTAAAGGTTTAACTTAAAATCAAAATGTGCCTAATCTCAAAGTGTCCAAAAAAAACATCCACAAGCAAAGATGTACTAAAACTAAATATGATATAATCTTCTTGAAATTTACGGAAACGTTGCAGCTGGGATATTTTCTACGCCGTCTGTCTGAGTGGACCGGTTGACCCCACACATCCTCATATGCAGATGCCACAGCACAGAAGGACACAAAGGGCGCTTGCAGAGTGTGTCCTTCACCAAGGCCAACGCTTTAGTTTGTGATTTTCAAGCAAAGTGACTCACCAGAACTGACTTCACTACCTCACCATCAAGTCCAGTCACACTTGGCCTATTAATTTTTGCCCACAAACAAACATCTTGTATTCTAAAACCGTCCTTTTTCTTGAGGAAGCCACTCTGACCCCGTGTCTGTCTTCGCAGACACCCGTCACTATATTTGTAGACGGAGTAGCAAAAGCAGCCATGGGGAATTTCCAGAGACATTTCGCCCTACGTTATCTCCTGTATACCCACTCCTCTTTGCTAAATCTCCTCTCAGTCTGCAAAACATGGAAGTGGATTAAACCGCTTGATGTTGTAGCTGTGCCACGGATCTCAAACGTGGCAGAGGGTTTGGAGGGGAGGGCTTCTGTTTAAAAAGGATTTGAAGAGCAGGCTCCAGTGCTATATCTCTGCCCACCACTCTTTTGAATACGTGGCATGTAGCCCTGCGTATGATAGGCGCTGAATAAACCGATGCACTCTCTTAAACCCTTTAGATGACATAGCAGTGTTAAATGACATGTGTGCTTGATGAAAGTGCCCCTCACTGGGGTGCAATAGAGTGTCCTAACAGGAAGCGGAAGAATAGAGTATGAGAGAAGGGAGGGGGCTGCTGAGGGGGAACCTCTGTAAGAACGATGCAAGGTTGAAGATCCAGGAGCAACGGAGGACACTGCAGAGCAAGCAGTGTTCCCTTTTTGCCAGTTGCTAGGATACTATACCCTTTTTATTCAGCGTTATGGGGTGTGCTTTACAGCGCTTTCTCCACAGAGAGGCACCTCTTTTGCTGTGCTCATTCCTGCCATACATCTCGCTGTACATCTTGACAAATTTCTCCTGTCAGCTTTAGTTATTTTTGTTTTTGGGGGGGGAACTTCTAAACAGGTTGAATCTTGCTGCAGAGGAATGTATCTCGATGGAGGCTGGTGACTTTAAATCAGGCCTCCCTTGAGCAGGAATGTGCGCTCCGTACCTGCGGGGGCCTCCTCGTAGTCAGCACATGTGCACTGAACAATAACTGGGCATTCAGCGGAAAGAGCCGAAAAGGGAGGCTGTGCCATGTGGTAGCGGTTTGAGCTCAGTTAAGCTACGTAAGGTGGAGCATTTATACAACGTGTAACAAGATGAAAGATACAGTGTAAGCACTTTCCGTGCAGAAGTTTCATTCACTGTTTGGGAGAAATGCTGGATGAGATAACACTTTCATAGAAAGCCACAAAGTAAAATAAAAGCACAGACATGCAGCTCGCGGTGCAGCAAGCGAGTGGAAAGGCTGACAGAGGAGGTTTTCAGGGAGCTCACATCAGTGACCATCAGCTGATGAGGGGAAATCTGAGAAATTCTAAAGCTTAAGAAAAATGTGCAAGAGGGAGAGAAGATCTGAGCACATGAACGTGGAAACATGAACAGGAGAGAAAACCAAAAGCATTAAAGGCGCCTAAATAAAGAAGAGACCAAATTATTGGTGGAGCTGATGGGAAGGACGAGGGGCAAAGTATAAAAGAAAGAGAGGAAATATCTCACGGCTTTAAAAGAGACAAAACAGGCTATCCACAGTAACCTTAAGTGCTTCTGCTTAAAAAAACGTCTGAAGAAGACGCACAGAAAAAGACTAAGGAGCTAGAAACATCACTACACCTGCAGCGCACTGAACAATGCACATTACTAAGTGCTGAAAAAAGGACTTGGCACTGACTTAACATACTTTCATTTTCAGAGGAGTAAATATTTCACCAGAGGAAAGCCTTTTATCTCTGCTCCACAGCTCCCACTTTATCACTGTGTTTTACATTGGAGGTACAAAGTGCAAGTTACATTCTGCCCTGCATACCTTTTGAGTCACATAAGTGATTCCTAAAGCTCTTCTACCAAGCACCGAACACAGTAAAGTTTTTTTTTTGTAAGGAATCTGATGAATCCGCTCAATTTTAATGTATTTTTTTTTTTGTTTTGTTTTTTTTCTACAATATTAGTAATTTAGGCTGGCCCTGCTGGGTGCTGATGATTGGGATTCCACACTGTTCACTTCTTTCCCGATATCAGCCACGCTGTAGGGGACTTGGCACTTCAAGAATTGAGAAACGAAAACTTGTAACACGAGTCGACAATCAGGTGATTGCATTGATGCGCGCACACGGCAGAGGCAGGCATATTTACATGTTATCGTAGTAAAAATGCAGATGAGTTCTTCTCATATCTGTGCTTTGCATGGATGATCCTGAGACATTTGGCTCTCTGTGTTGATAACAAAGCTGTAAAGTTAATATAACCCAAGAGGGATAAAATAGCTTTAGAAACCTTATTTTTGGGCAGCTGCTTTAAGGTGTTTTTTTTTGTTTCTATATATAAAATTTGCCTTGAGATTTCACACATGCAGTTTTGGGTCCTGGTGACCACTGAAACTGTAGTTGTGGCTTTCTCTCCCAATTCATCTATCTCAGGGGTCGGCAACCTGCGGCTCTTTAGTCCTTATAGTGCGGCTCCGCCTGGTTTGGGAAATAAATTAGAAGTATTTAGCTGAAGTGTATTTTATTTATGTTAGTTGTTTTTTTTTTTAACTTGTAGTTCTAAATTGGAAGATTATTGTGACATTGAAATATAAAAATAAAATTTCATCGCTCAAAATAAGCGTCACACTCGCGGAAGCCGGTGTACCCGCCGAAACGCCGTGCATTTATCGAGACTTCCAACCCAGCTGTCAGCAGCTGTTCTCCACCGTGAACTATGTTAAAAACAAACACCGCTCACGCCTCACAGATGGCAGCTTACAGTCCTGCGTAAAGATGAAAGCCCTGATTTGCAGACGCTGTGCGCAGAGGTTCAGGAGCAGAAGTCCCGTTGTAAACATATCACGGCAGACCCGACGATGTTTCCATGAACACGCTTTTCAGCATCTCTTTATTGACCACTTTTCACACACGGTTGCTGTACGCATACAGCCGGCTGTATTTTTCAGCTCACAGCCCGACACACACCAACAACAGCATAGAGAGCACAGACGTTAAGGCGGCGAGGCGTGATTGCGGGTGCCGCTCAGGTGCGTCCCCTCCCCTGCAGCGGTGCTGCGACCGCACCCGACCACACACATTAACCTGGTAAAATACTCATTTTTCAGCAGCATCGTGCTTTTTTTTTTTTTTTTTTTCCCAATTATTTTTTTTTTTAAAAGTCAGGTCAAGGCTCCAAAAGCCCAAAGGCGATATGAGGGTGGTGGCTCCCAACAGTTTTTGTTTGCTACATGGATCATTTTAGTTCAGCTTTCCTTTGGTTATATTTCTTTAAGAGTTCAAAATGTGTTAATTACATAAATAAAATGTAATTTTCTCTGTAGCACTTCATGGATTTCATAAGCAACACACCTTAGTTGCTCACACAAAGCATAAAGGTAAAAAACAATATATACAGTGTTATCTTATTTTAGATGTCAAAAAGTATTTGCGGCTCTCAGTGTTTTCGTTTGCGTGGAAACCGGCTCCAAATGGCTCTTTGGGTCTTAAAGGTTGCAGACCCCTGAGCTAGCACCTTCAAAATAACTGCCCGGATAGCTGCCTGGAGGCATTAGCAAGATTAGCTCCCTAATGCTCACTAACCAGTCATTGGAGGCCAGTGTCCCACCGCACAGCTTGTCAGGGTTTGACAGCACTTTGTGAGTGGCGTTACCCTCGGTCTCAGCGATGATTGGCTTATTAAAAGTGCTCCCACGACGCTGATTTGAATGATTGATGCTTTTTAAAGGGCTGGCTTGTACACTCCCCTTTTCACATTCCAGCCTTTAGCGTAATCCACCAAATGCAACGCTATGCAAATCTCTTTTGTAGCCAGGCTTTCATAAACTTGCATATCGCCATCAGTGTGTTTCACAACTGATCCAGCTTGGAGCGGATCCAACTTCTTAACTGCTCTGTCACCATCAGACGTCTCCGTGGTGGTCTGAAGTTCGCTTATTTACATGTTTTTTATAATGTGAATTATGGCTTTCACTGTAAAATATGGAATGTGAACTTGTGATTGCTGCAAGGCCGCAGATGTTAATGGCTCTCGGGTGGGGCCTCTTTGACTCTTTACATTTCTGTGGGAAGTCAATAAGAATGGCGTGCTGACAGGAACTTGGATGAAAGGTACAGTGAGTGCAGTCTATTGTTGTTACGCTGTTTAAAAAACAAACAGGTGAGTAACGTAACTCTGTGTCTGTGAAGATGCCTTTTTGCTGAGCTGCCTCGTGGGATTCCACATGCGGAAAGAAAAATGTGACAGAAGAGGTCATATTCCACCAGGTGGGAAGGCAAATCGGCCGCTTTGCCTTAATGTCGTCATTTTAATTTCCGTGCTGTGTGAGAGCGTTGAGAATTTTATGCACGGATTCGTTTTTTTTCCACTAGGTTGGCAAGGAAACATTAGAAATGTACGTGAAACTAACTTTTAAACTGGTGAAGACACAGCAGCTGACATCAGTTTGTCAGCCTGCAGCGGTTTAAGTTTTCATTTTTGCGCGTCTTTTTGGTCTCTGTGCGGACACCTCATGGACTGAACACCATCCCATCCATCCCGTCCTGTGCAGCATTGCTTGAAGCTTTCCCGACGCACACTCTGAAGTGAAAGGCCAGGCTGTCACAGGGCTGACACAGACAAGAAGGCCAAGACGCTCACAGCCTGCGTGTTTTTAAACTGAGAGGAAATCTGAAGACGCAGAGCATGAGAACAAAGGAAGAAGAGGGGGGGGAAAAAATCTCCCAACAGGAGAAGCTTCCTCTCGCTGAACACGTTGGATTAAGTGGAATTTTTAAACGGAGACAGACATGAGAATATTGTCAAGGACAAAAAAAAAGCTAACATATGTTCCTGTTTGCTAATCTGGAGCTTTTACAGTAAGATGATTAGAGGTTTGAAAAGCCTCCATTTAAAAATGAAACACAAAAACGCTGAGGGCTGAGTCCAGTTAGAAAGATTTACCTCCCGCTTATGTTTTGGAACTCCTATATACTCTGTTCATCTGTAAGTGTGTGCAAATTTGTTTGCCCCCAGCCTGATCCTCCGTTTTCCTTTTGACACACTAACGTTTTTCCCAACTGGATTCTGTTGGAGATTTACTGCTCACCACCCTCTGTTTTTACTGTAGGCCTGTTAGTACAATCAGTGGAGTCAGAGACCACCTGGTGACCGCTGTCTTGTTCTGATCTGTGTCACTCACTGCTAATCTGAGCTGACACGGCGACTCCCAGAGGACAGCTGGCTCCGCAAACGACAATGGAGGCCAAGCAGCGCGTGACCCAACCGTGCTCGCCGAGATAAAGTTAGCCCCGCTTTTGTTCTTGACTGGTGTCTGGTGCCTTTTGCCTCCCCAGTAGTTCAAACCTTCTGCTTAACAGCGGCGGCCAATCAGGAGAAGAACGGCTAATGGGCTTAATGGGAGAGTTTGCTCCAGATAGCCGATGAACTCGCTGATCAACGTAGCTCGATTTTGTCAACTGAAGTAGGTCGACCGTTCGGTGTGGAGGTGACGCTTCTGTTTAAGCCTGTAAAGTTGTTACTTTTGGACAAGCTGAAATAGTTTTTGCATGAAGTTTCTGGAGACGTTTTGAGGCATTCGTGAAATAAAAATCCAATCCTGGTCGTTAAAATTATTATCCCAGTCCTGTGCATATTTCACTCAACCACCTTCTAAAGTTCAGCGGCTTCAGCAGCCAGCGGCAGCTCCTGCCACACTTATAACTTCCCAGTGAAAAATGGTCCCCTCACATTTTTTTTTCTTCTTCTACATTTTATTTATGACAGCCAGACCCCAAAAAAACATCTTCAAAGATTGCATCTGTCAGATTGACATAAAACGGGCTTCAGATCCTGCCCCCATCAGAGGCTTCAAACCAAACAGCCTGTGTAACCACCCCGCTGTGCGAACGATAGCCATGCATCACGCAGAGAGAAAGTGTGACTTGACGACCAGACGATGGGGTGCCGGGGAGGTCTTGTATAATAAAATTACCAACTGATGAGTTTCCATTAAGCTTTATGAGGCATTTATGTGTGTGTGTCTGTATGTGTGTCTTTTACTGTAGGCTGATTCAAGGCAGGTTAACCATCTGGCCATAAACCTCTACTCTTACTCGCTAATGGAATTTGTTCCTGGGATTCTGAACTCATGCGTGTATGTGTGCGCGTGAACAAGCTACACTAATAAACCTAATGACTGTAAAGTCAGAGGCAGGGTTTAGGCCTATTAAAAGCATGGAGCGCTTCACTGCTACACTGGCACTTATGGAATTGGGACCCTTGTGATGTACCACCGCATGGTGTGTGCGATGGGATTTTAAACTCTCCCTATATGCTGGGTTACAGTTATCTATAATGCTTTAATCCACTCCATTATCCGATTGAATCTAAAGCTCTAAATTTTAGGGTCGGCCGACACGGGTGGCGGCACCGGCGGTCGGCTGGAAGTAGAGTTAATGTTTGCAACGGCACCGCTTCCACGAAGCCGTTCATTAGCTTCATTAGTTAAGTGTTTACTCGTATAATTAATCACCCTCACATGATTGGAGCTGCTTACTTTATTGATTGGGCTTCTTTACAAAGTATTTAAACCTCTGCCAGTACAGAGCGCCGCTCGGGTATTTGTCACCACGGGCTCCATTTCTCTTTAACTTTTTCATTTTAGCGTTGAAACAAATCGTTATTGGCATATTGGAATAATATGAAAGCAGTTGTTCTCAACCGGGGGGGGGGGGGGTCCGCACTCAATTTATGAGAGAGAGAAAAGGAGCAAATTTCAGTGTTCGCTCAATTCGGCACAGGGATTTTACTAAAGATGCCACTGAAGCAGAGCTATGAAGAGACTAGTGGTCCATCTTGAAGGACACTGGCTCTAGATCAGTTTTAGCTGCACACATTTGGACTGATCAGGCACCTCAGGAAAGCTTAGCAGGCCTGGGCGAGGCCTCAGTGCTGCCCTGCTCTCTCAGGCCTGCCACGTGACCAAAATAACCAGGAGTGGAGCCTAATGTGTGCTTGTCACAACTCGTAATACTTTCTTCCTCAAAGGTCGCCGGCATTTACGCTCACTTGACTCCTCTTCTCCCTCAGGTTTCACACCTTTGACTTTATCTTTCATGCACTTAAATATTAGATGAAGAAGTCTTTTGTTTGTATCCATCTGGAACAGCTAGGTGTCATCTTGCCATCAAAGGGAAAAGGAGGACTTGTTCGCTTCGATTAAATTGTTACTTTGCTGCAGGAACCTCACGTCGGGGAGAGGTTAAACACATCCTGTGTCTGCGAATGTGTTTATTAGCAGCGCGCCCCTGTTTGGACTTGTTATGAACGCTTCTCCTGCAGAAAAGGATGCAGACGTTTCAAAGCTAGACAGACTGGCCAGTTTTACTTGGAGCTAAAAACAACAAAATTGAGGGGATAATATCAGTGGCGTGGATAATGATTCCTGGCTTGTGTTGTTTTCCTCTGTAGTGGAGACTTCAGTCCAGCCAGCTCTAACCATTCATAATGGAGGCTATAATAGAATTCCCTTTGTTATTATGCCTGTTTCTGTCCTGCCTGCACAGTGTCTCCTGTCTCCCTACTGTACGCCTTGCTGTCATTCTCCTGTTTCCTTTCTAATGGCCCTCTTTCCTGACGACTGCAGAGTATAAGTGCTGTCGCCTTCGCTTAGCTTCACCGTTTCTCAAATCACTGTTATGGGAGCGAACTCGGATCCAGCATCAATCCAATTTTAAGCTGTGGTTTGGATGAGATACTGTCTATCTGAACAGCTCTTACATAAGACCTTTTTTCTCTTTGTGGCAGTAACTGTGCCAATAGCCCCTTTTGGTACATCTCCAGATGACTCCAGCGCATGGACAGGCTTTTATGTTCGTTTGTGAGAATTGTCCTCATGCTGTTACAAAACTCTCGACTAGTTGTGCAATTAGAAATGGAGCCCGACTGATGTAGGATGTTTAAGACCGATACCAATACCGATATCGATACATGCCTAAAAAAGTATGCGTTTAAAAATAATTTAGTTTTTTCATCGCAGAGTGTTAACGATGCAACGTTAACACTCATAGAAAGTTTGAGTGGTGTTTCCCCGTCTCTGATATCGACTGATAGGACCCATATATTGGTCGAAAACTTTTTCTGACCAGACGCTAAACCGTAAGCGTTGAACAAACTTTCTTGCTTCTTTCTGTCCTTGCACCGGCAGCAGTGAGAGCTGCACCTATACGACTCTGCATTAAGTTAACTTACCCCTTCTTACTTTTATTCTTATGCAAAGTCATTTTCGGGATTTCCTACATGTTGTCACATGTAATTCTTTGTTTTGAGATGTAGTCGACATAAATACCGTCCATGTCGACACATAGCAAGACAGATGTTGTCGGCTCATAGATTAAATAGCGCAGTCACAAGCTGAATCTTGCCCTCATTTTTTTTCCCGTTTGTTTTCTCCGATTTACATTGCAGTGAAATCACTGGCGGTTGATATTGGCATCAACAGTAATGAAACCTCCGCATGATGTCACTGGAAATGTTATTTTCACAGGATTGGAAGAAAAAGCCCCGCTTTGCGGATTGCATCAGAACCCACACGGGAGATGGGATTTTCAGAGGCCGATAATAAAGGGGTTTCAGTGTTGAACGTCCCCTGTATTTACCATCTAACTGCTCGCTCTTAGACTCTGCTTACATAAGCACAACCTTTGCCAGCTCAGCAGTCAGTCAGACAGGCTTTTAAAAGAATGCAGATTTATGCAAATGAGGCTGCTATTGGGTTTGCGGTGCTGAAACCGTGGTAACGGGAGAGGAATGAGGTTAAATAGGGCCGTGGGCTCTGGGGGGACGTTCTCTACCCACAATGCCCTCTGGTGTTTGTTTACACACTGCGGTGGGTTGTGGGTTGTGCGAGGTAAAGCCAGCCATCTCTTAAGCCTCTTCTGCAAAGCCTTCCGTGGGCACTGTGGGGTTTCACGTTGATGACATCCACATGTTTACAGGCAACATATCTTTGAATCTGTCGTCCAGACTCACGTGTTAAATTGTTGTTTTCGCTGACATTTCCAAAAATGTTCTTTTTATTATTTTTTTTCATTTTATTTTGTTGGCTAAAACATGATTTAACTCAACAAGTAAATATTCATAAAGCACTCCTAATCCCCCGAACAAATCATCCCATCTAAATGGCTGCATTGTACTGGAATGTATTCAGACAAAGGGGATTGTGCAGTTTTGTGTGCTGTTATTTAAAATAAATACACAGAAACGCACTAATTCCACCATCGTCATCTTCTGCGCCAGCAGAAAATGGTTGCTGATCTAGAGGAAGGACGCGTCCCGTCCCCGAGTCAGTCAAGAGTTATGACCCTTGACCTTCATTGTCGAGGGCCTTGAGTGCTGCCGAGCGTGAGATATCGGTAAAGCCTTTTTTGGTCCTTGGAATCAGCATAGACTGAACAGAATATATGGCTCACCCCTGAAAGCTTTAGCGAGCCCTTGACAGCTTCTTAAATTAGTACTGGAGCGCTTTTAATGTCCATTTATCTTGTAGTTTGGCTCCTGACCTTGATCGGCCAGTAAACCAAGGAGTAAAGGATGATTTTAAAAAGGTTTATCTGCTAAATAACAGAACTTACGCGCTGTGCAGGAGTAGGCTGAAGGGTTTCGGGACGGCAGTGTGAAGGCAAACAATAGCTACCAGCTAATCCATCTACAAAATGTCACTAATCTTTTTCTGTTTTGTCTCGCAGTGAATAGCCATCACACACACACGGACAGTAAGGGTGCGGACTAAATTAAGCCCACAGCTTTGATTTCACAGGATTGAACTCAACTAGCTGCCTGATTGCCTTTCTTTTAGCCTAATCAAAAGATTAAGAGCATGGGGCAGTAGTCTGAGAAGTGGCCTAGTACTGTAGAGCACTTAAGCAATGCAAGCGCTAAACCATATGTATTGATTTTTGACAGCCTTGCTAGCAGTCACCCTGGAGATCTCCCATAAAAAAAACATACAAAAATGTCTGTGCGTTAATGTGTGGCCTCATACCGTGTACGTAATCAGTGACGCACACGGATATCACACGTACTGTATTGCAGCCGTATTTTCAGCCCGACGCCCGTAGGTGCAGACGTGCAAAGGCATCCGCTGACCCTGCAAGGGTGGTGATGACGAGCTGAGGAGACAGCGGAGGGAGGCATCACTTTGTCGGGCAGGATGTGCGATGGGAACAAGGCGTGCGTCAGCGTCGCTGTCTGTTGGAGTACCTATAAATAAATCTGGCTTCTCTCCCTCTTTCTCTGCCACCGTCGAAGCAGACAGAGCGATCGATCGTTGGACGTCAGAGAATTAGTTTTCAATTTCCACTCAATGGAAGCGAATAACCTCTGACATTATGAAGAGCCCCAGCTGACCTGTGCGTAACTGTGAATGTCTGAAATTGTCATGATTAGATGCATAACAGGATATGATTACCGTGGGGAATTGGACAAAGTCGATAGGGATTCGATGCCAGCATCCGTTTGTTTATCCAGACAGATTGATCTGCGTTGGAAAATATGAGGCCAGACGAGGATGCAAGAAGCAGGAAACAAGTGGAAAGCCTATGTTGTAATGTGTTTAGACTTCTGGACTGAGAGAACCTTTCCAACTGACAGAAGCCTGTTAGTGTACTTGAAGAGCAGTTTGGGTGTCCCACTGCTTTTCTCTCCAAACTTGTTTTTAACAAGGTTCGGAGGGCCGGCCTTTCCATATGTTTTTATTTATTTGAGAGTTTTGTCCTTCTTTTAACACACAAATATTTTTATGTTTTACTTTGAAAACCTTGATTTTGAAAGTTTTGGTCTTTATTTTGAAATCAGAGAAAAGGGGACGCTGTATTCTGCTGTGATTCGGTGCTTTCACTTTTAGGCATGTGACTTTTTAAAAATTTTTATGTTGTTTTTCTGTCAGGATGGGACACTGAACCAAACTCCATCTTCCATAGGAAGAAAACTGTCCAGAAAACGGCGTGTAAACCAAATATTAACCTTGTAATTGCCGATTTAATTTACTGATGGTCAGATTCATTTCTCTCTTCACAAGTCCTGAAAGTTAATGCTTAGCAGAGAGGAAGACCTGCTGTTACTCTTAAACCGAGAACACAAAGCTTGTTTATTCAGTATTTTTATTGTGGTCAAGGTCCAAGGTGCACTTTACATCCATTCAACTGTCTACTTTCCACTGCATGCCCGCACAATGCTTCGTAAGGCCACGTTATTCATGTGATACACCAAAGTGCGTGAAATATTTATGCCACCCAAAACTCCCCGAGGCAAAAACCTCCTCTAGTAGTTTCTCTCTGCGCTGAAGCCGCGCTGAGCTGTTGGTGTTTGGTTTTGTTTCCAACTGACAAGCAGCAAATGATTAAAGAGCCGATCTCACCTGGTCAGTGTTTAAGCTGTCGACGCGCACGAGCCTTCCCTCTGGAGCTCGTTTGACAATTTTAACTTTCACGCTAGTCACTCGGCAGGGGTCGTCTCCCCTCGAGCGTAAAGCAACGCTGCACTGTTGTCACACGCGAAGACACACTTTCACATTTTCATGCACATGACAGAAAACAAAAAAACAAAACATGTTTCGCTTCTCTCCGCAGCACATTCTCCCACGTACACATGCACGGACTCGCGCACGGGGGAGTGCGTGGGGAGGTGAGGCGCTCTCGCTCCCTTGGAGTGGGTGCCATGTCTTGTCAGATGGGGTTAGCTCCCCGCCGGCTGATGAGCCAGTTGAGGCTTTGAAGACCTTCCAGGAGCCCGTGGTTTACGTGGTTGGGTTGCCAGGTTTTGCCATCCCCCTCATTAATGCAGCATGGTTGCACACTTAACTTGTTCTTCTCTGTTCCCTTGGCCAGTTCACCCTGGCTATGACCGATTACTGTGCATCCAAGCAAAGGAACTAACTGGCCAAGTGCATGCCTGTATTTGTGGATTGCAGAATGCAGCACATGAAATGTTAGCTTGTTTTTATTGCAGTTTTTATAAACGTAATTGATAAATTAAAACTGTTCATCTAGAAAGGAAAGCCTGAAACCCTGTTTCTTTGGGTTCCTCAGCCACTCCAGGCTAAAATGTCACAGGAAAAAATAAATAAATCTCAAACATTTAATTTCTTCACTTTTGACACAAATGCACATCAGTAATCAAAAATTCTTTCTTGGACATAACTCTTATAGCTCAACTTTTCCATCTTCAATCTGACATTCCTGACCATTCTAACCAGTCTCCTTAGGGAAGGATTTTCCCAACTAATCTGCCTGAATTGAACATCTCGTTGAGCTGACAGTACACAGTACTACATTATGGAGCACAGAAAGGCTCTGCAGGCAAATGTCACTGAATACTTTTCCTTTTTGTTTCTTTGTTTGTTGAACACAGTTTCCTTTTCCATCATCTTGATGAACTGGCCAATGAATGTTTAATGAAAGTTTCATTTTTACGCAAGGGCGGAGGTTTGTTAGACTTGCAACATCAAGACAAAAAGAAAGCAACGCTGTGAAATGAATGTACCGTCTGTTTGTCATCTTTGCTATCTTAATGTTTGGAAGCCAAAAATGGAAAAAAGCTAATTTCACAATTTTTTTACATTTTCTTTTTTAATCAACAAATATAGCCACTGGTATCACTCTTAAAAATGCTTTATCAGTCATGCTGCACTCCTCGCCGTTCAAGTGCTACATGGAAAGTTGGAGGCAGCGAGACCCCATCGCAGAAAAGTGAGAGCATCAGTCACGACAGATACACCATTTATTAAGCCAGAAGATGCATTATGAGAAGAGACTGTGGTGAACGGGTGTGTAGCTTGGTATGGGCTAGCATTAATGGTGCCTTCACACCAAACCTGTTTTCGTCATGCTTGATTTCATACAAAGCCTATGTAATCAACTGAGTTGATGCAAATTTGCACCTGGCAACGCAAATGGAGGCTAATCTGTATTCACAGGTTAAAATTTAGCATCTTATTTTGTGCACACTGTTTAAGAGCAGCTGAAGGTGCTTGAAAAGCCACTTTTAATGTGGCATGTTATGCAAGCAATGCATTTCCAACAGTTACAACACCGTGACTGGAGGTGGTGACTGTACTTCACACACCTTATGATGACGCACTCATGTAAGCTCCATCCTCACTGGGTTTAAGGGTAAGTTCAGCAATTAATGGGTTTTTACAAAAGCAATAAAGTGATGGAACAATAATTCAAGGAATTACTTTTGCAGCTACTTAGACAAACATTACATTTAAATGTTTACTGCTGCTCTGACTGCTGGCTGGAGGGAGTGGCGTCTCTCCATGTCTTTGATTCTCTTCTGCCTTTGCTCTTTTCCACCCCCTTTTTCAGCTTTTAAGGTGGACCTCTTTCAGATTCCCACCATGAATACGGCTCGTTCCAAACTGAGATTTTTAAAGTTGCCGGTTAATAAAGCTATTTTAGTATAACGATTTAAGCTTTATGTAACCAGTGGAACTGATTTGACCACTGACTCGGGTGTAAGTGTAGAAAAAAGCAGAAACAGTCCATACTGTTTCACTTTCTTCAACATCTTGAGGTAATTGACCCAACCTATTCCCACCTTGAACGAACACACACACACACACACACACACACACACACACACACACACACACACACACACACACACACACGTATCACAGATGGGTTAAAAAAAAATCCCCTTTCTCGCTCGAACCCTCTCACTCATCCTTTCACCCTCCCACATGAGCTCACACTGTCAGCTTAGACACCCATACAGCCCACATGCATTCCCTGTCTTCAAAATGTTGTGCATAAGCACTCATACATGCTACACAGACACGCACGTCGCTGAGAGAATATACATGTCTCTGCACTAAAACACTGAGATACAGCTGTGAATAGGAGATGAAAGCCAGAGCCGAGCCAGGAATAATAAAAGCAGAGTGATTTCAATGCACTGCAGGCTTTCTAAACAGCCCTGGGATCTGACTTGAAAACATAAGGGGATTCCAAAGCCTGGTCCTTTTTAACCATACTGCTTTACCAAAGCTACTTTGATGTAACAAAGACCTCGGAGGCTGGTTTTTGTAACATTCCCGCCACTATCTGCCCAATGTCGATTGTAAATGTATATGTGTGGTCTAATTTTAAGACTCGTCAATATAATTGTTGAAACCCCCTCTTCTGCCGTGACCTCCGATAACATCAGGCGTACCTTTTTGTTCCACTCGGGGGTTTGAAACATATGCACCGAGGGTGTGACAGAGAAAAAGAACTAATAAAGAGATGGAAAAGCAGGCTACAGATTTAAGGAGGAGAATGATATTATACATACGCTATCCATCACAGTGACACTAATTCTGCCATTTCTTGTGGATGATACATTATCATTATGAGGTGATTCAGTGCAGGCTATATAAATCATCCTGGAAGGTAACAGTACTCAAACAGAAACTAAAGGAACTCTCTGGAGGTTTGGCCAGTTGTAGCGCGGCGGAGCACGGTTTTATGAGAGGGTTCACGTTTGTTTGTATTGTGAAATGCTGCAATGTTCCCACCTTGTCCTGCTAATCAGCAGTGTAACGTACAAAATCTCACACTTACTGAAAAAGATGCACACACTCTAACATCACCCATTGGTTTGTGGACTTTTGCTATGAAGCCTAAAGTTGGCTGTTGCTAACTTGTTTTTGTTTGTTTTTATTTATTTGTTTCTAAACCAGATGTGCCACAATTGGGCAAAAGGTTTGGCGTAATTGTTAGCTAGCATTAGCTTTATTAGTTAGCTGCTTAGCTTAAGTTAAAATCACTTACTGACTGAAGTGGACAGCCAGCTTCTTAGATGTCTTCTGGTAGCGACCTGTTTAACTGTTGCTCAAAGTGGCCAAACAACTACCAATTTAAGCCTTAATATATCATTTAAATGGCCAGCATTGACTACCATACTGTTGTTGCAAAAGGAGAAAAATGCAACACCTTTTTTCTTAGAGTTTAAAAGTTTTACAAACTTGTATAAAAAGTTTATAAACTTGTTTATTTGTGCTGTAAAGTTGGTCTTTTAAACATAAGGAGTCTATGCTTGAGTGACTTGTATTTGGAGACGCTCTCAAACGGCTATTTGAAGAACTGCAGTTTTTGGCACGAGTGCACTGGCTGCAGGTTTCAGCCTCGGAGGTTCCAACATTTAAATTATTTTAAAGGTCTTTATTTTTTCATGGCGACAGAAGTCCATTCAACACTGAATAGACATTATGCATTAAATTTCATACTATGAAATGTTACAGTGCGTTACAGTTCATACTATAACACAGCGGTCCCCAACCCCCGGGCCTCGGACCGGTGCCGGTCCGTGAGTCGTTTGGTACCGGGCCGCGAGAGTTGAGGCTCAGGTGTGAAATGTATGGTTTTCAGGGTTTTTATCGGTTTTCAGCGTTATTTTGTTATCGTTAACTCGGTTTTCCTGGGTCTTTTCACGTGTGTTATGAATAAATCGTCTTTTTTTTCAATACCGGTACTAGTTTTATTTTGTTGTATTTATCCGTGACACCTTAAAGGCCGGTCCGTGAAAATATTGTCGGACATAAACCGGTCCGTGGCGCAAAAAAGGTTGGGGACCGCTGCTATAACACATACACTGTCTTGTGCAGTATTAAATTCCACACTTGTTTCACTTGTGATTTGGCTCGCAGATATTTTTGTCTGCTAGAGGCGTGCAGCAAAGACAGCAAGATGGGCTGTTATAGACAGATGGGCATAGGCTGCTTGGAGCCTTGTAGCAACCAAACGGGAGCTAGTGGAGCCCAGACCCTTTTAAAACGGGGTCACAACAACTTTTTGTAACTCTATTTTCAGTCAGATTAACGGCCTCATATGTGTTTTTATTGTTGTGACATAATATCAGGTCAGTCTCTTCAAAACTGCCTCTTTTTTTTTTTTTTCTTTCAGAGCAGCAAAAGAGCTGTAATGGAGAGAGTCGTTAAAGTAATGGGATGTAGTGAAATGGAGGGAAAAGTGGGAGTGGAGTGGAGGTAAGGAGGGGAGTGGCTGCTGGAAGTGGGTCACAGTGGCACTGACGTGATAAAAAGCGACGCGCTGAAAGGGGGGATGGACTCGTGCCGCCGTCTGCGTCACCTTTTGTCCGGCGCGCACACAGATATATACAGTCTCACATCAGCTCAGTTCAGCGGGTAAACATCAGTAGCACAGATATAAAAATAGCTCACGTAAAGGCCGGATTTTCCTCTCTCTGTCAGGGCCTCCGGCATTCTCATGCTGCATTGTTTACAGCCTAGTTGGAAATATTTCACTGCTTCACAGCATCTTCTACTCGCTTATTCACCTGTTTAAGATTGCATTCAGGCTGTGCATAAATAATAACAGCCTCTCCCATGATCCTGTTTTTGTTGGGCTGTGTGTGCATGAAAGAGCAGATGCACCGAGCTGGGGTTTGAAAGGCGGTTATTTTGGCTCTGCTGTGTGATCTCTGTATGATCTGTAGCGTTTCCTTGTGGACGAGTGATGCAGGGGAGAGGATGTGTTGCTGGAGGGGCTGCAGGGATGAAAGGATGAAGGAGTGGCAGGGGAGCCAGGGAGCAGTTTAATTGCCTGACCCTTCTCCCACCAGGATGACTCCGGAGCCGGGTGTTAAAGAGAGAGGGTGACGGCTGGATTCCACGAGCAGATCCCCGCAGCTCTGAGCGTGTGTGTGTGTGTGTGTGTGTGTGTTCTTGTGAATTTTCTCACAGCAGATCTGCACATATTTGAGAAAGACAACTTAATCATGCCGTGCGTGATGCTGAAGGGATGCACTTTGAGATTTAGCCTCCTATAACACATCAAAGGCTTGTGGGGAGTAGAAGGGGAGGGATGGTGCTGTGTTATGTGAAGAAGCTGTTCATGCTCGCGTCTGTGGAACCCATCACTTAGGGCCAATTCTGTTTTTGTTTTGTTTTTCTAGTTAAAATGGAAAACTGCATCAATATTTACCTTCGACTGTACATCTTTACATCTTATTGTTATTTATTTGGTCTTAAGAAGATAAAAAATACGAGTTTGTTCGAACACTGATGGTTTAATCTTAATCCCTGTGAATAATCTCAACATACACAACAGTGGGGGAGAAAAGCAGCAGTTAACATCCATTTTCTGCCTCCCCCTCCCCTTTCAGAGTCTTCTTCGTTTGTTGTTTGCTGACTGAACGCTGAGGAACCTTCATCCTAATCAGCTTGAGATCTGGCTGCAGGTCAGGCAAGCAGATGAATACAGATTAGAGTGTCACAAGGCAGTAAGAGAGGATTACCAGATCTGGCCAGCGTCCCACTGTGGCCTCCTGTAGGTGTCCAGTCACTGGCTAACAAGTGTTGTCTGCACTGGCCCTTCTTAAAAAAAAAGTCATGGGGTTAGACCGATTGGACTTGGCTCTGTCTGCTTTCAAGTTGTGGGAAAAGATTGATGATCCCGTGGGTTTTAAAATAGGATATTTCCCTTTCTTCATACTTGTTTCACATTATTACACAAAGAAAAATGATGCAAAAGAAGATAAAAGACAACAGTAGTTGAATGAAAGACAACGAGGGCTTTACCACTGCTGTTCTGGTAAAGTGCATTTAATACAGAGCACCAATTCTGACATGAGAACACTTACAGGCTCCAGATTCAGTTCTGAAAATGTTGTTCTGCATCTATAATGTAAGGTAGATTTAGGACACCAGTTAAGCATAAGCTTGACCAAAACTTCATGGATCTGCAGACAGCTGAGTGTGTATGCTGTCTGACGTGTTTATGCAAACAGCAGGAGGTTTCTAAAGTATGTCTGAAACTGATAGCATCTGTGGCTGTGTGCATGTAACTGCAAACCTGCTGAATCCAGGTTGGCGTTCGAGTGGGCTGATTTGTGAACAGTGGTGCCCCCTGCTTGCAAAGTGCTTGTCGACTTGCTTAAATGCGTGTTGGACTTGTGAGGGTCATTTAAGTCGAGGCAAACTAAGACGAGAGTTGCCAAACAGATGCGAGAAGCTTTGTTTCATTTGCGTGTGCGGCACCCTGCAGCTGTGAGTCCTCATGTGCATCTTGTTAAACCTCAACCCATCATTTTCATCAGCAGCTTCCCCGCCGTCGCCGCTCTCAGCCTCTCTGTAATTCCACTTAGAAAACAAAACAAAATAAAGCCGTGCGTGCGGTGTTGTGCTCCCGAGTAGCTACCAGAGCGCGGCTCCTGTGCGTAACTCGGCTTTGATCTCTCTCTGTAAATTAAACATGCCTTTTTAGATAACAGGCTCCCTGGCACCTGCAGAGTCAAACTGTACCTCCGCGCTTCACATCCGCTCCCGTCCCTGATTTGAACTCGGTAAAGTTGATTCAAGTCAGCACAGTGCCGCTTTATTGGGATCAACCTTGGTTGTGTAAACCTCTGTGGGATAATTAGGCTGCAGTTAGACTGTCAGATGTGCAGATTACAGACAGTTCTGTGACGAATCTCAAATATGACAGTTGACTCTCTTTCATACAGAGAACAGGAGAAATGTGCACCAAGTTGGGAAAGGAAAAAGCGGTCGAGTATGGGGTCAAAAAATGGGTCAGCGTGAACACTGTGCTTGACCTTTGACATCAGCTGCAAGAACTTATTTTGCAAAGCGACCAATAGGCTTGAATTTGAGGATGGAACCAATACTTGGATCAACTAAAATTACTAAAAAATTAAAATTAGGGATGAAATCTTTACTACTATTACAACAATTTTTTTAGCCGTCTAAAAGCTGATGCCATCTTTCTTTTTATGCCAATGTAAGTCACGAGATAAATACCTGATATAAGCCCATACCAACATTTGCATCCATAGTGCATAAATGTAAAAGGTGGGAGAATTTGTACCTTTTGTCTTTTGTTTGGGTGCCAATTTAATATTTTTAGATCTTTGAGTGTCAGAGCTAGCATATTAGCTAATATTAGCTAATATTATAATGCTCTTTCACAAGGATATGATGTGCATCTCAAACTGCACGGCAACCTTTGGAGCTCTCTGTGGTCCTTCTGCCTCAGTGGCCCTGCCTGCCCGTTTTCCGTTTGAGGTCTTTGAAATGCTAATCACTTCTCCTCTTCTCTTTTTTTTCCTCTTCATCTCTCCTCCAGATTCTTCCACCAACTACATCAGGCAGCTGGAGACGAAAGTGCGGATACTGGAAGACGATAACAATAAGCTCCTCTCACAGGTGAGGCTTGCACAAGGACACACACACACAGGCACATGTGCCATGCCGCAATTAGCCCACTTGAGTTTCCGTCTAAACTTATACCCTCGCTAAACTCCTCTTGTGCGAATTTTTAACTCATCCTCAACGCATGACAGGAAGCTGCGATGACATAAAATCGTTGCCTAATGCTTCTGTGAAGCTACCCCTTGCAACAGGCTCCCTGTTAGTTGGGGAATATGTTTATCCATGTTTAATTCATAGGGAGTCAGTAAGCTTCAGTAGCGTGCACTGATGTTAGCCCCCGAGGCGAACTGTGGGAGCGGAGCAGAGATGAGAGGAGGAAAAAGAAGGGGAAAGAGGCATTAAGTGACAGTGACAGAGTAAAGGATTTATCCCCAAAGCTGACCTTGCTCTGACTTCTCCCAAATTTGGAGGATGGAGGGCTCGGTGAGGGAGGGGGTGTGTGCAAAAACGGGGTGGGGTGTGTGTGGAATGCTGGTGTGGTTCACCAGAAGGTCACATGTCAGTCTGCGGAGGTGTGTTTACCCAGTCGAGCACAAACAGCAGATGACGAAATCGAAGCACACTAATCTGGTCACGTGAGGGGAAATCTGATTCATGAAGTGTTCGACTAATTATTGGCAACAAAAAAAAAAAAACAGCTCAGGCTTTAAGTTTATAATTTGGCCTCTTTAATTTTATCGCATCATTTTATGGTGCGAGTCGGTTCGTTTAATGCAAATCAGGTTGCACAGAGACGAGGCTGAATTTCACACTATAATTTGAAGTCTTCTTTCCCACTTATATCCCAGCAGATTCATGTGTAGGCAGAGTGTAGGCTGTTATCACTGACATGAAACCTAAACGATCCTCATAATTATCTCTTACGCGCTACAGTTAGGTGTTACACATTGTCTCGCAGCAGTCCAAGCATAGAATATGAACTCCCGTCTTATAGTTTTTGTTCACGTTGTTTTCTGCAGACGTGATGTTGGGATATGAATGCGTTCAAGTGCAGTGCAAAATGTGAAACTGTTGAGACTGATTTATTTATTTATTTTTAACAAATACATTACCTTAATTTTATGTGTTTAAATCCATCAGCAAAACAGTTGCTTCCATTGCTGTTCACGGCTCCTCACAGAGCGAAACAACATAATAAACCATTCCACCATTATGTTTTTCTCTCCCTAGGCTTATAGCCGCTATAGCTTATCGCAAATACAGACGAGAAAGGTAATCTTCTGTGATGTCTGTGTTTGTTGGCTCTTCTGCTGGCCGGTTGGTTCAGTCTGTTTGGCCCTTTCACTCTTTTTACTCGTTTGGTGGTGGGACTTTTCACATCTTTGAGCTTCTTGCTTTCTCTTCTGTAGAGGGCTGACACTATCAAAGCAGCAGCTGTGCAAGGCAAGGTGACTCTTTGCAGTAATGTTTTATGTTGTGCCTTTCAGACAAGGAATCACCTCTGTGGTAATGTTTAAAGGGTAGGAATATGATGATTTGTTCCCTTGATGGGATTAAGTTATTATGACGCAACAGCCTGTAGTGTTTTTTAGCTTAGCATAAAGGCTAGACGCTAGCTAGACTGCGGCAAAGATCGGGACTGTGACATCATCCACTGGCTTCTGAAGAAACCATTTCCACTTTGGTTAAAAAAACAAATCTAATATGACGAGGAGGGGTGGGTCTGACCGTCAAACCACTTGCTCATCGGCTATGAATTTGTCAATATCAAATCGTTAGCTAATGAGCATACCGCAGATAATCCTCCAGTTTGAAACCTATTAGGACCAGGATTTATGAAATACACTTAATTTTCATGACCAAAAATGAGCGACTGAGCCCATAAACGCAGCTGGAAAGTATTTACAAAAGTCAACTCAGAAATCCATTTTCACATAAATTACAGGACCTGAAATCATTTTGTTTTTAAGCAAAAACTACAGTGGAACTGAGAGGTCAAACGGACTGCAACTTAAGAAAACACCAGCAATAAGAAAAACGCTACAAAAGCACACAAAACACAACGGAAATATGAAAAAACTGATTTCCAAAAGCACAAGGGAAGTGTTTCTGGGGAGACAATAACCCGACGGACTATTTGCAGGAAACAAAATATGCCAATAATTTTGCCGATAAACACTTAAAAGAAGTGGAGGATCTATTAGTTTTGTGAGAAAAGAAAAGATGAGAGGTAAGTGTGTTAGCTTAACTATTAGCCTAAAAATCCGTCATCAGTATTTTATGAATCATGAGATTAAAACACACTTACTTAGCATGTTTTGGTTCCTGTAACTGGTCCGTCGGGTTATTGTCTCGCCAGAAACACTTTGTGTGCTTTTGCAGCATTTTTCTTATTTCTTAAGTTGCAGTCCGTTTGGCCTCTCAGGGCCACCGTAAAAACACTTTGGATTTACCCACTGTCTGTGGTTCAAAGTGCTAACATAACAGTATTATTAACACTTAGAACTTCTAATTAACATAATATATCTCATGTTTTATACCATTAAAAAAAGTTAAATAACACATAACTTCTGTTGCTTATCAGTGGTCAAATCATGAGAGAGCGTGTTATCAGACTCAAACGAGCTTTGTCCCCATCACTCCCTCTCGTCCTGTAGTGCTAAACTAACCGGTTTCTGGTTGTGACTTCATATCATTGATACACACCTAATATTGATATTGATCTCCAACTTTTCGTAATACAGTAAAGTGCATTGACAAACATCACCACAGAAATGATTCACCTTGTGATTGTGCCGGTTTTCCGAGAACACAGGAAGTTAAATGCACCGCCTTGCAGGGTTGTGGCTTCTGTGTCCAGGGGTTTCCTTTCTGTGCTGCTAGCATGCTGTGCTAATGAATGAACACAGGTGGCCCTTGCTTGTACGTGGCCTTTCTTGGCAAGAAAGCTTTTATCTGTCCTTGGAACTGCTCCGCACAGTGTTTGGTACAAGGTAACTTAAGTGAATGAATGCTATATTGTGCTTTGGTGCATAAATGACACACGCATGTCCTAGCTTGTGTTGACGTCTGGAGGGCTGAATAATTAAAGATCCGGGGGGCAAGCCAGGTAGATTCAGGCATCTGTTATGCATGGCTGAAACCTTTGTGGGAGTGCAACTGAACAATGAAGGACTGTCAATCTGAAGCTGAAAAATATGAATCTGTAATCTCTGGTTGTTGTTACTAAACATGACTTTCCCACAGAGGTGATAACAGGAAAATATTGGGTGAAAATAAGAATTACTGAAGTTTACCATTCAGTTAGATTTCATGATATCCTACCTGATGACGTGTGTGCATATTAGCAGGTTCAATTGTTACAATGGATTATCTTCCCCAGTGGATTGTATTGCCTAACTTCCTGTGTTATGAAACCGGCCCAGCGAAACTTGTGTTCAGCTAGAGGAAACAATGGCCTCTTAGTGCAGGAATGCTGACCCTCCAGACCAGCTTGGCTGAGGTATTTTAACCATACTCAAGGGAGCGTGGAGGGAGTTAACAGCAGGATCCCACAGTGGATATTAACATTAACAAGGGCCTACGCAGCCCAGGTGTAAACACAATTAGAAAAACAGGTGTGTGCACTCAGATGCACACATTCAGACATGCTCAGACACGCGCATCCTCCTCAGGCTTTCTCCCACTAAGCTCTCCCATTTCTTCCAGCTGTTACTTGTCTCTAGTCGAGCTCGCACACGAACTCCGGACGATGTTGAGATAATCTGGTCCGGACGTTGTCGGAAGTTCACTCTTGGTAAATACTGTTTGGTTTAGGTCAGGGTGAGTCAGGCATCTTGTAAACTTTGCATTTGGGAGCTTGCAACCCAAAGCACTTTTATCACCCAATGTCAGAAATTTGCGCCGTCGTTGAGAGAGGCTCAGACCTGTGGAGAAAATATCTTTTGTCAACTCACTACAGTGTGTGAAGCACTCATGCGCTCCTCCTCAATCCACACTGACACTTTGTCATGAAACTGACAAGTGTAAGCACGTAATGATCTGTATATCAGATGATGCTCCGTCCCCTGAGTCACTGCAATAAGCCCCAAACTCTCAAACACTTAATGTTATGGCTGTCAGGCTTTGCATTCATGGCATAATTAGGTAACAATAATGATGGAAGAGCGACGTATTTAAGTTTAAAGACCAGGTCATTGATTTCAGATGCAAAAATACTGAGGCTAAAGCTGCTTGTCCCAGATTAGCATCCATACTGCACCGGCATATGATGTACAGCCCAACTGTCTAACGGTGTAACTGTGATAAGGAAACGCCTCTTATTTCAGTCTAGCACGAGTTACTCTGATTTAACAGTTTCCATCCTGTATTTGATTAAATCACGGCTCTGGAGGAGCATCCCGCTGTCCTTCCTACCCTTTTGTCAAAGTGGCATCACCCCTGCCCCTCATAATTCAAACAGGAAACGATGCAAGACACCCACAGCATCTTCCCGTCAGCACCAAGAACATTGTGATGGATGGATAAGATGCAGGGCCCCTGAATTTTAGCCAGGAAGACTGCAGCGAGCCAACTGTCCTCAGCTGTCTGGCAAACAAATGGCTTTGCTGGTCTCAGCGGTCAAGGTCATGTCGGGGTGGGAAGTAAAGTTGGAGATGTGTGATGGTTAAATTAAAAACTAGACTCAGGGAGAGGTCTGCATCGGTAACATAAAACTCTTTAGCAAGCCTTCTTATTCAGGTGATCAACTATGCGTTTATGTCACCCCTCTTGATTTTGACATTTAAGGTTACCAGACACAAAGCTTATAGAGATGTCAAAAAAGATGCACTATTGAGGGCATGAATATGGAAACTGAAAGGATAGATCAAGAAGCGCCAGGGGGAGGACTGGAAAAGGTTAGAGGAACATTACAAGGATACTGAGTTGGAGGAGAGAAGAGGAGCAGGAATATCAAAGGACTGGGAAGACGAGGGGAATGCTGATTGTGGCTTTGTGCGTGCGAGCGTGCACCTGAGTGCGTCTCTCACACACACACACACACACACACACACACACACACACACACACACACATTATTTATAGCTGAGCGCTCCCAGGCATCACGTGTGTTCATGCACCGCGCCACGCACAGAGGGAACACTAGTGCGCGACACGAGAAATGTCACAAGAAACAGTGGTGTTTGCCGTGTCCCTGCCTGCAGAGCGAAGCTGGGCTGGTAACTGCCCCCCAGGAACCAGTGGTCTTTGGCTGCTAATGAGGACAAATTTTAGGCATGTTGCCCCTATGTAGTGAACCTCAATGAAGGCAAAACGGGATACTTCCGCACACGAGCAATGGCGTGAGAGTGATGAGGAAAAGTGCCTTGTATGGTGAGGGAGACACAGCCAAAGACTTTAATAAACCCCCTTGGATGGAAATACCAACGGGCAAAACCTGGGTAGTAACAAAGATGCTAGTAGTTGTGCGTCTAGTGACACAGATGCAAGAAGAGAAAATTGGTGTAAAATTGCTTCACAGGCAGTGTTTTCTCTGTTTATGTGCACAAAACTGGGCTAATCTCTATCAAATGTTGGTGATGGTACTTGCGAGTACCTCAGGATTTTGAGTATTTGAGTAAAAAGTGGCCGTTTTTATGTTAAAATATCTCTCATAGAGGCAAATACATTGATTTTTGTCAACATTGTCAGAATGAATATTAAAGTCAAATTAGTGCCAAAGTGAACAAACTGACAGGATTCCCTGTGTGTTTGCACTCTGTCTTGGATTATTAACTTTGATTTATTAGCATGCAGTGAAGCCACTCTTTGGGTAATTTTAGGTAAAACTCACATTGAAGTCTTATTTTTCTTTTTTTTTTCCTTTGGTGTTTGTTTTGTGACCGTTTGTGTCCAGCAGTGTAACCCAGGTGACCTTCGTGCCCTGAGGAAGGGAATGACTCTGTACCACTCAGAGTCCCAGCTGTCCTCACTGCCCCAGCGCCAGGAAGCCATGCACATGGTCAGTAATGAGAAGACTGACACACACACACACATACGCAAACACACAAATTTGGAGAAGGCTAACCACCTATACTAAGATTCACACTGACACGCTTAGATGAATACCCGCTCACACTAACCGCTAAGACAATAGTCACAGCAATCAGTCAGCGCTATGACACTGCTTATACAGATGTGGTTACATAAAGAGACAGGGCTTAATTGCACACAGACATGCACATGCTTAATTGTAGGGAGCGCTATGCCAGTGCCTCCACGGCAAAGTCAAGTCAGCTCTAATTCACTTTACTTCTCACACTCCAATTAAACCTCCACAGGCAACCTCGCTCTCGCTTACACGTGACAGGAAGAAGAAAAAAGAGAGAGGGAGAAGAAAAGGAATGAAAGGAAATGGGGCATAAGGGGGATGATCCAGACAGAGTCTTAGACAGAAGAGAAACTAAGGCAGAGACCAGGATAGAAATTTAGCATAGTCAGCACTCTTCCTCATATCCTGTCCCTGCTTTTTCTTCCTCCCTGGAGCTTGTTTGAACCAAATTCCACTATGAAAATAATAATCCTCTCCACTCCACCTCCACCCTTAACCCTGCCAATGTCTTCAGGAGGAGAGGATTGGCAATTAAGGAAGGTCAGAGTCGGGCTGTGCCGCTCCTCAGAAGACTAAATCTTCCTTGTGTTAAAAAAATATATATATATTTTTGTTTTAATCACAGGGTCATTTTGCAGCACAGAGGTAAATTGTGAATTGTAGGTTCCCCATATTTACAGTGTAGTTTTATATGAAATAAGGTCAAACTTTTGATGTGCTATGAATAAGACATTTAACAGGCATGTGTTGTGAAAAAATATGCTGGATATAAAAATGTTGGATATATTTGATTAAATCATCATGTAACTATATTTTTGCTTTAGCATCATGAATTTGGTATTAAAATAGATTTTTATGTATTGTTAAATTAGAATTATTAGCAGCAGCGCCTTTTATTCATTGTTTCATTTATTCATCATTTCATTGTGTATTTAGTGGTGCGTCTTAAAAATTCAGTCCACACCAATTTTGGTGACTGTTAAATTATGTATGGGTGACGTACGCCGAACAAACGCAAGCGATGAAGATAACATTGAGATGATTAAATGTACATAATATATCAGAAAAGAACATATTTATATTTATGTTACATCCATAAGAATTGGGATGTAATATAAATCGAAAAAATGTATAGATATTAATAAGTATGTGTGACAATATTTCAAAGTTCTTTCTTAACTGTCGCTCTGTTAAGGAGGAGATAGTTTATGTATGTACACATCCTATGATCGTTATAGTAACATTTTCCTGAAAACTAGCTGCTACGCTTTGCTAATGTTTAGATTTAGATTATTATTTTATGCTTTATATTTATATTTAAATATTTCTAAGATTATATATGTTGCTCTTTAGATTGAACAACTTAACTCGAAATTTCGAGTTACTTTTCTCAAAATTTCGAGTTAATAACTCTAAATTTCAAGTTAGCTCTGCCAATCAGTGATCTACGTAGAATTCGCACTCAAAACCAGATCGTAACAAATTGGTGCTTTTGAGAGTACGTTTGGTGATAGTAACACCATGTGATTCAGCTATTAACACAAAGATTTCATCATTTGTGAAGCCACGCTGAAAATTATCAGTAATTTGTGCATTCATGACTGGCTGTAATACTAGTAGTTTAGCTGTAGCATTTGTAGCTGAGGGCTTCAGCTTCCGGTTAACAAGGAAATGACATAATTCACGTACAGTAGATTACTGATTGGCAGCGCTAACTCGAAGTTTCGAGTTACTTTTCTCAAAATATTGAGTTATTAACTCGAAATTTCGAGTTAAGTCGTTCAATCTAAAGAGCAACATATATAATCTTAGAAATATTTAAATATAAATATAAAGCATAAAATAATAATCTAAATCTAAACATTAGCAAAGCGTAGCAGCTAGTATATGCTTATATAAATATAAAAAGCTGTGAAACTCTTATTCAGAGAGAGAAGAGAGGAAGTAAAGAGAGTGGCAAGCTAATAGCTGCTAGTTGTCAGTTAGCCTAGCTTAGCTTAGCTTAGCTTAGTGATAAAGCGGTGAGAAATGGCTCGTCTGGAGCTATTTGACAGTAAAATAATCCACCACCATGACTGTAATATGTTCTTGTGGGTTTATAAATTGTACAATAAAGGCAGATTTTTTTTATTTTATTTATTTATTTTTAGCTTTTTCTGCACTCCACACTGTATATAAATGCCACTTGTTTTGCACATATTCAACTCTGTATATTTTATATATTTTATTATTATTATTATTATTTTATTTTATTTTTTTACTATTTAATTTGTAAAAATGTGTATACACACACACACACACACACACACACACACACACACACACACACACACACACGTAGGAAAATATTTAGTATACACATCCAGAAATGCATACACTATTATATATTGTACATATATTTATTAGTTTCAGGTTGGCCATTCTTGTATTTTGCTCGTTTGTGTTGTTGTGTTTGCACATCTCTGTTGCTTGTGGGGCTCGCACACAAGAATTTCACTCGCATGTGCTGTGCCAGTGTGCCTGCACATGTGATGTGACAATAAAAAGTGATTTGATTTGATTTGATTTGATTTGATAATGGCCTTGTTTGTGACAAGCCCACAGAACAGCACTAACGTTGAGCTCTGTAGTTTGCCCAGTTCATGTTGAGGAGCAGGGAAAGAAGGCATAAAATCGAAGATGAGATGTGGGACTTCAGAATGACTTCAGTGAAGTGGACTCTTAGTTGTGTGTGTCCCTCCCAATCGATCAGCTCATCCTCTATATTCACTTCTTTGTCTTACTCAAAGTTTCAGGTCAGTGAGCGTACATGAGATTGTCGAATAGAAGACGCTCAACAGTCTGTGCTCATTTTCGTATGTTTAAACTTCAAACCATTGCTCCTGACAGTGTTTGTCCCCCTGCCTGCCTCCTGCTGCAATGACCCAAATCAGCCCTGTTAATGCAGGAGATGCTTACAGTTACGAGCAGTAAACACTGCCCCGAGCTATCTGTGTCCAAATCCTTTTCTTGACTGCACTGCTCTTGGCAAATGCTTGCAGTGAATGTTTACATATTTCAAATATTAAATATCACAAAAGGCTTAACGATGAATTATACATTCATACTTTCAGTCAGACCAAAGTCCACTTCACTGTATGGAAGCTGTTACCTTTTGTTGGTATAAAGACACAGTCTTAACTCACTGGAAAATTGAAGCGCTTGTAAAGTATGGATGGGTCTTTGTGATGCACACACAGATAATTGGATATCATAAATGGCATAAATTTTAAAAACAACTCCATTTGTCTTTTGTATTACGTGTTTTTACACACAAAGTTTTGCAAGCATGATTTTTAGGTCAAACATGAGCGAGCAGCTGTTGCAACGAGCGAACTCAACTGTGTCTGTGGAATACTAAACAAAATGTTTCCCTCGGATGTCTGGATGAATTTGCTGTGTTGTTTAGCTGCTCTTTGATCAGACAGTTGCAGATTTAAAGAGAAACCTTGGAATCCACACAGGCAAAAACAAAACGGTGGGTAAATTTAATATACTAAATATGTGCAAAAAAGGGGGCTTGGACTGGCATCTGCACTGGATTACATCAAGTATCAAACCAGTCCAAGCTTTTCTGGTACTGTATGTAATTAAGTGGATGTCATAAATGGTTGTTTTGATGTAGTTACTAAACTAAGACACTGCGTCAGTTCAAGTGCTGGCAAAATGTGCAAATGTACACTCACATTCACTTTCATCCTATTTTTCTCATGTCAGAGCTTGTAAATATAATGCTCAACCTGTCTGAGGATAACATCAAATTATGCTTAAAAACATGGAAACGTGCCGTTAAGCTCTTTTGCCACTTTGACCTTTTCTTGTCCAATGGTTGAAAGAATACTTTTCTTATTGGTTTGTATGGCCAAAAGCCTCTAGATGTAAATCAGTGCTTTGTGCGGTTTATGTGATGTGAATAAACTGCTGGGCAGTTTCCACAAATCGGTCCTCTTGGGTGCAGTGGGATTATTATTTTATCTCCGTGCTATCAGGTTACGTGGGATCATTCTGGCACCCAAATGGGGCCAGCGGGCATGGAGGGAGCTGACAGGCGCATCACTAGCGAGCAGAGAATTTAACCCAGGCTAACAGAGCCAGGGATCTGTGTCTAATGCAAGACCCCGATGCCAGGTTACGGTGAATGGGACCCATTGTGTATCCCAGTGATCTCTGTGTCCCTCAGACAGAGACCCACTGTCTGGAACTACCCGGGAGGGGGGTGGTGATGAGTCAAGCAAACTCCCCCTCAGTCTCTTTCCTGGCTGGCTGCTCCCATCACACCAGGTTAAATCACTCTGTGCAGGTAGCAGACCAGAGGAGGGAGTGGAATACAAAAGAAACAGGGAAGAAAAACACCAGTGGAGGATTGGTGATTTGAGCTGGTATGAAGGGGGTGACATTTTCAGTGTGACAGTACAGGAATACTCTCTTTTTAAATCCGAACAGGTGCCCCCTGATGGGACGAGTGGGGCCTCTTTTTTGGTATCTTGACTCAAATGAAGAGCTCTTTGCAGATGTCCTGGCTGGTGCAGGTTTGCACCTGCCTCTTAACCTCTGTCACAGTTCTCCCGCTCCCTAACATCTTCATCATTGTTATGTTATTGTTTCTTTCTCTCACTCTCTGTTTTTCTCTCCCCTTAGGGGACTGGACGCCTACCAACTAGCGAGTCCTCTCCAGCTACAGGCTATTTGTCCTGCGTCCAAAAGCCTGAGGCTGTGGTCCATGCCATGAAGGTAATATTAGTCAGGGAAATCAATCACAGGGTGTAATTGTTGTGTTACAGCTTTTGTATCATTGATGCAGCTGTGATGCTATCATAGTGCTGTTCCTGGAGAATTTGCAGGATGATGCCTGAAGGCTATTATGGTATAGCTGCGACCAGCGTGACAGTTCAAATGTGGGAAAAACACATTTGTTGCTAATGTAATGTTACTTTCTTTTAAATGGTTAAAAGGGGGTAGCATTATATTAGCAGATAAAGTAGTACCAGACCATGCCTAGAAGTACTTAACCATGTTCAAGTGGGTCAGGCTGGTAGCGCTATGGAAAAAAACAAGAACACATTGGCAGTTAGGCTGGAAGATAACAGCGTTGCCTAATGTAGTTCTGTAAATACAGAAGGAAAATAAGACATGTCCAACCCTGTGTCTGCCATCAGGTGCTGGAGGTCCACGAGAACTTGGATAAGCAGGTTCCTGAGGACTATGAGGATGATCTCAGCGAGAAAGAGAAGGCCATTGTGCGAGAGATGTGCAATGTAAGTGCACCTCCTGCTCCCACAGATGTACTCGCATCCCGGTCTTTATTCTAATTGTCTGTGTGTTGTCATGATTATTGGAGAGCCTGAAAGTGGGGGGCTAGGTGGGTGTCTGAGCTCTCACACAGGTCTGTTGCCATCACTGCAGAACCACTTAGCTAATCACACCACAGGTTTGTCACTGATGTAGTGCCAATAATATAAAGTGCACTATATGCAGACCATTAGTGTAACAATGGAAAAATGAGGAATTTGATAGTTGTAAATTCAGTCTGTTCATTAGCTTTTTAAATTCATTATACTGGATTCAAATCAGGTCAGTTTTGAGCCTTTTTGGCTAATGAGGAACTCGTTTGGGCTCATTTGGTTTGGAATGACACAGCAGCTCTCCCTCTTTCTTTCTTTCTATCCATCCCTCTGTCTCTCTTTTTGTGCCCCCCTTTTCCACTCCAAAGCTGAAAGCCCAAAGTATAGAGGCTCATAGTTGAGCTGTCAGAGCAATTAAACTGGTGCGGCAGGAAAAAGAGCACCACCCCCTCCTCCCTCCCAATAGCACTCCTCCACCTCACCCTTCTATTCTTCCACCTCTCATTTTCCCCTCATCTTTCTCTGTCTGTGCTGAAAAGGCCTTTCCCAGGATAAAAAGGTCTGCTGATTAGAGCGAGTACGAGAGTGGGGTTATCTGGGCCCTGCAGAGGTATGTGACAGGCCAGGAATGGGGAAGCACTACAATAGTACCTCTGTAACATCACCGGGGTCCCGCGGGGGCCCCTCTCACTCTCATAGAGAGATTTCAGCACCGGAGAGACGACACGGACTGAGATAGAGTCCCGTTCTTGTCTTTATGCTTTGATAGAATTGGAAAATGGGTGCAGTGCTTCATTGAAATGTTCAAACATATACAGTGTATAAGATAACAGTTGGGATAACTCCAAAGAGCTTAAAAGTCAATATTTGATGTGTCCACCTTTATTCCTTAATAACTCTCTTAAGCAGCATTTCTTAAAGTGGTGTTTGGGAATAGTTCTCCAGGCTTCCTGAAGGCCATTCATGGCTGCTTTTTGATCCCACGCTGTTTCAGTAATGTTGAAGAGGAAGGCCTGTCCATGACTGATACGGCTCCATTGTGTGCTTTTTTTTCCATCCGTGTACGCTTTTACTGCACTGGGAGTGTGTTTGGGATCGTTGTCATGCTGAAAAATGAAGCTGTTGCCAGTCAGACATTTTCCAGATGGTGCTACACGGTGGGTTAAAACCTCACTGTGCTTTTCTCCCTTTAAAATTCCATAAATCTCCAACACCACTGGCTGAAACGCTGCCCAAAACCATGACAGGGCCTCCACCGTGTTGTACACATGGCTGTTGTCCCTCTCTCCTGACCTCGGCCATACATACACACCCTGCCTTTCTTAAGAATGGGCCACCCCTTCTACTGAAGCCATTTCTGATCAGGTTTCAGTGAACAGTAGACGTATCAACTGAAGAATGAGTCCAAAGAAACACTTTGAAAGACCTTCAGAAAGGCTGCAGGACTGTTGCTCAAGACCACTTAAAAAAATTATGAGAAAATCCGGCTTCTTGAAAGCAAAATATAAAGAAGCTCGAGACTTCTGCACTGCACTGAAGCTCTACTGTAGTGTGAGTGTGTGTAGTCCTCCCAGCTCAAAGCCAAACTGTGGGCATTTGAAGTTTTCCCTCTTGAAGAAGAAAGTCTTTTCTTTCCAGCCTCTGTGTCTGCCCGTCTTTCTCTCGCTGTTCCTCTTCCTCGCTCAGCTCCTCTTCTCTCCTCTTCTGTTCGCAGGTGGTGTGGAGAAAACTGGGTGATGCAGCAGGATCAAAGCTGTCCGTCAGACAGCACCTCTCTGGTAACCAGTTCAAAGGCCCGCTGTAGCATATCAGCCCTAGAGAGAGACGGAGAGATATCAGGATCCACACTCACCTGAAACGCCACCTTCCCACCTGCACCTACACGGACCCGTCACGCCACCGTGCTCCCACCTGCCGACAGCACCCGGCATTCCTCCGGCGAACGCTCTCTTTTTAGACTGGCTACAGAATGGACCTGTTAGTCTCGTTGTTGCCTGTATACGTTTTTGGATCTCTGCGCTGACATGTTGACAGCCGGCAGCTAGTGTCACCAACCCGCCACTTTTCTGCATCGGTTTGGAGGCTTTCTCTTTTCTCTCTGTAAACAAACACCCGCTTTCGCTCCTTTAGAGCTTAGCTGAGCTGTAATAAGCTAGGGATGAGACGTGGTTTCGAGCACAGGTGACGGGGGTGGGGGGGCAGAAGTTGGCAACAGTGAGGCGATTAATACTAGTTTCTATGGAGAGAGACACCCCCATCCCCTCCCGAGCTCCTGTCACATGTATGACCCCGCCTCCCCACTTCCTCCAGCGGTCAATGAGTATAACTAGCATTAGCATTCTATAATGTTAGCCAAGTGAAACCCACTGTGACCTAGCGCCTTTTTGCTCGTAAGACAAGTCTATGGATAATAAAGTCTAGAGATCGCTGTTAACTCGTGTATATTATGTATAAAACCATAGCATTACGTCATTGTTTCTGTTGATTTGACTTTATTTTGTATTCTAGCGTGGCCATGTGATCAACAATTGAGTTTTAAAAAGCACACACATACACACCTACATATACAAACACACACAGACCTCAAACAGGGTTTGCTTTTGGTAATACTCTTTTTTTTTGTTATTGTCATTGTTATCATTATCATTCTTTTCCAGATGAATTGCTCTTACTCCTTCTCTCTGTAATGTTCGTTCAAATGTATCCGGGCCATTCTGAATCTGCCGTCTCGCTCTGTTTATTAAGGAACAGATAAATTTTCTTACTTTTGTGAAACGGGCTAAAAATTGTATGCTGTGTGCATGCTTGACAATCATTCTCTCAGGTTGGGAGGGCTACAGCTTTACCTTTGCCCATCTGTGACCGTGCGCGCATGTGTGTGAGTGTGTTTAAGAGTGTGAGTCTGTGTGGGAGGAGACTGAATGGTTGGAGCTGTAGCATCTGCCTGTGAATCCTCTTTTTTTGGGCCATTGAACCCTGGTTACAGCCCGATTGAAGGCTGATGAAGACATTTTCTGAATCCATCCAAAATAAAATGTAATTCAATAACTAAAATATCCTGAACCTCCCCACTCAGTTTGATCTGCTCTGAAACTTTTTTTTAATACAGTGGTTTGAAAAGTGCATGTTTGTCACAGTTGCAGGTTTCAGATCATCAAACTAATTTAAATATTAGATAAAGAAAACACAAGTAAACACAAAATGCAGTTTCTAAATTAAGGTGTTTATTATTAATGGGGAAAAAATCCAAACCTGCATGGGCCTGTGTGCAAAAAGTGATAACTGGTAACCTAATAACTGGTTGGGCCAGCAAAAACCGCAATAAAGCAGCAACAACTGCAATCAAGCATTCACAATAACTGGCAATGAGTCTTTGACAGCGCTGTGGAGGAATGTTGGCCCTCTCATCTTTGCCGAATTGTTGTAATTCAGTCACATTGGAGGGTTTTCGAGCATGAGCCGCCTTTTTAGGGTCCTGCCACAGCATCTCAATCGGATTCTGGTCAGGACTCATTTTACTTTGCTTAAGGCATTCAGAGGTGGTATTGCTGGCGTGTTTTGGGTCACTGTCCTACTGCAGAACCCAAGTGCGCTTCAGCTTGAGGTCACAAACAGATGGCCGGACAGTTGTAGGATGGTTTGGTAGACGACAGAATTCATGGCTCCATTTACAACAGCCAGTCTTCCTCCTGAGGCGGATTAGCAGCTCCAGCCCATCACACTACCGCTGTGACCCTTTCCAGACTGAAAGCTGTCAGTGTCTTTGTTTCTCAGGTGTTTCTTCGAGTCGTAGCATGATGTCTTGCTTTTTGAGATCTTTTAGCCTGCTCCACTTTGTCAGACAGGTTCTATTTAAGTGATTTCTCGATTCAACAGGTCTGCCAATAATCAGGCCCGAGTGTGTTTAGTGAAACTGAACTGTTTGGGGGGTTTTTTTTGGTTTTTTTTGTTTGTTTGTTTTTTTTTTTAACTGAACTGTGGTTAATCACAGTTAATTCCTGATTTAACAACAGGGGCAATTACTTTTTCACACAGGAACTGGTAGGTTTGGATAACTTTTCTCCCCTAATCAGTGAAATCACCATTTTAAAAACAGTGTTTTATACTTACTCGGGCTGTTTTTGCCTAATATTAAAATGTGTTTGATGATCCAAAACATGCAAGTGTAACAAATATGCAAAACACTGGGAAATCAGGAAGGGGGCAAAGACTTTTTCACACCACTGTATCTCTGACGATAAGGGTAGGGAAAGAAAAGTCACATAGATGGATATTAGACCGTTTCTCGCATCATGGATTCAGCAGGTGTGTTTATGCAGTGCGTGTTTTATTGAAGTTATTTTTTCTTTTTTAGAATATGAGATAAGTCTTCCCCTTAATGTCTCCGTACCATAAAACACTAACATTTAAAACAAAAAACTTTTCTTGATGTCAGAATGAACAAATACTGTTTGTCGGTGTATTTATTGCCAGGTGTAACATAGTGAGATAGAGATGGGAGCGCAGTTGGTAACTGAACGGTCACGTTTTAAACTCATCAGACGGATTTCGTGTTATTAAAGTTGTCTGATGAGTTTGCCGAGTGACTCGACAGCTCAGGCTCTCCCATCTCTAGTGTTATTTGTTCCAAATTAGAACATTTCTGAGGCTACCCGTTTGTCCACCTTGGTACTCTCAATTAAAGGGTTAAAATATATAGATATATATAATAATAATAATAATAATCAAAGTATGATTTTTTTTTTTTAAAGTGTCCTTTTTCTAGGAACCGATTTGAAGCCATTATACAATTTTGAATACTTTATATATGGCAAATGATTTGAGACGTGCCACACTGTTTTCTTTATTGTGTTTTAATTTGGACCCAGCTGTATATTTGAAGAAAAAAAAAAAAAAAAGCATCTGTAGTGTTTTTTTTCCTGCCTATATGCTAAAGCCACAATACAGAAACCTAGAATCTACAGTGTAAATGTCTATTCCTTTAGTAACTAGCATGACTGGAACCTCTTTTCGTGGTTTCACCAATAAAGGAGAATATTTCGCTGGTGAGACCGAAAACATGAAATAGTCCACTTTTAGAAACATTTGGAAGAAAATAAACAAGTTGCTTAATGATGTTGTGAACGGCTGTCTTTATTTAAGCATGCGCTACATTTTTTTTTCACTAGCTGGGGTAGGCTGCCCTCTGGTGGCGGAACAGTGGAAATGAAAATGTAAAACCAAAAACTGGAATGCGCACCACTGGCCAATTTATTAGGTACCCCTGTTCCCTTCAAATCTGCCTTCATTCTTGGCGTAGATGTTGAAAACAAAACAAAACAGTGATTTTGGTCCACGTTGGCAGGATAGGATGACACAGTTTCTGCACATTTATGGTGAAAAATGGACATGTAAGTAAGTAAAGTTTATTTATATAGCACCTTTCACAGACATATGTCACAAAGTGCTTTACAAGGTAAAAACATAATACAGTCATAAAATACATCATAAAAACCCTGGTCTGCAACAATACTCACACAGGCTTTTAAATGTGGCATTTAAATGATGCTCATAGCGTATAGGTTGTGCTGGATCAGGTGACCCATGATGCACTGAGTGTTTCTTCAGTCACCTTTCTCAATAAATCTCTTTCTCTCTTCCACAGCATGTCTTTATCCTGTCTTCCTTCTCTCTCCCCAACCAATCACAGCAGATGGCCCCGCCCCTCCCTGAGCCTTCTGCTGGAGGTTTCTTCCTGTTAAAAGGGAGTTTTTCCTTCCCACTGTCTTACTTGCTCATAGTGTGTCATGTGATTGTTGGGTTTTTCTCTGTATGTATTATGATGGGGTCTACCTTACAATATAAAGCGCCTTGAGACTGTTGTTGTGATTTGGCGCTGTATAATATAATTGTATGTTCAGAGATGCTCTTCTGCATACCTTGGTTGTAATGACTGGTTATTTGAGTCAGTGTAGCCTTCCTATCATCTCAAAGCATTCTCCTCTGACCTCTGGCATCAACTACGTATTTTTGCCAAGAGATCTGCTGCTCACTTTCTTTCCCATTTAACTTCACCAGGTCATCATGACTACGTCTATCTGCCTAAATGCTCTGGGTTGCTGCTATGCGATTGATTAGATATTTGCGTCAATAAGCAGTTGAATGGGTGGACTGAAGAAGTGGGGGAGTATCATTTTCACTGCTAAAACCGATTAGTGGAAAAGGTATCTGCTCATCTGTCTGTATCCTGGCCTCTGTTCATAAACATTTGACTGGTGGAGATAAAGAGGAACATGAGCTGGTGTGTAAAGGGTGGGAGAAATCTAAGAAGCAACACCTTCTCTCTTCACACAGACCCCATTTTCAGCTATGAAGAGCAGGTGACGAGAACTTTTCTTACACCTAAACCAAAGCACAGAGTAGTCTAAGGCAGTTTTATACAGAAGTGCTCAAAAAAACTGAAATCTACACTTGCAAACTGTCCAGTGTTAGTTGTGGTTGATCTGTGTGTGTTTCCTGCAGTGCAAGGAAATAAAAGGTGCTTAAAAGTAAGCTGGTGGTGCAGCGGTTAGCACTGTGGCCTCACACCCAGGTTTTGCTTGTTCTTCCTGTGTCTCTTTTCTCAGAGTACTTAGATTCACTCAAAAGATGCTATTTTTTATTTTTATAGTTGTTTTTATGTGTGGCTGTAGGAAAGTTGTCACTGTTTACTGATGACCTGCCCAGGCTGTAACCTTCCGCTCTTCCAAAAAGCAGTTTTTCATCCTTTTAACTATTAGTGTTCTGCGTGTGTGTTCCCACTGCAGGAACAGCCACTCAGAGGTACCTAACCCAGAGGAAGTACTTCGCTCTGCTTTCTTTGATGAACTTTTGACTCTTTTAAACTTACGGCCATAAAAAGTACCATTTAAAAAAAATAGAACCAAAGCAAAACCCAGATAAAGAACAGCTGAAGTCAGTTTTTCTTTTCTTCTTTATTGGGCTTCTTAGACCAGTGACAGTGAATGAGGAAATTATTGTTTTAATGTTTACTGCTCTGGGTGCAGAAGCGGATGAGAAGATGGGTGGTGACATGAGGGGGGAAAAGCAGCAGAAATGTCTTGCAACACTACCTCAGTGTTATCAGAGTAAAATGTAAAAAACCAACAAAAGAAAAAACGCTGTTTAAACCACAAAAAATATACAGCATGTGTCTGTTCAAGTCTTTCAATACGACAGTCCCACAGCATATTCAACCACCTTAAGATTTTATTACACTGCTCTCAGCAGAACAATGAGAATGTGGAGAAGAGAACACAAAGTGAAGGGAGGTGTATTCAGGAAAACCAATAAAGGTGACAGAATAAAGGAAGGAACACAAGACCCAACCTTAGATCCACTCAAAGGCTGAATGAAACTGGAACATTTCACCATCCCACAATTAGTGAGAGTGCATGTATGACAACAGAAAAAAAATCTCTTATTTCCTGATAAATTTCCAGAAAAAAACTAATAAAAACAATGACTGGACAGTGTTTCTCATAAGCTCCTGGAACTGGGCACTGTGAGTACCTATCCTCTACATATTTGCTAATTTGTTAACCTTCCTATCACCTCCCATAACAAAACTGTCCAGACCTCACTTTATCTTTACAGTCCATTTACCTACACGCTTTCTTTCACAACCCTGCACCTCTCTATCAGAAGTTAAGTCATGAAGCAGCTCCGCTTTTCCTGTTTTGCTCCAAGATAACAAGATCCTGGTTGTTTTTATTCGCCCCAGTTGTGGCTCTGCACAAGCTCAGTTCACAGACTTATCACATTCTCATCTCATCCATGCGCCACGGTTCATAGGCATACCAGGCGGAGGGGGCAAGGGCACCTGTGACTGTCCTGGAGGCACTGGAGGTGGAGGAGGGTACCCAGTGGGTGGAAGGGCCATCCCTGGTGGAGGCACGTGGCCTGGTGGCATGCGTGGAGGCGGTGGCGGGGGGTAGTTGTTGTAGACCGGTGGTGGATAGGATGGTGGCAAGCTGGGTGGTGGGTATGTGGAGGGAGGAGGTGGTGGCCCAGGAGGAGGTGCTGAAGGTGGTGGATAGACGTGATACATTGGGGGTGCGTAGCTGGGCGGCATGGAGTAGGAGGGACCCTCAGTCTTCATCATGGACTGTAGGCTCTGGTAGCCTTCACCAGACATATAAGAGCTCGTTGTGGACATCAAGTAGTTGGAAGGTGGTGGAGGAGGAGGGCGGTGGGGCAGCGGAGGAGGCTGGTGTGGAGGTGGAGCCTGTGGGGGAGGAGGAGCTGTTTCATTTCCTGGTTCTGCTTCTGCGGGAGGAGCTGGAGTGAAAGGACAAAGTAAAGAGAAACGACTTGTTAATAAAAATCAGCTTCCCTACTGCAAAGATCTAAAATGAAGCTCTCCATTCTCAGACAGTGAGCACACGGGCAGACCAAAACTACCAGGCTTAGCCACATAGGAGGTCTCATTATGAGGCTCAAGCACTAATCAGATTGGTCTGGGATAGGTTAGGGGTATGCGTGTCTTGGGAAATAATGTCCAGACGAGATGTGGTTACGTAAGCAGACTGAAAGGACTAACGACTGTGGGCTGCTTCTAAGCTCGAGCTGCAGGCAGGGGGTCCTGGCTGCTCATTATTGGTTGCTGTGGTGGCGCACGCAAACAGAGTATTAAGAGGACGCCAGCACGTAACGATATTTTGATCCAGCTCTAAATCATTTGAACTTCCTGGACAGTGTAAAGAATGCAGATGACGTAAGCTACACAGTCACGCTTACCTGGGGGTGGCTGCGTTGTGGGTAGAGGAGGCATGGGGCTCTCCAGTCGAGGAATCTTTGATCCAACTTGTTCTGTGAATTAAATAGAAGCTTTTTAAGACAAAACAAAACTGTAACTGCGTAAGCAAATGCTTCTGTGCTCCTGGATAATCATAAAAACCTCAACCCTGCCAGGAAAATCTAACTGCCGTCTTTCATCTTTCTCTAAACTGCTCTTCGTTGACATTAATTTGTTGCTTTCTTGGAGACATTTCAGTTTAATTTCATCAGATTTTAACAGCTTTAAAATCTGCCTAATCATTAATAAACATGTTACCTGGAGCCTTTGGTTCATCTTTGGGGGACGTCTGTAACACAGAGGAAATAAAATATGAGCCCCGTGCATGAATCATGTTAAACACGAGTTGTACAGCACAGGCTGAATGTATACTTACATGTGAGCGTTTAAGCTGGCGTGACGGGCTACCACCCTGAGGGGAAGTCTTTTTTGGTGGTGGGGGAGGAGGGTTAGCGGCTGGCGGTTGTCCCTGTGGAGCTGGAGGAGCAGAGATCGGAGCAGCAGGTGCCCTCTCCTTCTCCTGCATCTGCTGAGGGATGGGTTTGTTTCCCTGAGAGTACAGGTCCAGGATCTGGTGGCAAATGTCTGGAAGGCAAAGACATGTTTTTTTTGGTAAAGACAAAAAAAAAAAAAAATACAAAGGAAGAGGCTTTAAGTGGAACGTCTTTATGCTGAGTACCTTCAAGTAGCTCCACTGGAACGTCCTGGACAAACTGCTCCCACCAGCGGCGTGTAGACTGCTTGTTGGTCCATTCCTGGATGTCGAATTTGCACAGGCGGCCAGCCAGGTACATGACAGCGACCGCGATGATCTCCGGCTCCCACTGCAGAGACAGCATGGTGCACAGGCTGCAAACAACACGAGAGGTGGTTTGAGTTTTTGCCCGTTGAAGCACCAGGTTATTGTGACATCACCATATAACTTTGCATTCCTTACAAATGAAAACTAACCAGGCTGTAAAACCTGACGCACAAAATCCTCACCTGTCGTTGACAAAGGTCCAAGCCATTTGCAGCACCTTGCACACTTTATTCTTCTCCCCTGTAACGTGAAACAGGTCAGAGTTTGCCCACAGGACCATCATTTCTCACGCTCTGTGGAGCTGATGTCATACTTATCCTATCTCACCTTTGAGCTGCTTGACATAGCGCAGCAGGAACATGTAGGGGTGCTCCACCTGCAGGTCAAACTTGATCGTCTGGAGCAAAATTCTCTCTAACACCATCACCTCTTCCTGTTAAAACAAGCAGGCTAATTAAAAGCTTACTGCTGTGTCAGAGTATCGTTCTTCCAAAAAACACCCTGCTCGTAAATGTGGAGGCAGTCTCTAAAAACGCTGTAGGTGCTGGAAATCCTGCACATGTTAAAAACATGAAAGCTCACAACTAGATTGTATGTGTGGTCGTTTTCTCTGGATGTTGCCATTTGTTGTGGCAATGAATGACAAAAAATTCTCCTTTTAAAAAATGTAACAATAATATTGTCTTTTGGAAAAATCCTAATTTTAGTGGCTTAACAAGACAAGTTCCCATTACCTTTACTTCCAATTAGTAACGATAAGCCAGATGAGAGTCGAATAGCTAAACTTTTCATTTAAAAACACTTAAGTAAGAAAGAAGCTGATGTACAATTCTGACTTAATGACAGTAGTTAAGCTACTAAAAACTGGTGAGAAAAGCCAGGACACTGATGGTGGCTTATAACTAAAAGGCTGGTATCCAAATACCAATGAGGTATTTGGTATGACTGCAAATGATTGGCAGTAAAAGCCCTCTATAAGTTAAAGCTATTGGACTAAAGGCTTCAGCTCAACTGAGTAAAGCACTCAGGCTCATGTTTTGGGAGAAACTGGCTAATTCTAGCATGATGCTAAATAAGCTAAAGAGCGACTGGGAAAGCAAACAAGCCGTCTGTAAGATGCTTGTGCCGCTTCATGTGAGTGCTGTAAATGTGTCTAACAAAGTGACAAGTTATAAGCCAGGTCCAGATGTCACAGATCTATCAGCTCTATCAAAAGTACTCAAGGTTAAGTGAAACAGAGGCTACTTCAAGTTAATAGATATTTTAGCTCGCCAACTGGTAAGAGGAAAAAGAAAATCTTGAATGTTGAGAGGGAGTTTTTAATAGCAAAGACGTGAAGCGGCATAATGACATAATCATATTCCACTGCATTTACAGCTTGTTCTTGTTTGGTTTTGACCCCGTGAGAGCTGCCGGTTTGATTACTGTCTCTGTGAGTCAGGGCACATAAAGCTGTGTTGAGTGACGCTCTGATGACCTCGCTGATGTGTTTAAAGAATGAGTCATGGCTCACTGTGGTATTACACACCTAATGTACCAGCTTAAAACTAAAGAAATGTAAGCGTGTTTGAGCAAAGCTTTGTATGCAAGTGAACACAGACAGTTATTCTAATAAAAGCGAGGAATAAAAGTTTGTTTGTAATGCAAGCCTGCTTCGCTTACAGGCAGCAATGGTAAATAAAAGCCCTGATCACTAAAAAAATAAGTAAGGAACTTTTTAGGTTATTGGAAACTTCAGTTTTACCAGGACCTCATTTATTCTGCCTGTATCAGTGAGCGCTGTTACACACCACCTGTTTTTAAACAGGTATTCACACCCATTCTGCTTCTGCAATCACAAGTGAAAAACCTCTCAAAACAAAGGTCAATACAAGGAACTGCACCTTGGGATCATCTCCAAACTGGGCAAACTGCACATCATTCAGGAGGCTGCGGGCAGTTTTAATGATATCTTTGCACTTCTTTGGGGTTTCCTCTACTTTACCAGCCAAGAAAAGACAACAAGCTCCCGTCACCTGTCGAGACACATATCACACCATTACTTCACCATTACAAACATCAGGTCTGCTTCCAGGAGTGAAACAAACAGAGACCATTATCAGATTGACTTACATATCTGGGAAACTGCTTGAAGGAGTGAAACATGTAGAAGCGGTGGAAATATATGATGCCCGTTGCCAGTGTGTCATAGTGTCTGAATGCAGGTCAAGGACTCACAAAGACTATTAACGGTTTGCAAAATATCAGCTTTAACATGTGACTCTTTAAATTAAAAAAAAAATTATTTTAATAATGCTTCCACAAACATCATTATATATAAGTATTAGGGGTGCAACGATACACAAAATTCACGGTTCGGTTCGATACTTTGGTGTCACGGTTCGATATTTTTTCGATACAAAAAAAATGTTCATGCCTTTTTAATTTGTCATTTATTAAAATTATAAATATATATTTTAACTCAAAAGTACAGTTTTTAAATTTAACCCTAACCCTTGTGCGTGTTTTTTATTTTGACAGCGAATGCGCACCTGCGGACCACTTATGTGCAGCCCTGGTTATTTAGCTCGTCATATTGCAGCCACAGAAATTCTTTTGTCCATGAAACCATAAAGCTGCACTTTCTTTTTGCCTTATAGTCTGATTTGTCATAACTTCTCCGTTTTGTGGTAAGCTTTTCTTTGGCTGTCACTTCTTCACCCTGACCTGTCTTATTTGGCTCAGCAGAACTAAAATATATATCTGTCTGTGAAGGTTCTCAGTCATCCAGGTCATCGTAGTGATATATATATCCTGCCGCACTCACATAAGCTCAGCGAATCTCTGCGCGATCAACCTCTCACATGTTTAAGCTGCGGGAGATTTCACTTGTCATGTTTGCATAGTAAGCTAACAATTAATAAGACGATGTCAGAGGAATTGGTGCACAAATTATCATCACTCACAGATCAGTGCTGTCGCTCTCTATACACAGTTCACGTGATTGCAAAGTGAAAGCAAAAAACAAGCGCAAATTCAAACGCGACTTCAATATGTCACATATTGACAGTGGCTCACCGATGCCAATGACATAATTACCCAGCTACATTTCTGAAAGAATGCAAAAGCATTGACATATATTTTTCCTACAATAGCCCGACGGGCAGGGAAGAGATAGATTTTGGTAGCCCGACTGAAAAGATCGCTAGCCCCGGGACGTCGGGCTAGCGATATTGCGAGCCCTGTATCTGATTGAGGAATCACTCATCTTTGGAAAAGAGAGTTTATTACAGAGAAATGTCTCTTTCCAAAATAAAAGCTATACTATCCGCTTCTTCTGGGCTATATTCTCAGCAGCATATTAAACACATAAGGAGAATCATGTGCTAACAGCTGTCTAAATGACTCGGCTAAAGTTAGTAGCATGCTTGTTGTTTTTTTTCTGCTTCCACTTGTCTTTGCACTAGGATGATGTCGGCGTAAATGTGCAGTCATATTCGTTGTGTTCCCACTAGTGCTTTCAGGTTAATCTCGTTGAAATGACCTTAACGCCACAACACGGCAAATCTCCGTTAACGAGCTACCGCCGATCGCCCGTGCATGGGGCTAGATGGCCAACATGTTAACGAGCTAACTGCGCTAACACACTAGCTCCCACCCATGTAATTGAGCATTGCATGGCAAACATACTGTTTTACTTTAGTCCATGACGCACTTACCTTCAGGGTCATACGTCACATGAAAACCAAAATAATTCCAAACGCCAGATCTGAATGAGGGTGCGGGAGGTCCATGTTGTAAGGAGAGCTTAACTTCTGTCTCGCTAGCTTGCCCTGCGCTCTTCCTTCTGACGATGCTGTCTGTGTTGAGCGCTCAGTGAATCTGCGTTCGACTACTCCGCCTAGGCTGCACTGTCGAGCCTAGGCGGAGTAGTCGAACGCAGATTCACTGAGCGCTCAACACAGACAGCATCGTCAGAAGGAAAGTTGATAAAATAAATTAAAAATTTTGTATTGTTCGATACATATGCGTACCGAACCGAAAGCACTGTATCGAACGGTTCAATATCGATACGAATATCGTTGCACCCCTAATAAGTATATATCAGACAGACCCTGTAAAAATGTTCACATTCACATCAAAGTAGGTTCTGTGAGAAAGGACAAGACAGCCATAAAAGGCGTTTTCAGATGTATTGCTTTTTAAAAGTCTCTTTATCTTTAACTATAAAACTGAAGCATGTGGCACTGATTAATCTTGTGACCCTTTCTCTTGTAGCTGTAGCAATGAATCTATCATCTAAATCAAGGATACAAGCCAAGTCGGGTCCCCACGTCGAATATGAAGCGAGCCCCTTCTCTGCGATACCGGGCCTCTGTGCCAGGGTCCAGACCCTCAGACTGAGAGGGCGTGTGGGCTAAATCCTTCTTGTCCCAGTACCAGCATGGTTTTATATGGTCCAAGATTGCCTGGCCCGTCATTGACGAGTTTTCCTTGGATTCCTTCATTGATTGAGGAGAGGCGGTGGATGGACCCGCTGTGCTGGACTGCTGAGATAAAAATAAAAAGGATCATCACTAAGGGCAGCAAAGCATTAAATAGCATAGCTCATACGAGTAGATATTTACGTTCAGGCAAAGAGTACCACAAATCCTGTCTCTTTCTTAAAAAGGATCTGTCTATAACCTGGCCACCAGTGTATTCTGTGAGGGCCATAGCGCAGTTTTATACACACTCAGGCTTATAAAAAGTGTAATTAGCTTGTAGTCCACGGTGTGAGACGCTAAAGAGCAGTAAACATTTCTGAGCTACACTGAGCTCCAAGTCCAGGCTCGTTGTAAACAAATCGATGATTAAAATGGATTCAGATAGCAACATAATATATTTCTATAGTTTTCACGGATCTGTGAATGTCGGCTCCCAGTGTGCATACAGCAGCACAGCAGAATCAACAGTCGAGTTTACACACAGCGAATAATGCTTTGCAACGAACCCGCTACTGCTGGCACTGTTAGCTGTGATGGTAACTTAGCTTCGTAAAACTAAAAAAGCCGCTAGAGGCGGAGATTAGGGTAACACGAGCCACACACTCGAAGCGGCTTAAACGCACCGACAGGCTAACATCTATGAAACACTCAAGCTGAGGGCAACCAACGCCGTCACATCAACAGGGCCACTCTGCACCAGCCTCGGCTAGCTAAACCTCGGCTAGCAAACTTGCTCCACTCGGTGTAACGCCGAAGCTTCCGACATGTCACAAGTAGTTCAGAATTCAGCCTCTTCACCTCCCCGCCGCTTCCAACGAGACACAACTCTTACCTTTAACATGTAGACGTCCGAATAAATCGCCTGAATCAGGCAGTTGTAGCAATAATCCACAGTTGATCACAATAAGTTGGCTAACAAGTGAACAACAGACCCCATTGTAACAAGGGCACCACCATTTTGCGGTACGTCAGACCGTTGGATGACGTCATCACGCAGGCACTGAGGTACACGTGCTCTCGGGTCACATTTTTCTTTCCATTTCCACTGCTAAATTAATTTCATTCGTGTTTTGAGTCTATCTAGCGCTGCTGGAAACAGCCCGCCTTTCCTGAAAACATTTTAAATTCTTATATTCTTGATAATAATCTAAAGGATGATATTCCCAATAATATCCACTAGAGGGAGACACAGAATCTCTCTTGGACTTTGGCGGTCAGCATTGACCAAATAGTTTACATGTGCAAATTACAAACAAGCAAGCAAATATTATTTACATTGTGCTAAATAGTCACCGGTTATTTTCACACCTGGTGAGTCCTGCAGCAGGTAACACCCAAACATAGAAATATGCTCCTCATAAGAAATATCACTCGATGTAGCAGTAGCAGGATGTTTAAGGAACCCAACCAAACAAGTATGAGTTGTGACCAGTATAAATGCGAATCTGCAGGTAAGTTAAAAATTAAATTAAAAAGAAAAAATGACAAGGTTAAACACGTATAATACATAAACTGAAGCAGATTTTCCTTTGATACCTATAGATCTTTATACATCTGTATGTGTTACAAACATACTTCTGATGCACAACTGGATCTAAGAGTAGATGAGTTTTGCCGGTGTTTGCCTGATAGTGCACATACTAAAGAACACTGAGCCAAAATCTACTCTGTCTGACTCCCTAAAATAAACATCACTGGTTTATTTTACTGATTAAACACAAGAAAATCCCTCATTCTTTTACCTCAGTGCCGGCGTTATCTTCTATATTACTCGTGAGTTATTTATATCTAATCAAACAATACGTACACGTTTAAAATTAACTTAAATATTGGTTTTGAGCTGTATGCACAGAATGACGATGATATTAATTAATACGCAAAACAATATATGCACATGAGATTCAAACTGCAAATAATTATCATGTATTATCTGTCACTATGGCTTCTGAGTTCAAACATGAAGGTTGTGAAACAGGACAGATTAGGAAAGTTTACCACCTCATCCTGCTGCAAAGGAGAAGGCGAGAAAAGGGACTGATTAGGACAAAAAAAAGACGTGTTTATTGGTAATGGAAACTTGCTATCATATTAACCAAAAAGGAATTTTAAGCAGGAAAATGAAAATATTAGAAAAGTAATTTTCCTTTAGGCTCCTGTTGTTGACACGTGAAAGGTGCAGCATCATCTGTGCTTGTTTAAATGTCACTGCATAAGAGCGGGGCTTGCAAGTAACATCTTGTGCCCTCTGCATCCCCCTCCCGCCCAGTCTCACTTCTGAGAAAAGCCAGCATTGAATCATTTACTCCGTCCAAATTAAAATTTGGAATCTGCATGCATTATATATTCACCCCTGCTCGGACAAATCCTCTTAACTGTGGGAGAAATTGTCAGGATGTGTCCTGTAGAAAAGTAAGAGCCTTGTCTAGTTGTATTGCCTGTAGCAAGGGAGCATCTCAATCTGTCACTCAAATCCACACACACACACACACACACACACACACACACACACACACACACACACACACACCAGCCACCGTAAATCAGCTTATGAATAATATATACTTATACTTTCTTTATTAATATTAAACATTGCATAATGAAGCGCCGACTATAAGCAAATCCCAGAGCAATATTCATATTACCCCAGCTCTCCTGGAGTGGACCTTTCATTGTTTATGTCAGCTCTGTCACGCTGTGGTTAAACGCGTTGAAGCGACTGCCTCCAAAGGTCTGCACGCTTAACCCTAAAAACTGTATAAAGTCCAGTTTCCGTCATGTACATTAGTCTATTTTAGGACTATATTAATGTCTTTGTTGTATTCTTTGGAGAGTAAATAAATGGGAGGGACATGAAAAATGGAAGACGTAAGGGATGCAATGATGGAGGTGACCCAGAGTCAAAGCCGGGGGAGTCGCGTGTCCACACAAATGCAAAAGCTTCTAATTTTAAAAAAAAAACTTTGTTATCGGGCTCATTATTTTAATGCTTAACTGTAAGTTACAAACAAGGCAGATCTTTCTAAAGTCAGTAGATTGCATGTCAGCACCGTGGCCCCTTGTAAGTTGGACAAAACTTTCACATCTTGCTTGGATGTTGCCCCGTGGTGTGTTCAGGTACCTCCTCTTGAGCGACCGCACTTAGCATGAGAGATGCATGTCTCCTTAGAGGCAACATTTGGACTTAAAACCTTTCCTGTGTCCACAAGTGGGGTATTTGTGGTATGTTGGCCCCATGCAACCCAGCTTTAAACTGCCTTTGCCCAGAGCCTGCAGTTACAAGCTATAATGGAGACATTGATGTATTATTGAGAAACCCATGGGTAAGGATCAAGGAGCTGCTCGCAGCCGGCAGGGATGGCAAGAGAGAGAGCGAGAGAGAGAGAGCGTGCGTGAACTCAGGATAATGTTTTCCTTCAGCATTCAATATGTCCGCGACTGCTGTTGCTCTCTTGGCCCGACGCGGAGTCGAAGACACTCCGTGTAATATCACATATCGAATTTATGCGCTCCAGTCAAAGCAATATGCTCGACAACATGCTTGGCCTATCTGTGAAAGATAGCTGTTGTGCCGTAGTGTTTCCATGTGGTGTCTGCTGAGGTTACGTCTACTTGAGCCAGAGCTGAGATGACATTTCATTTATATAAATAATTACTGTCCTGAAAGTCCCCTAGGCCTGCCCCGAAGCAATCAAACTTCTAATGCTCTTAAAATTGCCCACCATGTTTTATTAATGGCGGGCTGTAAAATGTATTGCTATGGCTGCACACTTCTCTGCTGATCTACGAGGAAACAGTGTCAACTTTAAACGGCCGTGTGAGGCTATTATTTTTATTCGACAATGTATTTCAAGCAAATTACGGCACGGCACCACTTTGGACTGTATGGTGTGGTGGCATTAGAGCTGTACTAACCTGTATCTCAATGCAGACCCGTACGTGTGCAATTACCTTCCCTTAGTGCTATTAATTGCCTCTCAGTGAACCCGATCTGCTTTTCCAAGGACTCTCTCTCAGACGCTGAACTGTATAAATGGCAAATTAAGGAGGCTTCATTCTAAAAATAGGGATGGAGTTTAGTAATGCTGCATTAAGGTATCACCGCCTAAACAGGTTCTCCAGACTGTGCCAACAGAGGGTACTGTTGCCTCACAACATATTTAAATGATCCCCAACAACAAAGCTACAGCATGGGTTTTCCACCCTCTGACTCAAATGTGAGTAAATACTACATGTATGGTGCCATGTGTCCTGTGCATTGCTTCACCGTTTACACAGCCGACAAACGCACAGCAACACAAAGGATTAATTGTCTAAATTAAAGGTGACCCTTCATCCAAGTTTGACTTGGACCTGATCGAGGTGTTTGCTGTTCTTGTTTTAAGATCATTTCCATCTGGCGTGCCTGTGAGGCTTCTGTAAGCAAGGATGATGAGGTGGTGGTTCTAAATAGGTAAAAGGTGAAATGACCAGATTGATTTACTTCATACTATTTGTGATAGAATTACCAAAAAGAAAAAAGAAAGTCAAGGTGAATTTTGGCTGCTAACTCGACACTGCTTCCAATAGCCAGACATGAGCGTGTCTGTGAAGTAGCCACTGCTGAGTGATGTTTGCGTCTGAAGCTGGTGGTGGAGCTCTGGGGAGCCACTGCTGGTTGCCCCCCGCAAATTGTCTCTGTGTTGTTTGCCGTTCACACCTCTGTAGTGGCTGATGTCTTGGACGCACTTAAACTTGAATGAGGCAACACCAACCACACACACAAACACCCACACACACATGCGGGTCGCCCCAAACAGGGCATGTTTCGTCGTGTGAGCTGCAAAGACGGCTCAATAGGAGACACTGGAGCTTGTTGGAAGGAGGGGAGGGAGGTGTCTCTTGTCCGTCTGCCCGCCTGCGCTCTCTCTCTCTCTCTCTCTCTCTGTCGCTTTCTCTCCCTCTCTCAATCAACGCGGCTACTGCCACGAGAGCCAAGAGTTGCCGTTTCTGCGCACCGATGCCAAAACGCGCGAGGGGAGTCAGTGCCAAAGGGTCATTGTAGCGCGCCACTGCTGAGATGGAAGGACTGTAGGGAATCCTAAACTAAAGAGCCACCATTTGAACCCAGATGATATAATTATATCATTAAAATTAAAGAAAAGGAGAGGAGTTAAATAGGTGACAACATCCATCACTGGTGGAGTGCTCCGTAGGCTACTTAATCTGTCACCGCGGTCGCTGCAGAAGCGGACAGTCCAGGATTTTTTTTTCCTTTCCTTGTCCTATTTGGTTAATCTGCAAAAGCTCACTGTACCGGCGCACTCATTAAGTCATCGGTCGTCTGCAGACGCTTCCTTGCTAAAACTACACTTTTTTGGCGTCCTTAATCCAAGTGTTGCTTCCTCCGAGGCGCAGCAGGACACCGTGGACTGAGCGGTCCTTCATCCTTATCGCGCTGCTGTCCGACTGGTGATCTTTCCAAAAGAAAAAAAAAAAAGAAACAAAAAAAGACGATTTCCAGCTAAAGACTGTGAAAAGCAGCAGGGGAATACAAAAGGGAGCGGGAAGTCGGGGACCTGTGATCCAGAGAGGACCGACACCACGGTCCAAGCCGACTCCAAGTGCCGTTCACCGGGCGATGCCAGAGTAGATGCCGGGGCAATGTCCCGCCGCAAGCAGGTGAACCCGCAGCACTTATCGTTGACGCACAGGGAGACAATACAAGGTGAGGTTAAAATCTTTACACGCTTATCACTTCCTTTATCGTAACATTTACTGCTTTGCAATTTTGTCAATATTATTATTTAGCCCGATTCGGACTTTCGGGCCAATATAAATAAATAAAGAACTAAACGTGATTAATAACGCACTTTTCTTTTTAGTAAAACACGAAGACAGCACGTTGTTTTCAGTGATTGCAAAAAATGCGCCGAACAAGAAAAAATAAATAGATCATGTGATATCACTCATGCACAAACAATAAAAAATAGTAGGTATACCGTGCAGCTGCTTATTTAAAACTAAACTTTTAGACTCGATGCGAGTGACTGCATGGCTTCTAAACTATTTTATCATTTGTATCAGTGTAAGTGAGACCGTTTTTACATGCGCCTTTTTCGGCTTCAGTGGATTTTACTACAAGGGACGATCCTGTGACAGCTACAACTGGGGTGTCTGCTTGATTGTGTGTGTGAGTAGCACTCACACACACACACACACACACACACACACACACACACACACACACACACACACACACACACACACACACACACACACACACACACACGTGCACTGAGGTTGTACTCTAACAATTCATATTCAATTTTACGTTTTCTCTTCTCCCGGGATGTGTCACATTTGCGCGTGGATACTTTGTTAAACATTTCCACAGAGGGTGAGTTTGCACGATTAAAGTTTTTTTTCTTTCTTAAAAAATAGCCTCTTTCTCTTTCTCTCTCACTTTTTGTCACACACTCTAACATTTTGGCACAAAGCATCAAACTTAAAATGATTTTTTTGCGACACACCGGCCCACAAGAAGAATATTTAAGAATGGAGCAGGGCACGAAAATAAACACACACACACACACACACGGGGAAGATCACTATTTTTTTATTTGTACTATATTTGCTAATCTTATTATTACGTGGGCCACATTTTAGGATCCGTAGGGTCACAACTTCTTTTCACGAGTGCGGCAAAAAAAAAAACTGCGCAGGATTTTTCCTTTTTCTTTCTTTCTTTTTTTTCTTTTTTTTAGGGAGGCGAGCATATGATTAAAAAGTCTTATAATCCAATTTCAAATCAATTATATCAATCTAACCTTCATCTCCCAGCGCTCTGCTGTGCCTAAATCCAATTTCATAGAGGCCTAATCTGGGTAATTCATTGCAGAAGTTCATGATGTAATCTTTGGCCAATCTGTTTTGCGTTGAAAACGGTTAGGTGCATTCCGTCCCACCCGACACATTTAACATTTAGACTCATCACTATTCACTTTGGCACTCTCTCATTGACTTTCCCCTCTGAAGTTTTTTTTCTTTTTGTTTTTGTTGTTGCTGAAATTGTTTCGCCAATTTCAGACACAGAGAGCGATCTGAGAGACACATCCAGATATAAGCGGTTGGTTTTTTGTTAAATTAATGGAATTATTTTTATTTGTGATAACGTGCAGCACCACGTTAAGCTGATGCTTGGCTATGGTGCAGCTATTGATGTGAAGGCTGATTCTCTCTGTTGTCGCTCTGGCTGTCTGATAATTAATTCAGGTGGAGATGATTTCAGCCCCAGTCGTACATTTTTTCGACTGAACCGAAAAACAAACAAACAAAAATTTGCAAAACTTTGTTTGCACCTCAGGCACTGCTTTTGTGTGTTTAACACTTAATCTGGATAAAGTGTGTCTAACAATTGCAGCTTTTTTTCACCCTCTTTTTTACATAACATCCCTCTGTTATTAGTCAACTCATACAAATTAAGGCTAAAATAATATTTGCTTCTGCTTCTGCACCTGCTGAATGTCATTAGGCTGATAATTAGCTGTCACAGATCAGCTTTCATTTTCTTAATTTCTCTGTCCAAGCTCTCAAGCTGTGCTGAAATGTCCCCAGGATTCATTTGCTCTTGCCTGAAGCTTTAAATGACTGGATTTAGAAATCTTTTTAATCATCTCTGGCTTGGTCTTTAAAAACAAAAAAACAAAACTTGCAAGTGTCACAAAACAACTTAATATCTCTAAATGCTGACAAATGTTTTGGTGCTTAGCCTAATAACACAGGGGTGGTCGAGTACAGGGTGGAGGAAAGGAGGGGAAATGTGTGGAGAGAGGGCCTGGCTCTCATCTTCTTTCAGTGTCACCTACTTAAAAAAAACATACTCCAGCAGTGGCAAAGACCTGAGAGGCTCAGGTTCAAGAGGGAGGACTTGGACCTGTGTCCACAACTCAGGCTGGAGGACAAAGAGGGGCAGTGGGAGGAAAGCCAACTTGTTATTTGATTAAGTCAACACATGTACGGAGATACTGCCAAAGAAAAAGAAAGAAAGACGAGAAGAAAGAAGTACATTTCTGAAAAAAGAAAGTTTGATTTTAATATCACTTTGCAGCTCGACGGTTTCACATTTTCTGTATCAACTGTCGAGACCAGTCTCGGCGTATCTCTTTATAAAAGGAATGATATTTAGCTTCTGCAGGGCACCAGCATTCATCAAAACACACATCATGGCTCACTGTAACAGAACACAGCCTTGTGCCAGCTGCAGGACTACAGGTCATGCACTACTTATGAACAGAACCTGAATATCTGCATATTTCTGGACAGGCTTAGCAGAAGCCTGTGTACTTGCCAGGCCAGACATCTAAAGGGGTGAACAAGCGACTGTAACTGCAGTCGAGGCACTCAGTGCGCAAGTATGCAGCAAGGAAGGAACACGCTGACTCTATGTAGATCTGCCTATACTGTGCAACTGCAGAAAGAACCACGCTCAGAATACATCAGCACGTATCTGTTTATGCTCTCACTGTGACAAATGCAGCAGGCCGATTCAGTCGGCGCAGTTTATAGTTCATTCTCGGTTTCCTTACAGGGAAATCATCCCTATAGGCTTTTTCAGGCTCGGTGATTCAGCTTCGGAGTCACATCCGTGACAAAGAGAGACCTGTCACACAAATATCCTTATGAATTAGTCAAATTAATGTAGAACGACTGGCGTTTAGCATCCCAGGTTTGCTCCCCCCCCTTTCTTCAGAGAGTGGTGCATTTGCAATCTCGAATCAGATTTATTACTGTGAATTCTTCTCTGGATTCAGCCGTGGAAACGCCTCGTGATAACTGTTTACCCTCCGAATTGGCATGCTACTTGTGAAACAGTTAATGTTTTCTTCTTTATGCACACCATATGGCTGTCAAATGATGGGGAGAAACCCACCGTACGCAGTCTTACGCCACAGTAAATATGCACACACATTGTGGTAACCGGATGATAATCTCACAGGGGAGATGACTGTTGAGCGATTTATGATTCACTGCGAGGCAGTGCTGCAGTTTGTTCGCCGATTTTCCTTCTATATTTCAATATTATTGAACACGTTTAATCCGTTTTGCAATGCTTATAAAGCGGCTTTTTAAAATTATTATTATTATGATATCTCTAAAATTGTTTGGCAAATTTGATTTATATCACCAAATGTCATGCCTCAGAGGTTGCAAGTCATTTATAGCGATTTAGTGACAAGTCACAGTCAGCTGCAGTCGTATTTTGCTCACTTTCAGGCCTGATAATCTAAGATTTATGATAAGAAATAGGGCTGCTACAGATTAAATGGTGATATGATAATGAAACACACAGGCCTGGCCTTTCACAACGCACACTGTTGCAGCTCTCCTTGGCAATCGCTGCTGAGAAAAAAGGGGAGAGGCTAAGCGAGGCCGCTTGTCGTTTGAATTTTTGATTGCAACCATCTGCGTCGTTGCTGGTGTCATTTATTTTCAACGACAGCGTGAATCTTTCCCAACTTTCCCCTTTGGGGGTTTCTGTGTGTGTGCATGTGTTCTCAGCTCAGCAAAATGGAAAGGGGGAAAACAAAGAGAGGGAGACAGGTCTGAACCCATACGCTATGGCCGACTGTCATACGAGTGCCCATGGCCTTCCTCTGCCTTTCAACTGCCGAACAGAGCACGCAGCTGGTATTAAAGTGTTGTGTAAGACCAGCGGAAAATAGTTTCGTGGTTTTCTGTTCTGACACTGCTTCTTCGGGGCATTTCGTCAAATTCAAATAAAAAAAAGAAAAAAGAAAATTGTGTCTTATCCAAAAAAAATTGACTCCCCCCCCTCCTCTCCTCCTTTTATTCCGTTGGGAAGAGTAGAGCTTGTTTTGCCGTGCTGTCAAATTTCCTTGCTTTTGCCCTCACCTCGGGCACAGTGAAACTGCGAGAGAGTCGTCATGTATAAGAACATATAAGAACAAACACAATAGTTGAGGATTAGAAGGACTTATAGGTGCAATTAATGTCTGAGGACATGACTGGAGGCCAGAGTCCTCCTATATGCACTCTGGCAGGTTTCACCCACCTAGCTGGTTTCACCCAGCCGCTAACTTTTTACCAGTTTAATCACCGCTCGAGCATAGCCAAACTACACGGGATCAATTTCAGCATTTGCACTTAAAAGTATCTAAAAAATCCCAAAAATATTTTTTTATTAAGTGTTTTCTGGCCTTTGAACAGCTTTTTTTGACCTTCTACAAAGATGGAAATTTTGGTGAAAGAGGCCCATTGTCTTGAGCTCCCATCTGGTACATATTGTGCAGTGGCTGTGTGCAGCAGCAGCAGCAGCAGTAGTAATAGTGGAGTGAATGACTGACTCTCTCCTCATCAAACTGATAGGGGGTGCTCTAAGGCTGCCTCAGTTAACTCACACTTGATAAGGCAGAGTAGCAGGACTGTCACAGGGTGAATATAACTCCAAGTTTATATGTGTGTGTATGTGAGAAACAGAAGAAGAAGAAGAGACAGAAATAAAGTATGTGTGCTATCATGTCAGACAGCCCGGTTTCATTGCCATCATCACGCCTTCCCCAACGATGGCATGTTTGACAGCGTGTCAGCTATGCTCCTTTACCTATCAAGCTTGTTCCTCTCACATAGGAGTTTATACTGAGGAATTAGACACTGTCTGTCACCGTGATCGGCTACATTAGTCTGTTATTCTTTCACGTTTCCATTTTGCCGTGCTTGTGTCCAAGATTTTTTTATTTTTGTACCACCCTCCCGCCCCGCAAGCATTCCACGTTTGGTTCCTTCTTGCACACATGTTTTTCTCACACAGGTGAGCCTCGGGACAGATGAGTGCGCGGGTTTCAGAGAGGGGTGCGGTTTTCAGAAGATGTCCGACTGATATTCCAGATATTCACAGTCACGGTGCCAACTCCTGCTAATTTACTGCTTTCAGCCTCGGGCCGTGTTACTCAACCGTAGGCTAACAAACAGGCCTTTTCACTATTTGTCTCTGTCTCTCACAGGGAGAGAGAGTCGAGTTCAAATGCCCAGGTGTCTGTCAGCTCGCTGACTTGTAGTTGTCTTTTTTTTTCTTTTCATTTTCGCATTTCTCACACGAGGATCCGTACCTCATGCCACCTGTCTTCTTTCTTTTCTCTTTTGTTTTTTTTTTCCCCAAAGTAAAAAAAATAAATAAATAAAAAAAATAACGTTAGCAGAAAGATCTCCTGCACCGTCCTACTTGTATGCATTGCACATACATGCAGAGTTACATTGCCTGCGCGAGCGAATCATGGTCACAAGCTGTGAACTGTAGGTAAATATGCGGCTGTGTTCCTTCTTTGCCGCCAAAAGATTATGAGATGGAAATTATTTGGCGGGCATCCAGGAAGCCATCGCCATTTAGAGAAAAGATATTTGGCATCGGATCATCACTCCAGGGTGGAATGAGAGGACTGGAAAGTGTGTATGAGTGTATACGTGGGCGGATGGGTGATTTGGTAAAGGGGGTGGTGGTGGGGGGGATCATAGTTACAAAGAAATATTTGAAAATGATAAATAATAATAATAATAATGATAATTTGGGGAAAAAAGGGATGCGTTAGTATTCATCCCCAATCCTGCCCGAGTTTAAGCATTATGACAGCGACGCAATGCTTCCCTGACAGAGTGAGATGGCTGATAAGAAGGTTTAGGATCTTTGGTCTGATAAATACAGCAGAACAAAAAAAAGAAAAAAGAAGAAGAGAGCGAGAGCACACACCCTCTTTGTCTAATCTTTGCAATTATTAGGGTGTCAGGAAAAGAGAAAAGGAGGCAAAGAAGAAGGGGTGTAGGGGGAGGGGTGTGGGGGCGTGGGTAGGGGGGGAGATACGGGCACTAGAAGTGGAGACGCAGCAGACAGGCAAGTGCTGCTATGCTTCTCTCCCAGGCATCAACACCTCTCCCTGGGTACCCGCTCACTCAGACACGCCTTCAGTCTCTGGAGCTTCAGGTTTCCTCGGGGCTCTTTAGAAGAGGACACATTTCCATACTGGTGCATGAGGGTAGAGTTTTAAAATGTAAAAAAAAATGGAGGTTGTCCATGAGGGATTTACGTTAAGCTGAGGGACAGAGTCTGCGCCATCGGGGAGGAACAGAGGGAAGAATGTGTAAATGTTATTAATGACCGTGTCAGATCTGTAAAGAATGAGATTTACTCTCCTAACAGGACCCCGGGTTTGGCTTTATAGATTTTCTGTCTGTGGAGAATACACTGTTCAAACTCACCTGATCCATTCATGTACACACACGCACTTAGACATGGCCCTTTTTTTTCTCTTCTCTCTCCTTTTAATTTTTCTTCTCGCTGTCTTATTCTAGGATGCACACAAACACGAACACACACGCACGCGCGCACACACAGGGTGGTGGATGTGGCCTACGTTACTCTACACTTTGTTCTGCACAAGCTGGGGCTCCCGTGGTGTAGGGAGCCGTCTAGCTATGACAGCTTAGTGCAGCAAAAGGCCCTCACCGGAAACCAAGCCTGCACTGTGAGATGAATAGCTTCCTGGCCACACACACAATCACACAGGCTGATATGCACACAGACACACATACACGTGGAGTTTATGTGTTGGGTGCAGCCCACGCAGATCTCTCACGGATAAGCAGTGCAGGTGTTTGCCTAGGCGAAGCAACTTAACAGCGGCGTTGTTTCATGCCATGAAAGTGACACACAGTTGTGACTGTAATGATCATCTTGTGTGGTAGGAAGAGATGGCTTTCATCAGGTAATGGTTTCAGGGATAACTAAACTCGCTGGGTGTTTTTTCCCTTTACCTCTCTATATTTGGCTCTAACTATCTTACTCCTATCTTTCTTAAAATAACATCACTGACTGACATCTTTTACCTTCCCCTTCTTATTTCGGCAGCAGAGGCCAATCATGACTCAGGGGCAGGATCTCCATCTCCTGAGCTGTCCACCCCGAGCCCTCGGAGGAGAGCATCTGGAGAGCATGACCTCTTGACCTGCGGCCAGTGCCAGACTAACTTCCCTCTGGGTGATATCCTGGTTTTCATCGAGCACAAGCGCCGTCTGTGCCGGGGGCCCATTGGCGGACTGGGGTCCTTCTCCAAACCTGGGGCAGCTGGCGGGGTTATGGGCCTTCCCATCTCTCCGAGGGCCAGGTCACTGGAGCTGGGAAGAGGGGCTGTTCCGGTGGAAGTGGGCGTCCAGGTGACCCCAGGAGGGGAGGAGGATCAGGCGAGGAGGCTGACCCCAGCCAAAGGGATCTGCCCGAAACAAGAGAGAGGAGGTAAAGAGATTGTAGCGCACCAGTACACATCGAGCCCATAAACACAGAGGTCGGGAAAGAGCTCTCTTGTCACACAAGAGGCGCACTTACATAAATGAGCATTCACATCCACATATAGAGTTTTATATCTGTGACTTCAGAGGACTTGCTGTCGACTTGCTTTCATTTTACTACACTTACCCAAACCTTAACCTGCTGTGTTGAAAATATCATGTTTTTTGTCCCTGTCAGTAAGACACTTGGCCTATCATGGCAGAGCAAACGGATTTAGGTCCCCACAACATGAGTAATACCTGGATCGGGCACACGGGCACACACACGTCTCTCACCTGTCCGAGACAGATAGCTCTCTTTAAAGAATCCCAGCTGTTTGTTATTTTGACAGTGGCCTTCAGGAGGGATTAATGTAGCCTGAGATGATTTTATTAGAGTGAGTGAGAACTGCACTGTGTGTCTATTCTGCTCCATTTTAAGTAAAACATCACACACACACCAGAACACACACAAACATACACGGGCACGGGCACACACACACACACACACACACACACACACACACACACACACACACACACACACACACGCACGCACGCACACACACACACACACACGCACACGCACACGCACAAACACACACACACACACACACACACGCACACACTTGCAGGCCTCAAGGACTTCTTCAGCTGAAACCAATTGTGAAAGAAGGTGATAGAGGAGCCGCCCCCAGAATGTGTGTGTCTATTTGTGTGTGCCTGTATTTTTTCCTTCTTCTTCTTCTTCTTTTTTTGAGTGCACCTCACGTGTCTGAACGTTTGTATAGAAATCCTGCAGCATATGAAGAGGTTAAGAAAGCTGATTAAAATTCATCTGTGTGCGTGGTGAGGAGAAGGGGATTAATAAAGCAGCAAGGCCGTTCATCTGGCTATGAGGGGAAGGGAAAGGCGGAGGGGTGGGGGGCAAGGCCTGGAGAGTGCCAGCGCCGGAGGGAAACCAATTCAAAGTTATCAGGAGAGAGACAGTCACCATCACACCCGAGAGCTGGGAAGGGTATCCAGGATTACACAGACTCCAGTAGAGTCAGAAAGGGCTGGTTAGAAGAGGGAAGATGGCTTCACTGTGAAAGTTACCGAGTAGAATTACATGCGAGATTATGCAGTTAATGCAGGAGCCGGTCAGCACAATGTTATATTGTTACGTCCTCGTGTAACAAGTGCTGTGACACACTAATTTATAATATATTTACACACATGTACAGTAGAAGCGACTGTGAACTGTGAAGTATTTGATCCCAAACTTGATGAGATTCAGTCACCACAGTTACAAACCAGGCAGGTGGTCAAAATACAGAGAGGCACTATTATGACCCTGAGTAAACCTCACTAAGTTTGTAACATTATTTTTTATTTTTTTTAAAGATTGTAGCGACCGAGCTGATATGTGAAACAGTATCTTACCCAATAACCTCACTATGACACTTTAGAGCTCCACTGGCTGCTGTCATTTGACAACCACACCATATTTACAGCGACTCTAACCTAAATTGGGTGAAAGACAAAACACAACTCCTATGAGAGAGAAGAACTGCAAAGACATGCATGCACGGTTAGTGAAACCATCAATGATGCACCACTATCACAGTAAAACAGGATGCTGCATCACATACAGACACCACAACGGCCAAATCAATGTCATTATGAGAGCAACGAGTACAGGGCTCACAACAATCAGTAACTTTTACAGATGCAGCAAAAAGGCAAAGACGCCAGGCGCAGAATAGCACACTCGGCCGTAGCAGCTGCACTGCCTAACTGCACACACACACACAGGCACACACGCACACACACACACACACACGCAGAGTCAAAGGCACAGACAGGCCACTTGATCTGAACATCATACACGCCAGCAGCACCGATCTAATGTAAGCAATGACAATAACTCAAGCACAGCCAGTAACAGGCTGCTGTGTGCTTCTTTATTTCAGCACTGTGGACAGCGCGGGGTCATTTAAGCACAACCCGCCTTGCTTGCACCTAAAATACAATTTCTTATACGAAAAAAAGCAGTCGAACTTTACAAAGGCGTCTGAGATGATTCTCAGTGGAGGAGACATGAAGTCCATGCCATCTTATTTTTCTGAACAAACATACATGATCCCTGTTGTCTAAAGTAGGCTGCCACCTGTTTAGGCCTCTGTGTGTGCTGGATAAGTGTGTAAATCTTTGCTGAAAAGCACAACAGCTATAGTACGATGTGTTTTTGTGCAAAGACATGAAGATAGCTTTCAGATATCGTTCGTCATATGTCAGTGGAGTTGAAGAAGCTGTGAGGTCCTGGGCTAAATGGAGACAAAGCAGGCTTGCACCAGTGTTCAGGCTCTTAATGTTTACCACGTCGATTAAATTAGAGCTTCCTTTTGTCCAGAAACATGAATATATCGGTATTTTTCCTCTTTTCTGCCTGCATGGTTTACCTTCTCTCAGTCTCACCATGGCTAAGCGTCTCTCAGCAGTTCCATTAACTTCCACGTTTACTTGTTAGACCCACTGATATGTGCCCATTTTTCAGTACTGCCCTTTTCTGCAAGTGTCCCACCCTCCTTTCTATGTCCTTCTACTAAGCATGCTGTGCTATCTCTTTTACTAGTGTGCATTAAAAATATCTTTTGATAAAGGAAAAACAAATTCAGATTCTTCAGAACAACATCAAAGGATTGAAATGTAAAGTTTGACGTAACGCTACGTGGTTGGCAAACGTTACCTTTTCCTTTCATTCAAAAAGAGAACTGCTAGCAGGCAGCCCCTAAACCTCCTCCGCCTTTGTTTGTGAAGACTTGAAATCTGATTAATGTGATATTTAAATACAGTTTAAAATTTCTAAACCTTTCATATATTCTAAGCCTTACCTTATATACCGCCCACTTATGGATCGTAAAGGAACTTCAGACAGTAAAGGGAAACGAAGAATTTGTTACATACTGAAATAAATAAAATAAGTGAATAAAAAATAGATAAACTTTACTAGTTAAAGATTCTTAATGTAAAGATTTTTTTTTGTTAATAACGTGTGGAGTAACAGATACAAATTACAAAACAGCATTTGTCCTTATCAATTAAACACACTCCTTCCTGTTTAGTGAAACAATGTTGCATAAAGTTGCATCCAGCTGAATAAACTTACACTTTGAGTAAATTATTAAAATTTATATTTTGATGTATTTTCATATGTGCAATATTTTGCTATAAACTTTCAAAAACATTTGTTCTTGATTTAAAAATATACAGTCGTGACCAGCGTTGCACTGTGAATACATTTATATATCAAATATATTAGAAGAAAAAAATTAGCAATGATACTTTTCATATTTTTTAAATATACTTTCAAAATACCCATCATTCAATGTGTCAGGCGTTACAGAGTTAAAGACTATTACAGGTTGCAGCTGCATGTACCACTATCACACAGATTGGTTAATATCTACTGACCACAAACCTGCGACAGCTTGTTTTTGATGTACCTGCTAATTTTAGTGTACAACGATGTTGTTTCCCTTTACTAAGACTTTACCCAGTAGTGGATAAAAAATCAATTACAAAATAACCAACCAGCACTGATAATAGCAAAAGCTTTTTTAACTGTCTAGTTTGTTCCCATTAGACTGAGTGTGAAGCATTGAGTAGCAACACAAGTGCAAAAATAGTGTTTTGAAAGCAAAAAAAAAAACAAAGATGCTATACATTTTACAGAGGTGCTGAGTGAATGTTTAAAGGAGGGGGGTGAGTCAACCTGTTACAGCAGCAGTCAGTTAGTCATTCACACAGACAGTCTTATCACTAAGAGAACAGAACATGAAAGCACTCGAAGCCCCAAATGAAAGAAAGGAGGATGGCTTTGTTCAACACATTATACTGCCACTCAAGGCAGTCTCAAGTTTCAACCAAATTGGATTACATTATTAGGTCTAATTACGTCCAGTGTGTTAGCAGCTCTCACATTTGTACACGCACACACTGTAAGGAAACATCGCATTGGCTTACACGTGGTATCGAGGAAGTTTGGGGTGCGCAACCAGATGCACGCAAATATTTGCAGCACAGGAGTCGACACAAAACACACAGGTAAATTAGAGTGTGTATCTGACTTGCGGGAAGATGAAATAAGCTTTAATGTAAGCATGCTGATAATGCATGAAATGCCTGGGCCGTCCCTGCATATCTAACATTATTAACCCTCTGCCTTCCTCCCCCCGGTCCTGGATTTATTTTTTTTTACTCCTCACCTGGCTGTGTTTTATAACATCCTGTCTGGCCTCTTTGTCTGTCAGCTTCCTTGCTTAAACTGCAATCATGCTGCAAGGCTAGCAGATTCAACCCCAAAAGCTGCACGCAGACACACACAAACACACGCGTGCACACACACATGCACGCAAGCAAATGCATACTCGACGGCGTAGATGAAAAATGGCCCTTCTGTGCCCTGTTTGTATTTTTTCCAGAGTTTCTCTTGCTGATGCATGCACTATGTGTGCATGTGTGTGTCAGAGCTTTGTCAGACTATGTTAATATGCGTGCGTGTGTGCCTGGGATGAATTTGTATATGTGTATGTGTGGGTGAAGAATGATGCGTGTCATCCAGAAAGCGAGAGGTTGTCGCAAGGGGAGTGTTAGTGTACTAAGACGACCCTGGCCCCGCTTTGAACTCCTCCTAGGACTGCTGTTGGGCCCCCTTGGAGCACTTTAAGACATCCAGCACAGACGGGTGAAGTCGCATCATGACAGCCTCTTTCTTTTTCTATCTCATTCTCTACCGCGCGCGCAAACACGTTGCGAGGAGCTCAAAGTAAATATTTCATGAGGTGATGTGAACGACAGTGACATCCTCAAACGTCTTTCTGTGTTTCTCTCTTCGGCCCACCTCTGATCCCCCTGCTTTCGCTTTAGTGGGCATGTCACTACACTGAGATAAAGATTTCGCGCTGCTTTTTTTTTCTCCTTCTTTTTTCTTCTTCTTCACAAACTCAATACGATACCGATACTTCTTTTCTTAACTGAGCCAAAGTAGCGCTGGATTCATGATCAAAGAATTCAAATGAGGCACCCGCCACTCTAGAACCGTCACACCTACATTTTCTGCAGGTGCAAAAACACGCAGAGGCATTTTAACGTAAAACACGTCTTTTTTAGTCCTAATGAAACGGGGAATTTTTTTTACGTTTTCTATTTTTTTTACCTGAAATGAGTCATTATGGTTTCTAGATAAAGGCCTGTGGAGTAACTTACAAAAGCAACACTGACCTTTGCTATCAAAGAGGTCAAAACTGCCACAAAATAACGGTGACATTCCTGTTTCCACACCTCTACATTAGATTTGAAGGTGTCCCTCTCCTCTCTCCTCTTCTTTCCTCTCTCTGTTTCTCCCTCCCCACCCTGATTTTTTTCTTCTTTTTTTTTGCCCCACCACCCAATGTTCCTTTAATCACCTGGCTTGCTCTCATTTCCATATTAAATAGGCTTTAATCATGAAAAGCAATCAGGCTTTTGCATATTCATACCTTCCCCTGTTCGCCGGCTTCCCTGTCTCGCTCCAGTGCCAAGCAGCCAGTAATCAGTAGGCAGGCGGCGTAATGCCATAGCCCCGGCCCATCGCATGAAAACACACACACTGCGTGAGTTAGAAATAACTTCACATGCTACTTATGTATTATCTCTACTCCAAAAGAGAGAGAGAGGGAAAGCAGGAGAGAGAGAGAGAGAGAGAGAGGGGTAAGAGATAAAAAAAGAAAGATGGCGAGACTGATCCCTGATTTGAGCTGCGAATATTTGTACAGAGGCTCAAGGAAAAGTCGATTTGCATAATGACTTTGTAGTTTTGCATTAATCACATTTGCATATGAAAATGCGTTAATTACTCCTGATGATTTTTTTTTCAACTTGCTTCATTTGATGTCCAAGCTCTGGGGTTGTGATTAGGGGTCACATGGTGGGAGTTGTGGAGGTAGCGTGTGTGTGTGTGTGTGTGTGTGTCTTTTGCTGCGGTCTGAGTGTGTTTCTCTGTCCTTACATGAGTGTTTTGAATGCTTGCCAAGGAATTTATCTTGTGTCTGCTGTTAGGCATGTGCGTCTATTTTAATTTGTGTGTGTGTGTGTGTTTCCTAGTTTCTACGAGTGGCAAATATTTCCTTATTCCTCTGCAGGGGGAAAAAAAAACGGCGAACACTCCCTCCTCTATTTAAACACACAACACTGAGTAACACAAATTCACAGTATCAGTTGCATTAATAAATAAAACATGTTTGGCTCGGTTTTACATTTGAAACACTGAAGTCAATTGCAAAATACGTCCAGCACGTGCATAGAAAAGTATTTCTATTTTATGCAGTTTGGTCTGGAGAGTTGGCGCGCACGCTTTTGTTTGGTGCTTTTGCACAAAGCTGCACGTAAATCTTCTCAAGTCATCCTTTCTGCACAGCTACAGGCGGTTGCAGGCTGAAAGCAAAAATAATTGGCCACTTATTTATTTGCAATTTTCAGCTTCTAACATGTTAATGAAAGAGCGAGAAGCACGCTGGACTGTGTGTTTTCTAGGAGCTGCACATGCATAGTAATACTGAACCTGTGAAAACACAGCAAATGTAGTTCCTGCCTCAGCTTTAAATTTAGGTTAAAATAATTAAATCCTTTGTGGTGGTTAAAATCTAATTTTTTTGCCTGTGTGTGTGTGTGTGTGTGTGTGTGTGTGTGTGTGTGTGTGTGTGTGTGTGTGTGTGTGTGTGTGTGTGTGTGTGTGTGTGTGTGTGTGTGCGTGCGCACAATTACCGTATGTGTTCCTGCCTGTGTATGGGCCCCTAGTGTTGTTGGCCCATAACACCGCGACTCAGACAGGACCACCCCAGGGGCCGTCTGACTCTGCTTGTGTCTGTCTGTCTGCTCTATGCAGCAGGGTCAACTAGGTCTATAAGCAAGCTGCTAAATGGCACGGCTGCACATGCACACTGCCACAGCATCCAACGCACACACACACACGCAGAGATTTCAAGAAACCATTTGCATGTGTGTGCAGGAAAGTAGAAACATAAACTGATAAGAGCCACACACACATAGAAAACATATGTGCATGCAAGAATTCATACAGGGACTCTCATCTTCCATTAAGGCCTGCATCTCCCACCAAACACGCACGCGGGCATACACACACGGCTTAAAGGCTCCCACATGAAGGCATCAAACACTCCAGAGCCGGCTTTATGGCACTCATATGGCAACAGATTTGATATTTTCCTACCACAGCGGGGGAATAAAACTCGCCACTAATTTGGACTGCGAGCGCCACCGCTAACTTTCAGCATGTGCTGACTGACTGTGTCTTCCAGATGTGTGGACTCTTTGCTCCTTAACGGCCTTACTGAAGAGGCATTAGGAACCTCACACCCCTGGTCCCTGCTCTATATATATGTGTACGTACGCACGGCGAGTGATGATGGCGCTTTGGGATTCCGACACAGGCGCAAGAGTTTGAGGGAAGTGAAGACCTTACGTTGTGCCAGTGGGAATCTGAATGTGTTTATGCTCTTTGTGTAAATAGCTATAATCAAGGTGTTTCCACCGCTGAACTTGAGCTACCCCTCGCTTCCCCTCGCTGGTGGTGACAATTGATAACAGGTGTGCTTTTATCAGTGATGGGCAATGTTGCAAATCTTTTAAAGAACCTACAGTAAGTGCTTATAATTAAAGTATACACGTGCATGGACCTTAAATGGGAACTTGCACATAAACCTTCTCCCACTCTGGAAACACTTCTCGGAGAAACCTTCAAGTAAACATGCGGATAAAATCCTCACATGTGTGCTCAGCTATCGCGGAGACATTAGTGCGTAAACATATCATATGCCCCTTTCAGACATAAACGGGGAAATTTTCGCTCCCATTTTCCTATTGAAAAGTTGTGTGTGTTTGCCTTTGGGGGAGGAAAAGTGGGGCTAGCATTAGGTGTTTGTGAAAAGAAAAAGAGATGGTGCTTTTTAGCCAGTCAGACAGGGGTAATCCTACTTGCCACACCGCTGTTGTTCCTTTCCTCTTATCTTATTAGCGTCCTGCCTCTGATTGGGTGGGATGGTCGCGAGAAGAAAATAAGGAGACAGCGTTTATGTCGTTTTTTTTTTTCCACCCCTTTTTTGCAGGCTGCTTCACCGCAAGAGATATTGGAAGCCTTTCATGGTGCAATTCCTTTTATTTCATCTACTTATTTGTCTTGAGCAATTATGCCGGGAGAGAACACTAGACACAGACAAACACGTGCTGAACGCGGGCTGCCTTTATGCTGGTCTACCACTTAAGTATAAATCAGGAGTGCTCCTAGAGCAATGCTGTGATATACATGCTACTAATACCGCCTTCTTCCTACACGCTACGCAATCAGCAACGATTTACTGTAAGCAGGAAAAAGGAGGGAAGGAAAAAGCATGGGTGCAAAGGTCACCGTCGCCTCTGTTTTTTACACTTTCATTTCTTTCAGTGTCAGTTTTCTTCACTTACCAAATCAGTCATCTGATTTCATTCACTCACTCAGATTTGAGATACAGATTTCTGGGTTGAATGGCTCCACCCCATTGCATGAGAAATGACTACTACTAAAAAAAAAACTTAAAAAAATAATAAAATAAAATATAAATTTTTTCTTTTTTACATTGTAAAAATTATCTCCATGTTAGAGACTTTTTTTGGTGAAGTCTGGAATTACCCAGACTACAGGGGACATTTAACGGACTGACATTTAATTTATTTCTTCAGCACTTTGAGCAAACACACCCTCTAGATGAAAGGTTCATAGTTGTCCTTCTGGCCTTATTCATTATCTTTTATTATTATGTTACCTTATAAAAACTGTGTTTCCATCTATAAGAATGGAGAAGAAACATCAGCTCTGGCCTGGTCTTTTTTTTCTTGGGATGAAAGAGGGCTTGCACTGTCATGTCCATAGATGGCATTGAAGACAGGGGAGTTAACTGCTCAAGGCTAAGGGGCTACACTCTCCCCGTATACTGGCTTAATTTATTCTTTTCCAGAAAGCCCTCTTGCATGTGCCGGTCTTTCCCAGAGCAAAACAGAGCAAGCCAAAATGAAATAAAGCCTAAGATGTTATCAGGGTGATTGGTGCCAGCGGAGCTTGTCTGGGCCTGTGGTCTGGCAGGGCAGTGCTGGCCTGTACCAGTGATTGTATATGTGTGTGTGTGTGAGTATAGGTGTGAGTGTGTTTATGTGTGTGTGTGTGTGTGTGTGTGTGTGTGTGTGTGTGTGTGTGTGTGTGTGTGTGTGTGTGTGTGTGTGTGTGTGTCCTAGAGGCACTGGATAGATGAAAGCTTTCTTTAACCATAAGCTATGCAGGAGCCGTGCCAGGAGCAGGAAATGTATCACCGTGATAAGAGACAGAGAGAAAAACGAAAAAGAGAAAGAAAGAAAGGAGAGAGGGAAAGAGGTCTGGAGCCAAACTTAGCCCTTCATAAAAATGTGTTAGGTGCACTGGCGGCTAATGCTAAAAAAATTTGTGAGTGCAGACACACTGAAAATCACACAATCAGTAATGTGTGACTAGATAAAAGCCACTTGACACAGGATATATCCATGTATTAACGCTGCTTATTGGCTAGGAATAAAAAAAAGAAAGAAGGAAAGTCACTGTTAGCCCCTGTAGTAAGGTACCACTGATCGGGGACTTCAAGTGTGAACACCACCAAACACTCACAAAGCAAAACTGAACCTATTTAAGAGCACCAATAATACGTGAGACATTAGAAAATAATCACGTTATCACGGTAAAACTACGATGTAGTTATCAAACTTTTTGAAACCAGTCATTTATCTGTAAATTTTAAAAAAAAATCTTGAATTAAAAAAAATTGAAAATGAATTTTCTTTTTAAACTCTTTGAGAAATATTTGTTCTCATTTTGAATTTGATACCAGATTAGCAGAGGACTCCTCTGGACAACCCTCTGGAATTCCTTTGGACTGCTGCAGCTTTGAAAGAAACCTGTTTAATGATTCCTGATTGTGTTAAGATTTGAGCTGCTTAACAGATTCCATGATTTTTTCTCTCATAATGTGCCGAGTGTTTTCTGTGGGTGGCAGGAAAGGACGAACACTACTGTCGAGTTACGCTGTTGGAATGCATGCACGTGTGACTTGACATTTTCTTGCTGAAATAAGCAAGATCTTCTTTTTAAGAGATGCTATCAGGATATAAGATGCTTCAAACCCTCTATTTAAGAAGGAGTGACTTTTGCTGCTCCACAGCGGGTGGCTCCGCATGGCTTGTTTTGGCAGATTTCTACCCTTCGGGATGCAACCCCAGAGGGACGTACGATTCAGTATTAATGGGGCCTTCATGTTTGTGCAGGTTATCCAGTCCATGTCCAATAATGCAGTCATAAATCCCGTTATGTTTCTTTCACTTTTGCAGTTATTTCCACAACAAAATCATTGGATTTTTAATGCAGGAGCTGAAAATTACCCCATTTAGTAATGTGTGTAAACATATGTACACACATTTAGCAATCATAGATAATCTCTCTCTGGGATGTACTTTTTATACCTAATCATATTATTTATTTACCCTATTAATTGTGAGATAATCCACTAGGTGCTAACCTTTTCCTGCCGCATGCCAAAATCTTTTGAAAGATGCCATCAAATTTTAAAGCTTGTGAGTTTATATATTTTACAATCAAATTCCTCAGTTTCAGTATTTATCATGCTGTCATTTGTGAATCGATCACATTACCAGTTAAAATGTGTATTTTCAAAACTCAAAGAAATGCCAGTGAAGTGTGTCAAATACACGCTCCTGAATCCATTTAATATTTGTTCAGACATTTTACTGCCTAACATAAACCAAAACTCAAGTCAAAAAAGACTTAAAACAAAACACCACCCTGTCATGCTGCCCAAACACTGGCCAGCACATTTCTCAATTACATTCTGGTTAAAGTAAGTCATCTCTTTTCCGCTGACAGCACGGCCAATGCATTCAGCCTCTCCTGGGTTACAGGACAGGAAAAGTCTGAATTCTTGTGGAGGTTGAAAATACCTCAGAGCTTCTGCTGTCGTCACAGATATGGTGTAGGGCTGGGAAATACGGATCAAAAATCAGTCCTCTGCATTGTCAGTCTGAATGGTGATACAGGATATGTGAATCTCAGCATTTACTGCCAAAGTTAATGTGAGTGTTCACGAGCGAAAATCAATATCACACAACATATTTATTTTTTGTTTTTTTGCCAGAAGCTTTTTCAATTTTCATTTTACATACGTCACCATCATTTTTTAAAATAACAACCACTTTACTTTGTTTTCACTCCTTTAGGCATAGTTTGGTTCCTTTGAAGTGGGGTAGTATGAGGTACTTATCTATAGTCAGTTTATTCCCTACAGCGAATGAACGGCACACAGAAGAGCTGCTTCTTAAAACTTACATCAATTTAGTGTGCACTATATTTAAGGGCATGTTTACCACAAACAGCCCATTTAACAAGCAGCTAAAGCTATTATATTGCTCTTGTCAAAGCCTCTAGATTCCACTAACAAAAGCTTGCAGAACATAGAGGTGCTGGGTCGTTGGGTTGTGAGATTCTTGTTCAGATTTATCGACTAAATCTTTGAAGAGAGCCACTGCTTTCTTGAGACCCATTTGGTATGTAAAGGCATGTGCAAATTAAAAACCTCCAGCCAGTGATATTGTTCACATTGGACAAAGAAGTCAATAGTCCCATGTGGTATGACATCAGTGAGTCTAAACAGGCACTATGGCAGCTGGCACGAGATCAAGAAGTCAAAAAACTATATTTAAAAAAAGGATTTAATGGTTTTGCTGTGGTGACATGAACCATTGTCGAGTCCTAGTGAGAAAAAGTCTAATTCTTCATGGTGTGTGTAGTGGGAAGAACCATTGTCAACTAACATGTTGTTAGCGTATGCCTTTAAACTCTGAATTGCTACTTATTGCACTGACTTTTGCTTTCCCACCATGCTGCAGGAAAAAAATTATGAGAGATGCAAAGGAAGGGGTAGAAGTTGGAGAGATACAAACACTGGCATAGTTTTATGGGATAAACAGATCATCTCACCCAAATTTAATTTTAACCCTAATTTTAATTTGACACCTTATCCAGCCCTAGTGCAGTGACGAGATCCGCGTAGATTGACCGTCTCTGAAAACTCTACTTCAAGGTTCTACAGAGACAGCCTTCATGGATCATCAGCAAACAGGCGGTGAGCTTAGCCTTGCCTTCAGCTTACCTCCACTGAGGCCTTCAGGGTGTTTCTCATCTTGTACCGTTCAAATCTTTCAAACTGTGGCAATAACAAGGTGGTGTGTGAAGGAGAATCAGTCCCTATTGTGTCCCAGTCTGGCATCGCAGACCTACACAGAAAAGAATAAAAACACCATATTATGCAGTGCAGATAAAATATTCTCCATTTAAAAATGACCATCCACCTACCTATTCTTCTTCTCAATCTCTTATCTTCTTCTCGCCTGGAAAAATTGCCCGTCAATCACAGAGCTGACACAGAAAGGCAATCATTTGTGCTCACCTTCACACCTACAGCCAATTTAGAACCTTCCATGCATGTCTTTGGACTGTGGGAGGAAGCTGGAGAACTCTACACCACTAAAACTCATCCTCTCATTGGCAGAGAACCTGCACAGAACACAGTCAGCAGGTCTGAATCATGCCTGTGTTGTTGTGAGGTGACAGGGCTAACCATACCTCCACCATGCTGCTGATGACCAACTAACGGTCAAGTATTCATCTACACATGGAATAACGCAATTAGATTTTACTGTTATAGTTTATAAACAGGTAAAGTAAACTTGAATAAATAGATAACTTTAACATAGTTTGTCAGGTGATTTTGAAAATTTGTGAGGAAATGCTTTTTATTTTCCATCTTCAATCTTTCAAAGAGAAATACAAGCAGATGATTAAAACATCCTGCCACAGAACAGATGTAGGCATCAAAGCCTCAATTAATGTGGGGTAAAACAAATCATTGTTCTATGTCAATATTTTGTCAAAGCTAAGGAAAAGAGACTGTTGCTGTTCTGCAATTCCATTTTTTTAAAACTGAGATTATGTCCCACTTTGCAGTAAGATATGTAAATGTTGCACATAACTGCTTAAATCCTGCAGAAAAAAATGTATGTACATACATTTTACTTTTAGGATTTTACTTTACAATATATATATATATATATATATATATATATATATAAACGAAATCCGTGCAAACATTAGATTAGCTAGATAATACTTCCTAATAATATAGGATAATATAGGATAAAATGTTCCAGTTAGTCTCTGGCTACCTTTAACCTCCATGTAAAAATGGCCAACACCATTTTCAGAATTGTGTATTAGTATCTGTCCACTTACGCCCACTATTAGTGATTACATGGGCTAGATAATTATTTGAACAGATTAACCTTATTCAGCCTCTAATGCTCTGCTCTCTTTGTGTCTCCCCTCACCTGTGCTTAGCGACATATAAGCCCACACCTGTCATTTGTTCCTTCTGTTTTAGAATTGTTAGCTCTTAATTTGGTACAGATTAAAATCCTCTCGAAACCCTAAACACTGACCAGAGGATTGTCCAGGCTCCTGTTCTTCATGTTATCTGCCTAATAAAAGCTAGACTGACACCTCTTGCTACTTTTCTGCCATCTAATTACACAGAATATTAGTAGTTTAGCCTCTGTTAGCTTGCTGAATAGCATTAGCACTTAGCATTATTTACGAAGCCTTTGCTACTTAGACTTTACCTGAAATGTATCCATAAATGTCTTCTGCCAGCATTTTGAAACAGCTCGAGTGCAGTCTTTGTTCTCCACAACTGCAGGCTTTGTAAACTATCCTTTCTGGCAAGATAACATTTAGAATTTTTTACTCTGGAAAAAATGTTGTATGCACCTGAAATTTCTTAGCTTAGCAAAGTACCCAAGGTCAGCTAATCTACAGCACATCTATGTCTACTCTCTCCCTACCTGCAAAGGCTGCTGCTTATTGGAGCCAGTGGCAGAGTTATAGAATTATATTGAAAAGAAAAAAAACTCTACTCAGACATTCCTTATTGTTGTGAAGCAGCAACACCAAGATTTCTCATTTATGTAGTAACTTCCAGGAGGCCTTACCAAGATCGTCTATTTTGAGTTACTTTAGCACTACCAAAGATTACATCAGCTGCAATCTTCAGAAATTAATATTACATTTGACATAAATTACTTGTAAAATATTAGAGAGGAAAATATATAATATTACTTAAAATATAAAAAAGACAACATTATATTCATGTTATAAAAATGGAACAGTGATTTTGATATTGGCAAAATATAAGTTAAATCACAAAAGGCATGAATTAACTCTAGTCATGCTCGCAGAAATGATAGTACAATGTATTCAACATTAATAAAACGGGTTAGCAATGATTTAATACACTGAATTTCCACAAAATACTTTTAAAATGTTTGAAAAAAAATTAGTATCCTGTTTTGACTTGTCCTTGTGTCAGAAGAAGTCTTCGGTAGATTATGTGGTTTCGATGAACTGTAGTTATTTTTATTTTTTTCAGATCTTCGTGCTTACATTTTTTTTACATGAGGTAATTTGAGAGGCTTTGTTTTTAGACACAATGTGGGACAGGAGATGGTTTGACATACAGAGGCATTCTTCAGAACTGATAGGAGATAAAAAACAGAATTCCCCCTGGAGACATGACAGCTACAACTACAAATAACGTTTAGCATTTTGCTGCTGGCCTTTACTGGATCACAAGACATTATATAGCTAGGAGAGATGCATAAATACATGGGGGGGGGGCACAGAGGCTGATTGGTTTTAATTCATTTATTTGCATATAGAGACAGTAATAATGAAAATAAACTTTACTGATATCTTGTTTTTTGTGCGCAGTGGAGTGTAATTAATTTGATCTCAAGTATCAAACTCCAAATATTTTCCCTTTCTGTTGGTGAAAAAAGTACAAAACCTTCAATAAACTTTTACATTTACCAACCATCCATTTACACAATAGCTGATAAACTGAAATGTTTTAAGAAAAAAAAAGCAATTTTAAAACTATGTTGCAGTTTTTTCCACATTCCATGACCCTTTTATCTTTGAAGGCAAAAAATCTCAACATGTAGAGATTTGGAACATTTTTCCTTTAAAAAGAAGATCTTTAGAAAAAAAAAAAAAATTTCCGTACATGCTCACTCCTGTGCTGTAATGCTGGCATCAGTGCGTTTTTTCGTGATAAATCACAGTGATACACACGAGGTATACACAGTGGCATCTGTGGCTCAACATGCTGGTTAAGGGAATAGCATAACAGATCTCAAATCATCCCCTGTAGACGCCTGCATGCATGTGATGCTTCGGGGCCCTTTACGGTCACGTTTAATTGCATTTTGGGTAGTGCTAAGCATGATTTTTTAAACCCCAGGTTTAAATTTGTGAATTTTCCTAAATGTATCCAAGAAGTTCACAAAAAAAAATGCAAAGCACGAAGCCCTCAAAACGAACATCACCCAACTGAAAAATGGATGCTTTAGCTGAAAAAACAGCCCAACAAGATAACAGCAGAAGAAAAGGTAAACAGCCAAATGGAAACAAAGGGCAAATAAGGGCAAAGCAAACACCTCCGAAATGAGACGCGAACCGCTGTTTCCTGTTTGATAAAATGGCCGCATGTGACTATGATATGAGAGCGTGTTGGAAAACCCAACTATACCACAAATCTAAGAGAAGCCCGTCAGCTTTAAAGCTTTCTAAGTTATATCTCGTTTATTTAATCCATATGAGCTGAAGTGTGAAAATGACTGCCCAAGCTCCCCGTTTTTCCGCTGTGCTGAGTTTTTCTGTTAACCAAGTGCACAATTTCCTGGCTTTAGCCTCATATTTGATGAACAAATATGTACACTACCTTTCGACCCCGAGTTAGATAAGAAAAATGTAAATCTGTGGTCCAACTTTACCCTCCCGTAACACAACTTTAGTGAACTAGCACTAATTACATGCAATCGTTGTTGTAGTCTCTCTTGTTGCCTCTGCTTTGTTCCTGAAATAGGGGAACAGAATTGATCGTTTATATAGAAAAGGTGTTCATTAATAGTAACTCAGATCACGAAGGTCTTCTCCTTTGTGACATGCAAGAGGCGAGTTTTATAGTAAGGTAATTAGATTGGAAGGACTTGTGTTCCATTCAAGGCCATGCTGGTGTCTTCCTGTGGGCTGTTAGTTAAGCGGGACTGGCTTCTTGGCTCCAGTGGGCAGAAGCCAGCTGGGAATCATTACTACTGCTGAAAGAATATTTCACCCCTTCACAGAATGGTAGACCGAGATATACACACAATAACAAGGGGCGCATGCATGCAAACACATATAGGGCACATGGAATGCCACATAGATACACATACATCACAAAACCGAGGCACAGAAGCAACATTGCAAAAGATATGTCTGTCAATGCAGACGGCTCATCCATTTGCAAAAGGATGTGCTCTTTAATACAAGTCAGGACAAACACTACATTTCAGCATGTTCGCCATATTAAAGCTCACATTTTCACATCATTTTATAATGCCTACATTGTTTTAATTACGCACATTTCGCTCACATGTCACAAGTCAATTTGCTATTTAGCGCCGCTGAATAGCAAATTGGCTCTGTGGACAAAGTGTCCCTGTGGGTATAAGTGAAACTCATTTGGATGTAAAACCTCCAACGAACCGGTGATATCTGCCGTTTGCTCCTCATGTCTGAGACAATACGTGAAAATATTCAGGATGTTTCTATTTTAGGACATTGTAAAAGTATGAGTAAAAAAACATTTACACCCATAAATTGTGACCGTGTGATGCAATTCAAGTCTCGTCTCAATTCTTTGTAGTTTCGCTTGCTGTTTCAGTAGATTGCTGTAAAACTGATTGGGTAATTTTAGGAAAAAAATTAATTGCTTGGGTTTGTTAGAAAGCTCAGTTTTCTAGGTTAAGAGTGTTTAGAAACCTGCTCCGTGTGAAAATGTTGACACGGGCGAGCGTTTTACTCATTCACGTGGCGGCTACAGGTGGCTAAACTTTGAAAACAACTGGAGGTTGTAAAAACCGCCTTCATGAATGACGTATTTGCCCATTTTAGAGGGAAGGACATTTTCAACAAACCTTGTGCGAATCCACTAACTCAATTTCTCAATTTGTTTGTGAAAGTGGTTTTTGAGTTCTCGTATTATTTCTGTTGGAATTTTCCCTTCATCACCCCCACCCGGTGACGCCGCCGCTACTGGGTCCTTTTTTTTAAGTTTTAAGTTTATGTTTTGTCTGTTTTTCGCGCTTCTGTGTCATGGTAAAATGGGTAGGAGATGGAACAAGAGATTAAAGTGGATGTAATTTTTGCCTGAAAATTGAAATGCATGTGATAAAGACAAAGACAAAACAACAAAAACAAAGTGCGATTCTGTTTTCTTTCCACGCTGCGTGCAGTTCTACTTTTTCCACTTCTTTTCCTCTCCTCCCTCCTTCAATCCCCTTTTCCATCTCACTCCGACTTTCTTGCATCTTCTTTCAACCACAAGCACGACTGAGTGTCATCCATTTGTCATCATCACGTGATAGACAGCAGACCCCACAAGTGTGTTCAAAGACCCCCAAAACACACACACGCACACACACACACACACAGGCGCTGGGACCAGTTAGGAGCTGATAGCGATGAGTCAGGCTTAGAGAAATGGCACAGAGGGCTTAGCTAATGCACTTTATGGAGCTCCCTTTTTCTTTTTATTCTCCCCTTTTACTTTATATCGTTCCCTCTTTCTCCCTCTTTGTCCTAGAACCTGAGCCAAAGTCATAGCTCTTTACTGACGGAGAGGTCTTGCCAGTTATTTTTCACAGCGTGTCCTCCGTGCCCTGGCTGGGATAGCTTGCCTCATGGCGGTAACATTCTCCCTCAGTCGTGCTACATGAGAGCCTCCTCCACTCATGCATTGCTGTGCAGCTGGACCTAGTCAGTGTGTGTGTGTGCGTGTCTGTGATCAAGTTGTTGGAGATACCCGATCCCTTATATTGTTCATTTGACCCACATAGCAAAAGGCATGAGGGTCAGGGTGGAGTACCCAGATAGCATGTACAGGTGCTTAGTGTGTGCGTGAGAAAAAAAGAAAGACAGGGAAAAGAGAGAAAACACGCAGACAAGTGAAGAGATTAAAAAAAGAAAGGAGGCCATAGTAAAACACATCATAATAAATATTTATATATATTTTGTGTGTGGCTCTGAGTTTGCCACAATTTAAAAAGAGTGCTGTTTCTTTAAAATCCCATCTGAGGCTGTCAGGCATTTCAGCTGGTCATATTGGCTGCAGACACATACACACACACACAGATGTATATGGTTAGCAGGCTAAAGCTGGTTTGAGTTAGCATGGAGCCAGCCACACTGTGTGAGAGCCTTACCCCCTGCCTACTACTGCCACCCTCCACAGTCTCTCCACTTATTTCTTTCTTTCCATCTCCCTCTTTCTTTACCCACCTATGTGTGACTGTCAGCGGGGGCTGTACTGTAGTTTACCGTCCAAACTCCCTATCTCCTGTGAAGCAGACACACACACACACACACACACACAGGCTTCCACAGTTGATCTGCGTGGCCCTGTGTCTCCTGATTAGTCTGCTTCATGACAAACAAGCCATCAAGAGCAGAAAGGGAGTGCAGCACAGAAGAAGGAGGAGGAGGACGACGAGCGAGAGGGATAGTTGGGAGAAGTGAGGAGGAGGAGGAAGAGGAGGAGGAGAGGAGCAGAGGTTTGTGGGGGGGCAAGGGGTGAGGTGAGGAGGCTGGGACCCCTGGGGACCCCTAGATCACAGCCATGCTAATGAGAAGCTGCTTTGCCAGCAGCAGAGGTGTCAGCTAACCCCTGACAGGTGCACACATGCGTACTCCCAGGGCTTGTGCAGGCGTGTGCACGGGCATCAGAGGCAGTGTGAGTGCGTGCACAGAGGTGGAGAGGAGAGGAGGGGCTGCAGGGGCGCAGGTTTGTGTCCCAGTGGCCTAGCCGGCGGGCGGCTTTGTTCTGTATGCAAATCTGTCGCTGTGGCGTTCTGTCGCCCTTGATGGAATGTTGGAGCAGTACAGCGAACGTGAACCCCAGGAATGCTGCAGTGTGTGGGTGTGTGTGTGTGTGTGTGTGAGACGTCGAGTATAGCACATCCTCTCTACCCCAGTTGTTTTCTTGTTAACAACCAAAAACCTGCACTGGGTTATTCTTTTTTGGGTTGTTTTACATTAAAACAACTTTGTTCTACACTTTTCATTCATGCTGTTTGGTTTGGTGCTGTCCAGAAGTTGACGGTCTGGAATTCATCGCTACTTATTTTCAGTTATGATTGTATTTCCCTGAGCTTTCTGAGAGTTAATTTGGCATCAGCGAGGATTCATTAGCATCCACTCGCTGTTCTCACTCAGCAGAGAGGCTCCTGTTTGCCCCTCTCGTTGAAGGCTGAGCCTGTGGAATTCTGTTATCCTTCTGTGGTCTTATTATAAGTCCGTGTGGATTAGCACACCCGATAAAGGCCTCATAATGTAAGTGTAATGTAAATGGAGGAAGCCCATGCTTTGAAATATAAATCAGACAAGCTGGAGAGATGGAATATGTGAATTAAACACAACTCCATATGTCTCCGCCATACACCTGGTGTCTACGTCAACCCTTACCAGCCAACTACACTGGCCATATGCAAGCAGTCAATGTCATGGCTCCCCTTCCTTCACTGGCATTTTGTTTGTACTTTTTAAGGCAAAATAATGGCTATAAAAGGCAATCTGGAAAGAATAAAATCTGATGTAAAGCTCAGATCTTAGTCCCCGAAGTCTGGGTTAATTGGCCTGGTGGTTTAGTAAAAAAAAAAAAAACAACCCAGGAGAGAAGGAGAGCATTATTACTGGCCCACCTCAGCTCCACGCATGTGCCAATGTTTTAATAACTTCCTCCAGGCCTCCTGGCCCTTAGCCCTTGTTTTGTTGCACAGGACAAAGAGTTGCCCTCCTAAGCTGGTCTCAGTTCTGTATTGTGTTCCTCTCTTTCATGGGAAAAGTCTGCTGGAGTGAACACCTGGGCTGGGAGTCTTTTCGAGGTGAATCCCATTACACTAGAACATTTACAAACCACACTATTGCTAGCAAAATGAAGAAGAAAAAAACAGCAAAATGCACTGTACCACATTACCGAATCCTGCTGTGACTCCATTTCATTTAACCTCTCTTCTCAGTCTCATTCACACACAAGCTGAATGTGTGTGTGTGTGTAAAGGCTGCGTGTGTCTGTGCGCGCATGGCGTGCTGGAGTAAATTGGGCGATTAGGTCCAGCATCAGCGATCGCGTAGAGAGCAGAATGTAACTATTCTAACTGGTAGTTGACCTTGGCGGTCAGCGGTGGAGGGGTCCCTGCCTGTGTGTCAGGCAGACGACTGTAATTACCACAAACTGAAGCATGACACGGCCCACCGTGATTCTTTAATGAAGGCTTTTATTGGCCGGAGCACTGTCGAGCGACGCTCTCTCAGCATGTGTGGAAGTCTTTATATAAGAGGAAAGAATGGAGAGAGGATGTCTGTAATATAACTTATTTGTGCAGCTGTGTGTGTCATGGCTCGTAGTCGGCGAGCAACAAGAAGGTAGTGCCCTGTGATGTTACTCATAAGGGAGGCTGCAGGCTTTGTTTTACCGCTCTCGTCCCTTTGGTGATTCCTAGATGTACCAACACTGGCATTGGTATCAGATTGATGCTAGAATGATAGGATTGATACTTTGTTTCTATCCTGTGAGTTCACTGAATTGTGTTAGATTGTGTTATTCACCTCATACACTACAAAAATGTCTGATTTTTCTTTTTGCTGTCTTTCAAGTTTATTTTATTTATAGTTTATGACATGTTTAGCCACAGTCCTTTAGAGACAGGCTCCCAAACAAACGCAGTTTCAAAATATATGAAAAGCTGTGTTTTGTTGTGTTAATTAATTATTATTAAAGTAAAAATCACATTGATTTAGCGGTCGTTAAAATGAGTTCAGAACTCGCAAATCATTGATTCATCTCATAAGTCATGACACACTGATCTCCATTACATAAGCTGGCTTTATGGGTTAAAAGTAACAGTATTGGTATCGATATCGACAACACCGGTGCCGTATTTACTTGATACCAAAATTGGCAGCACAGCACTTGCTTTCTATTCTTTTCCCCTGTCTCGGTTTCCCCCCTCCCCCACCCGGCTTGCTTCCTTCCTTGCTTGCTTGTTTGGGAAGTTGATGAAATTTGTCTTTGGCCGTCATTAGGCAGCAGCCATCAGCTGCCACTCTATTAGCTGCCACGCTTCCTTTAACAGCATATGGCACGGCTGTGTAAGATATGACAAGATGCAAATGTGTTGTTGTAACGGTGGGGGGCTGGAAGGTTGTGGGACTGGTGTTGTTTGATTGGATAACTTGTACTGATGAGGCCTTGTGCGCTGACAAAAATGTAGACAAAACTGGAAAAAAAGAAATCACCAGTCCTTCTCTTAAACTCACATTTTCATCTAATATTGATCCTTGTGCATTGATGAGATTATTCAGTCTATACACCTAACTTGCTCCCTGGGGACATGTAAGCAGCCCCCGTGTGTGCGTATGTGTGCTGTCTGTGTGTATGCGTACGTGCACGCGTGTTTAGCCAAGCACGTCTGGCCCTTAAAGTCCCTCCACCTCTCTTCTTACCCCCTCTCCTCCTCCTCCTCCTTTCCCCTTCCCTCTCTCGCTCTCTTCTCCCCGTCCAAGCTGTTAAGCTGTCCAGCTCTCTGCTGCCAAGCGGCCGTGTGAAGCTTAGCCAAACTAAACACGGGCAGGCAGCCCGCCACTCGCCCCACACATACACACAGGCGTACGCAAAAAAAATACATCCACATACATGTCCGCACACACGTTCACAAACACACGCTCGAGCATACGCATTAAGTAGCGGGAGTCAGGTCGTGTCCCACCCCACACAAATAGCGAGAGCGATGGCTACACCAGAGCACCACTAATAGCAGAGAAAAACAGACAGAATCAGTAAATGAGCCCCTCATTAACTCTTTCTGACCCTCTCTCCCCTGGGGAAAGCCAAACCAATCACACCGCCAAATCAGCTTCCTGTACTAGACACTGATCCAACATCAGCTTTCGCTCATCTGTTCTCCACAGCGCGAGTGTATGTGTGAATCTGTGCGAGTGTGTACAGAGGTGTAGAGAGAAGGGAGACGATGAGTGAAAAAGGAAATGGGAAAAAGGGGAAATGTGTGTTTTATATTCGTCAGCCAATGGTTCAGGACTGCTTTCTTGATCACACAAAACTTTGAGCGCTACTAACTTCCCCGTCTTTGTTTTGTCCCTGGCGGGCTTCAAACTTTGGGACCACCGTACCAACTCGACTCCGCTCGCGGTAGCCACTGATGATAAAGTAGATGCAGATGGTTTGTGAGCAAACACGAGAAATGTGGAAATGCCTCTCCAGCACGAGCCTGTGTTGAATTAGATGAATCTCTACGAAGGCCCTTTTTATGAGTCACAAGCAGGCTGACAGGGCCACGCCACAGTGACTGATAGATTCATTTGGCATTATTAAGTCTCAACATTTAAAGGGCCAATTTGTCAGTGTGTGGCATATAGCTCTGTGCATGTGTTTGCATGCGGAGTCACAACAGATCACTTTACTGCTGTTATTACATCCGTGACGTAGAGCTTTATTTAATGTGGATACAGTGTCGGCTCTTGCTGTTTACACGTCGTCTCGCTCTTCCTTCCTTCCTTTTGAGTGGCTTTCTTTCTCTAGTTCCACATCTCACCTCCCTTCCCCAGCTGCCGCCCCCACCTCCCTTCTTCCCCCTTTTCCACTGCTGCCTACCCTTTCTTCATATGGAAATGACAAAGTAGACGAGATGGATCTGTATATTAAAGCCAAGCTGACATTAGAATTAGCATAATATGCTATGGCCTAAGGGCAATACCTGCCACCTACACTAGCCTGTAGACACATGCCCTGACTGCACATGTATTTCATACACTACACACACAGAGACAACACAAAAGCCCACAGAAGACACTCACACTCACACACCGAAAAACAATGCGCAGTTCATTTGCTTGTGTTTAATAAAATATTATGGGTTGGTTTAGTTGTCGAAGGAAAAAAATGATTTTTGAGTTTCTTGTTTCATCACTGATGGTGATTTTTTTCCTCTCTTGGTCCACAGAAAAAGATGAGCCATCCAGCTACATCTGTACTACGTGTAAGCAGACCTTCACCAGTGCCTGGTTTCTGCTTCAGCACGCCCAGCACACCCATGGCATCCGCATTTACCTGGACAACCACCCAGTCAACTGCTCCCTCACTCCCCGCATGGCTCTTCCTCCACCCCCAGGAGCTGACGCCTTGCCCCGTTCCCCTCTCCCCACTTTCCTTGGTGATGCCAGCAACCCATTCCACCTCCTCCGCATGGCTGGACCCCAGCTCAGGGATCACCCCCATCCTCCGGGTTACATGGAGACGCGGCTGCCCGCGACACCGCCCTTTGTCAGCCCACCGCCTCCCCCAAGACCACCTCGTGAGCGGCTGGGCCCAGAGGAAATGGGGCTGCTGTCACAGCACCCCAGTGCCTTCGAGAGGGTGATGCGAATGACCCCCATGGAGCACCCGCCCATGGACTTCTCCCGTCGGCTGAGGGAACTGGCAGGCAACACAACCAACAACGGTGGACCCACGCCTCCTCTCTCACCCAACCGTGTGCCACCCATGCATCGCCTCCTGAGTCCCACGCTTTTCCAGCCCGGATCCCAGCTCTCGCCGTTTCTTACCTATCCCCCTCAGCCACCCACCTCTCAGGGGGGACACGGCTCTTCAAGCCCTCCTGACACACAGGGTCAGAACCAGGCCCCGGGGAAATCGAAATCCTGCGAGTTCTGTGGCAAGATTTTCAAGTTCCAGAGCAACCTGATCGTCCACAGACGCAGTCACACAGGTGAGAGGCCGTACAAGTGTCATCTATGTGATCACGCCTGCTCTCAGGCCAGCAAGCTTAAAAGGCACATGAAGACACATATGCACAACAAGTCTGGGGCCATAACCGGCTCACCAGAACAGGGAAATAGAGGGGAGGGGGGAGAGGGTGAAGAGAAGAATAGGGAGGGAGATGCAAGAGGAATGGGGATGGACAATGAGGAGGAGGAGGAAGAAGAGGAAGAAGAAGAGGAGGAGGAAGAGGAAGAGGAGGAAGAACTGCAAAATGGCAGTCGGCCAGATTCCAACTTAAGCGAGGACTCCCAAGAGTTCACCCAGAACAGAGAAAATGGCTCAAGACAGTCTCCCAGTGAGAAGCCCCCGAGTGGGGATAGAGTAAACGACAGTGGTGGGGTGGGCATCATGCACCCCTACAACCATCTGGACAATCACCTTAGACTTAACCCTAACAAGAGAAGCTTGGAGAGACAACCTAACGGCGACGGCGGAGAGGGGGTTGAAGGAGAACGAGAACGAGAAAATGAGAGGGAACCTGACAGACAGCGAGAGGAGCAGGAGGACCAGAGGCCTGTGATGAATGGCAGAATCAGCGTATCTGAAGCAGAGTGCTTTCCCGGGCTGTTCCAGAGGCGGCCCACCCCCATCACCAGCCCGAGCCCCTCCAACAACAAGAGGATCAAGATCGAGAAAGAACAGCTGGAGATTCCCCCGACCATACCTCTCATTTCCCCGGAAAACGTCTACTCTCAGCTGCTGGCTGGCTACGCTGCTTCGCGCCACTTCATCAGAGAACCTTTCTTGGGATTCACTGACTCCCGTCAGTCGCCGTTTGCCACCTCCTCGGAGCACTCCTCTTCAGAAACGGGAAGCCTCCGTTTCTCCACCCCACCTGGGGAGCTAATGGAAGGCGGGAGTGCCTCAGGGCGCAGTGGCAGCAGCACCCCACACCTCCTGCGGGGACCCGGACCTGGCAGGCCTCCAAGCTCCAAAGAGAGGAGGAATGACACCTGTGAGTTCTGCGGCAAGGTGTTCAAGAACTGCAGCAACCTGACGGTGCACCGACGCAGCCACACGGGGGAACGGCCCTACAAGTGTGACCTGTGCAGCTACGCCTGCGCCCAGAGCTCCAAGCTGACGCGCCATATGAAGACCCACGGGCAATATGGAAAAGAGGTATACCGTTGCGACATCTGCCACATGCCCTTCAGTGTCTACAGCACACTGGAGAAACACATGAAGAAATGGCATGGTGAACACTTGATGGCCAGCGAGGTCAAATTGGAGCAAGCAGACAGAAGTTAAGCCAGCAACCATTAGTTACACAGCATACAGTGTACCCAAACACACACACACACACACACACACACACACACACACACACACACACACACACACACACACACACACACACACACACACACAAAATCCTTATAACCACTTTCTGCAATGGGGCTTGGCTGGATAATCTCTCTAGAAAATGTTTTGATTGATGATTGATGTTCATCCTTTTTTCTTTCTTCTTTCTTTTCCTCGTCACAGAAACTGCCACCTGAGAATATAAACAAAGGGAAACTTTAATGAGAACTTGCCTAGAATGCCTAACTAGGTGTTTCTTGGCAAACCGTCTGAGGATTTTATCAGTTAGGAATCCATGGAGCCTTTCTACTGTGCAATAATTTCTGTATTTATTGGATTTTTGTAATGATATTTGGCATGTGCAGGTACATCTTTGTGGGATTTCATATGGAGTTAGTTTTGAAATGTGCTTAAAAAAAATAGAATTTTCTTTACAAAAATGTGATAAAAGAAGTCACCCTTAATACAAATTTTCATTCTTTTTTCCTGTAAGGAAGCTTATTATCAAGTGAGAATAAATTTGTGTGAAGCAGATAGCTTTTAAAAGTAAGATAAATAAATAAATAATTGTTTTCTATATTAACTGCAGCAGCGGACTACAATCCATTCCCTTCGTACAGGCTCAAAGCACTGAATGTCAGCCTGACAATAAAACAATATGGCGGATTTTTAAAAAAATCCAGCATTACCTTAGAGATCTGGTGAGTTCCTATTAATTTATTCAGGGAATTATTATTATTTTTTGTCCTTTTCAACATTGGCATGTGAATAATTTGAAAATGCAGTTACTGTATTGCTGTCCTTGCTTCACAAAGGACATAAATAAAGGTTGCACTTGATGGAGAAACCCTTAACTGATGCTCAGTACATTCCCAGTGTAGGTTAAAACCACCATATTTAATATGTTGAATAAATTGAGACTACTTGTGATTAATGTGAGAAGGAGAACAGTCCTGTTTATGGTTTGTAAATATATTATTTTTTTTTATATATGTAAAAGTAGCCCTGACTGACCATGAAATATGGCCGAGACTAAACAATCAGAAGACCAGCTGCTTGCGTCATCCACAGTATATGCTAAATGTAACTACCATACATTATTGCTTTATCAGACTGTCCGAGTACCCACGACCCCACCTGATGTGTGCTTTACTTAAAGGTAATTTGTTAATCCAAACCTGCTTCAACACTCTCTAAATCGTTCTCCATCTCCCACTCATGTCTGGCACGGCGACTCTCTCTGACCCAGGTCGACTTCCTGTGTTCCCCTCACGGCGCACAAAATGGTTTCAGATGAAATTCATATCAGTCCGTGTTGGGCGTGCGTTCTCCTCTCGGCGGCGCGCTCTAAGCCCTTCTCTGTGACGGCGTCTTTTCACAGTTCACTAGCTCAGATTCGTGTATTAGCGCTGCTTTTAAAGGGAAGCCTGTTCATTCGCCTCACAAAGTGATACGGGTTTAACTGTCAGTAACAGATTTTGAGACAGTGTGCGAGTTCGTGTCTTCTGGGGATTGGAGTTTTTATTTTCTGCATCGTTCATTCTGAAATGAATCTGTAATATATATATATATATATATATAAAGAGAGGCTGAATGAGTTATGATAATTTTGAGCACAGCTGCACTAAGGGATGGCCGGCCGACCTTGAGTAGGGGGCTATTCTCAGAGCATAAAATGAAAGATTGGAACTGAGAAATGGAGATGCGAGAGAAAGAAATGGAGGGAGAGAGAGCAAGACCTTGACCAGGGAGAATAGTCATTCAAATGAAATTGGGAGCATATGAAAAGTGTATTTTTTTTCTGTAACCAAATGCACATCTACTCGCCACATCTTATAACAGACCATCAGAGTCAGACAGAGTGAGCGTGAGAGGGGAGGGAGACAGCAAAGCCACATGAAAGGAGATTGAGAATACATCTTTCATTTTACTACTGCAAATCTCAATCATCAAAAGCATTGTCACTTGAAGATTTGACCTCCCATTTTGGCCTATTTTCAGATTTTATCTGTGCCATTTAGTTTTTTAAAGAAACTGAACTACGCGGTACCTTGAATTCAAAGCGCTCTTTGTTTCTTTTAATGATTTTCGAAAAGGAGCAAGCTGTCGAGCTCTTCATAAGCTTATGAAGAGCTCGACAGCCTTAATACAAGGCTATACAATAATAGGGAGAAAATCCCAACTATCAAACTTACCTGCTAGTTTGACATATTTTATCAAATCGACTTGAAAAGCGAGACTGCCTGAAGAGCTACTTTCAGTTTGCTTACACGTGTTGACGCACGACTGCAAAAGAATCAAGGTTCTGTCGAGAACGCGCACGTTCCCCCGAAAGCCCAGTTTCAGACTTAGGCCAAAGTGAGTCGTGCAACTGGAAGAGTGGAGCCCTCACAGTGTCCCAAACACACACACACACACATGGACATTCAGTCTTACAATATGTTTACAGTGTTGAAGTATGCCATTAATGAAATACTCTGTGTAAGTGTTTAAAAATGATAATAAACTATTGTTTTCCTCCAATGTTTTCTCAAATGATTTGAATGCCATAGCAGTTTTTGTATGATTGTCCTGGTGGAGGGATTTTATCTACATGAATATATTTCTGTATGATTGCTTGTTCACTCTATGAACAGATTTTTTGGTTTATTTTTTAATGTAATATTGCAGAATCATGCCAGGTTATCATTTTTTTTCTAACAGTGGTGCCATTATTGACTTTTGGTATCTTCATCTTTTTAAGTATTTTTTTTTCACTTTTCTTTTTTTTTTAATGAATTTGCTGTTTTTTGGTGAAGCTATGCTCCACGGGTGTAAAATAAAATGATTTTCAAAACTGAGAAAAACGAATACAGTGGTTTTGTGCAGGAATACTTTTATCGAATCATTTTATCAGACATTCATGGACTCCTTCTTCTTCTTCTTTTTTTTGGTGTTTATCCTCATGGTTGGTTGAAGGTCTTGTGCTAGCACATTAAAATGTAATTTTAAATACATTTTCATATTTCACTTTTCACAACTTTCACTTACACTCTTTGTACAAAATAGTTTCCTTGTTCTCTTTTTTTGGGGCGAGGGTGGGGGGAGGGGGGTGCATCCTTGTGAAAAAATAAGTGATTTCAGAACAGTACACATCTGCTGTTTTGAACATATATGTATTTTTGTAATGTGTTGAAAAATCAATACAAGAAAGCCAACACTTCAATAAATGTTGCAATTGCTCTATGATTGAAACAATTTTCCTCTCTGATTATTTCTTCTTCCTTTGACTCGGACGCGGCCGTGGAACAGCTACTGTGCGCGACTTTTAATTTTAGTGCACGTCTAAAATGTGAATAGTCATCCATTTTCGGAACTGCGGCAGGCATCTCTGTAAGGCATTAAGAAAAAGTTATTTTTTAAATCATTTCGCTGGGCCGACACACACGAGAAACTGACTTCTGCATACACTTATGTACAAACCAACAGAAACAGCTGCTCATAATTTAGTATAACCTCATAATCTGATGTTGGTTCCAAGTGTGCTGCTGATCTGCAGATTGCAACATGAATGAAAACTATACAAAGCACACGCCAGCCAAACAGAAACCCAATTACTCTTACCTTTAATCTAAATGTTTATAGAAAGAAAGGTTTGATTCCACGGTCCAAAAACATGCACGATGGGTTAATCTGTGTCTTTAAAGTTGCTGTTTGTATATGAATGGTTGGACTTGATTGGACCTGTGCAGAGTGTGCAGCTGTGATAGGCTCCAGCCACCATTATGGCCCTGCATGGACTGATGAGCCAAAACATTATTCCTACTCCTCAGTGAATCTTTGCTTATCCTTATATGCTTTATTGCATTTTGTCAAAAAAAACAAAAAAAAAAAAAACACACCAAACTCTGGCCACCGATTACGGATATTACTGATGTGGTAAACTGTTAAAGCAAGGAGTCATGTCTTATGATCATATTTAAGTATGAAGTGAAACTGCTGGAACAGAAGACAATAAAAGAAGGCCAGATCAGATAATCCATTCTGACTCACAACAACAGAAGACAAAACATATTCAAAAGGGTTATGACACTGTGCATGGCGAGCTGGACTACTGCGCTGCTGGATATGTCAAATTCTTTGTGAGATACTATAAGTGCATAATTAAGCATTTCTCTGATGCTGTCCAGTTTTAAGTTATATTTCCTGTGCTTACAGTGGAAGAGAGAAATCTCCTACTAAATCAGTCATGTTCAATCTCGAGATTTATATAGCACCAAATCACAACAACAGTCACCTCAAGGTGGGGTAGATTGTAAAGTGAAAACCCAACAATAATAGGGAGAAAACCCCAACTATCAGATGACCCCCTATGAACAAGCACTTGGCAACAGTGGGAAAGAAAAACTCCCTTTTGACAGGAAGAAACCATGCACAGGGAGGGGCAACCATCTGCCACGACCGATAAAATTGAATTGAATTGAAATTGAATGTCCTGCTGACTGAACTGCAGTCTCAGCTGGATCTCTCCAAGTTGATATCTTTATGGTTGAAATTCAAGAAATACCTATCATGCTGTCAGTGAGAAATCTCGCTGCCTCGCAGACATTTGGCCGAAGGCTGGGGCAAGACAAGACACAGATGGATGGTAAGTACAGAATCTTGATTAGAATCTGATAAACCATATTTCACAGCGCGCTAGCACACCAGCTCACGGGTAAACAAAACACCTTACATGGAACCTCAGCGATAACTGCTAGTAGAACTCCTTTGTTCTTATTGAGAGTAATGCTATGAATGTGACTCATAGGTTTTTATTTCTGAAGATGGCTGTTGACGGTCTCACGCTTCATAAATGAGTCTTGGCATGAGTGCAGGGACCCATCAGGTATTTCTTGATATGAGGCCAACAGCAGTCAAGTCTGTCCTCACTTGAGCCTCCAGGCCATTGGATAGCATAACAGAAATAGTGCGTGTGCAGGACGCGCGTGCTCAAAGAGAAAGTTCGAGAAGGGAGAGGAGAAACGCCACAATAGGGCGGAGGTGGTGGAGTAACGTAAGGAAAAGAGGCGCGCGCTGGGTGGGTTTGTGTGAGAAAGTCGAATCAGGAGGAGCTCTCGGCGCAAAGGCCGAAACAAAATGTCCCAAAGTTGCGAGCGATTCGGTGTGTAAAATGTGATTATTACTGTAAAATATTCTCTGGATTGCCAGATAAGAAGCTACAAATACTCAGATGATGGATTTGGTGCTTGAAGAAATCTGACTGTGATTTTGCTGACTCTGTGTGTGTGTTTGTGCCTGAAGGCTGACATCTGGGTACCATGTTGATGATTCTGGTCAGCAGAAATGTGCATGTTGAGAAGATGTCACATTCCCACAGCTCTTATCCTAGCAATGGCATAACTATTGACATAACAATTGGAACAGTGTGACTGTGCGATTGTTTGTGGCTGCAGATGTTTTTAATGACAGAAATAAAATACAAATAGATTGATCAAAGTTAATATTTGCTCAGACTATTTCTCACCAACTACATGGCGGACGCGTTTTCTATGGTTTTCCTAAACATTTTCTTTTCAGATGGACAAGTTTGAATACAAAGCTGTGAGTTTCCACTTGCAAAACTGTAAATCACGTTACAACCCTAAACATCTTATTATACAGCTTATTTTGGTGCAACCTTGTGCCCATATTGAACTGTCTCTTTTTTCAAAAGGGCTGCTCTCCATGTAATCAAAGACATCCCAGCCACTTCTCTGACACCGGCTCACAGTACACATGTCACACGAGTTTAAAAAGCTCTCTTTTAAGCTCGTGCAGAAGAAGGCCCCCTCCTGCGTGCCCAGCTTCGTGGGGGAAATGTGGCCACAAGCACCGCTAGTGAGGTGGCGTTGTATCCTCTTCGCTAGAAAGCGCTGGGCAGAGGCCTGCAGTCACAGACAGTCTGTCGCGGAGCAGTTGATGGGAAATCACGATTTGGAGTAAAACCGCGTCCTCGGAGAACAGGGTGTCAGCAGGGATTGTGGTTCGTGTCCTGGGCCCCACAGAACCACGGGGTCACCGCAGAGACCCCGCTTTCCAGTGGATGACAGGGCTCAGGCCCCACTGGCCTCTCTGTAGATATCCAGTTAGTAATCTGCCAGCCCTGACCAGGACCCAGTCAAATGACGCTGCCCGCCCAAAGAGCAGACGGCGCTTCGCCCTGCGACATGCCGACCAGAGTAAATCCAGCCCAGCTGGCTGCTCTTGGGAAAAGAAGGAAAAAGGGGTGGAAAGAGGCATGGAAGTAGGGGAAGGGTGGAGGGAGGACTGGATAGAGAGAAGAGCAATTTAGAAGGGTGGTCAGAAGACAGAAAGCAGTGTGGTCGATGGTGGTCATTCAACAGCTGTGGCTGGGGACGATTCTCTCTTCTGGGAGAATCTGACCCAGAGGAACAAAGGCTTTGTGGTTGTGTTGAGTGTTTAACTAGAGGACAGGAAATGCAGACTTTTTTTTTACAGTGGGAAGAAAACTCAAAAGCCGCTCAGTGGGAGGTTTTGGTCGTTTACAGCATAACCATGTCGTCAAGCATCATAACAGCACTCACCTCAAAACAGAAATGACAACTTTCAGATGCTATAATTGCTCCAACCTATATTCAAAGGATTCCTCGGCTACAGTAAGCCTGAAATCTATTGTTTGACAATTAGTCATTAGAGTTTCCGTTATTTTCACAAACGCTCTTTTCACTTGAACAGTGATTTTTTCCCCCTTTTTGTCCTCGAGTGATTCGGGTTTTTTAAGCGCTTATACAAACTTAGTGGGTCGTGACTGCATAAGTCCTCCTAACCACTGGCCGACACCTCACCATGGAGACACAGTCAAGCAAAACGTTTATTTATCTTTACGCTCCAGCCACACCCTCGCTGTCTGCATATTAAAGTCTGCTGCTTCTCTTTCTCTTTTCATTCAGTCACTTCATCACTTGCTCATAACATCGCTTCTTTCATTCTCGGCTCTTTGTTTTCTGTTTCCTCTCCTTCCTGTCCTTCAGCTAGATTAACCTCTTCTTGATCATTTTTTTCCTCATACGTCGAGTTCCCCCTCTCCTTCTTCCTTCTTTCTATTTCTTAGATAAACTCTTCCTCCTCTCTACTCCCCTCTGTCCCACTGTCAGTGTAATTCCACTGGTGTCAGACCTCCCAGGTAGGCTCCTACACAGGTAGATAGCTGCTGTGGTGGGGAAGCTTCTGTGCTGTCGGCTTCCTGACGCCTGACCTGCCCCCCCCCCTCCCTCAAACACACACACACACACACACCCTCACACTCATACACATGCACACCTTGCCTCAGGGGGGTCAGTGTCATTGTTGACATTGGACACATGCTCGTTGTGGTGCAATATTAAATCTTCTCATTTGATTTGGACTGTAATTATGTCGTAAAAACAAACTGGCTGTGAAGCCATGGCCCGCCAGTGTGATCTACTTTCATCAAGTGCAGACTGGCTTAATTACAGAGTGCGCCATACACCCATCTTTCACTGGGCAGCTTTTCCTGCAGCTTCTTTAAGCCATCACATTCTTTTATTGTGCGTTAATCACAAGGCAATTTGGCCGTTTGCAATGGCTGAGGGTAGATTTTAACACTGGTCTGTACACATCCTGTGGATTCTGGGGGAAAAAAAGTCAAGAGTTAAGCAGATGTACATGGTAATGGAATACGATGCCTCTTCTATTTCTGCGGTGCACTTAATGATATGGTTTTCATCCCACAAAGGTATTCAAATTCTCTGGTGAGAATAAAGGGGCTTTTTTTCCTGGTCTTTGTACACTTCAAATTGACTGTGTGAAGTCAGACAGATAAGTAAACTTAACAATAAATGAGTAAATCTCATCAAAAGAAATCACACTGATGTGTGAACGCCTTTAAATAAACCGTGGCTCTTTTATCTCGTGCATTATCTTAGGACGGAGCCATAAAACACACAAAATAACACACGTGTATTATCTATGAATTTTATGGGCAAATTATTTCCACATAGGGCTTCAGCTCTTTATCTGGTCTTTACAGCCACGCAACTGAAATACATGCTTGTTTAGGCCCACATTTGCCAAATGGTTAAGTCGAACCAGATTTCACCTTCACATCAATGCACACAGAGGGATGCCAGATGCCCAATCACAGCATATGGTAACAAAGTGTGAATTTTTGGGGGGGGTTGTAATTCATGGAGCATATTTTGAAGCAATGCTCATGCTCTGATACAACAAATATTCCAGCCAAATAAATACACTGGCTGCTTGCGGAGTCTGTCAGAAACAACAGGAGTGTTTCCAGTTAAGAGGACAAAGTGGACATCAGAGCCTGCGAAACCTCCACGCACCACTTTCAACCAGGAGAAATGTGGTTTGAGTCTCTTGTGAGACCATTTGTTTGGTTTTCACTCACAGTTTGCTCAAATTTAGGCACCAAAACTCTTCGACCCCCTGAGGTCAGGTAATCTTAAAATGTAACCATAGGTTACAACAAACTGCCTCCACACACAACCTGCACATTTGTTGATTTACAGGGGAAGAGTTTGAGCAGCGTAAGAGACGTAAAATGCAACAAGTCCAGTGTAAGCGACTGGCATGGCTGTGTTTGGTTCTACACAGATGCACACATGGCTTTGCAGATATTCGTCTAGACACGAGTGTTACAACTTGTAACCAGGGTGTAAAATCCACAAATGTACGGCAGCCCCGAGAGAGAAAAAACAAAACTTACTGCAAGTTAAGAAAACAAGAGGAAATAGAAACATGTTGGAAAAAACATGCAAATGATCACAGCTGGTCCGTTGCATTATTGTCTCCAAAAAAATCTTGTGTTACATTTTGTGTGCTTTTGCAGGATTTTTCTATTTGCTCTTGTTTTCATTTAGTTGCAGTGCCTTTCGGGTCACCATACACGTGCTCAAATTTGATCTCAGTAATGTGTGTATGAAAACCTATAAATAAAGCACCTTAAAATTCTTCCTTATGTTTTCGTTTACGGTGGCACAGTTGGTAGGACTGTTGCGTCACAGCAAGAAGGTCCTGGCTTTGAATCCACCATCTGGGCGCAGACTTCCTGTGTAGAGTTTCCATGTTCTTGCCGTGTCAGTGTGGATTCTCTTTGGGTTCTCTGGCTCCCTTCCACAGTCCAATGCAGGCGTTTAGTGGGTTTACGTTACCTGGAGATTCTAGGTGTGAATGGTTGTCGGTCTCTCTGTGTTAGCCCTGTGACAGACTGGCCACCTGTCCAGTGTGTACCCCACCTCTTGCCCCGTGGTAGTTGGGATGGGTTTCAGTCCGATCCTGGATTGGATAATTGGAAGAGAAGGTATGGATAGACCATTCAGTTAAAAGAGGTATCCTACAGTGGATTGTATAAATGTACACATTTAATGGATTTACTAACCAGATGATGAACAGCCTCAGATGTCTTAAAAATAAGTAAGTATTTAAACAATAAGTTTATTGTTCACAGTGTGGCAGGGGATATGACTTGTCAATATGAAGGCTGTGAAACTGATAATATAGGGTTCATGATCCATTCTTCAAGATTTACAACACAGCATTTCCTGGTGTAAAATACAATGAAGTCAAAACATTGTACCCACCGTCTCTGCAAAGCCACTCAGTGGGCTGGTTTGGACCCACTGACAAACTGGCTCTGGTCCCAATTTAACTCATGAAACCATCACTCAGAAAAATAATACACCAATACAGCAAATACATGCTACAGTCATGTCAGTGGGTACTGATAAGCCATAGAATATGGACACGGCAGGGTTCATGTTAGCGATGAGTGAGTGAGGGAGGGATAAAGGATGGATCTGTCTGGGGACTCACCCTTTTATGTCTTAATAGATGAAAAAGAAAGACTGAAAGCTGAAGGGTCACAAAGGGAAAATCCCCTTGTTTTTGTCCCTCTCTGCCGGCCTTTTAAGATGGGTTCATCAGCGTTGTGACAGGTATGTGAAGTGGACATCTTACTAGAGGTAATTGCCATTTCTCTCCTGTGGGTCATTGTTTGTCCCTACGCCCAACAAGACCATTACAGAAAGAGGATTTTAGATTGTTACAGCAGCAGAGCTTCGGATCAAGGCTCTGCAATTCTGTCGTTCTCTCGTGAATAAGAACCACAAAGATAAAAAAAGTCAAAATCTTCCAAGCAGATCCATTAGCAATGTGCTGCGCTGTACATAAACACAGTAAACACTCCCCACTGATGCGGTTCTTAGAACAGACTGCTGTGGCTTCACTGCAGAAACTATTACGGTGCCACCGAGGAGTCATAAAGGTGATTAACAGCCGCCTCTAATTAAAGATCAATGGAGAGTCTTTCCGAGCCGATTTGTTATGTGAATTAGAATGGTGTCCATTAATGTTGTCAGGCAATATCACTGTAAGACTGGGTATTGATGTGCCCTTGCTTGAGAAATAGCACAGTCTAAACTGTAGCTCATGACATTAGGATTTGCTCATTAATGTCCTTTATTCGTAGCACGGCGAACTGCGAGCAGCCTCCTAGATGAGTTTACAAATGCATGGGATACGAGTCATCAGAAGACTGATAAGCAGCATACATCTTTCTGCTGGGTTTTAGGTAGTTGTATGCAGTCGCATTGAAGTTTATAAGCTAATCTGGTGTGGGCTGAAGTGCACCATTAAGTGCACATAATGCACAATTCTAATAAATCTGCTTGTTCAAGCTCAAAAGCTTTGAACCATCGGTTCAAGTGTTATGAGCATCTAATTCTAGGGGTGTTGTAGAAAATGGTTAGACGAGATGCTTTTAGCATTTGCCCCATTAAACAGCTTCCGTCATTATTGGATATGTGAATCCCCAATGGCCTTCACATGTTTCTGCTGAAATTTGTGAGTGGACTACAAACCATAAATTTAGAAATCTTAAGTGTCATTTTAAGTAATGTCTTTTGCCATGTCAACTCATTTAGATGAGTGTACTGAAAAAGGGTGAAAAAAAAAAAAAGAACCCATAGAGAGCACAGTATTAGTGAATCAGATCTTTAATGGGCAACATTAAAGTTGGCCTTCAGAGTGTCCTCAGGGCTGCAGCCGCCTGCTAAGATGTACAGGCACGGCCGCTCAAATCAACCTGGCTGTGAGGGGGAACCCTCCACCGCGAGGCCTGGTGTCGTCCAGTCACTTCACAAGCTAGTGTAGCCAGCTACTATTGCACAAACTGGCTTGGCTGCGTAAGGTCATCAGGATCCGAGCCAGCAGGTTGGCCCTTAATGTAGTGCGTATCATGTGTTTGCTCACCCCCCTGCTCAAAACTGGAGCTGTAGTGAGTGACTGTGCCTGGGGGATACTTGCCAGTAAGCAACATGTAGCCCAAAAAAGGGTTTTCAGACCAAAACCCATCAAGGTCTGATGACAGAGGGTCACTGAAGTCCTCATTGAAACCTTCAGCATCAGGATAAGACTCAAAGCCTTGCATTTCAGTTTCAGATTCTGAGTTGCCATGCTCAAAGGCCCTCTCCACACGAGACAGTTCGCCTTTCTGGAACACAGGGGGAAGAGGGTCTGGTGCTCCCACATAGAAAGGTGGAAATTTGTCAGATTGAGGGCTGGGAGGCATAACTGCCCAGCTGAAGTCTGAGCACAAAAGTTAAAGGAGGGATGTTGAGTATTATGGCAAGCTTGTATTAAGAGTTTATTTCTACATGTCTGTACTAGTTACCGTGATTTAAGCCCAGCTGAAAACTCGGTTGTGTCGAGTCTGCGTGGGAGTCACTACTGTGTCCCGAGTATGCAGACGCAGGATAAGCATCAGAGCTGTGAGAGCTGCCTGCTGATCCACTCGCAGCACTACTTTCAGGGTGATCTGAATTTGGGACAACCCAAGAATCAGATGACACGGGCGCAAACACAGCAGAAGGTACTTCCCAATCAGAATCAGCAGGAGATTTAAAGTAACCACTGCTGGAGGAGACGTCAGGATCCGTACCTGCACAGCAAGAGAAGTCATTAGTACAACTTTAAAGCAGACTTTTAACATTTAGAATTAGAAATGCTGAGACTTGTTGAATTTTACCTCTCTTCACAGAGTAGCTGTAACTATCGCCACTCAGCATGACAAGCAGCAAAGCCCTGTCGACATAGAAAAAATATTAACTACAGCAACTTGGCAACAACTAAGACCCCTCAGAAAATATAACCACTCACTTACCCTAAGGAAAGCCAAACACCCATCATGTTGAACGAGCTTCTTAATAGCCACTGCTGCCCTGTCAAAGCTTTATAAATGCTACAAATGACCTGCCCTGACCAATCACAGCATAACAAGTTAACCACGCACAGCTGCACAGATAAAGGCGGAGCCCTCAACCTGAAATTTAAGCTGGTCCAGTTGCAATGATTTTGTTCAGTGCTACAGTACGTGCAAAACGTTTTCTTTACATACAGTTTTGTGCCTCACTGCGTGTTGGCCCAGTGATTTTGATTGGTCACTTGTTTTATCATGGTTAACGTGCACCAGTAATTCAGCAGCATGTCCATACTGTAATGAGACGGACACCTATCTAACTGAATTCCTCAGAGTCTTGGGTTGTTAAAGATAAATAACATTTTAAAACACAAGAAAGATGTCCTATGCTGGTGGAGCTAAAGTGCCAAAAGGCCCGTCACACGGCTCCCTCGTAAAATATTAGATTTCCGAAAGATTTTTACAGCAAACAAATCATCGGCGCCAACCAAAAACTGGGGTGCAGCAATTTGTTTTCTTGTCACAAAACTTTAACTCGAAGAACATATCCTGTGGAAATTGATAAACAGCGCAACTATATGAGAAAGCTCAATGCATTTGATAGAGCACATCCCTTCATTAAGATCTTATTCCTCCATACCCAGCTTGAGACTGTGCCAAATGTGCCGCGGTTCTGCATTGTGACAATTTCCGGCTCTTCAGATGTGTATTTCCTGGCTTTCTAATCAGAATGTTATTTTGTATCTCAAAAGGGGCTCCATTCAGCCCAACATTAACAACCCTCGTCTGAGATAATGTGGATGCTTCGGGCCATAGGCCACCAGCTGCATCCACTTGTCAGTCTTTGGTACAGATGCCCTGTCTGTCTGCTGTGCGAATGAAACTCATGGACTAAATTGGCACTTATTGTGCAGAATCATTTTATGTACTGCTGACAGCTATCTCGGATTTTAAACTGATTTAAATAGAAGGCTCCTGTCCCGCTTGTAATTTATGTCTTTGAGTGGCCAGTGGAGGCCACGTAGAAACGTTATGGATCTTTGGATTAAGCTCAAATACTCTCAGGCAATTTAGTCAAATCTGCTGTATTTTCTGTGCATCATATTAGTTTCTCATACAAATCAAATGAAGAGAACTCAATTATGATGGATCAATAATTCAGCATTCTCAATTATGCTTTAATTGTAAGAAGCAATATCATCCAATCTTATTGTGTGGATAGGTGTTGTTGCTCTGCAGAGCTTTAGCTGATTGTTTGTATGAGATTAGGGCTGTGTATCAAGGAAAAGATCAGGCAATGTCACAGAGCCTTAGATAGCCGGCAAGTGATGCGCATAGACACACTCCCGCAGACACTCGGATACACTCCCAAATACACACAGACTCTTAATGACATGAACACATAACATAAAGCCAAATGCTGCCACTAAAATTTGCATGGTGCTCAGTAATGCATTAGTGAACATCACTTGGCAATCTGTTCATACGGGCTTAATTGGATTTTAATACCGCCTCTGATCTTGTTTTCTAATTAACGGCGGTGGCTGGCAACCAAGCAGAACCATGCACCCAGCAACACCTTTGATCCCGGCCATATGGAGTTCCTCCAAGCACGCCGGGGATGTAAAAATCCCTCACCTAGACGTGGGCGAACAACAGGCCCCCGTATCAAAATGGATGGGGTGAGGAAAATGAAGGAGGGTGGAGAATGGAGGAGTGCGGCGAGAGGGTGCCGAGGGCGGTGGGGGCCAGCTCGGCGGCGGTGGGGGGCGGGCAGTGGCATGTGTCATCCACACATCCTGGCGGCATTGTTATTGATTAATTTCGCTCACGATCGGTTGTGATCACAGATACATAAAACATGAGAGGGGGGACTAAATGCCTGTACACCTTATCATCCCCGCTGCCATTCGACACCCCTTCCTTGCTACAGGGAAATGTCAATAGCTTTTCTAATCTGTTTACTTCTCCCCTTGTGGCCACTGCTTTATGCTTTTGATGAAGGGCTGCCAAAAATGTGTCCTTTTTTTACCCTTGCTTTTCCTGTTTTGGCAGACAAAGTGTGGGTATTAAACTTTACATCTGCGTAGTCACCTCAGCTGTCACGTCTTCTATTTTGCTATTTATCAGGAGATCACTTATAGGTCCTGTGTCGTTTTAAAAGTGCCGGACTCGTGGTTTTTCTTTACGTCATCAGCCTGACAGAACGCAGGCAAAAGCCAACCTGGATCCTTGGCAGAAAGGGGACAAAAATCCAACAAATAGCCAAAATATAAAGCACGCCACATAAACCATGTCAGAAATTGCACCACAAAAGCAAAAGCAGACAAGAAAGAGAGATGCCGTGATCTTGACCCTACCGGTATTATCATCTAATCACTATCATCTGTATTGCATGTTTTCTGTTAGTGTAATTGAAAGAGCACAAATTCCTTTGTGAATTCTAACGAAAAAAAGCAATTATATCCCTTGGAAACTGCTGGATATTTGACATGTGTGAAACAGTAACTGCAAGTAACATCATAACAACACTGCAGGGAAAATGAGCTTTTTCAATCATCTATTGAAGAAAAATTTCAATGTTATTCTGCAGACAGAATTAGACCCCTTCCCTCAGAAGCTAGAATTGCCTCTTTAGCAGAAATCACTCATTCCTCATCAGCTTGCTGAAAATTTTGACCACTCTTACATTCAAAATTCCTTCGGTTGTGAGATTCATGAAAGTTTTCTTGGATGTACTACCTATTTCAAATCCTCCCACAACATTATGATGGTATTAAATCTGGGCTCAGGCAATGCCATTCCATAACCTTTCATTCCTTCTTTTTGAGGTATTCTGTGGTGGATTTGCTTGTTTGCTTAGGATCGCGATCCCGTTGAAACGTCGTCTTCCATTTCAGCTTCGCTTTTCGGACAGATGGCCTCAAAGTAACTTCGAGCCCCTCTCGCATGATGCAGAAAGCGTAGCCGAATCAGTGCCTGCGTGCAGACCTGTCCTCGAGGCAGTGAAGCAACCCCAAACCAGAACATTTTTGGAGTGCAAAGACATTTTCCTGGCACATTTTCCATTTCATTTAAATTTGGGCAAACTCTTTGTGTAGACATTCAGCAGAGGTTGTCAATAGATGCACTTTGACACCAGTAGTTGCAAAAGTTACCCGCACGTCCTGGAGAGGTTTTGAGTCTGCTTTTAGGTTGAAATTACTGTGCAGGCCAGTCTTGGAATTACTGGCAGTCATTTAAAAAATCTTCACCACTTGGAGATGATTTTCCTTACCGTGGACTGATTTATTCCCAAAAAAAACCTGGAGATCTTTTAAAATCCCAGACTCATGGGCATCCACAACCTCCCCCCCCCTCTCCCCCCAGAAGCTTTAGAGAGCTCTTTAGATCTTGGCGTGTTGACACCACACACTTCAATAACAAAGAGAACAGCAGACCCAAGACGTCTGAGGTTGAACTAGCTCCCTAAGAAAGCTGTACCGTTGGCTCCGGAGCTGGAAACCCTGATAATTTTATGAATTTGAATGTGTGATAAAAGCAGGGGTGCTTGTGACATGTGATGTTTCGGTTTTGTCTATTCTTTCATATTATTATGAAAATAACAAAAAATGCCAACAATCTGTAATTTGTTTGAGGATCTCATCTGTAGACATGTTTGTTTCTTTTTAAAGAGATTAAGACTTTCCTGAAAAACTGACATGGGATGTACAAACATGTGTTTTTTCACATGACAGATTGGATCTTTGTAATCATTTTATCAATAGCATCTCAGTAAAACATGCGCTGCACTTTTATGTAGAGGATTTTGACTCTTGTGTGCAGGATACATATAAAGTGGGCAAATTAACTTAGCAACAGGCTACTAGCCAAGCGTATTTAATGATCACCAATATACCAAAACAGCCAAAACATTAAATACAAACCTATAACAGAATAGCCTAAATACAGTAGTACAGCTTGATAAAATGAAATAAATATCATAAAATGGAGCAAATGTCAAACATTACAAATCTAGAAAAAAGACAATAAAGGTAAAAATAACATTTATACAGTTATTCATATAAAAAAATAGCAAAAAGATCCATCCATCCATTTTCTTCCTCTTATCCAATTCAAGGTCTCAGGGGGGATGGAGCCTATCCCAGTTGCCACAGGGCAAGTGGCACGATGCACCCTGGAGAGGTTCTCAGTCTGTCACACAGCTCACACAGAGAGAGAGAAAACCATTTACGCTCCCACTCAAACCTGCAGCCAAATTCGATTCACCGGTGTTCACCTAAATTCATGTCTTTGGACTGGTGGAAGAAGCCAGGGTACCCTGAAAAAGCCCACGCAAGCACGGACTGAGCTTACGAGCGCCACAAAGAGAGACCCCGACGGGCTGGTGGATTTCAGCTGAGGACCTTCTTGCTGTGACGCGATGGTGCTAACCACCGCGCTGCTCTAATGAAGTGACAACAAAGTCAGATAGCGCAGTAAATTCACCAAAGCAGAATAAAAGAGGCTTGCTAAATGTTGTAAAAAAAACAACAAAACAGGCACAGCAGATGTCAGATGACGTTCAAGTGGCTTAAGAATATCAGTGTTAAGTGTTGTGACATTGCAGGGTTGAATTAAACTCTTAACATGAGAGAAGAGATGAGTCTCTGCTACACAGATGTGTTGCAATGTAAAGACCTAGAGGGCGAAGTATGGGAGATTTCCTGCATCTGTCCAATACGGCAGCAGAGCTGAATCAGTCTGTCAGGGTCAGTGCTCTGCTGACTGTCCAGTAGGTGGTGCAGGGGGTGGTCAGGATTATCCTGCACTCACTTATAATCACCCCCATCCTGATCAGTTTATTCAGACACACTATTCACACTATACACCTTTAGGATAATTTGTCGATGTACAAGTTCATCCAGTAGGGCTACAGCTGTGATAAGACGACTGAGAAAAGTGCTCCCATGGTGCTGCAGGTTGTATAATTGTGGTAACTAAGGGAATATTTGGGAAGCTGGCTGCAGAGAAGTTTGGCCTCTCAATGCTGGGAAAGTGAGGATTTTAAGCCTGACCCTAAGCAAACCTTGCCTGATTAAGAACAGGCAAAATCTATCTTCTTACACTTATCTATCATTTATCAGGTCTCTAATCTGCCACAGGACGACATTTCACACTCACCTGCACACAATAAAGTAAAATAAAGTAAAATTTTTGTTTTGTTTTTTTCAGTAGGAATATCAGAGGGCGTAAAAACTCGTCTGACTGGTAGGAGAGGCCACCAGTATTTAGTTTCTATGGGTTATTATAGATTTGACATCAAGTGTGAGTAATGATAATACATAAGACAATATGGCAACCAGCCATGCGTGGTGATGCTGGTTAGTTCAGCAAGCTGCCATTTTACTGCTGTCTGACAGAAAGAAGCTAATTAACTATGCATATTAATTAAAAACCTGAGATCTATAACAGGTGATTGACAACCGGAGGTGGGGTAGGGGGGTGTTTTTAAAGGGTGTCATTTTTTCCCCCAAACTAGCAGAGTGTTTTTTGTAAGTTTAGATTAACACACCCAGTTTGAAACAATATCATTAGACTAAGGATCGTGATTCTTCGATACGTGTTGATCATAGCAGCAGCAGCAGCAGCTCTGATCGAAGACTGTTTAAATCCACACAGGCGCTCGTGCTGCTGTTTGGCAAATCGCTCAGACACTCTGACATCAAATGGCCTTCTGCAACAATGGCAAAGAAGAGGGAAGGCCTGAAAGTCCCTGCCAGTGATTTCACCTAAATAATGATGCCTTTTACATGGTGCTTGTTTGTCCTTCACAGGGTAATTATTTGAACAATGTGTATATATTCTTTTAAAGAGGGCTGTGACATATTGTGCCCTGGATAATGACTAGAAATGCATTAAGACTAAAGTGGGGTTTCTAATGAAGATGGTTGACAAGGTCTGAAGGCCTTCTCTTTCTCTTTATATGGCACTCTTTCTTTCTTTATGAAAAGAGAAATCCTTGCCCTCCCTAAATTATCAAATTGTCCTTCGACCTTAGCGTATCACAAAGTTTCTCATCTTTTTATCAAAGATGCTTTCGAGCGCACTGAATGTTGCCTTTGCTTAAGTGCCGCATTTGATTTAAAAGTCCTTTCTTTTAAAACGTAATGGATGGCAGAAGTGGAAAGTGGTCGCAAGCAATCATATGCTAATGTCTACCTCGTGCTAGCGCTGCTGTACGTGTGCCACCTCCAAGTGAGAAAAAGTCAATAGAGAAAGCGACCGCAAGCTCTGAATGTCTCACACACTAGAAATTCATCATTAGCCAATTTTTTTTAAACAATATTGTCTTTTAATCACTTCCACGCATTCTCCAGCATCTTTTCATGTCACAACGGTGAGTATTACCACTGTACCGTTTTCATCTTCTGCCACAACGCATTGTATTTTCTCCAATCCTCCAACTTTAAAAGGCCATGTTTCCTTAAATTAATGGACATAGAAACTTGTGGTAAATTTTTTAATACATGGCCGAATAAAGTTTTATATACAAAACGTACAATGTTCACAAGGCCCATTGTGTCGTCTCCAGATGTACGGCATGTGTCCATATGATACCCAAACTCATCCCGTACTTTTGCAGGCTTGTCTGGAGTCACTGCACCCGCTGTTGTTGTGATGCTACCTACCTGCAAGCCCGTGAAAGTCGTGAATCCATTTCCCCGAGCTGCAGAATTAAAGCATTTTTTGACACCCTGGCCACACCCTGCATATTGATTGCCTGAGAATTGGGATCTATATAGGTTTGAAATCTCAAAAACATAAAGATTTTTTTCACTCACTGGGCCCACGTCCTCATTTTAGGTTTGACAGCATTCCCCATTTGGGGATGGCGGCTCCCGTGCCTCGCTGATCCCCATGTAAGAAGTTAAAGAAAAGGGGGGGAACGTGGGGCACGTAAACGAGAACGAACAGCTTGCAGAACTGGGGGAACCTATATAGATGAGGACCGGAAGGAGCGTGTTTGGAGGCGTGGTCCCGCTCCTGAAATTCAGATACTGTATCTCCAATTGTGCAATTGTGCTTTTGTTTATAGCTTTTGTTGCCAAAAAAAGAAGAAAAATCTTGTTATGGAATGTAGCAGAGGTTAGAGTGAACTTGAAGCCAGCATTTACTCAGTGGATTAAAGATTTGCTAAAAACTAGCTGGTCTTTGGGACAGTGGCAGTGGGGAAGGGCTTGTGGAAACTGATAGTGGCTGAGAGGAAGCTGTCTTTTTGCAATTTTAAGGTTGTGCACGTTCCAGAAATGTATCCAATTGGCATCATCTCATCAAAAACATATTTTAAAGGATAATAATTAAATTAAAAAACTTTTTATGCCTTGAGAAATAAACGACTTGGTATTAAGACTCTGATTAAGCTACATAACACAACACAGATGTTGGGAGGTAGGTCAGGACTTGGAGGAGGATCCGTACATGGTCAGGATAAGTTAGGCGACGTGGGTGGAGCCAATTGGAATGAATTAAGCGAGGAAGAGCGGAGGGATGTAAAGGATAGCCTAACAGCCTGAACACCCTGCAATGCAGGCAGATGAGTGAACACAGATCTTCCTTACTAAACTTAACATAAGCTGCCAGTTCTCCTGACACGACGCACAGACCTGTCAAAAGGGTTTTTTAATGTGATATCAGTGAAGGTGTTTAATTTAGCTGACAAGAACAAAGGAGACTGTTGATGGGATTAATCAAAAGCTCAAAAAATGGGCACGCTGCATGGATGTGAGATTTTGTATTTAAATATATTAAAAGGTACAGTTGCATATGTTAGGCTATAGTTGCCATTAGAATAAGTCCCTAAAATCATCTGAGTTATGCGACTATGACTTTTTTCTCCCCCTTATATCGTCCGACAGTATTTGATTGATCTTTAGAAAGAGACTGAAACTGAGGTCTGGATACAGTGCTGTTGTCAACTCAGAGATCAAGGTAGTTCAGGTATAAAATACCTGAGGCTGCACTTAAAAATACACGGAATTAAAGTTGCCGCTTTGAGCCGACTTGCCCCCGCAAAAGCAGAGCTCAGTTTGTAAATCAAGATGATAATATAACCATAACATGATAATTGTGGGATAGTGAGATGAAACGGGAGCAGATTTAAAGTGATCCCAGGCTTAATCACAGACAGTAAAAGACAGATGAAAACACCCACATGGGATCACCTTTAAATTTCTGCTGAAGATAAATGTAGTGTACTCTGCAGTGTTTTCTGTGTATAGTACATATGCATTCTGCAAATACTCCCGTGTGTCTGAGTCAAAGTCATGACCTAATTATGGGTTTCACAGGATGGACAAAAAAATAAAAAATCCCTTCCCTCTTCTTCTCACACACTCACAAGCTACAACGTCCGCAGTAGTGCACACACCCATTGTACTTAGCCCAGAGAGATTTGGCACAGATACAATAACCAAAAGGCAAGTCATATCAGCAATGCAAACTGTCCCTCAGGTCAAAAGTGATCAACATCAGTGAAACACCGCGGTGAGGCACAGACAAGCAGTTGGATTCACTGGAACGAGACACCCTGCTCAATCATCGTTATGAAACAGAGGGTCATAAACAAGCATTCAAGCGTAATTTTGATTTATGCCATCTGCCTTTTATTAGACCGTTAGTGTCAAGCTGGAATTTCATGTTCCGTCCCCATCCGTCCTCCTGCTAAGAACCTCGTGCAGCCAGGAGGAGGGGAAAAAAAGCTAAGTTTTAGTGAAGCTGCAAAGTGAGCACTGCACAATGGTATCGGCAGTCTTGTGCGAGCACCGCACAGGTTGTCTCCCATACCAGAGGAAGGAATTTCTAAAGAACATGGTCAAGTCAGAAACCCTTTTGTCGCATGGCAATTCACTCCTTTTCTGCCTGCCGTCAAAGAGGAGATTAAGTTGTCAAAATGCATGTCCTGGTCCAGACTGGTCTGTTGAGTGGATATTCTCTAGTCTGATCTCTGCCACTGCTAATAGACAGAACTCAAAGGGGAGCAGCGAGAACAGGGGAGGGAGAGGGGTAAGAAGGCTTTAGGATCACTTTACCTGGATTCGGCAGTGTGGCGCTGGTGGATTAGTGCCCGGGGCTTCATGGCACGCTAGTCTGCAAACACCCTATAACACTCTATGACAGGTAAAAAGCACACACACACACACGCAGGCTAATTTAGAGCACAAGCACAGCAAGCTGACACACAGTTAATGGCTCATTTTGCACTTAGGGTCACTTCCAAACGCACCTATGCGCCGTATCCTTGCACGTGTGCAAACATACCAAGATCCTAAAACATGAAAAAAGGAGAAAAACACCAGCAGTCTCTAAAGCTTCACTCCAACTCAGCCTTACACAGCATCATCCAAGATAAAACAACTACTCTTAATTTCAGCAGCTTATAAAACTTATTTCTGGCTTCGGTACAGTTGGGATGCCTCACATAAACTTTCTTCGACATCCTAGAAGCTCTGAGAAGTCTGTTCCCGGTCTGATACCACTGTGTAAGGTCACTCACTCATCCAGAACTGCAAAACCATAACCCATAAAGGAGAAAATACAGGTTGTTCTTGGCAGGGAGGAAAGAAACCCGCCACAGCTTCCATCCCTCTCTGCCGCCTCTGCCTGCTCTCCCCCCCAGTCACTACCTGATGACTTCTCCATCCGTTTTAATTGGTAATTATTTTGCGGGGTTTAATGCCTTTATTCAGACTGTCAGTGTGGAGTCAGGAGAGGAGGATTAGGTGCCCCAGGGGGACGAGACACTGGCACGGCCAGGACAGCTCATTTTTACACGGGCAGGGGAGGAGGACAGCTCATCTTTGATCCGGTTGGGGCTTCGCAGGCCAGAGGGGTGACAGCTGCACTTTCTTTAGCCCACATTTGAATTTGAATTCTATCTTAGGATGCAGCGCGCCGCGGACTTGGCAGGGCAGTGGGGTAATCTGCTCGGCACAAACGCCCGGGCCTTTTCTTCCTGTGTGCCCTCGCAGAGATTGGAGTAATTAAAGTTAAATGGAATGCATTAAAAACTCACTTGTGCCGAGGCTGTGGCGGCCGTGCCAACAGTGAATGGGCTGGGGCTGTCCTTTTACGCTGCTCTAATCCTGCGGAATATATGTGTGCCCCGTGACTTTGATGCTACGGTACCAAAGCATCGGAAACGGCTACCAGTGGAGCTACAACTGACTGCTGGCTTTCACCTCAGAAGAACATCTTGGAAAGCAAATTCAGCTGGATTCTGACATTGGCAGGAGGTTGGATGGAATCAGCTCAGGGAGGCTATTAGCACTTTCCAGACATGTCACTTTCAAATTGCTACGCTTTGATGTATGGTCTATTTAAATACCCACACGCTGCCTTTCTCCTGACCTGTGGTAATATTTAGAGTGAATCCTGACTAGCTGTCCATAAGTAGCACATAAAGCACTCGTGCTGTCAGTTGTTTCAGAAAAGGTTGGCCTGTACATGCAGAACAGCGTTCGGTGCCAAAGAAAATTGCCGGCTTTACATATACAACTTTGTTGAAGAGATGGGCAACTCCCAGGTTTCAGCCATTTTAACGTGGACAGTAATTGGGGCAAACGACAAACCTGCTCCCAAAGCCGCAGTGAGCCAGACCTGCTCTACCAGGTAGATGTCAAAAGACTTGAGGCATCAGACATGAAGATAATTGTTGCCGCCTTTCATTTCAGAGGAATGTGGACAGAGACGGGGGGGCAGGCAACAAAACTATCATCATCATCTTTTCCTGGCTTTGTGTGGGATCCTTGAGCCCTTTTAAAGGCAGAAGATAGGACACGGGGAAACATAGGGGTGTGGGAGGAGGGGGAAATGGGAGAGGTGATTTTTTTGGGGGGTGTGGGGGAATGCAGAATAGAGCGAGTAGCAAAGATGCCAATCGATGCACGGGGAAAATTCTTGCACACTCACTCGTTAACTTTGCTGTTAACGAGGCATCGAAAGCTAATTAACAAACACATGAATCAACAAGTCAGTAGTTCAGTTGGTGACTGGGTTAACTAACGCTGCAGACCACACAAAGAACTCCCTGGCCAGGAAAAAAAAGTCAGAGGAATGGATTGTGCCAGCAAACATTCATTACATGGATGTTTCCCAGGTTTCACAATGAATGCCTGAACCCACAAGCATTCGCCAGTTTGTCTGATAACACTGAGTGCTACACCAAATATTTCCTGTTAAGCCCATCAAGGGACCAAGGGGTATGAACATGATGGCTACCTAGTTTTGACATTAATATCTGACATTTCATGTAGGATCATTACTTTTTTGATACCAGACAATAGTTTGTCCAAAACACGCCAAACACAGCAAGCCAAAACTTGCACAGAGCCAAATTTTGTGCATTGGAAATTCTTGGAAGGGCAGAAATTCAAAATGTCACTGACTTCCACAGTTTTCAGAACTTCCAGATTTGAATGGCCTTTACCTCACCACAAGCTTTCATGACATCCTGCCTGGCTACATCAAACATCTCCCTGCTCCTTTTTTTCCTCTATTCTTTTCAGTGTTTGCTGTAGCCAAGGATAAAATGCCACTACTGGTTAAGGTGTCAACATCGCCTCTATGATAAAATTTGGATGGGATAAAAATGTGAAGGCTGGAGCGCTCGTTGCATTTCTGAGGTTCAAGTAGGAAACCACAGTTTGTTTCATTTCATTTCATTGCCTGTAATCACAATCTTTACTTGCCATAAGGAAACATATTTAACTCAGCCCTGCTATAGTCAAAAGAAGGCTGATATCTCTATCTGCAGTAATTCATATTTGGCAGCGAAGCGCTCCATGCACATATATGGAAAGTTTAAGAGGCAGCAGCAAGACCCGTATCACAGAACAGTCCAGGGATCAGTGACAACAGTGGTGACATTAAACAGCATGATGTCGAGGTGGGTTGCAAAGTGGCTTGTGCAGCAACTGTGGACAGGCTAAAGCATATGAGATAGCAAACTGGATATGGAAGTTATTAGTTGATGTGAACTGCTTGATCAAATACTGCGCTCGATTTGTTGCATAAACTGAAGTTTTCTTTTTGGAAGTTGGACCACCAAAGCTTATCATATTTTAACTGATAAAGAAGAAATGGAAGAAGAAGCTGCAAGGTTGGATCAATCCACTCCACTGAGCTGATGGGTGGGACTTAAGGTGTCAAATAAATCATGCACAGGGCCAATACTATTTAATATTATCCTTTATGTCTGCTGCAGAGAAAGTGAAGGAACACGCTGGTCTGCTTTTAGTCTTTTAGTTTGCATTTACTAACTTTTCAAGTTAGTAAATGCAAAAACGGTCTAATATCAAAGAGGTATAATATCTAATATGATGCTGAGGTGACAGGCCAAACTGATCCTTGGCTGAGTTCAGGGACTGCCTAGCAACCTATCTGTAACGGAGCAAGTCCTTGGATTTATTCATGCAAACCTGCGATTCGTGGACAACCCACTCTACCACCTGAGCCACAGCTGCTCCTGGGGGTTCTTGTAGTTTGTTGTACAAAAAGGAGATTTCAAAATAAATTTGCATATATGTGTAAAAACTACTGAGCTAGAAATGCTTATGAGGCATTTTACTGAGATTATCATGAAATGACAACTAATGCGCTCTACAAATTCAACATATGTAAAATGTAACCCTTCCACTAATTAATCCGTCTTTGATCATTGTGAGGAATTGATAAAAAATCTTGTAAAATCGTGTAATTTCCTCCTTGAGAACACGTGTTATTTTAAACTGAGTCAGTCTCCTGTTCTTGTTGCCTCAAATATATTTTATCAAGAACCTAAATTGGATTTTCCAAGACAGCTGATCTGACAAAGTCTTCAGGCAGATTAGATGAAAGATCGGCAAAGAACGGGGATCCAGACACGCTGAACCCACAAACCAGACAGACTGACAGACCATAACAGAGAACGAGGCAATGCACAGACCAAACAGACAGCCATCTCAACCTTGTCCTGCCTTATTGTACACATACCCATGGATTTGAACATCGCAGGTTACAATCAAATACCTCTGCGATGCATACGTCCCCTCTTTAATGGCAAAATCGGGTGCCATCATTACAATCACACTGCTATTGTCTGTAATAAACAGGCGAGCTCGCGCTGCTTCAGAGGAGGGATTCAAGTGCCTGTTCACTTAAAAGTGAAAAGAATCCCTGAATAACTAATTAAAAAGAATCCGAATACCAGTGTAAGACCTTGGTTTATACTTCTGTGGATTTGATTAGTGGTGATTTGTATATTCGCTGACAGATGCTTGATGTTGGTGAGATAAGGGGGAAAAAAGCCAAAGCTTTTGGCTGAGAAGCCCTATTATTCATGGGCAGAAGTTGAGTGTGTATTTCCATTAGATGTGCGAAGGCCTCTAAGGTCTAAGAATGCACTTTAATAGATACCTGTCAAATGTAATTAACTATGTTTTTCCTATATCATACACTTTCCCATTGCCTCCAGCCAGAGGCTCCACAGTGTGTTTGTGTGTGTGTGTGTGTGTGTGTGTGTGTGCATATGCAAGAACACAGGCATATGTGTGTCTGTGTGTGAGAGAGACAAGAGTCTGTCTCAGCGCCTTTTGCCACCCAGCGATTGGAGACAGTTTTAATTGCAGCATGACAACCACAAGAAAGGACCAGAAGCCCCATAAAAGCCAAAGCAAGCTGGCAGCTGGCCCACAGAAGAAAGCTAGCCATGCCATAATTACAGGTAAAAAGACCTCTAGCACTGTAGCTCAGCACCGTGTTTATTTGACACCAATCATGCAACTATGCAGGTATCCCAACAATAACGTTCTCTGTCCCGACAGGACTGAGGTGCCTCCGAGAAAGACTTGGACATCACCGGCAATCAAGGAATGTCTTGTGGCTTGGAGGCTGAGCCCTAGTCAGAACATGAAAGCGAACAGAGAGACCTTGATTTTAAAGAGCTCAGATGAATTCACCAGCGCAATGTTACATTGTTCTCAGTCAGCGAGGAGCCTCGCATGGCATCAATAATTCATTTTACAAGGCTCACTTCTGCCTCCAGTGAGCAGGTCGATTTAAGTGTTTTGATATCCTTGTCCAAGGGTGAAACTGGCTACATTAAAGACACATTAGTGAAGTTGGTGACACTTCCAGGTAAAGAGGGACTTCATTCTTTCCTTGACTAAAGCAGGAGCACCTCCTGTACTATCGTAGCAGGAATTCTGAAGTATATCACCGTCTTTTTTCTGCAGTTACAGAGAATTTGGTTACACAAGCAAATAGATCTTTTTAGCCTACGTACATGAGGAGCAGGGAGGAAAAGGACCCCGGGGTGCTCCGTACTACACATTATAAAGAAATGTGTTGGCGCTAACCAGGGACCCTCCTTTAGCATACACTCGCAAACATTTTAACTGCGCTCACCTCTTTCCATTCAAACTCCGGTGTTAAGCAATCACATTGGTATTCTGCCAGTGCCAATACATTCGCTGTGTAAATCACAAACACTTTAGAGACAGCATCGGTCTCTATTTGGAAATCCAGACCCCAGCACATAAATCTCACCTCTGTAAGTACTTAACGAGAGCACAATGTGTGTTTTATGTGTTCTTTATGAGTGTGGAAAGGCCACATCTTGAATGACACTCACTTCCAGAGCTATTGGAGGGGGTCCGGAGAGAAGAAATACGAAAACGTTTTACAAGCTCATTTTCTGTAACATATGCTCACTTTCCACTTACAATGAGTTTGTGTAAAAATACTCAGCAACATGTTTCCTCTTGCCGTTTAGTGGAGTTATTCAATCACTGACTCTCCTATTTACTTGCATCCTGTTTGTGGTGATTTACTAGTTAGGTAATGACTGTCAAAGCTATTGGCTGCTAAAGTGGTGGACTGGGGCTCAACCGAAGGACAGTGTTAATCACAGTATTGACTTTCTGACAACGGTGCCACAGACTCTTTTGTCATTACGCCTGGGCCACTAGAAACAGCTGGCAAAGGCAGGTCACATGACCCACAAGTTCATCCTATTTTTATTCTTTAACTCGTTCTTTTTTTAGAATTAGGTTGCTCCCCAATACGAAATATGTACATATGTACACTTTTTGGAAGAGGAAGTTGGTTTCATTTACACTATCCCTTTGTTCCCAGGGGAGCGCACCACTTTAAAACATGTGGCGTCCATCTGTCTGTGTATTTTGCAAATATGTCTACTGTCAAACTGAATAGGTAAAGATATTAGTTTGCAACCAGCTCTACAGTTGATACGAAGTGATGATAATTCTGGGCAGTTAAACTCAGCACTCCATACATTGTTGTCTGTAATAAATAAATGGTTACTGCCAATATCTATAAGAGTCACAGCAACTGAAGCAGGAAGGTACAACCATTCCAGGCTCTCCATCTCACGTTTTCACAGCACTGTTATATGCATTTATACAGGTTTTCACATGTGGCCTACTGCAGTGGTAGGAGTGGGTCTGCCTAGTGTGGTTGACATAGGCAGATATGCAGAATGCAGATAATGTTAAGACCCTGGTGCCTTTGTTTGCTTCAAAGAACCACAAAGAAAAAAACAGTTCTCACGCAGGACAAATGCTCAAATACTGCTGTTTTGGCCGACAGCAAGGGAGATGTACACACAAGCTGCCCTCTGGCATTGTTGTCCTGGCAAACTGTTGGCGGCTATATACAGTATGCATTTGAGTACATGACAAATATAGACACACCTTAAATACCTAAACAGTACATGCAAACGTTCTCAGAGACTCTGACTTACTTAAATGCTCCTGCTTTGCTGTTATTTTGCAATACTCAACTATGCATTTCTCAGCACACACACACACACACACACTTGTTCTCTCTCATGACTATAAATTAGCATATCTAGAAAGTATTTCCTGGTAAGTAGAGCAATGGCAGCTCTCAGGAGAGGCACAGACACAGATAGAAATTTGTATTAAGAAGAAGAAACATCGAAGCAAAAAAAAAAGAAAAAGAAGAAGAACAAAACCTCAGTACACCATTACTTTAATGATTCATCATGTTCAAAGGAAACGTATTCATAATTCTACTCCAATAAACAAGGGAATGAAACGCTGGTGTAAAGTGCTTTTCATTTGGTGCTGGCATGCAGCAGATGTTTGCTCTTCAGTCGTCTTTTTGTCTAATTTTTAAACCATATTTCCTCCATCGACTCTTCTAGCCAGTGCGCATTTGCACTTTTCCTCCCGACAGCTCAGTACACGGTAGGTTCATGTTTGAAAGGCTACAAGCCCCCTGAGGGTGTCAACATCATTACCCTTGAGTGCATCAACTTGACCCAGAGGGCTTCCCTAGTCTTTACATAACCTGTGACCTCTGGCTGCTTTGGACACTCCCTCTCTGTGCGCCGTTCCCTCTCCAGATTCTTTCATGGCTTTTAGGGTTCAAGTTCACCATCAGCGCAGCCCAGACATGTTGAGACTATGCAGGACTCTGAGTGAAGCCAAACAAAGATACATTTTTTTTAACCTGTGGAAAATTTAGTCTCCAAAGTACAGAAATTAAACAAAAGCAAATAAAACATGATCACAGATTTTGTACTTATAACAGAGAGTGTCATTCTTCTTCTTCTTCGGCAATCCTAAAATGACAATGAACATCAGCTATTGTGTGTGCATTTGAAAAAAAAAACCCCTGATAGATCTTGTTGCAACTATTCTGGGCTGTTCATAATGTGCTTTGTGTTTGTATTAAGGTTGTCATGCTTTAGAGATTAAATTGGGGGAGTGGGCGTGACCCATGAGCTAAATGAATTTAAATGTTTTAGTCTTTTGAAAAGTCAAAGTTTAATCAACAAAAGGTTTAGGTTCATGTTAATTTCAGGTGTTAGAATAACAAGATTTGAGACTATTTGAGGCATTTTAGAGCTTTTTTCAGTGAGACCACGTGATCTTTATTAGCAGATAACATGTTACTGTTTCTGAGCAACTTTCTTATTCAAGATGGAAAAGGGATACAAATCTGTAAGGCATAAAAGTTAAGGCGTAAGTGATTTAGAGCTCCGCAAAAAGCATCAACTTAGTGGTGATATCAACAATATATCAGATGTGGAGGCTGTTCTGTTTAAGGCTACCTAATACCCCTGTAGCCTAATAAGCACTGCGTCAAGTGACACCGCTGACACCAATGAAACCAATGAAACCATGTGTACAAGCTGGATTTGCTTCAGGATCCCTCTTCTCCTCTCCACGCCTCCTTCTGTTTAACGCCTGATTATTTAAGTGATAAGTGACTGTGATGGATGGCCTGAGCTTTGTGTAATTATTGTCTTGGTTATCATTGTCACTGCTGATAGCATACATCACGGTGTCCCAGCCCATTTTGCATGTGATAAATAACCATAGTCAGAAAAATACATTCAAATCATTTGTGAACAGACCCCTGGAATGTAAACACATGGGCAGGCTAATGGAGGGTCCTGGTAGGTACGAGAGTGAGTGCTGATGGTTTGAAATCGGGGCCATTGCGCCATGTTTTCTGGATTGCATTGTTTTTACTGTCTATTTGCTGGAGAATGCCAAATGAGCAAAGCAATGGACAGGAGAGCCACACACGCTAGCTTTCTATCACCTCAAAGCTTTACTCACTCACTGCATGTCCTAGGTTATCCAAACAAAGCTTCTTTTAAAGAGAATCCATTCATTCATTTTATATACTCTTTCAGAGACGATTAGCTCATTCTGGAGGTTTACCGTGCATCTGTGCTACTTGACAGTCCTTAGGTGATGTAATCTCTGAGGATGATTTATGGATTATGGCAATTAGTGCTCAAATAAAGGCTATTATTAGAGATAATTTGCCTTTTACAAATGACTGTGTGCAATCTAATGCCTTTTTGAAGATTTACATAGTATGTGTATGAATACAGGATCCAGTGCAAGATATGAAGTGACACGAGGAAGTTTGTGTTTAATCTACAAAGATATCTAGATGTTGCTTTGTCGTTATTGCACGGGTGTGATTTCACCTTTCTTTTAGGGCTGTGTCATATCATGTCATCTGCAGTAATACCGGTCTAATTTTTTGCATGACATAAAAGTGTCGCGATATCTTTGCTATGGAGTTTACGTTCGTAGACGAGCCCAGTCATGTCTGAGATCAAGAGCTGTGTGCCAGCTTCCCATGATAACGTAGTGCCTAAAAATGGAGCTACATTAACAGCTTCCTAGAAAGACTGAGTTTCAATCGGGAACGCGCCCTCAACTCAGATTTCCCACTCGGAAAGTTGGAGCAGTCCCGGCAACCCAGAATTAACAGTATTAACAGCAAGAATTAAGGTGTAACGCTAGTGGATACATGAATGGATTTACCTCGCTAAGAACCAAAACAAATCCTTTTTCCTTGCATTGTCGTTTATTAAAAAAAATCCCGTCCACACGTGCAGTTTTGAAAAAATTTTCCGTCCACATGTAAACGCTAAAAACGAAATCTTGGCCAATCAGAAGTCTAGAAGCCTGGGAGGGAAGGAGTAAACAGGGTTTGAAAAGTTTTTGTTTTTCTGTTAATTTTGTGTTACTTTTCAAGTGCCTTCATCAATTTAAACTGTGTGTGTATCTGTAAGCGTGTAAAAACTACAGATAGTAAGATTAACAGCAACGGTATTTTGTAGAAATTCATCTCATGTAAACAATAATTTGGCGCACAGCTTGATGTCAAAATGGGGCACACCTTTGATGTTGCACGAGTCTGCTAATAAAATTTAGAAGAAGAATAAGATGTTTCTTGAGTAAATCTCCGTTTTCCTCGTCCACACCTAAATGCAAAAATTTTCAGTGACCCAAAACTGCATTTATGTGTGGACGAAAGGACCAAACACATAGAAAAATGTGCGTTTTCAAAAATACCCGTGTACGTGTGGACGTAGCCTCAAAACAGCTAGCTGCACTTGTTAGCAGTAGAGGACAGAAGTCACTGATGCAGTTACAGTGGGGCAAAAAAGTATTTAGTCAGCCACCGATTGTGCAAGTTCCCCCACTTAAAATGATGACAGGGGTCAGTAATTTGCACCAGAGGTACACTTCAACTGTGAGAGACAGAATGTGAAAAAAAAATCCATGAATTCACATGGTAGGATTTGTAAAGAATTTATTCGTAAATCAGGGTGGAAAATAAGTATTTGGTCACCTCAAACAAGGAAAATCTCTGGCTCTCACAGACCTGTAACGTCTTCTGTAAGAAGCTTTTCTGTGCCCCACTCGTTACCTGTATGAATGGCACCTGTTTGAACTCATCATCTGTATAACAGACACCTGTCCACAGCCTCAAACAGTCAGACTCCAAACTCCGCCATGGCCAAGACCAAAGAGCTTTCGAAGGACACCAGGAAAAGTATTGTAGACCTGCACCAGACTGGGAAGAGTGAATCTACAATAGGCAAGCAGCTTGGTGTGAAAAAATCAACTGTGGGAGCAATCATCAGAAAATGGAAGACATACAAGACCACTGATAATCTCCCTCGATCTAGGGCTCCACGCAAGATCTCATCCCGTGGGGTCAAAATGATCATGAGAACGGTGAGCAAAGATCCCAGAACCACACGGGGGGACCTGGTGAATGACCTGCAGAGAGCTGGGACCAAAGTAACAAAGGTCACCATCAGTAACACACTACAACGGCAGGGAATCAAATCCCGCAGTGCCAGACGTGTTCCGCTGCTGAAGCCAGTGCATGTCCAGGCCCGTCTGAAGTTTGCCAGAGAGCACATGGATGATACAGCAGAGGATTGGGAGAATGTCATGTGGTCAGATGAAACCAAAGTAGAACTTTTTGGTATAAACTCAACTCGTCGTGTTTGGAGGAAGAAGAATACTGAGTTGCATCCCAAGAACACCATACCTACTGTGAAGCATGGGGGTGGAAACATCATGCTATGGGGCTGTTTTTCTGCCAAGGGGACAGGACGACTGATCCGTGTTAAGGACAGAATGAATGGGGCCATGTATCGTGAGATTTTGAGCCAAAACCTCCTTCCATCAGTGAGAACTTTGAAGATGAAACGAGGCTGGGTCTTCCAACATGACAATGATCCAAAACACACCGCCCGGGCAACAAAGGAGTGGCTCCGTAAGAAGCATTTGAAAGTCCTGGAGTGGCCTAGCCAGTCTCCAGACCTCAACCCCATAGAAAATCTGTGGCGGGAGTTGAAAGTCCGTGTTGCTCGGCGACAGCCCCAAAACATCACTGCTCTCGAGAAGATCTGCATGGAGGAATGGGCCAAAATACCAGCTACTGTGTGTGCAAACCTGGTAAAGACCTATAGTAAACGTTTGACCTCTGTTATTGCCAACAAAGGTTATGTTACAAAGTATTGAGTTGTATTTTTGTTATTGACCAAATACTTATTTTCCACCCTGATTTACGAATAAATTCTTTACAAATCCTACCATGTGGATTCATGGATTTTTTTTTTCACATTCTGTCTCTCACAGTTGAAGTGTACCTCTGGTGCAAATTACTGACCTCTGTCATCATTTTAAGTGGGGGAACTTGCACAATCGGTGGCTGACTAAATACTTTTTTGCCCCACTGTATATGGAGGAAAAGCAGCTGGTGAAAAAGATACAACATCCCAGGTGGAAAACATCTTTTTTTGTTTTATTATGTGACAGTATTATATAGATTCTTGATAAGTCACAAGGTTTTGTAGCTTTATTTACTGTTTAGCTGCTGTTATCTTACTTAAAATTGATGAGCACAGTTAATTTTTACTTAAAAGCACTACCTACGGTACTTTTGTGCCTACATTTGACTTACGCCGTGTTACTGAATATAAAGCTGTTTCACTACTATTGCTCTACAAAGCTTCTGCTGGCACCTTGATTCAGTACATTCACTTTTCAAAATCAGGAAGTGTGTCACTGATGACAGCAGCACATTGAAGATGCCTTCATTTACGTACACTTGCAAGTGCTGTTGCCTGGAAGCATTCTCTTTTGTAAAATCTTATCAAAACTATCATTACTGCAATTTTCTTGAAATATCACAATATAATTTTGAGGCTACATTGCCCACCACCACTCTCTGTTACACATTTGCATATATTTAATGTAATATTGTAATGGAAGTTTCTTCCAGCTTTAAATTTCCCACAATAACATGAGCCCAGAAAAAGTCAATATTCTTTGCTCTCTTCTTTTGCCTGGCTGCCTGTGTCAAGCTCTCATTCTCTCCCAGACTAAAGGAACACGACCTTTGACCCTGAGGTAAATGCCTGACCGAGGTGCTAATTGGCCATGTAACAATAAATCAGACTGTGATATACTGCCATTTAAAAATGTGAAAGAAAAAACCTCATTGTGGTCTAATTGCCGTTGCCAGTGCTTACTCGAGTAAACTCACCTTTCACCCAGAAGGTATCCTTTAAGCATTCTCACGTCACATTCATTGTGATACATTGTGATCCTCCACAGTTTTGCAGACTTTTTTCTTCTTCTTACCTGCACTGAAGTGAATAATTACTCTATAATTGTGTAATTCTGTTTTGTATTACTAGACTTGAAATAAAAGCTAAACATATACAAGCTGCGTCACACTGAATGACATTTCTCGCTTCACAAAAAGCGCTTTTTATACAGCTGGAGAGCAGATTTAAGTTTTTTTAAACAAACATTAAAGATACAGTCTAGTTAATAAGAACGTTTTCAGAGGACTCAGTCCTGTGCAAAACAAGTTTTACATTAGTCTAATATGAGGCCATCTGTCTGAAAGCTAAAGCAGCAAAACTGCAACAGAATGGCTGAAAAAGCAAAGAATCGAGGTGTTGCAATGACCCAGTAAAAGACCTCAACCTGACAGAAATGCTGTGGCAGCACCTTAAGACCTGCACACAAGTTAATGCCCGCAAACCTAAATAAATCGGAGCAAGGCTGCTTGATGTGAGAAGCTGATAAACTCATATAGAAAATGATTACTTCCTCTGATTGTTGCTAAAGATGGTTCTAAATCATGGGCTGTACTTTGGGATTGTATAGAGTTTTCTCTTTCATATGACTGTAAATTGCATTTTTACACTGTGTAGCAAAGATAGTCAACCTACAGCAAAAACAGCAGCGAGTTCAGCAATCACCCTGTCACTTAATCCTAGGTCCGCGCAACTCATCAAGGAGCCTGTCCTCCTACACTTATGAAATGCCATCTGATAGCATCAATCGCATTGTGCTCTCCATCACACCTAATGAATGTTTAGGAGAAGCTTTACAGCCAGTCAAAAGGTTAAAAGACCTTTCAAATGATCCCCGCGGATCAATTAAGAAAAAAGTGACCTAACATCAAAACAAAAAATAAAGAAATCCTCCAAAAAACCCAAAACAAAACAATTTAAAAAATAGTATAAAAAATATGTGACTGGCTTCCTGTTTACTCCTGGTATGGAGTGTCCTATAATGACACGACTGCAATGTGAAACATTTAACAGCAAACATATTGTCAGTTTTATCCTTTAAACAGTTTATCCAGTCATACATCCAATCATACAATAAATCTCTAAATTGTAAACTTTTAAATCAGTTATATAATCATGCTTGCATTCACTGCAGTAAACATAACAAACAGCACAATAGTTGGAGTTACATAATTTTCCTTTGACAGTCAGGCAATGTTGCAGTGACACTTTTGAGCATATCAGTGTTGATGTTTACAGTAAAAAAACAAAAAACTTTAGATGTAAAATAAGTGAGAAAACGCATGTTTCCAGTTGAACATGCAAATGCGAGACACGTGAAGCTGTTTTTAAGGCTGGAGGTGTAACACTGTGTCAGCAGATAAAGGTTGGTGTGAATGCATCATTCTCCTCTTAAGACTTTATAACAAGATCAGGTTTCAGTGAAGGAATCACCGATTTTTTGTTCCCTGTCTGCAGAAGAGACACGCAGCAATTTAAAGGCCCTGAAGGCAGATCAATCAATGCTGCTCTGTGGAAGTTGAACTGTTGGATAGGTCAGACGGGTCAGGGAGCACCGAGAGTTCACTGCTGACTGCCTAAAGCTGTCTCGCCATCGAGTTGAACAGCAGGTCATTGTCACAGGCCGACAGAGACGGTTATTAGCTGAGAACTTGCGTGTTTTTTTCCTGGAATATTTTGAGTGAAAATCACATGTATACAGGTGCACACACCATAATGGATGTCCTGAAATGACGGCAGCTTGGATACATGAGCCATTAAGTACCCCATAAAGCACCTTCACACCTCTCCTCTCTCTTTCTCTCTTTCGCCGTCTCACTTTCTGCCCCCCTCCATCTGTTTCTTTCTATTGCCCCGTCTCACTCTCTCACTCTCCCATTTTTTTCCTCCTGCTTCTTCTTCATAGACAGATGATATGCTGTCCTCTTTCCAGCACCCTCGCAGTAGCATATTTCTCTCCCTGGAGCAAGTAACTCTGCCTCTTGCCTGTGTCCACACTCCTGCCCCCCCCTCCTCAAACAACACAGCCCAGGACAAGCATGGCCTGCAGCTTCGATGGCCCTCCGCAGAACAAAAACGCACGCTGCCTCTCAAAAGCCTCCTTTATCCGGGACGAACAAAAAGAAGGCTTCACCTCCGCACTGTTCCCACCATTAGGCCCTGGCCTGGGCCCTTTTATTTTATTTTTCTGTCCCCTCCTCTCTCTCCTCCTGCTAACACCCTCACTGGCTTCTTTCAGCATGGCGTGGTGGGGGTGTGAGGTATGCCCTTTATGCTCACATGTGTCCATGCTGCTCGACTCTGTCAGACTTGCCCCCTTCACAATAGCTGTGCAAAAAGATTGACCAGCAACTTTTGACACATCCATCCCCCCCACTGAGTAAGCATGGGTGGAAAATCCCACGTGCACCTTTATGCACGGGGGATTCACAGCGAATCCGTGAAAATCAATTGGGATTGGGCGATTTTGAATGAGAAGAACTTGACCAAGCAGTCTGATTTATATTTGTAAAGAAAGAAAGAAAAGGTGGTGGGGGTTTTAAACCTTTAACTGTCATAATATTTTGATATCATGAGCAAATTATATGTTCTCTTGTTCAACATACGGGAGCAGCACTCAATCAACGAGATCTAACGACGCGGTGGCAAATTTGCGTCGCGTGAATACAAAGTGGGTCATTTGGAAGCGTTACTGGCATGTGGACCTTGTCATAAAAGCAAACGCATTTACATACTCAGTAAATGCCCCTGTTCGGTGTAATGTTCACCCTTACATTCATTCCTCTGTAAAAAAGAAAAAGAAAAACCCAAACGAGGTGCCCGGGCCATTTGACTCTGACTAGGTCCATGAAGAAATCATTATCCCCATGACCCGAAGCTATTAATTCTATCTCTCACTCCTCCCTCCGTCTCTCATTTCTCTCATTCTCTCGACAAATTCATTTACATGAAAGACCACTCACACTGGTACGGGCCTGCAGGTAAATGACAATGATAACCAATGATTTCAAGTAATATTACCATTTCTCAGCCGCACACGCGGTCCACAGCTGCGGTAAGTGTATCATTAATAAATCTGCCCCTTTCCCATGACTGAAGGGATCAACATGTTTTAATTATCCCGCCGTGATTTGAACTCGATCAGCCTAGCGTTCACTTACACAAACATTCCACCAAGCGAGCCAGATAAACACTGCCTGCGCGCTCTGCATACAGAGAGCAGCGCAGGGACAAGGTAAGACACGGCCAGAGTCTCTTTTCTTCTGTTTTTTCTTCTTTCTGTCTCGGTGTCTCAGCGTTGCTGTAGCGAAGCTCGATGGTTTGTTTAGCGCAGCAGAGAGGCAGACGGTGTATCCTGACAAGTCTGGATCTGTTTGTGTCTGATCAGCCACAGCAGTGCAGACGTAGAAATAGAACAGTGGGGGGGAGAAATCTATAAGTAATGTTTAAGAATGTAAATCAAGTCAAGATAGAGAGCTGAGTTCCTTTTGTGTGCACTAGCGCCCATCCCGTGGGGTCACGACCCTTTGAAATCTGTGGCTATCATCGCAAATGATAAAAGATTAGGAACCCCTGATCCACAGCTAGAATAGCTGTCTTGCTGTTATATTGATCAGCTATATGTAGTAATTAACCACTTTTAGGTGCAATTCACAATAACCAGCAAAAATACCTGGACTGGGACCACAGCATTACACAGGAACAGGCTCAGGCGGTAAGTCAGTCGACCTGCGGCCGCATGCGTGTTTTCCCAGCTTCTGACCAGGAAATGCTGCAGGCTTTCTCTTTGTTTTGTTTTGTTTTCTGCCGCTTTGGCATCTAAGGTGCATGGGACGATGGACAGCTTGCGCAGTTCACAGAAACACAAGTACAAAGTAGACACACACACACACCCACACACTTACACTGGAAACACACTCACGCAAGAAGGAACCTGTTATCAAAAGCTCGTCCCACTGGCTGGCTGCCAAAAGAAACGTGCTGAGGCGAACACTAATCCACTTTAAATTACAACAGTACTGAAAGCCTGTGACCACAGCCAAATATTGATATGGGGTCATTAGTCAATTATGGCTGGGGCTCTCGCTGAGTGATCAGAGGGGAGGAACTGGGGGCAGAGGTGGCCGAGCAGGAGGTGTCAGAAGCGGTCCGAGAGGAGGAGGTCATTCCAGGGGGATTATGGTATTAGCAGGCAGAGGGTGAAACTGCTACACGCCAAAGTTAGTGGAGACGAAGCTGTAGCAGTAACACAAGTAGTCGTGTGATCACATTCTCACATTCTTTTTTTTCTCTCGCTTTCTTTTCATTATCTGCTTTAAAACGCAGCCACATTCTACATGTAGGTGTGTGTGTGTGTGTGTGTGTGTGTGTGTGTGTGTGTGTGTGAGTGTGAGTCACTGAAAGACAAGATTTTTTTGCTTCACTTTCCAATGCATACCAACCCTGCGTTCTAGCCTGGGCCAAAAAGCATCACCACCCCCCCTAGTGGCACATCAGGTTTTAGTCTTTTATTGCTGTGCTTCTTCTTCCAAAATGTATCACAACCCATTAAAATAACACATATCTAAGAAAATGAAATTCGGCCTGTCTTCAGAACACTTCTCCTCCAATTATCGCCAATTATCATAACCTGTTATTGAGTTTGGTGTGATTGATATAAGTTTTTGTTTAATTTTTACCTGGTTTTATTTCCTTAAATTGATATGTAAGGCACTCGGTTCTCCTCTTCAATTGTAATTAGTATAAAGATGGATAGAAAATCTAAAGGAATCTAATCATTCAATTAGGACCATAGTGTTTCAGGCTAAGTGAAACTACATCAATGCCTTGACACAGATGATACCATTAATTTCCTCTGGGTTAGTAATTTGATAAGGCATCAAATTGGAGAGATTGCATTGCAAAGGGCATCATCACAGCCAAGCCAATTTAGACACTGCATGGGGCAAATGCTGCAGCAAGAAGATTAAAGAATAGATGATAAAAAGACGAGTTGGGTTTAATTTTAATCGTTTTTCTTGTTAATTCTTAAATCACCGGATTTTGTTTGACTCTGCGTCATGTGTCACGGCATTTTGCCACAGTAAAGCGAGTGAGCAGATTGCGGCTGAAGTTTGCACGTGTAGAATTTGTCCTTGACGAACACTGAGATACATAAAGAGCGTTCATTGTCCAGTAACTTTTCCGGCTTGCGCATAAACAGTGGAGCGTCTGCAGCTCTGAGTGCCACTAATAAGAAAAAGAAAAAAACAAACAAAAAAAAATGCCCAGTAACAGACCACCAGTAAAGTAGAGACCACCTATAAATGCTTTCCATCGGTGGGTTCACAGAAGCACTTCAGCTGTAATACTTTAATTGCTCAGGGACTCAAAGTCTAATAAGGTTTCTAAATCGAGCTGCTTTATTTGTTTTCCTTTGACTCGCGGCTAGAGCAAAAATGCAGCCACTCTAATTGCAGTGCCGTCATTAAGAGCTGTGGGTATTAAAAGTTTCTTCCTCCAAAAAACAAGCGTGTTGCAATGTTTTGCTTTTTTTGTACTCTCGAACTGAATTATGGGGCCCTTTTCGTCAAGGCCAGGTTCACGCAGGAAGTAATTGAGTTTAATAGAAGATATATAAAAAAAAAAAACCAAACACAAATGTTGAAATACAGAGGAAGAGAGCTCATTTGCTGTTTTTACTAGTGGTGTTTGAGGCCGTTTCATGACAGTTATCTGGTCCCTAATAACTTCCAAAATAGTGAGTGTCTGCTCATGGCGAAGAAGGAGTGTTTTCATGTTTCATTCATCTATTGGTTACTGACTCGATGATAAATCTCTGCCACAAAGAAGTGAAACATCCAGGAAAACTAAAAAAAACCAAACCCGTCTCCGACGATACATTTGCGAGGATCACAGATCTGTATTTTTATTCACATTTTAATCAAACTCATCGCCTTCCACATCGAGCTGCTTACTTTTAATTGAGTTTGCATTGCAGCAATTATCAAGTGAGAAGGAAACGAAGTATCTGTCAGCTCGACGTGTCACAGGTACACTCTCACGTCGACACGAGAAGGGTGGAGGGTGGTCTTGTTCATCCCCTGATGAGGCACACAATGGCAATCACAACTCAATTAACACTTTCTATATATACAGTTGTGCGCGCAGGGAAACACACACTCGCATGCACTCGCACACAAACAGCGGGGGCGGTGGGGGGGTGAAGAAGCTGTTTTCCAACCCTTCCTATCGATCCCGGGGCTTTGACAGCTACATGTGTTGTAGGACCTGCAAAAAAAATTCAACAGGAAGACACGACGTGAGTTGGTTGATGCCACTCATTTTCCCTTTGTTGTCATCCTCTGTTATGTAAGTTAACGTGACACAAAAGAAAAAGTACAGAAAAAATACATTAAAAAAATGTGTCAAATGATATGATTAATAACTGCAAATGCACATATGTAAAGCACACATGAGCACCGCTGAAACCCCTTTTTATGCTTGATGGACACATTTTCTGCATTACTGTACATGTATTACCTGCATAAATGTCTTTGGTCTGGCTTCTATTTCATTTATAGATTTCCTGCATGGAGTCACAGTTGGCCAACCTTCCTTTATGCTACACCTGATCTACTTTATAGGGCCTAGTCAGAGAAATCCACCTGAAGTTATTGCAAATACTTTGTCCTTCCACTCCCCGCATGCCTTTCTTCTCCCCCCCCAATCTTCTGCCTCTGTTCCCCTCTCCGGCCCCCACCCTTTCTTTCTGTCTAAACTTGCTTTCCTTGATGAGTCCTAGCAGGGAATCACAGGCTCGGAAAAAAGGTAGGGGCCTGACAGAGATTGATGTCTGAGCGCTCCCCCTGATTCGCTGATTAAACCCATCAATCAATATGCAGAGGAGGTGTCCAATGCAAATGGATCCAATCAGGCGGAACGGAGGGGTATTGTCTGTGCGTTGTGGCGAGTGGTAAAGTTAGAGGTGGAGGACGGGCACTTCAGCCCGCTTTGTCTCGCTAGGTCAGGGACTAAAAATAGCCTCAAAAGGAGAAACAGGACAACAATTTAGGATTGCAAAGATCGAGACGGGCAGCAGTAGTAGCAGCAGCGTTAGTGAAACATAACAGAGTCAACTGTGACGCCCACAACTCTCACCTGTTCTTTCATTTCACAAACAAATATGTTCTCCCTCTCTTCTTGTGTAAACAAGAGAAAAATAGGCTTGTGTGACTAAGGGTACTAATTTCACCTATCACGCACTATCTTACTACCTCTTGGATATACAAAACCTGCACAGGCTCATGCGCATAGATCATTGGAGGGGGGGGCGTCTCCTTGCGCCATCCCCATCCACTCGCACACACGCCATCATATTTTCCATGTTTCCATCTTCATCCAATCTTACTGTAATGGTGCAGCAGGGACTGCGGCTGGATCTCCCCTCTGGGCCCGGCTGCTCCCTGAAGTATCTGCCTTGCTCTCACTTCAACCCTCATTTGAATACAAGTAGCATCCTTGGTCATTACCGTGAGAGTGTGTGTCCTGCTTGCCTGTCATTGAGATTGGTGTGTGTGTGTGCGTCATAGTCTATACGGCAGCACAGTCAGAACAGATACCACTGTACCCAGGGGTCACGTAGGCCTCTGAGAGCCACTCTGCATGCAGTCGTTTCGACTTGTCGAAAAACACGCCGGCTGTCGCAATCACGCAGACCAGCTTTTATTTCTGTCCAGTTCAAGTTCATTATTCATGATTGTTCCATCAGTGTTCTATCTCTATCATTCGGCAGCCTCACCCTCCTCATTCCAACCCCACGGAAAGTGAAGGCTGATCATTTGTTTCAGTAAATGACACAGATGCCTCTCACTCTGCTTATAGACTTATTCCTCCCCTTTTTGGAGTAAAGGGGGTGGGGGTGAGGCGGTGGCGCATGTGAGGGAATGATACCATGACACATTCTTCCCTCCCTTTTTCCTCCTCCTTCATCTCCTCCTTTCTCTCCCCCACCCTGTCGACCACTCTATCCATCGCTCTACTCCTCCTCCTCCTTCCCCCCCCCAGCTCCAGTAGGAGACAACAAGCCCCCAAAATGGCTGCCTTGGTGCCAGGGGGACCACAGGCTGCTCTCCCATCTCCCATAATCACCGGGGCGATGCTCGGATGCCTCCCCCATTTGCATAATGCCATCCTGACACTTTCACTTCCGCCATCCATCACCGGCGGCGTGAGTCCCGCGGCCTGCTCCGTCGCTCCGTCTCCCCCTGATTGCGTCCTGTGTTTATCTGCCCAAGCACAAAAGATTGATTCCCCGCTGTCTCTCGGCCTTATGTTCAGCAGATAGGGATTTTCGCCGAATGATGAAGCACCCAGTCAGCTAATGATAAACAGAAAACACATATTCAAAAGGACGGTCTCCCCCCTCTCTCTGGCTTTAGTGTGGCTGCCGCTCGCCTTGCCTTCTCCTCTGCCATGTGTGGGGAAGGGAGGGATGTCAGGTTAAGGAAGTGAACACACTCTGCAGGGAGTTCAATTTGAAACGCAATTGTTTTCCTGTCAGTCCTTTTACATTTTTTCTGTTGATTTGCTCCAGGGGTAAGGGAAAATGAAGGACTGGGAGGAAAGGGAGATAGCAATTAAAATAAAACTGTCGTTTTGATGGCTGCTCTTGTTCTTGTGCACACCACAGTGCAGGCGGATCTGACAGACCGTGCTTTAAGAACATATCCTGGCTGAAAGATAAAAGCATACATGAGTGCAGCCCAGTAGCTTTTAAGAGGACGGAATTGGTACAAGAGGCTCCTTATATTGCAAGTGAAATAGGTACAAACCAAACCCGATAGGTGCACTATCTTTAATTACTAAGCATCTAACACGATGTTGTCTTTAACCTCTCAATGACAATGTAGCAGCCAATCAGTGCGTGCTGCAACCGAGGCACATTACATTATTACATCCATTAAATCGGCGCGTGAAATGTTTTGACATCACGCTTCACTTTAATCAGGTGGGCCGGAGTCACATTTCTTTAAATGTACCGGTGCACAGTTTACAACACGATAAGCGTTCCTCACTACTGCAGGCGACTGTACGCTGCTGCAGAATGCCAATGCAAAGCATTTCAGCAAGTGCACTAAGTCTGCAAAGTTTCACTCCACGATAACAAAATACTATTAGCTGCTGTCACGTACAGGAGAAGAGAGATTATTTTATTTATTGAAATGAGATTGAAATGATAAATCTCTCTCCCCATGATAAAACACTGGGACTCATAAGCCTAGTGTGGGGGATAGGGATTAGAAAAAGATGGAGGCGAGAGAGAGAGAGAGGGAGAAAGAGAGGGAGGAGTGAGAGGGGAAGAAATTCATAATGCATAATAAAACAAAAGGTGTCGTGGGAAACATCACTGATATTAAAATCAGAGGCAGACAGATCTATATGAAAAATGCAGATTTGAAAATGTAAATAACCATGGCCCTAGGGGGGAGGGGGAGTGATTCAAAGATAGGATGACAACATGAAGAGAAAGGCATTTATATGGAGGCTTTGATGTTTCTCACATCCAAATTTATGCTTCTGATGACCAAAATAATGCCACTGAAGGGGATTTTTTTTTACACAGTGCACTGCTGGCCCTGCTTCATACCATGATGATATAAAACACATTATGTTTCGCATTATCTCAGTGTGAGAATGCCTGGTAATGAGATGATTCACATTCAAGAGGGATACTTAAGATTGCATTTTCAACATCTCCAAACAACAACATGTTATCTTCACATTAAAGCCCCTTTCCGAAAACAAAAGGCATTTGATCCCAGCGCTGCTTCAATGGGAAATCCACACACTGCACCTAACCTTAGCCTCCGAGGATGACCTTCTCACTTTAGCCCAAATGCATGCAAGATTGCCTCCCCCCAAGATTTGGGGGGAAAATGCTGGACCGAGACCCCGCTTGGATGCAATATATCCCCCAAATTACATAAGCTGTATACATAAGCTGATTTCCTCCCCCTATTAAAGCTCAGGAGAAGACACTAACAAACTGTGCTCCTTTCCTGTGCCCGTTTGGCCAAGATGACAATGCACTTAAGTGAAATCTGAATTCCTGCAGCATTAAAGTTTTACATATGTGAAAGTATAATTTCGCCCTGTTTTCAGATTCACTGTCTTCGTAAATCTCGATCCTCTTTGGTGCTTTCTCTCTCCCATGATAGTGTTGCATTTGACAGAAGGTTTGTGGGAGTGTGAAAAAAAACTATACTAGGACACCGTGTGGACTATTGCAAATCTTTTATGTGCAGAAACGCGCCCCTCCCGCCACCCCCCACTCCCGGATATTGAGGAAAAGAGTGGGAGTCGCTGGCTATTTCCTCATGTAAATCCACCGCACAAGTTTAGCCTTGTCGCGGTTCTTTACAATACTCAGCTCCTGAATATTGCCATTAGGGAGCTCTCTCACTGCCATTATATTGAATATATTATTATTCTGGCAGCACTATCACTTCCAGCTCATCGCCATTACTCTCTCTCTCTCTCCATCCTTTTTTTTTTTGTCTTGAATAGATAAAAGCTTCATGAAAAGACAGCATCAAGTCACTTGAATTACTGACCGGACTCATTTGCTCGTGAGGTTTACTATGTTACTACTTGGTTTTGATTGTAAGATCTCTTTTATCCCACTAGGGCCTTAAGTATCAAGGTTTATGTTACATCGCTCACGATTAAGCTCCTGCTGGTTTCTCAGAAGCTGGATTTGATTGCCGATATTGTTTTCAGTATTGGGAAGCTCAGCGGGGAAATAAACCTGGGATATCAATTAATTCTTGGCTTTGCAAATCTTAACGAATTCTTTACAAACCATTATATATCAGTTAGGAGTTTTACTGAAACATGTTTAGGCTTTGAGCTTAATAAATAAAATGCACAGTGAGAAAGGTTGTAAATGGCTGCACAGAATTCATAAAAACTTTTGAAGTGTTCATTCATGAGAGCCAAATTGTAAAAAAGGAAAAGCAATAGTAAATTTGTTTTTCTCCCTTATAGACTGATCTAAAAAAAAAAAAAAGAAATAAATTATTAATAAAGCAATTTATTACAGGGTATAAACCATTTAAAAAGGGTGTTTTTTTAAATGTGGTCTCATTTGGAAGGAAAAAAAATCAATGTATATAGCGAAAATGCAATTCAACGTTGCAGTGTTACGTTCATTCATCTCAGTAATTACTTTGGTGAGTACAAGTTATCAGAGAACCAGCATTCAAGGCCACATAAATAAGACCCAATTAACCGTAGGTAATGCTAAAGTGTTTAAGAGTGGAGCTCTATGCCAAGTTTGCTAACGTGGGCTTCTTAGCGCTACCACGTGTAGCTCTGCTGAGGTCAGTCTTGGTGAGCCCTTAAGAGCAAACAGGGCCTTCACTCCAGCTCACTCCACAGCTGCTTTTAGTCAAAGCCTGAGGTCCCACCATACTCCCCCCTCCTCCCTCCTCCCCCCTCCCCATCCTGTTCCATCCCTTCTGCCCCTCGGCTTTCTGTTCTTTTGCCAGGACTGTAATCAAGCCTTCAGCTTGTGGCCAGGGCCTACCCCCCTCTCAGCCCAAAAAGCCACCAACAGACTAAACTATGAGAGAAATGAAGGGTAGAGACATAAGAAAGTGAGCGGGGTGTGAGAGAAAGTCGTTAAAATTGGTCCCCGTATACTGAGAGAACAGCTAACTGTAATGCTGTAAATGAAGGAATTGCTGTTCATTGTTTTAAGGAGGGAGAAAAACACAAACAAAAACAAAAAAACACATTACTGGCAAAATGTCTGCCACCGTTAAAGCTGCAATGCAGGAACGGTACACAAGTGAGCGCTAATCAAAAACACGTGCATCTCAAATTCCACTCATAGCACTGTCTGATTAGCCTTTGTCAAAACAGGGATGGGCAAGTTTCCTGCTTTAACGTATCACTATAAGAGTCACTACTTACCCCGGCTCTGTTTCGATTTAGATTTAGATGCACTTTCAGTGTGCAGCTCTGTTTGCCACCAGCTACACTCTCACAGAAAAATGCAGGAGCTGATTGCTAAAATGCTCGAGAGCTACAATGCCGGACGCTGGAAAAACAAGAGTAGTTGTTGAAACTTTGTGTTTTTGAAGGAGGCACAGCGGGTGAGGGGTGTGGGGGATATACTCGCCTTTGTCCCTGTTTGTTGGGTTAATATTTGCGACTGGGAAAATTGTGTACACAGTCTACATCTTTCAGAGGAGCTAGCCTTTTTGCTCAGGAGGGCAGCACTTAGAGTTTTTCTCGGGGGCAATCTTTACCTGTTTTTGTGTGCTTTCTTCCTTCGCAGTGTCATTTTCCACGGCCGCAGGGGATGGTGTACCCGCTGCGGTCATGTCCAAACAAACCCCCATCATATTCCTTGCTGTGGCTCCTGAATACAACGCCCTCTCAGATGACATGACTGCAACAGCAGCCCATTATTCTGGACAGCCTCTTGGTTTGCTCAAGGATGTGATGTTGTCAGTGCTGCCTTTCAAGGCTGGGGGAAAAACAATGCTGTGGAACATTACACAGATACAGGGAGAAATCATCATAAAGTGTTGCGTGCCGTTAATCTTCAGTGGTTCTTGGTACTCATTCTCCAAGTCTCTTGAAGTCTACTAGAGGGTTGGACCCCCCCACCTCTTGCCTTTTGTTTTGTTTAAAAGATTGCAGTTGAGATTGTGGCCTAATGCAGGATGTTACGTAGGATGTTAACTGAAGAAAAGCTTTGGAGACACACTTACTTGCTGTCCTCCAAAATGCAACCAACATGTAGCATGACTGCAATGCTCGGCTGCCTACATGTAGAACACTTCTTTTATTTAAACAAGTCTCTTGATTGGAGTTCAGCATGGAGAGAAGAAAAAACTAAAAGAAAAAAAGGAAGAAATAACCCACCAAAGTCCAAAAAACACAGGTGAGAAGAACACTGTCACTATTTTGTTATTTTAAAGACTCATTAAGTTCTTTGTATATGAACATCTTTATCTTCTCCGGCAGGAGTTAAACTACATGACTGACCGTTCCAGATATTTTTGAGACTAACCCCTTGAAACCTGTAGGCAAAACTTGTGTAACACCTGCGGACTGCTAGTGTAACATGCTCTAGATCAAACATCTCCCTCAGGCCTTTTGCTCTGGTTGCTATGGAAAAGTGTGTGTGTTCTAGGGCTGGTTGGTCAGTGGTTGTTGGAAAGAGGTAGACGATGCTCCACCGAAAACCACCATGTGATGCGATTGTTCTGGTCATTAGCAGGTTGCCGTGGTCACCCGTAACTTGCACAGAAGACGCCCACTTGGAGACTTGCAGACAAATGTGTCCCAATCTGTTTGTGAGCAAGCCGGTTTGTGGTACAGCATCTCCTTTGCTCTTTTCACCCAGTTTCACCCAGCAACCCTGCCAACTGGTTGGGGAATACGCATTTTTCCCTAGCGACCAGTAGTTGCCAAGATGTTGCTGACCAGTCTAGGCTTGCATCACTGAAGCCTTAGGTGTTTATTTGGCTAATACTTGTTGACTATGAGAGCCAAAGAAATTCATATCATTTTAATACCCCAGATAATCAGACCAGGGAAAACATGTAGCCAAATCATATCATCATAACAGTGAGAATCAAGGGTTCAAACTTTCATTTGTCTGTTTGTTTGGCTATGATCTACTTTTATTGCAAGCAGACACACTGAGCATCACAGAGCCACACGGGTTATACGGTGATGATGATCCAGTTGATAGACTTTGGATTTGACTCAAGCGAAAGTTCATCTCCCATAAAAAAAAAAAAAGATTAGGCAGGAAAGTAAATGCCAGTATGGGCAAAAAAATTCATATAAAGTTGGGTACCTACTTCAGAAGATCCCTACTCAATATTTTTAGCATCTAAATATTTGTTTGCCTCTTTAAACCGAATTTAAATAAAATAGGTTCACTTTATTTTCTAAAGACATTTGTAAAGGAAAATCCATGGCAGGAAATCCGCCCAAATCCTTGGAAAATCCAATAATATTTGCATAGAGCTTAAAACATGCAAAGTCTCTGCGTACGAATTAAGCTGGAAAGGAAAGCCCTGCTGGTTATGCATTAAAATGGATTGGAAGCAGGGTTTGACTCCTACAGGTAAAACCCTCGGAGTGACTGATTCTGCACTTTGAGGAGACAAAAACCAGAGATGTCCCTTCAGTCCTGTCCAACTCCTCACTGTGCTGCTGGATAATCGGTTTGGCGACGCTGCGCACTTCTCGGTGACCCTCTCCAGCTTTCACACTTACTTCTTCAATAGATACAAAGAAGAAATCCCTCTGGCACAATGCCACCGATGTACGGCGCAAAATGTAATGGCCAGATTCCACTGCGATGAAAACAAGAGGAGACAAATGTTGCCACAATAGGCAAGGAGCGCGTAAAGTTGCAGAGAGGAGAACATGGAAGGGTTTTCTTTAGTTGAGGTTCTTCCAAGGCCAGTGCTGATTACAGGGCAAGGCCTGACACAATGTGCCTGTGTGCTGTCAACTTGGGGAAAACAAACATGGAATTTATAGCACATTAAGAATTCAACAGGCAATCTATTCAAGCAATTAATGGCGTATGAAAATAAGCTCTGTTGGCATTGAAAGCGCTGCAACATGAATGTAGGCCACGACTGTTGTGTGCTTTTGTTTTCTGCTGATTCGCCCTTGAGGATCACAGTTCCAGAGCTCGCACTCTTCACAAAGCCTCCCTGAAAGTTGTTGTGCCCCTCTTTCATACAGCATATCTACAATTACAGTTCCTCCTCTGTTTGCCCACAAAGCGCAGTCAAGGTGATTTCGATTATACCAAACAATGTTTGACATTGACAAGATAGTCGGGACACGACGTCTCGTGACATCTCAGAACTGAAACATTACACCAATTTGACTAAGCTGTCATCTGACAGTTAAAATAGGCCCACGGTGGGGAGGGGGGCCAAGGTGTAAACACACACACACACACACTGTTGATATTTTATTAAAACAACGTAAATTACTGGACATTCAGCTCCCCCAAATTTCCCTGTTAGCTTTGGTGTGTTTATCATTCTTATCTAATTACTGGTTTTGGCAGAAATTGTGATCCTGTAGCTCACTGATGAGTTGCAACCACAAAAATCTACAGCACACACACACACACACACGAAAATAGGGAAAGAGATACAAACAAGCCCTAGGCCTGAGGGTGTTCGTGTACTGTAAAGTAACCTCTGGCCTCTCTATGTTTTCTTTGCACTGTACTCCTGTCACGAGTCATTCCTGCCATACTTCTGAGGCCGTGCATCAGGGCCCCTGTGAGGCTGATCTACCCCTTTTCTGATGTCTGTCAAACACAGGTTCACAGACTGTATATAAAAGATGGACACAGTGTCTGTGACATCACCCACTGGTAAGTGAGATCCTCCTATCTCGAAGCTTTTATCAGAACATGTTTGGGTATAGGCGTGGTGAAGTTTTGAGCTAATCTGACTGAAATATTTGATTTGAAGATCATAGAAACGATCAGATTTCACTGATCAGGGCAGCTGAAGGTTAACTTCCCATAAAGCTGTACACAATGGATGTTTTCAGGAGTAACTCTGTATTGGAAAAAAAAAAGTCCTGCATTGATATCACATTTCAGGTATGGAAGATACTTCCATTTTTTTATATACAGTCTATCAGCTAGACATTAGAAAACAGTTCATAGAGTAACTTTATACACAATCCAACAATATTTACTTCCTCGCATTTATGCTGGAGCAAACATATTGCTGTCACTGGATAAACTGAACCAGGCATGTTGGTCAAACCTAATGAAACTAATGATTTAATATAACAAAAGTGTTGACTCTGCCTACAGTAAAAATACAACTTAATAAATAAACCATACAGTTAGCTGAATTCTTTTTTTTTTTTTTTTTTCTTAAATGACATCAGAAACAGCAGTATGCGACATTACGTGATGGCAGAGCTTCAGTTCATCCTTTGTCATTTTTTTTTTTTTTTTAATAAATAGGACAGGGGGAATGAATGAGAGAAAGAGGGGGAGAGAAAGAAAGAAAACCAAAGGGGAGAAGAGACGGTGAGAAGGGGGGGGAAGAGAGAGAAAAAAAAAAAGAACTCCTGGGTCACCTGTATGGAGAAAAAAAAAAAACAAACAAAAAAAACAAACAGAGGAGACAGCAAACAACAAAGAGTAACATAATAATAGAGAAAACAAAGCACCATCACAATAAACTAGCTAGTCATAGATATCAATATTTACTAAGTAATAAACGATATTGTGCAGCACGCAAGATAGACAGCGCACAGTGTGCTTTGAGGCAGCAGCCAAGAAAGCTTTAGTCCGCGTCTGTGAATACCCATGTGTGCATACCTGTGTGGATCAGCATGCTTGCATTCCAAAGGTTTCTCCATGTAATGATCTGCTAGGGAGTGTGGGGGGGCCACAGCCCCGTCCTCCAGGGTGTGAAGCGGGTATGGAGGAGATCAAAACTCCAGACATCCAGAGGCCCCCAGAACACAAGAGACCATGGAAGACCAACAGAGGGGCAGCCGCGCCACTGTTCCAGTAAGAGCTGAGGAGAGTCCCAGATGAGGGCTCGCCCAGCAGCCGCGGAGCAGAAGTCAGGGGGAGTTGCAGTGACGCGCCCGTGAGCTCCGCCGGCCCCCAGCTGTGCCTGAGTGACCGAGCCCCAGGCCGAGAGGCCGGGGGCACCCCACCTCCAAAGGGGCCCGAGCGAGCCCCAGGCCCCAGGCCCCGACAAGTGGCCGCCAAGGAGTGAGCCGGTGTGTACCCAGACGCCCACCCCCAGACACAAAGAACCACCAACACACCGACACCTGAGGGAGTCCGCCACTGGCAGGGGAAGTGGTGGTGGGTGGAGATAGGCCTCCAAACCTTGGAGGGCCTGAGGTGTCCCCAGAGAGGTGGCGTCTGATACCCAACCTGACATATAGACACAGACATACAGGCACACACAGACACAAACATCCATTCCCACCCTCATGCTCTCATATGCACTTACTCCACACTCAACCAACGTGGAGACAGACATAAAGAGACGCTGTACACACAATCACACTCCCCAAGCGTACTCTACAAACCGGGTCTAGGTACCCTTGCCCCTGGAGGGGGGAATTGCACCCAGACCCAGGTGGTGTTACCCTTTTCCCTGCGGTGGGGAGAGGCAGACCACCCCGACTCCGCAGCAGCAGGGAGGCCCCACACCCCAGACCGCAGTCGGACGGCCAACTCCTCCTACTAGCCCTCCCGCTCCAGCAGGCCGCAGAGAATGGGGGTGGGAGAAGACTCCAAACCTCCCTCCACCCGCTCATTGTAGTGTTGATGCATATGTGTTCTAAGGTGCAATTAAAACCCAGGAGGGCATGGAGCTACCTGCCAAGGAGCAGCAGGTAAGCGCATAGTCCCTCCTGCTAGCCCTCAATGACTAAGTGTATTTAAAATTGAGAGGTGGGCAACGACGTCAGGGGTGAGGTATACACCCTGATGGTGATTTGGACTCCGTGATTGTGCCCACCCCCAAGATCCTATATGTATGTGTAATGAGAGTGTGAATAATGTGAATGTCTAAGTTGTGGGATAAAATTGAGGCAGAGGCAGCCAGAAGGGGACGGGGGGGTAGCCTCCTCTGCACCCTGGTGACATACCCCCACTCCAAGGCCCTGCATGTGTGGGTGGTTGTGGAGGAGCGGGAAGAGGGAGGCAGCTGGAGATGGGGAGGGAAGGAAGGGAGGGGCAGGTAACCCCTCCCTGGGGCCAGCTCCCCCGCTGACCCCAGTAGGCACTCCCACCCTCCGCGACCCGCCAGGGAAGGGGGGCCCAGGCCCATCAGACCGGGGCCCAGTGCAGTAGCGCCCCCCGGCTCCACAGAGCCCTGGACAGTCCACCCAACCCCACCACAGAGAAAACTGCACCCACCCCACCATCCACACATCTTCCAGACTACATAAGACGGTAAACGCCCAGGCTGAGATCTTCCTCCACCTCTCCTGTATCTCCCCTTCCTGCAGAGAGTTCCTGAAGAGAAGAAAGCTCCTGCAAGATGTGACCATCCCCCCCACCAGTTGAAGAGCCCCCCAGGCGGCTCGACGCCCTGCTCCAGGGCCGGGCCCCCATGCACCCACCCGCCCACAACCCCGGCAACACACCAACCAGGACCCAAGCCCCCGAGGCCCGGCCCGGGCCCCAGCCCAGAGACGGAGCGCCCCCAGAACCTCACGCCCATCCCGGACCCACCCAGGGGCAGCCAGGTTGCCAGGTCAGTAACCCACGTCCGTCAGCACAGACCCTCCCCTAGCCCCGCTGCACGCAGCCGCGAGGAAACAGTCACCTGAGAGCCAACAGAGCCCCCAACCGGACGTGACCGCTACCCCGGGTTGAGCTCCCCAAGGAAGATGCCTCCGGGGAACCCCCCGACGCCCTAAGCCTGTCCCTACCCCCTCACCAATCACAACAGTGAAGGCGGGACCAAACTATGACCCCCCACCCCCACTAGGTGATGGAGCTGATAAAAGGGGCCCAGAGCAATTGATCTAATGTGGTGGCAGAGGCTGTGTCAAGACTAATGTAATCTAATAGATAATTTCTATATTGGTTAGAATTAAGATTATTTTTATTTTTCCAGTTCATGAGGACTGTTTTCTTGGCTATGCATAGGGCAGTGAAGATCATATGGGCTATATTCTTTTCTGAAGTGACATTATCTAAGCTGCCCAGTAGACACACTAAGGGGGAAGTTGGGATGTTACATTTCAGACACTTTGATAAGTCTTCACATATCTCGCGCCAAAACTTCTGCACTGGTGGACAGAACCAAAGAGCGTGGATGTAATTGTCTGGTGTATTGCCTTGACAGTGTGAGCAGTTGTTGGAAGATGTAAAGCCCATCTTGAACATCCGATGACCTGTATAGTGCACTCTATGAAGTATTTTGTATTGTATTAATTGCAGACTGGGATTTTTAATTAATTTAAAAGTTTTTAAGCAAATCTGAGACCAGAAGTTTTGGTCTAGGTTGACTGATAAATCTGCTTCCCACTTTGCAGTAGGAAGGGATATTGATTCATCTAATTTAGAAAGTGTTCTGTATATTTTAGATAATAATTTGGGGGATTTAAGAGTAAGAAAATGTGCCGCACTTAGTGGTGTTTGTAATTCAACTTGACTGAGGTTAAATTTCTTTTTTACTATGGATTTAATTTGTTGATATTCTAAAAACCTTGTCTTGTTGATCCCATATTGTTCAACTAGTCTGTCAAATGGAATAAATTCTGTTCCCTCTAATATATGTTCTAAGTATTTAATTCCTTTACAACTCCATTCTGGGAAATTAATCATATTATTGTTTTGTAATATGTCAGGGTTATTCCAGATAGGTGTACGTTTGCATGGGATTAATGAAGACTCCGTTATTTTTAGAAACTCCCACCATGCTGTTAGAGAAAAGCTGATGTTGATACTTTTAAAGCATTCATGTCTTTTGATGTTTGAGCTAATAAATGGTAGGTCTGAAATCTCTAGATCCTTGCATAGTGCCTGTTCAACATCTAGCCAGGGCTCAACTAAGAAGGTATGTTTTAACCATTCTGAGATGAACTGAAGCCTGTTGGCTAAGAAGTATTGGTGAAAATTAGGCAGATCTAATCCTCCTCTATCCTTGGTTCTTTGTAGCGTTTTTAAGCTAATACGCGGGGATTTATCTTTCCAAAGGAATTTGGAAATATATGAATCCAGAGATCTGAACCAATCTTGTGATGGTTTGTTAGGGATCATCAAAAATAAGTAATTTATTTTTGGCAAGATCATCATTTTTATAGTGGCGACCCTTCCCATGAGTGATATGGGTAAAGATTTCCATCTAGTCAGATCGCCTTCTACTTTCTTTAGAAGTGGGATGTGGTTTAGTTTAGTTAAGTCTGAAAGCTTAGGAGAGACATTAATACCTAAATATTTAATATTTCCGGATTGCAGTGGGGCAGAGGAAGAGTTATGGAAGGAGCAGTTAATGGGGAGAACTGTAGATTTTGCCCAGTTAATTGAATAATCTGAAACTCTTGAAAACCAGTTTATTAAAGTAATTACCTCAGAGAGGTTGGTTTGTGTGTTTTGCAGAAAAAGCAACACATCATCCGCATAGAGACTGATTTTATGTTCTATGTTCTTACATTTTATGCCCTTAATTGTTGTAGCCTGTCTAAATGCTGCTGCTAGAGGTTCGATAAAAATTGCAAAAAGTGAAGGGGAGAGTGGGCATCCCTGTCTGGTGCCCCTCAGGAGACAGAAGCTGGAGGATGTCTGGTCATTTGTTCTGATACGAGCCGTTGGGGAATTGTATAATATTCTTATCCAGTTTATGAAAGAGTTTCCAAAACCAAATTTGTGTAAAGTTGCGAATAAAAATTTCCAATTAACTCTGTCAAATGCTTTTTCTGCATCTAGAGATAATATTATGGTTTCGATGTTTTTATCGTATGAGTAGTCTATTAAATTAAGTAATCTACGAGTGTTTGTTGAGGAGTGCCGACCTTTTATGAAACCAGTTTGGTCAGGATGAATTAAGAGGGGGGTCATTTTCTCTAATCTCTTTGAGAGAGCTTTGCAGATTATTTTAAGGTCTACATTTAAAAGAGAAATTGGAAGATAGCTTGAGGGAAATAAAGGGTCTTTGCCTGGTTTTAGCAGGAGACTAATGTTGGCAGAATTCATATTTGGTGGTAGTCTGCCCTTTTCCTCGATTTCCTGCAACATGCTGTGGAATACTGGTGCCAAAATTGTCCAGAATTCTTTGTAGAATTCTGCAGGGAAGCCGTCTGGACCTGGAGCCTTATTATTGGGCATACTTATCAGGGCTTCCTGGAGTTCACTTGGCGTCAGTGGCGAATCCAGTTCCATTGCTTGACTGTCTAGTAATTTTGGAAGAGTTACGTTGTCAAGAAACAGATCAATTTCATTTTTAGATGGGTTTATTTGTGGTGAATATAAAGTTTCATAGAAATCCCTAAAAATGTTGTTTATTCTTCCAGGATCATATATTGTGTTCCCCGATAAATCTTTAGCAGCACATATAGTTATTTTTTCTTTATTTATTTTTAGCTGGTTAGCTAGAAATCGACCTGATTTGTTACTGTGTTCAAAATTCTGCAAGCGAAGTCTTTGTATAAGGAATTGTGTTTTTTTATTAATAGTTTCATTTAATTCTAGTTTTGTTTTGCATATTTTGTTCAATGTTTCCTGATCTTGGTGGGACGCGTAGGCTTCTTCTAGTGATTTGATGTTTTTTTCTAATTCCTGAATATTTTTGTTTTCTTCTTTCTTTTTGTGTGATGAGAAAGAAATTATTTTACCTCTCATCACAGCTTTCCCTGCTTCCCATAGAACAGAAGCAGATATTCCGGGAGTGTCATTAAAGTCTAAATATGAAGTCCATTCCTTTTTAAAGTATTTAATAAAGTCTTCATCTTTAAGTAGTGATATATTAAATCTCCAGTTTTTACTTGGCGTAGTATTATTCTTGTGCATTAGTGTTAAAGATACAGGAGCATGATCGCTGACAGCTATAGGATGAATCTCAGTGTCTGAAATGTCACACAGCAGTGAGCTGCTGACCAAAAAATAATCCAGACGAGAGTAAGAGTGATGAACATGCGAGAAAAAAGTATATTCCTTACTGGTGGGGTGAAGAGAGCGCCATGCATCGCAAAGACCAAAGTCGTTCATATACTGTTTGATTATATTTGTGGACTGCCAATTACGCTGAGTTCCTGTTGTGTTGAGCCTATCCATTTCTTCATTTAGTCCAAGGTTGAGGTCACCGCCAAGAATGAGTGTGCAATCAAGGTGTTCAGAGAGTGCACTAAAAAAACCGTGGAAGAATGAGGGTTCATCAACATTTGGACCATATATACTAACAATACATAGTTTTTTGTTCAATATTGATAGTTTAATAATTAGTCTTCAGTTAGCTGAATTCTGACACTGTGCCCTGACCCATGAGAGGTGAGAGAGGTGTTCCACAACAAGCACTTAAGACAGGAATCCTGCCTGTGGTCCTAAGGGAATGGGTGCATGTGTGTGTGTGTGATTTAAAGCCCCTTCTTTTGCTTGAGGTATTTCTCCCGTTGATCACAGTAAAAAACAGCCATGATGGGTTTTTGAAGGTTGCAGCTCCTCATATATATCCCATCAAGTGATTTCCAAGAAAAGGTTAATGTTGTGCACACAGGCTGCAGTGCTCCTATGCAGATGAAAAAGTGTGGAGAGTCTCTACCACCCCTTTTTGTATGGGTGGCCCATTAAAGAGAGCACATTTCACTTCCCCGTTGCCAGATCCACTGATTCACACACGATGATTCAGAAGATTCACACATGAATGACACAAAGTGATCATTTCGGCTCTTCACACATGCACAACATTAGTTTCACATGTTGTAGTCTCATAAAATGACTCTCAAGGAGAGCCTGGCAGAGATTAACACAGTATACATTATAGACCACTGATGCCTCCCTGACATGTGACCGAAATTAATCAGATTTAGATTCAAGTGATCAAAATGTAATTAATCATGTGAAGAGGGAAATGATCCTTGACGCGGCTCCAGCTGCGAGATGCCTCTGTTTGGTCCCGCGTGCCCCTCTTACAGGGGGTCCACCGGGGCTACATTAAGAGGCTTTGTGCCAATGTCACCTAAATTACAGTCACTTAACACAACAGATGTACTGAATGTCGAGCAAATGATGTGCTCGGGTTGGGGCGGCACATTCGCATGCATGGAATAAATTTTACCCAATGTATCAAACGTGTTTTTGTTGCATCCTCTCCCCCTCTCAGTAAATTTGCATGTTGCTTATATACATATCATGCTCCACTAACCCACACTGTCTTGCATCTCCGTCTCCATACAACTCCAATCGACGGCTCTTTTTATTTGACGGCCTCTACGGTCTGCAATGCCGCTTCCGCGCCGGTAAATTAAGCGTATTTATTTCAGTGCATCAGTTTGAGGAGATTTTCTCCGCACTTATAGACTCAGCAGTGGATACGCCAGACAAGCTTAGTTCAGAAGATTATTTCCTCTTTGTGTGTCAGGCTCGTCAGCAGAGGCAGAGGCAGATACAGGTATTCAGATGGGAGCCAGCGTGGACCCGTCCATTGTGCTCCTCTGCACACGGGAACAGAGAGTTCTGGCATTGCAGGTACAAAGGGGGGACAAAAAACCCGGGGTTGCAGGCACAAATTACATTCATCAAGTTTATCAATAGCAAGTGGAGATTTAAGCCAACAGGCTCCCTCTGCAGCGCCTCCTCTCCATCCTCCATAAGTCTGGCTTTCAACGCACAAGTTAATTCTGCATACCCCGAAAAAAAATTCTCTTCTTGCAATTATGCCTCTTTGGATGGATGTGTTATGAAACCAACACAGCTACCGCTACTACTCTGACAACAATCCCTGAACATGATCTCTATTCTGTTCATAAATACTAAGGCAATGCACTGATAGCGAAGCCCCTCTTTTTATATGACAGATAGGGAGAGAGAGAGATTATAGGCAGTTTAAAAGATGATGCCCTTCAACAGTTTGTAATTGTACTTTCCTGGGAGAAAGAAAAAAAAAAGTAAGAGGAGATATATTCTGAAAAATCATAAGCCATTATGCTCCGAAAAGGGTTTGCGGGGCGGGGCGGGGCGTATATTCACATAAAGCAGCGCCGAGAACCTCCAGCAAATTACCCCGCAGGCCTGCGAGGAGGGGGAAATATCACTAATTGCCCTCCATTCTGTCAGGTCAATTGACTCTAATTGGAAAAATAATAAAAAGCATACTACCCCGGGAGCAGCAAGCTCTGAAAACGACAGGGTCCTTTTTTGGTTGGAAGAAAGCAAAGGGGGAGAGGAAAAAAACTCAAATTCCTCAGTGCAAATATGCCATCTGAAATCTATCTTTGCCACTGCCATTCCTCCCTCAAAGACAATTACAGCGTGCCTTCCTTCTGCCACTTGGCTGTAATTACAGGAAAAAGGGCATGGGTTACATACCGAGTGAGTATAATAAAAATGACATGTGATTAGGCATTAATGTGCTTAATCCGGCTCTTTTTACACCTTAATGTGTGATCTTTTATAGTAATTGAGAGAAAGAGTGCAGACTTGTGCAAAGGGTGGGGGTAGGGGCGGTGGGTGGGGGTCTTTTGGTCAGCTGCTATTGAATTATCTCCCCGGAGAACTTGGCAATTTGGAGTCAAATGAGCATAGCAGGGAGTCCAGGCCACCTACAACAATATACAGTAAGAGAACAAGGAGGCATTGAATATGAGCTATGCCCCAGGTGTTGGCAGACAATGGGGAATAGAGCTAATCTACTATCTACATTACTAAATTATTGGAGATGAATGTCTCTGCTAATATAATCTCCCACCCCGGGGGGGGGGGGGGGGTCTGATCCTAAGATTAAGGGTCTGACTCAGTATTCATTGCAGTATTCAGCTCTTTGAGTCACTCAAAAGTTGTAATTTTGTTTAAGCCTGGTGCTTACCACAAACCAGAGGAAAGTTCCCCAACTCCCCACTTAGCAACAAATATAAGCGGACTCACCATATAGAGTATTTTTCTTTATCTTCTCCTGCAAAGCTGAATAACTGATGAGCTGAATCACAGTGTTCAGTGTGTGTGTGTCTAAGCATTATTGGTATTTTCAACTATGCTTTTCTGCATCTGTCCGAAAAAACAAACAAAAAAACCCCACGACTTTTTGTAGAACACCGACTTGGCGTTCAGCCCGTGCTGTGCTCCTTTCTCACCTCGGTATCACAAGTGACATTTCTGCTTCCTTTCTCCCGTCCTGCCATTTTACGTCTGACTTGAACTGAATTGACTTGAGATTTAACTTCAGTAAGCGAGTAGTTAAAATGGCCAAGATCTACTGAAACTTCTCTGACAGACAGTTTTTAGATTCATTTGGATTCAGGTGCTTGTTATTAATTCACCGGCATGTAAGGCTTCTAGATGACAAAGACATTCTCCGGTGAGACCCACTGGCACATCCCCCGCTAGCGACGTCTTGCCCCTAGAGACAAACTTGGGATAAAACAATGACAGGAGCCCCACAGCACACAAACCGGTGCCAAACAGCACACCCACCTGCTTATGATCAATGAAACCTCACTGTATACTATCTCTGCATACCATGCCAGCCGCTGATGAAAGGCCTCATCGTTAGTGACCGTCTTTGATCGGCTCATCGCCTGTTTTGAAATGTAAATTGACAGGAAAAGGAAAGGGCTCCGTGAAGGAGTGGCATGAAGAGGAGAAAGGGGGACCCTACCCTCTGGGGAGATTAACGCCACCCCAGTCAGACATGTGTCAAGTGGGGCTTGATGAATCCTGGGAAAAAAAAAAAAAAGATATGAAAAAAGAGAGACAGAGGAAAGAAAGCCCTTTCTCTTTCCTTCTTGCATCCTTCTGCACATCTCTGCCTCTCAGATCATCATCTCCCGCCCTTATTCTGTCAACGCCCTTCTTGATGGTTACTGTCAGAGGTGCGCATCTCTTTTGTAGTGTGGTGTTTTGCTGCTGCCACAGCGGAGATGCTTCCTTCCTCTGCATATGCACAAGCAAGGCAGGGGTGGGTGGGAGGGTACTGGATGGGGAGGGGAGGTGGCGAGGCAAAGACGCCTGTAATATCTGCTGATCATGACACACCTTTGGGAATCAGAAACCAAAGGACAGAGGGAATGCTTCTCGAGATGGAGTGGGAGAATCGGCATGGGAGTAGAGGGAATTTGGGTGTTGGCGGGTGTGTCGCAAGGGCAAGGCACGCAACTTTGACATTGTGCAAGATGACACAGAGGTGTCAGCTAGCAAGCCGTTTGAAAAATCCTTCTTCAAATGGGGATAGGTACCAAGAAGACAAACTTTTAAAGGTGCAATTCCAGCCCGCAGGCGGTCAATAGGGTGCAGTAAAGATAGGGCAAGCCACGGATGAACGGCCCGAGTCGTTCTCGCTCGTGAAGAGGAATGCCTCTCCTGCCACTGAAGGGCGGAGGTGTCACCTTCTCGGCTCAGCCCTGTCTCTGCCTGCCTGTTCCTGAAAAGGCCATTGCATCATTTGAAGCGACGATGAAATAGAATAGCTAAATAATGTCCCAGCAGGAGGCGGCTTGCCGAGATGATACAATGCACAGGGCCCGCAAACTAATGGCCAGCTGTCTTATAATGAGCTTGGCGATCCAGGCCCCCCCTCCTCGCCCCGCTGCCGTCCCCACCGCAAGACATTATGTGGGGGAAAGGAGCGTAGAGGTGGAAGATGAGGGTGGGACAGTCCCTCGCTCTCACAGCTCACCCCCCCCCCCCCCCAAGCCTTCCATCACCACTACTGAGCACCAAAACCCTCTCAGTTAACGAACTCTGAGCCATCTAATTAGAGCTCAAAAATTCATGAGGGTCCTCATTAATATTGAATATCTGTTGTGGGCCACGACTTCAAAATAAGCACTCGCATATGCAGATGGAAGGTGAGGGAGATAGGAGCGAACGAGGGAAGGAGTGCGCCGCGCGCCGCCGAAGTAAAGGTAGCGAGGTAAAGGACGAGGGAAGGAGGTAGAGAGGATCTAAGGGCGCAGGGAGTGGGAAGTACATGAAAAGAAGGGCGACGGACTGGGAAACAGACGAGGAGACGAGGTGGAGGGAGAGCGGAGAAGAGGAAAGGGGAGGAGAGAGAAAAAGGATGAGAAAAAGTGAAGGACCCCAGAGAGCTGTACCTGTGGAGAAGAGTTGTAATGTTGGAGGACTCTCCTGGGAGAATATGCATGGTCTTTAATGAGGAGGGTGGAGCGCAATGGTGAAGAATAACAAGAAAAAAGAAAGAAAAAAACATTCTGCTCTTAATCCCTCGCTGAGGAAAAAAAACACCTCTTTCAAGCAGGTACGCAGAGGTATCACTTTTCAAGTCCCTCACTCCTTCTGTTTTACCCTGGAAAAGGGTACACAGATAAAAGATACAGTCATTTGAAGATTGTCTGCTACCAACAACCATCATTTGCCTTTGAGATAAATCTGGGTATTCCACTTCAGATTTTAGAGGCATATGGGTAAGGCAGAGGAGGGGGGATACACTACATTAACTATATGTCAGCCACTCTGGAAGACATCAAGAAAGTCATTTCACAGTGAAGAGAGAAAAAAAAGCTGATACAAATAAACAATTTTTCTTCACATTGCTAGTAGATGCTTGAGTTTTGTCTTTTGTATAACTGCAGCAACATTTCTGTGAGGAACTGTTTTGAAGAGTTTACGTGCCTGCCCTCAGGCCTCGATAAGGGCACCAAGTTTTGGGACCGAGTAGGCCTTTTTATTTTCACATTTTAAAGCCCAGTGTAACCGAACCCTCACTCAAAACCCTTTGGTTTGCCCTTCTGTCTTTCTTCATGTCTGACTGCATCTTGTCTTTACGTGAGACAAATTGGGGTCAGGGTCTGCACAGTCCAAAGGATGATGCTACACCTGAAGCTGTTTGGTAACAATCCCCAAATAGCAACTATGTCAAAATAACATGTGCAAAAAGTTTAGCTGTGTAGCTAATCACACATGACAAGGGCACTCAGGGTGGGGAGGAGGGGAGTACGGCTTATGTATGCATCTGGGAGAAACAGTTGCACTAACTACTTTTCAACATCTGGCTAGAATGCATTTGAAAGCAGATGGATTTAAAGCCATCCCTTAATGCATCCCGGAAGCCTTGATTTGTGTTCTGCCGAGTATCGGACTAGTGTGTGATTCGGGAAGCGTGTTCATGTAACAAAAGGGGAACATTTTTCCTTTTCTCGCATGCATTTTATCCGGAGAACGATAGCACCGGCATGAGGTTGCTGTGTGCCAGCATTCTCCTTTGACCCTACGGGACAAAGCTCTGAAATAGTCTTTTAGAGCAACAGTATTTAAACTCTGCATACCTGTAAAGATGCAAACATAAATGCGCGTGTACGCATACACATGTGAGGGCAAGTCTGGCGGCATCAGCTCAGGCGGCTGTTTGCCCATGTGTGCTCAGCACTTTGCTTGTGTCCATGTGTGTACGTGCTAGTGTTTGCGAGTGAGGTGACTGTGGTTGGGGCCAACCTTAGCGCTCCTTCTTAATGTGTCTGGGAGGTCCAGGGGAGTCGATGGCTTTGGAGGGCGTGGATATGTCTGCACCGAGAGATTTATAGGCTTCAGCCAGGATCACTCTCTTTTTCTGGTGCCAAGTTAAGCAGTAGCATAATTAAAACCTCAGAGGAATCCTTTTGAAGTCAACAATGGGCTCTTAGGCGAACCTTAATGCAAACACACATACTGTACACAAACACACACACTGAAGTCATGCACACACTTGCGCTCCGTCTTTGCTCTCACACTTGCAGAGATACACTTACGACCGACCACACACATATACTGCATGTCCGTGTATCTTCACACACTCTGGAAAGATGCAGGGTAGATTAGATTAGAGCTCTATTTGTTGTCGAGGAGGAAATTCATTTCCACAGCCAGCCAGTTGCAGGTAGATTCATACAAGACAGTTATTACTCTGGCACATGATTTGACACAGACCAACACACCATCATAGAGGGAATGCACTCATAACAAGAAGACACTGCTGTAGAGAGCGAGAAAAAAAAGCAGTCCGGGGTGTTGACGGCATACGGAGCAAAATTATGCGTCAATAGTAAATGTGAGATAGTATACGAGCATATAGAAAGCACATTTGCCTAAATGCTTTCCCTGAGTGTATGCTAAGGTTGGCCGTCTGAACACACACACACACTTACACGCACATGCTCGCAAGCATACTGTATAGGACAATTACTCACATTAAACACCAACAGATGCCATCTTGATTAAATTTGACCGCACAAACACAAATGGAGGCGAGTGGGTCTGCGTCAAGGGTTCCCAGAGCATATGCCATGCAGGTCGTCGGGAGCCCGGGAAAGTAAGCAGGATCTCAAACCGCCTGCTGCTGTTGCCTTGCTGACAACACACCATGGAAAGTACCCTCAGACCCCCCCACCCGCAGCCTCCCTTGAGACGCCACAGGAGCATGACCCACCATCCGGCCCTGCTTCGAGATTCGGTCCAGAGATGTAAACACAGGTGAAGGAACTATGTTAGAAATTCACCGTACGGTTAGCTGCTGACCTTGTTAATAGCAATGCTGCAGAGACACGGTGGAGGTGTAAATTGGACAATCATTTTTTTTACTTTTTTTTCTATAATGAGCTATTTCTGTGTTTTTCACAGCTTCTGGCTCCACATCAAAGTGAGAAACGGTACAACTTGTTTATCCCAAGGTTGCAAAGTCAAGTAAGATTCATGCCCCCGACCTATACCAGCACAGATCAAAAGTATTGGGCCTTGTAATATGATCACAGTGGGAGTGCACAACGTGAGTTAACTCGCTCTTTCGAGGGGAGGGTGAAAATAAATGTGTGATCCTTATCTTGCATTGCCCATAACCCATGCAGGCATGGTGGTGGCATGCATCGATAAACTCATAAACAAACTGTAATTACTAGCCCATTAGAGTCAGGCCCTCCCAAACACAGGCTCATAATCCGCACACAGGAGAAACGGAGGCTCGTCGCTCATTTTCATATAACCCACTGAGCGAAAAAAAAATACTAAATGATTTGTGACTGGGGGACAAACAAACCAGTTTGATATAAGGAGCTTACACCCTCTCAAAAGAGATGTTGCAATATTGACGCTCGTGCTCATCGTTTGGCTGTTTGAATTTCAGCGCGGCTTAATTTATAAAGGGAGGTGATCACAAAACAGAAGGCAAATTGTTGTTTTATTTGAGGTAACTAAACATGTACTCCTCAGCCGGGAGTAATCAGGAAAATAATCACTTCAGGCTTGAGTGAGTATGAGGATGATAGCCTTGTTGTTTGAACTGGACCTCGCGGAGTGCAGTTTGTTTTCCCCTTAACGTCTAGACAGAAAGTCTCTTGACAGTCCAGGCCATGCTTTACTCGGAGACAAACCCAAGTCCAGAGGGATCTGAGGCGGGAACTCTGAGTTCATTCATTATACCAGGCAAGTATCTCACTGGCTCTAGATGTCACTCTGCAAGCCTGAGCCAGGCCTGGCGCACTTTGAATGATACAGTGGCCTTTCTGTGACATTTTGGACATTAATATTGCAGGGATTCTTTATATCCCCTCTCCATACCCTTATGCCTTCTTACCGAGTCCTTCAAAGGCAACGGTCAAGTCCTCTAACCTGAGAAATATGGAATTGTGCGTCTTTCCTTTACCTGCTAGTCGGATAGAAGGGATATGCTGTGATCCACTAAGACTGTGTGTGTGTTTGTTTGCATGTCTATAAGCTATGAGAGCATATTCTGCCCAAATCGCCTCACTTCTAACCTTCAATGGACGCAGTATGACTGAGTGATCAAGCCCACATCTACCTCAGCGCCTTTCTGTGGTGACATTTCACCAAACCACAGGCAATCGAGGCCACCCTGATCTTCCTCAGCCCATGTTTATTCAAGAGCAAGGTGGACCATCTGAGTCGGGGTGCGTGTGACGACGGGAACAGCTTGAAAAAGAAGAAGTTTATCCAAGGAACACAAGTAAAATTGCCAATAGCGTGAGGGTAGAGATGAAGACAAAATCAGTGTGCATAGCAAAACAGGGCGAAAGCTATATATAAATATACAGTAATCTCAGTTGGTTTGTTAAAATACAAAGCAAATCTGCTGATCTGCAACTACGAAATTTTTGCTTTTGTCTTTAAAACACATCCTTTCTATTTTGGGACTCCTCAAAGGATCTGATCGTTGATTATTCATTACATTTATATAAAATGTTTTTTTAAAAATGCAAACAAACATTTAAAAAACGGCAGGAATTATCTCACTGCATCGTGCCTCCATGACTGATTCTTCAAAGTGTCATTTTCCAATAATTAGCTGGCAACTAGATGTCTTAAAAATTGCACTACATTGCGGAGTATTACTAAAGTCAGAAAAACAGGAGAGAAAGCTTGTGCTCCCTTGCATCAGGAATAAAAATGCCTTTAGGCCGCATGTAGTAAATAATAACTGCCGATGCTTGAGGGAGCAGAGAGGTAGTTATTAATTATACCACGATGTGTTCAAGCACAAGGTATTAGCCTCTCCTGCACTAACCGCTAACCGGTGTTTGACCGGCACTGAGCTCTATAATACGTCTGCAGGGACACAGGAGGTTCTAATTAATCCTGAGCTGACGGCCAAGCCAGGACGTCCCTCGGGAGGCATCGGGGAAAGCAAGGAGTATCAGCACGCTTATCCACCGATTAGACTCGCCGTCCTCGCCGGGATGCTGGAAGGCGATGCTGGGCTTAAGGGCCGCAACTGTTCTCCTCTGACCTGGTTAAGTGAAGCGATGGTGCTTTGCTAAATGTCTCGTTTAAAGACAAAAAGTGAAAGTGATCAGCTTTTATAACTAATCTGTCAGTCAATCGAAAGCATCGCGAGCGCGTGTCATTAATACATAAAACAGAATATTCATATCCTGTCTGACTCACTCAAACTTTCCTCTGCTGAAAAGGTTGTGTGACAGAGGATGAATCTCATGCATGTTTGTCAATATAATTTGTTCTCCCCTTCACCCCAGAGGACTACGCCAGTCCCTTAAGGTTCCCGACTCAAATGCCAACATCTGTCTGGCAACGGAGCCAGAACGAGACAGACTAGGACACCTTCATCAGAGGTATTCTCTGGTTGACAGAAGCCACAAGGTGGAATCAGAGAGATGAAATTATGAGCGAGCCGAAAGAACCTCGAGTATGCAAATCCCTCCCTGCATGTTAAACCATCCATCTTGATTAATATTTCATGGGATGAAAATCTATTAATTAGGAAAAAGTAGAAACTTTTCTGGAAGTAGCTAAGGCCTTTGTTTTATTGTTTTTGTGTTTTTTTCTGATGTATGTCTCTGATGCCATTTCCTGGACGCTCATCTTGGAAAAATGGAGACAAAACATCAAGTAATAACGGGCCAAAAAAGCACCGCCAGCTTCTCCTCCGCCTGGAATTTATGACGCGCTGTGCAAAGCGAGGCCAAATATGCTGTAGGTCCAAAAGCACTGATATCCACAAACAATTTGGCATGGCCACTCACACTTCTCCCCATTCACTAACATTTTATGTGTGTTTTACTTGGCACCATCCACCCCCTCCTCCCCCAAGCCCACTCAGCTGATAGCAGTGGGTGAGAGCGACACATCGCAGTGCCACGCACTTTCTACCCCACCGCTTTCATTATATTGTCATTTTGAATTATCAGCAGCAATGGACTGGCAAGGATGACTGACACATTCCTGCGAGCGGCAGCAGCTACAGCCTGGCTCACCGGCGTGTTCTGGCAAGCCCCGCTTTGCGCCGTGCCAGACAGGAGAGGGCCGGCCAAGTGTCTGGCCAAGGGGCTGCACTAATACCGCATAAATAGAGGGGGGAATCCCCTGCCCCTATACTGGCTGAAAACAATACATCTGTGTTGAAGTGGAAGGTGGTATTACCTGTAAAGACATGTGCTCATCCTAAGATTATATGTAACTGAGGAGAAAAGTCACATGAAGACGCTGCGATGCAGATGTGGTAGGGTGAGTACATTTTAATAACAGCACTGGATCCATTACCAAATGTCAATTTCAAGTCAAGTGATATAATTGAATAAAACACATGCTCTCTTTGCCAGAAATATGAGGCACTATAACTAATGTGTCAGTGAAAACCTATCTGAAACAAGCAGGGGTGACAGAAAAGATATCACTATAAAATGCGGTTTTAGCAGTAAATTAGATCGTGGAGCAACGGATTTCACCATAATTTGCATTCTGCATGTAAGCAGTGTCGAGCCAAAAATACTTGGCGCAACACCACAGCGGCGGTCTCAGAGGGCTTAACAGCACAAGCGGAGAGCAAAAAGTGGGAGAGAAAGACAATGAAAATGAAGAAGGGGTGGGGGGGTGGTAGCTGAGAAAGTGAGAAAAAAAAGAAAGGACTTGCTAATAAAAAAAGGAGTCCCAGTACAGCGGGGCGATGGCCAGGATGGAGTCTTGTGGGACGTTACATTTCACAAGACGCTGGGATCCACATCAACCAGTTAGCAGCGGTTTTACAGCTATGACTGTGGTGAAAACCACTTTGTTGCCTAGGATGTAAATTACGTGTTCATACAGAATCACGGGCTCTGACACTGAAAGGATCCAAAATACTGATCCTCTGTGTTTTCCACTCACCAGACATGAATATGTATTACAAAGCCATAAAGAAAAAAAGTATTCAGATGTCTCATATTTGGAAAGTCTGGGCATTATTACGGCTCGAGTTGCCGGGTAGGACTCGCTCAATGAACATGAAAATCGTTGAGCCACTTACTGTCTTTGTGTGTGACTTCGATGACATGAGGCTGCACTCTGGCTGTGCACTTTCCCAGGACTGCAGCTCCTTAAAGACACTTCATCGGCTCGTCCTGCGGTTCACTTAAGAGTAGTTGTTAGTGAAGTTGTTAACAGTTACGTTTAAGCTGATTTGTCAAGCAGACGCAGGGCAATTTGTTGACAACCGAGACCGCAAGGTTACGTGAAGACATGAATCTGTCTGAATGACTGTTCTCAAAGCTGTAATCGAACTTAATCTGGAAAGGAGAGAGAAATATGTATAGGTGAAAAAAGGAGAGATTAGATGAATCCTGTTTGCTTCTCTTGGAAAACTATCTCACTATTTAATATTCCAAGATTGTGCTTTAGAAAAGCTTTCTAAAAGACACATTTTAAACGTCTTTCTTCCCACTTTTGACACGTAAATCAGGAAAATATTAAGAGTCTGATTGGTTGCATTTAATTCAAACAAGTGTTTGTCTAAGGGAAACGGGGTTCTCCCAGATGTGGGCCCCAAACACACACACAGCACCGCAGCTTACCCTGGTTGTGTAAGTGCTAACTGCTGTGGGTGAGCGTTTTTTTTTTTTCCCCTAGTTTAAAATCTCATTGTGGAGTTTTCATGTCAGCCCATCCACACCTCTCTGTGATTCTTGGAAAAGCACTCAGACTGCTGTCAAACTTATTGAAATCAGGGTGAGGCAGATAGGACGGTGCTGTAAGCCATCGGCTCCTATTCTGGCACACGCGCACATCGAGAAAATGCGCTTTGGGGCCAGCGCTTGGGCTCCCGAGTTGCAGGAATGAAGTTGTTGCTGTTAAACAATTCAATTTACAGACAGAAAGTCGTCCTTTGATTTTGGTATGAACAGATTTTCTTCCTCCGAGAGTTGAAAATGAACATGCTTGTTTTTTTTTTGTCTTTCGTTCTTTCTTTCTACGTAATTTCAGTATTAAAGGGAATGAGTTTTTAAGGCCACAGCTGAACTGACTTGAGGACCAGTCGCTTAAACTAACTCTGCCCATAAACATCCTGACGCCAGTTAATTGTTGGTTTGAAGATCAGCAGCCCCCCCACCCCATCCCTTTCCCACCTCCCCTCTCAACTCTGCTTTCCTTTTTTCTCACACTTACTCCGTCTTTTCATTCCATCCTTAAACAATGAATGTAATTTTTATAGCGAAAGTCAGATAGAGCGGGCGAGGCGCGGAGACAGAAACAAAGTAATGGGAGCGAGGGAGCGACTGAGCAGCGGTGGTGTGAGAAGGGGCGTATGGCACCCATTATCTTGTTTATTAAAAGCAAGTTTCTTTCCTTCGCTCCCTCCTCCCCATGCAGCTGACCGCAGATATTTCCAAGAGCCTCGCTCTGCTGTTCTGTGCCTACTTCACAGGCAGCTGGAAGGGTCACAGAAGTTGAAACCAGAGGGTGTCAATCGCCTGTTTCGCTTTGTGACCCACTGGAGGCATCTCAAAGCCAAAGAGAAGAGTGCATGTGTACGAGCGGTATGCGCCTGTTTGCATGTGCGTGTGTATAGCTGAGCATAATTTATGTGTGCATGTGCATCTAGTGATGAAGCTCCAATAAAACAAACTATGAGGAAAGGGAGAGACTGCGCGCACTGTGTGGAAACTGCAAGACCTGCAGCTCCCGACGAAGCTGGAGCTCATCGTTCAGAGAGAACTGCGTCAAGAACGTGTTTAACCATGCAGTTAAGCATTTATTTTTCTCTTTCTCACCAATTAGTTGTTAAGGATTTAGGTGCTGTTGTAGTGCTGTGTAACTTGCCAACTGCTAAATCGTGCTTAGCTGCTAATCAGCAGTTACTAGCACGTGAAAATAATGCTGGACTCAACTGATTTGAAGTAATTGAAAGTCTTTTTTTTTTAAAGCAGTTCCTTGTTCCTTTCAAACAGACAAAGATAAAAACAGACCTCTCATTGCAAGGCATCACCTGTCTCCTTTGTAAGCATGGTTTAGCTGCCATACAGCTAGTTAGCTAATTAAGTTTGCATGTCTATAAGCACACAGATCGATCTATGAAGTAAGCATACAGATTGACAAAACTGTTTTGTGTTAAAGTAAATCAAAGTAATATGACATGCAAGTACCACAAAGGCACATGGAGAAGTTAGCTAAACAGCAGCAGTTTAGCTAGGCTCTTTAGCTAAACTGCTGCTTTAGCTAAAGAAGATCCATTCACAGGCTGTCTGTGCTCAGTTTTCTATTCTGTTCAGCAATTTATAAAGTTTACTAATCGTTATCCACACATTTTTATATGTCCTGTATCACCCTTTAATATGAAATAAAGATTTTCTTAAAAAACTGATTGTGATGAAGAAACATGTTGCAGGAGAGTGCAAAGGCCAAAAGACGCAAACTCTCAGCGCTCTTTGGCAGTTGAGCCTACAGGACATTTCCACCGCTCAAGCCTTGCACCAACTGATTTGACTCTGTAACCTCTTTACCAGGGAATCAAATGCAACTGCGGTTAGTCTGGACTTCCTGGGAGTGAATCAGGAGCGCTGGGAGCAGTGCTGTGCTTCACAAAGAGATGAGATAGAGGACACCTTTTTGTTTACCAAGTTGTCGTTTTTTCATACACTGCGACTGTTTCTCACACTCTCTTCACACGACTGTATAAAAATAATAGACTACATGAATATGAGGATGAATAAATTGTTTGTATTTGTCTGTTCTGTGGACTTCTCACTCTGCCCATCTGGATATTACTATTGTCTAGTCCTCAGCACCACCTCCTGCCCTACATCCATGAATCTTCTCCGTGGCCTCCCTGTTTTCCTCCCTGGCAGCTTTAACATCCTTTGCTCAGTATATTCGGTATCTCTCCCTTTTTTGCACTGAAATCACTGTAGTTACTATAAGGTTGCACTGGGAAGCAATACGAGGTTAAACATTATAAATCTACTATTAAAACAGCCATTGGCTTAGTGTTTTTAGGTCATCAGTTGGTCTATGTATGGATTTCTGGCATAAAACAAAAACCATGTATAACATTTCAGACAGCTAACACAAGTCCAAGATGTTAAACACAAACAGCATAAATGAAACACACAAGGCAGCCCAGAAACAAAGCAATAATATTTAATAGTGAATAAAAACAAAAGTAAAATATAAATTAAACATTAGGACCTACTTGTTCTGGAGGCTTCGCAGTAAATCCACGTCCAGCATGACTCAGTCATTTAGAGGTAAATTCACATGTTATCCAAATGTTTTTTCATGTCATCCAACACAGAGTTCATGGCTGTGTTTTATATGTTTTCCATACTGTATCAAGATGCCCACATGTTACCCTGCAGACACTGAGCAGTACTACTGTATATGAAGTGAGGCAATTTTACTGCTGGTAAAACTGGCTGTAAAACATCTGAAGCATTTCTGTATCTCCTCCATCTCCTGCTACAGCAAATGGGTTTCAGACTTGAAGCATTAACAGTGGAAATCTGCACAGAAACTTAATTCATATGGTTTTATTGGCGTTGTCATCAGTTCACGATATGAATTGTGCACATGAATGAATTAATCGCGTGGCTTTAAAAAAGGCACTCGTGATGCTGCTTGTGTATCCTGCATAGATGAAGTGTCGAGGCTGGGTTCTCAGGGCGATTTTCTTGTGTTGTGGGTATTTTCTTCTGGAGAACTGTTAACACAATACAGATTTCAAAAAGAATTTATGAGAGATTTAAATAAATATATTTTTGCCAGTCGTGTATTCACTGCAGTTGTCGCAGCTCCAGATCATCTCTGTCATAAACATCACAAATTAGCATTCTGGTATGTGTGGTTTGCAGTTTTGGGAGAGACTTGGTCATGTTTGCATACACAGACTGGAGTGTCATCAGGAGATCATTAGAGTAAGTAATATTTCAGCTTTTGGGCCACAGTTTTCATGTTGAAAGACCTTGACCTTCGTTCGACACTCAAAATTATATTTGACATGGTTTTATCATCTTGATTCTTTGTGACGTTCCATAACTGTATGAGAATTTGTTGTAAAAACATGGCTTTTAAATTATGCTTCAGAAGTTTATTACTGGAGAAAAAACATTACTTCCAACCTCCAAGTTGAAAAACGAGGCTAATGTTGAAGAATAAAGCTGGAGTTCCTCTTATTTCCCCTTGAGGCTGGTTAAAACAAGGCAACTCAATACAGAATCACATGTTAAAATACAGCAAGAGAATGCTTTCCCCATCACAACATCTCTACAGGAAGCGATTTAGTCCTAGCCAAAGAATAGTATCGATACCAACTCTGGTATCAACATCGGGTCTATACTAGCACTTTGTTTTTATCCCTAAGATTCAGTATGTAGCAAATTATGTTAAATAAATTTTTTGGGAAATGAAAAAATATACCTTAATCATGCACTGTGAAAAACGATGAAACCTTTTATTTATAGCCTGCAGCAGATTTAAACAACAGAAGTTGACCCAAAGTGCTTTAGGCTACGTCCACACGTACACGGTCCTTTTGTCCACACGTAAACAGCGTTTTGGATCACTGAAAACTGAGATTTTTAAAAACTCCTTCCAGGGTGGAGATGTTTTGAAAACTTTTAGCATTCACCCGTGGACGCAACGTCAAAGGTGTGCGCCTTTTATGACGTCACTCTGTGCGCCACGTTATTGTTTACATGAGATTAATTTCAACATTAGCGGGTACAGACTAGGGCTGCCACAAACGATTATTTTGATAGTCGACTAGTCACCGATTATTTTTGCGATTAGTCGACTAATCAGATCATCATCCATTGGACGTACAGCGTACAGCTTATTGCACCAGCAGCATCTGGTCTTATATAACTATCATTAGCTTACAGCTTGAAGTGTTTGTGCTAACTAAAAATAAAGACAAGATGGTAGTTTATTAATTTTTAATGAAATTTGCAGATTGTTTCGGTGAAGTTTAATAAACTCCTTGCTTTCTAAAATATAACAGGACACCGGAGTATATTCTCCAGCGTCTCACACTTCTGATAATCAGCTGTCTGCTTGACAGTTTTAGCTGTGCAAAAACTATAACTTTAATCTCAGCCAAACCGATTTACTCAGGAACAAATAAAATACTAAAAGCCAAACAATAACATTTTTAAGTTATCTAAGTGACTTATATATATGTTTAACCTGACTAGCGAAAGACGGCGGTGGGTTTGAAAACGATTTGCCGGGAGTCCGGTGTTCTCACGGCTCTAGTTAGCCTTGCCCCCGCCTAGCTAACGAGCTAGTGGGTAACAGACGTCTCCGAAAACGTCGGAGCGCTTTTGAAAATATGTGGTGTCTTGATAAACTGAGCAGATATTTGAGGTTTACACAGCTACATTCAAGCCTGAAAATATGTTAAACGTTTATTTTGTGACCCAGAAAGAATAATAAGAGTAAAGTTAAAACTAACTAGCTGCCGCCATTGTTGACAACTGCGCTGGGCTGCGCTATGAATTCTGGGACACAGCTTCTTCTTCTTCGGGGTTTAACGGCAGCTGGCATCCTTGTACATGCAGTGCTGCCATCTTCTGTTTCAGTCCGTTATTACACTCTTAAATCCTACTACCGGTACTCATTCCTGCGTCCTTTGTGATCTTACAAAGCTTCAAACGATGCGTCGACTATTAAATTAGTCGTCGACGATTTTAATAGTCGACATAATCGTGACTAGTCGACTAATCGTGGCAGCCCTAGTACAGACAAAATACTGTTGCAGTTAATCTTACTATGTACAGTTTTTACACACATGTACACACACAGTTACTGTCCCTCCATTTAGAAAGACGTCAGCGTGAACTTCGGATGTGGCTTCTACAGTCAACACAGAGCTCTCACAACCCAAATCACAACATTGGTTTTGAATAAATTTAATTTTTTAACATTAAACTTATGTATGCTGTATGTGTTTTGTCCATTCCTTAAGTTGTGAGTCTACACCAGCCAAAATACTGTCGTTAGTTATTAACATTTGAAATGATGAAGGCACTTGAAAAGTAACACAAAATTAGCTGCCCTCCCAGAAAAACACAAAAACTTTTCAGAAGTACTTAAGGCACAAAACCCTGTTTACTCTTTCCCTCCCAGGCTACTAGATTTTGGATTGGCCAACATTTCTGCATTGTTAGGATTTGGCATTCACATGTGGACGGAGATATTTTTTCAAAACTGCACGTGTGGACGGGATTTAAAAAAATACTTGTGTATGTGTGGATGTAGCCTTAGATGCAGGCCTGCTTATGTTCCTGGTCTTCAAAAAAATGTGCACTTTTGATTCTTCTCATAGCTCATGACACACTGCTCCCCTGTAGCTTCCTCTACTGCCCTAAAGTGGCTTGGTTTCGGCTCGGCTTTCGGTAGAGTTTGGGGAGGGGACACTTTGAATTACTTACCTGTCAATCAGTCAAAGAGACCCAGAGATGAGGCAAAGCTCAGGTGAACAACAGGTGAGATTAAAACTGTCAGCAATACCTGTCTACAGTACTATGCTTGCCAGTGGGCTTTATTACTTGGTAACACCATTAGATGCACCAGAGCTAATGTTGCATTTGAAGTTGTGTACTTAACTCATATTGAAATGCTTTTCCTGCATCTGATCTGTGCAGCTCACTAGCACATTCACTTAGCTTTATTAGATTTTATCGGACTAACTGCAAGGGGCCACACTTTCGTTTTGTCATATTTATTTAACTCCAAAATATTATAAACGTTTGATATAATCAAATGGCCTCAATTAATCTGCAGGTAAATAATGAGGATAAAGTCTGGCTCTGCTTGATAATCGGATAGTTTGCTCTCATATGTTCTCTTTAAAAGGCAAGAAGAAAGTCTGCATTTAGGAACTGTGGAGGACTGTGAGAAGCGTCAGCCTTCCACACCAGAGAGCTAAGTTTGAGTCACACACATTTTTAGAACATATCATTAATTACAAATATGTCGATTGGTTAGGTTTACTTAAAAAAATTGCTTTAGAAAAATATCCTCCTTCGATGTTAAAAAATTAAGTCTTTTATAACTTTGCCTTTTGTTGGTTTCCATGGTGACACACTACTTTTTGTGTGCATGTATTTGTGTTTTTTTTAGAATTTGCATGAGTTTTAGGAAATTATATTTCCTATTGAAGTTTTTTTTAATTTTTCGTGACCGTTAAGTCACGTAACGCTCTCCTACGTTGAGCGTATCACATGACAGAAACACAAACGGAGAACTTAACACATAGATGATAATAACTGCTGTATATCTGACGATGTCCATGCAAAGTTTCTCAGCAGAAAAGTTTTTATTATTATGTAAATTTTTGGGCAACCATTTACTCACCACGAGTTAAGTAGGTAGCTTTGCTAAGCTAAGCGTGTTAGCTAAGTGTGGGTAGTTTTCCAGTTTGGCCATTTTAATACAGGTTTTCTCGGTAACCATCTCAGGACCAGAATGCATTATCAAACTATTTTATTTTATTTATTATTTACTATTTAATTTAAAATATAGACATTGGGTATACACATGAAACATCGGGATACTAAACTGGATTGATGTTTTTTCCTTCCATCCCTAATATACAGATATATACACTACAATCTTTATAGTCTTTCTAAAAAGAAAATGAGGCTGTTAAATCAGGCATTAACAGCTCTACGCAACTATCACCACATGGGCACAATACTGTGGAGGTTTATATCACATTTTCATTATCTGTTATAGAATTATTAAACCCCCCGAACCATTTAAATTTAAAAGCGTGAAATAACCTCCAGAAGTTTCTTGAAAATAGAGGGTTGACATTTTTCTCAAATATTTAAATATTCATCCGCTTATATGAGTTTTAATATGCATAATACTTGCTAAGTCTTTTCAGGATTAGATTTCAGGATTCACTGAGGTTTTCAGGGAGGGAAATCACACATGATGATAGAAGAGTCATAAACCCATGAATCAACTATGACACACTAGTGAAAATACCCCCCCCCCCCCCCCCAGAGTTAGTGAAGTTTGTTTGTATTTGTGTTACTAGAGTTTGATCACAAAGGTTCAAGGTCAGCAGAAAACACACATTTAGAGGAAACAGCAATTAGCTTCAGTCTGCGGGACCTCAGACAATGAGGAAGAAAAGCCAAAGTCACCCAAACAATAGGGCCAAGTTTTTTGAATTGTAACACGAGGAGCAGAAAGACACACAATGACCTGCGCACAAACACACTGTGTGCAGGTCATTGTTCAGTATCATTATCTAATACATCTACAGCAGGAAAACAACCGTTATTCAATTTGCACCAAGCAAATCTCTAAGGCTGTTCAATTCATCAGGGCCAATTACTGATACAAAGTGCTGGAGGTTATCTTCTCTCGCCACATACTGCACTCATTCAGACATAGACCATCAGCTCTGTTATGAATCAAGGTGCTGCCTGTGTGGCTGCACAATGGGCTTTTGGTGGGGCTGGAAGCTGGGTGGTCCGACTATTTTACACTGCCCAGCGCAGTCGTACCGTAATCCCCGTGATGTTTCTCAGGGACGCAGATTTCAAATCAGTTTGCCTTAGATGAAGTCCTTATTCATTAGGAGGAATGCCGATAACGGATCAGCACCAGGGAAAGCGAGGCGATAGCTAGGTTGCCTGCAGCCACAGCAGGGCGCCGCACCTTCAGATCTGGTCTGTTGGGTTCTGTTTGCACGTCCTGCTTCGTGATCCCTTCTAATTGGCCATCATTACACCCCACATTACCCTATCAGGGCATGGCTAGAGGGGGAAACAGACCATGGTGGTGGATGGTACGCTTTGGTAAGTCTGAATTACACAACTCCGGGGCCATGACAAATATTGGTGCAGTCGATAACTGCTAATGTAAGCAATGGAACAGATGCCCACAGTGGAATAACAACAAATATAGTCCGGTTAACCTTCTCGCAAGGCTGCCTTTGACCAGTCAGAGAGGCGCAGGCTCGGTCAAGCGCACATGATGGCTCTCATTCAGCTGTGATTGTGTTTCACTCTGTTGTGTTAAGTGTTTATTAGTTTTAGTTTTTTGTTTGTGTGTGCGTGTGGCTGCACAGGCACATTTCTCCACGTGTGTGTGTGCTAGGTGTCTCCTGTTCTGTGCGGTCAATTGTAGTGTGATTTAATTGCAGCCGGTGTTTATGAAATCCACTACCACAACTTTAAAAATGGAAAGGCAATCCTTTATGGTAATAATCGGTCCTCGGCCAAACAAACAAAAGTGTGTATACACAAGTAAACGCACGGAGCAAGGAATCACTTGAGAGCGGCCAGAAAGTAAGATAAAGACGAAACAACAAAGATTACTTCCATATTTTTGTGTGACTCACGGGTTTAATTGTTTGTTTTTGCTCAGAGTCTCTGCTTATGTTAATTACACTCTGTGCTGTTTCAGAAGAATAAGAGTCAAAAAATATTTTTCTGTGCAAACACAAACACCCCCCCAACACACACACACACATTTATCCACACCTCTTAGCCCCACTGCTCACACACTGACGGAAATTAAACATCTGTCTTTTCTCTTCCTCACTCCTGCAAAACTTGGCATCTTTCAGTAATTTTTCTTTCTTCCTTTTTTTCCTGGTCAGGTCTGGGATTCCCTTACTGCAGCTGAATTCAATTTACTGCACTTTTATTTATTTTTTTGAGGGGGGGGGGGGTGCCCAGTTTGTCTCATACAGAAGACTTGGGGCGCAGGGGGGTAGGGGATAGCAGTGCCCGGTCCAAACCGCTACAGGACAGCCTTTCAGTCGGTTCAGACCCGAAAGATGAGACTGTAGCCTTGACCCATGTGCTGAGCTGCCGGGCTGCTTGATTGAAGTGCACCACACTTGAGAACATCAGCGCCTTGCATCCATTGAAATAATAAGCTGACCCAGAGAGCTGCTCGCCTTTGAGCTGCAGCCAAACCATCTGAATCCACTCTGTCCAAATGAGGGCTTATTTTTCAAAGCGTCCCTCTCATGTGCGCTGGCCGACCCTGCCCTGCGTTCGCTGCGCGCTATATGTGTGCGGGTTAGTGAGAGAAAGGGCGGCAAAGGGCCGAATTGGAAAGGCGCTGATCACGTTTGTGGCTAAGCAGTTTGTATGGTGAGTCACATGTTCCTGCAGAGCTGTGTTTTCACAGTTTGGCTAAGGAAGAGTTTTTCTTTCCAGCTGCTGACCGCAAGTTTTGTTTGTTGTTTGTTCTTAACCTTTAAGCCTTAAAGACGTTTATCTGGTGTTTCTAGTTTTTAATGTAAGACACAGGATGGGATGTAATGCAAGCAGACTGTTAAGGAACGTTTCCTGACTTTATATGTCAGTTTAACTTTTGTTATATGTATTTTTTATGCATCATGTAAAAAAACAGCATTGATCTCTTTGGTTTGTGCCAGATTAGCTACTAGCTGCTTTCCATCTGCATCTATAAAATACAGTCAGAGTGTATCTTGTTATGTTGAACTATTCGCATATTTTGCACAGCCGGGACTTTTAAAAGATTACAGATGACTAAGGATTCGTTTAAATAAGCGTCTAACACATAAAGCTGAGAAGTAAAGATGTTATTAACTCCTAACCTGCAACTAAACAGTGTAAGGTCACTTAATGCTGCGCTTATATTCAGTTGTGCAAGGTTTATTTTTTTTATTTTTTGTCTTTTGTGGAAAACTGAACATCTTTAACTGTGCTCAACTCGTTTGTATCCGTCACCTTGGGCTTTAGAGAAATTGTGTTAACCTGTGACATTTAATGGACACGAACTAATTGTCTATCTGACTGATTTATAGGGTGGCCCTGAGAGGTCACATTTGCACTGCAACTTTAGAAAACACCAGGAGCTAGAAAACTGCTGCAAAAGTACACAAAGACAAGAGAAATAATATTTTTAAAGTTACTGCAATAAGAGTGCAGTTAAGAGGAGTTTATTGCATTTGAAGCATGTGTAAAGGTAGCCTGTTATATCTCTTGCAGTACTGTCCTAAATCTACATTTAGCTTATTTTACAGTGCACATGTTGCAATCTAAGAGTGGTTATAAAACTGACATTTTCTGAATCTCTAAAGAGTATACTGATTTAACTGTATTTTGTTTTGGACACATTTTCAGTGTTATTTTAGTTCACTACTTCCAGGAGGTTAGAGTTCAGACTTGTGATGTCATCAGTAAGCGCAGAAGGAAAAAAGAAAAACAGTGTGTGAGACGTGAGAGCGTCGGTTGCTGATGATAAGGAGAATGGAGTCATGTCTCTCTGACGGTGCAACACACAGCATGTGTGACTCCAAGTCCAACTGTGCACACAGATGATAGCATGATAGCATAAATATACTTTATTAAAAAATGAAACAGCAAAGTGAGTTGAGCCAAAAGAGCCCTTGTCAGTGGTGGTTGCCTGTCCAGCTCATGTGCTTTGTTAGGGATAATCTGGTGCTTCTTAGATGTTGTAGGGTAGCATGGTTTGGGTGCACCTGCCTACCTGAATGAAGAGGGGGGGGGGAGCACAGGATGGGTTGATGAGTATTACCAAGAAGTACTTCATAAGCTGTGGCCTTTGCAGCTGCCTCACCTCAACCAAACTGGACAGATGTGGGAGATTTTGGACCGACAGTTATGTACAGAGAAATCAACAGAAAACACACGTGCTCGAACTAATTGTTGCTGTTGCGCACTGTAAATGTTTTTTTCAGTGGTTCTGCTTCAATCTGTTGAGTTTCTGTGACATTTTCTCCCTTTTTTGAGTTGATGAAACAGATTCTTCGTTTGTAGTTTCAGTTCTTATTCTTTTCTATTTTGTGTTCGTATTATAACTCGCACTAATCCATTAATACTGCAGTGTCCAGAGTGGAAGTTTGTAAGTTTGCAAGTTATGGACATTAAATATTCTGCCTGCTCGGTCATGCTGAGTTGTTCCATTACGATCACGGTTCAGCAGCTGAGGTTGTCTTTATGTGCCGTCGTGTTAGAATATCAAAGCTGTAGCAGAGTGAGGTGCATAACTGGGATATTGACTGCAGATCTAGTAGCACACAGTGTGCAGAGTGCTACTTTGCTCATTGTAACAAATGAAAAAAACGGGAAGATTTTGGAATTTAACTTCAAGATCTCTTACTGATGCTCAGAAGCGGGTAATCAGTCAACAGAAGTTTTATGTAAGGCAGCACTAATGATTTATGATTGCGTTTAGATATAAGTAATTGCCACATTTAATTTAAGAAGGTATACATTACTCATAGCTGCCTAAAGTAATGGAGCTACAGTGCTTTTACGCAAATAAAATAATTAAAGGAGAAATTGTGAAAACAAAGTCACATTAACTGAAAATATCTGAGTTGACTTAATCAGCCCTTTAATTTAAGGCTTAATTAAATAGTACATATAGCATGCAATCAAAATATTTAAATTTGGAAAGCTTTTGTCTTTTAAGTTAATCAGCTTAAGAAATAAAGCAATCAGTAGCCGTGATTTTAAAAAACTTTATATGGGCGTGCAGCTTATTATGACGAACAAATGTAAAATCTTGCCTTCATAAAATTTACACGACAGCCTGATGTGTCATTAAACAGTCGCTCGGCAGAAAAAGGTCACGGAAAGTTAATCTTACCTTTCCCATCCTATTTAAGTTTTCCATGATAAACCTATGGAAGCTGTGAGTAATTTCATGTGGCCCACTGAGATTTGTCAGGCTTCCCTAATGACGCTCCTCGCCAATGTGTCCCAGCATTCCCTCTGCCCCTGTGTTTTTGAGAAGTCTTTACAACATCTGACATGTGTTTGAATTCAAAAGGTCAAGTGGAGACTCCACTTTTTCCATGCTCATCTTTTCATTTGCTTTCTCTCACCCCTTTTTTTTCTCGCATCTTTTCTGCATTTCGCTCCTGATTAGAGCTGTCGGTGGGCCATCGTCACACGTCCCGCCCCACCCACGCAGGCTGCAGTACAGTAGTCACTCAGCTGATTACATGATTGAGAATTACTCCGGAGTGGACTTTTGGAAGAGCGGCACAGTTTTTTTTTGTTTTTTCTTTAGTTCAGTTAGATGCATGGAAAAACTGAGAAACCTATCAATCAGTGGCCACTCGCAACACCTTCTGAGGAGAAAAAGAAGAAGTGCAAGAAGAGAAGGAACAGAGAGAGAGAGAGGAGAAAGACGTCACCATGCAATCTGCTCCCTCAGCACAGCGTCTCAGATGTGGTCTGGCACCTAGTTCACAAAGCCAACCAGATCCACACATTGCCTTCATATATCTCTGGAAACGGGGTGAGCGGAGGGCGTGTGATGGGGAATGAGAGCAAGAGACAGAAACTGGGAGCGGGTGACAGGGGAGGAGGGGTGGATGGTGGTGCTGGTGGGTGGATGTGTGTGTGAGGGGGGGTGAAGAAGAAAGGGAAGAGCAAGTCTTTTGTGTTTACTCACACCGAGTCGCTGCCAGAAACTTTAGACCACATAAGCGATTCACTTTTGTCATCTTTGCTGACCCAGTCCCATGTAAAAGATTGATGAGCGAGATGATGAACCAAAATAAACCAATCTCACAGTCACTCACACAGACAGACAGCCAGGGAGGCAGGCGAGCAGCCAGGCAGACCCTCTTCAGTGAGCAAAACCAGACCCAGATTCTCTCTGGCCAAATCTCGCTCTCTCCTTTTTCCCTTCTTTTTCCTTTTTTTTTGTTTTTTCCTCAGTGGTCATTCAGCAGCAGCCTGCTGCCCTCTTTTGTCAGTGTCATGGCTGCGCTGGACTGTTGTTTTGATCGGAGCATTCAAAGGCTTGCAGAGAAAAAACTCGGTGGTCAAACTGACGATCCGAGAACAGTTTAAATGTTGGACACATTTTCTTCTTTCAGATCATTTAACCTGTTAAAATCTGCTCCTTCGTTTTCTTAATATATTCCTCTCGCTGGAACGATTACGTAACTAAATAAATGGTATTCTAAGGAACACGATGCGACTGTGCGCTGCTTCCCCTCACCCTGAAATGCTCCTCGGCAGTATGCACAAGCGCAGCTTTTTATGAATCCATAAAATGATGTCTTGTTTTAACGAGAAAAGAAATTCATTGCTACCGTAATTGGTAAGTGCCCAAATCATTAAGCCCTAATGCAGGGCATTTCCTTTGGAGGTAGTTTCCATTTAAGAGACAAGTGTCTAATTGGTGAGTTGCTGAAAAGCAAGCGCTACCTCCCCAGAGATCGTTTCTGAAATCATATAGAGGATAATTCCCTTTCAATTAAAAGCTACAGTATTCCAGGTTTTGATTTAATTGAATGAGGGTTTTTTTTCCTTCAAATCGAGGGGGACTTGGTTGGGGAGGGGTGGCAGCGCCGTGATTCCATTAAGGGTGGTGCAGTGTGAAAATATCACTCCGTCTGAGGAAAATAGAGCAATATCAGAAACAGATTGCTTGAAAAACAGAACACTCCAAAGTAGACGGCGGCTGGTCGGCATGGGTGCAGATTGAATAAACAACGTTGGGCGTGGAAAGTATAATGCTGAATAAAGATGACCCGCTGCTGCCAACACCGCCGCCGCTGCATTTGAATATTATTGGAATTAATTTGTCAGACGATACCGAACATCGACTATTTGTCAGGAGACTGAAGAGATTTCCCGCAGTTTTCAAAGAAATGTGCGCGCGCATGTGTGGACTGTAGCGAGGGGGGATTGTTTCTTGGATAAAACGTTCAAACGTGGGTGCCAACCCCGGCCTCGCAGCTTTTGTTTTTTCGTTTTTCCCAGCTTCGTTCATTACGGTGCAAGAAAGGCTAAAAGAGACTTGATAGTCAAATTACGAGCCTATCCTCTGAAAAGTTATCTTGTTGTCTCTGTTTCTTCTGTCAGCTCTCCTGCTCTCTCTCTCTCTTTCTGCACCCCCCCACCCCCCCTCTTCCTCCCTCTCTCTCCCTGGCAGGTGTCACACCCACACTGTGGCCTCTGGGCTGCAGTAGCAGTGCAGCGCGCAGAGATAAGGGCTGTACGGAGACAAGCGCACATCCTGTATGAGGTTAGGGCCCCACCAGCGCAGCACTCCGCTGCAATGTATATTTGTGTGTGTACAAGTGTGTATGTGTGTGTGTGACCGCAGGCTCCTTCCCGTCTCCACGCCAATGAGGACAGAGCCTGCGGTTGCCAGGCGCAGGTGTGTGTGTGTATGTGCGGCGACAAAGACAGACCTGAGAAACTCCGCCGTGTTCTGATCTCATGGTCGTTTTGATAAGTCTCTAAGCAAACAAGGTCAGGAGGGGTGAGGCGGCCCTACCGTTATGACGGCGGTCTACAGATGTCGTGATCTCACTGTACTCTTTCAACTCCCCTCACTTGAGGCTCGTCTGCGGTTTTGAGATGACACTGTTCAATACAAAGGTTTCTGTCTCTATTTCATTGTCAAATATCGTCACTGATCTTTTTGTGCCACTTGGCACTTTAGGAGGGGGAGGACGCCTGTGAAACTTGTTGGTGGCCCGGGATTGAAATTCAAATCAGAGTCGCAAACCCATTTGTCAAAGGCAACGTGTGCATGAGCTGAACTTTGACAGGCAAAAACCAAGTTTGCTCACAGTTTCTTCACACATCTGGGACTGCAATGCCCTCTCATGGCTGCACGAGCACACACCCAGAGAGCAGTTTAAATGGAGAGGGGGGAAAAAAGTGAAAGCAAGCCTCCCGCAATGTGAGCGAGATATTGTGGACGTGTTCGGGGAGCGGGGGGGTTCACATGTTGTCAGTATGGAAAGGATTTCGAGCCTCCCGCTCTGTACTGTAAATTGCTCTGCTCTTCATCCAAGCCGTGCTGCGAGCAAGGGGCGGCTAATGCGTGCATCATCGCCGCCGTTGACGTTCGCACGTGTGTGTGTGTGTGTGTGTGTGTATTTAAAGGAAACCTGTGTTTACCAGCTTTGTGTGAACTTATGAATTTATGTATGTGCACATGTGATAACAAATTTTCCAATATTCCTAAAAGCTGTGATATTGCTCGAAACTACTGAAGACTCGCGCGGCACGCTCGCACGCACACGTGCGCGGCACGCTCGCGCTCACACCGGATATCATCTGCAGGCCATCTCACAGGCCATCCCATCAAAGGAGCCACTATTTCTCCCGGTCCCTGTCTGGCTTTTTCTCTCTAAATCTGACACTGCTCTCATAATAAGCAGCCTTGCATATCAGCTCCTTGGAAAGAGATGCAACTGCTCAACTGAAGGGAAGAAGGCAGGAGAGGAGGAAAAGAGGGGGTAGGGAAAGGAAGGAGGGAGAGATGGGGAGGGGATAGAAATCGCGAAGACTTCTGTCACTTCATGAAAAATAGCTTCCCCTTTGGACGGAACTTCACAGGCCACAATCAAGCGGTGCCAAGACGCTGCAATCGTGGCAAATCAAGTCAGCATCTATTAATAATATTTCTGGGGCTGCTGCGGTGAGTGCGCGGCGTGTCCTCCCGCTGTCACAGCCCCGTGATGGAGCGCTGCCTTTATCTCAGCCCTGGCACGCTTCTGTCACCGTGATAAACAATTCACACACAAATATGAATAAGGATCCTCCCAGTAGGCCCCATACACACCCTGCCTTTTTCCCCTCATTTTCTAGATGGGGGGAATTGTAATCTTCGGGCTTGGTCTTCCTCTCTTTTTCCTCCCCTTTCACACTCTCTCCATCGCTCTCTCTTCCTCTCCATCTATCTCCCTTCTTCCCACCCTCCCCTTCGCCCCTCTCCTTTCTCTTTCTTTTCAATCTGTCTTTCAAAGATATGTAAATGACCTCGAGATGGGACCCCAGTGCGTAGGTGGTGTAGCGTGAATGTCAAAGCCTGGGCCTGTGAACCCTGCACGCAGACGGGCACGTACACGTGCACACACCTGCACTGTACTCATGCATGTTCATTCACAATCATAAGTTAGAGCTGGCTGTGTGAACAGACACTCACACACACACACTCACACACACATATCTGAAGGAGAGCAGTTTTCTGATTTTGTTATTCACTGTCACATTCCAGTCACAGTCCAGTTGTGTCACAACCATTGTGAAGATACCAATTATATTTTCTTGAAATTAGTGAGTGAAAGAGTGATAATTAATGGATGAGCCTTTGTGTTTCGTTTCACTGCCTCCCAGCTGTGCCGACTGTCATCTCGAGCGCCACCTTTAATGCTTTATTCGTCTGAGATCGTTCCTTCTTTAAAACGTGTTTTTAAAAAACCGATGCACAATATCACGTGTCCAAGGGAGATCAGAGCAATAGAGTGCTTACAAGAGAGTACACTCAAAGAGTACACGTTACAGTAAGTTACCTTTAATTCCCTCTGCTGCCACCGATGCATTCAACACATCACAGTCTCAAAGCAGCAAAGGGAAATCTGGTGGAACAAACAAGCCATGTAAGGTTGGTTAGTGACACTAATGTGATATGTAAAGGTAAGCTGTATTTCACACTTATTTTAATGAAATAAAATTTTAGTGAAATAATGCTTGTAATTGACAAGAAAGTCGAGGTGTTAAAGTAAAATGAGCAGCAGATATCATACCTGACAGAGTAAAAGCGTTTAAGCAGGAATTTTTAAAAAAGGAAAAGAGTAAACAAATGATTTGATTTCATTCTAAAACAAAGAAAACAACTACTGATTTAAAATAGCTGAGAGTTGCCGCAGACCTGTAGTCAGTGCTTATAACGGTTCCACGTGTCCTTTTCCTTTTCTGTAAACTCACCGTGCAAAACAAAACAGGGCTAATTTAAGGATTTGCCAAACCAATACTCTAAAATCTCATTGCTGCTCCATGAATCCATAACTAAGTCTCATTTGTGGTGTAAATCTTACAGAAATGAAAATGGACTCCAGTTTTAGCTGCTTTGCGGTCTAATTCTCAAGTCAACTTAAGCCATTTTTAATGAATAACCTGGTGTAGAATGTAACTAAGTACAATTACTCACTCAGTCCGTTTGCATATCATGTTGAGGTGCTTTGGCTGTATGCTATTTCATGCTTGACAACATATATCAGAGGCAAACAATGGACATTTGTATTATTTCTTTGCAATTTTACACACAAATTAATCATTAACAGCATCATACACTCACCTCATCAACAATTTATTAATCCAAATATCCAATCAGCTGATTATGTGGTAGAAACTCAGTGCGTTTAGGCATGTAGACACGGTCAAGACAAGATGCTGAACTTGTCGAGCAGCAGAATGAGAAGAAAGGTGATTTAAGTGGCTTTGAATGTGCCACAGTAGCTGGAGCCAGACAGGCTGGTCTGAGCATTTCAAAACAGCTGATATGTTAGTTTTTGCAGAGAATATTCAGAAAAAGAGGAGAAAACCCAGTGAAAATGCCTTGTTGGTGCCAGAGGTCAAAGGTGAATGGCCTGACTGCTGCAAGCTGATAGGAAGGCGACAGGAACTCAAAGAACCACTCATTACATACACGGTGTGCAGAAGAGCATCTCTGAATATACAACACAAAGCAGTCCCTGGCTGATCAGTCTCAATTTCTGTGAACGCATGGATCCATCCTAATTTTAATCAGCAGTTCAGGGTGCTGGTAATAGTGTGGGGGTATTTTCTTGGTACAGTTTAGGCTCATTAGTACTAAATGAGCATTATTTAAACTCCACAGCCTACCATGTTCATCCTTTGATGACCCCAGATCATCAGTGTATCAGTCAAATCAGTGATCACAAATCAAATTTTTTTGAGTTCACTGCACTCAAATGGCCTCGATATTTACCAGATTTTAATCCAGTGAAGCACCTTTGGGATGTGATGGAGCTGGAGATGGACCAAAATCTCTGAGGAATGTTTTAAGCACCTTGTTGATTCTAATGCCATGAAGATTTAGGGCAGATCTGAAGGAAAAATGGGGCCAGGTAAAGGTAAATGTAACTAAAAAGGGGGACGGTTTAAATGTTAAACTATCCACAATCTACGGTTCTACAGCTAGATAGAGTTTTTAAATACTGTGCTCTTCTTCATTGGTGTGCAGCGACACAGTTCATACCTGGTCTGTTTGGTGTCTAATTGTCAGTGGCTGCTCCCCGCCAAGCCCGGTCCCTCCATGTCCGTGATGTAATTGCGTATTTCCGCAGTGAAACATCCAAAGAGGCCTAAATGAGATTTCACTCAGCAGGACGGAGCCTGCGGTGGGGTGCTGATGATGAATGTATTGTAAGATTGATTAGCGCCAGTAAGAAGTGTGGCGGATATGGCCACCAGAGGTGTGCGTGCGCGTTTGTGTGTAGTCTGGGTATCACTCATGTTGTGGGGACTCGAATCAGTTTACACAGTCGCATTATGGGAATGTCTCTTTCCAGTGGAGGACAAAAAAAAGAGGTTATGATAAAGGTTAGCGGTAGGTGAGCAGTTACGACTAAGGTTGCAGGAAATTAATGTATATGGGTGAAAGGTCTTTTGAAGTCATGAATATACCGTGACGTGTGTGTGTGTGTTTGTGTGCATGAGGGGAAAAAAAGGTTAGTGTGCAAGTGAATAGGTGTGTGCGACGTGTCGCTGTGCTCATTTGTGCATGTGTGTTTGGAATGGCTGCGGAGAGTATCATTTAGGTGAGAGATGAGAGATGGTGGAATCAAAAAAACTGAGGAAAGGGGAAAAACAGATAAGCTTCATAAACTCATTAGTGGAGGCAATCAAACAGTGAACGCAAAACAATCCAAACAAGTGACTTTATTTAGCATTCATTCTTAAATAAAACATATCTGAGTGGCCCGAGATGCCTTTACAGTTTTCAAGTTTTCAATAATTGGGTATCACCTGTCATGTTCTATATAATGCCTGAGTGATGCGTCTTATTCTGCAGTGTTTCAAAGAAGAGAGCGAACCCCGTGCAGGGAAAACTTGAGAAATTATTACAAGACCGTGTTCGCTTTGTCAGAGCTGATCAGGGTTTTGGCACTAAATATGAGACTAAATGATTTTTATGAGGAAGTGTGTTTTTACAACGTATTCGCCAAACTCGCGCAAACACACAATGCGAGTAGGGCATCTGTTGTACATTGAATAATTAAGTTCAATTTTTCAGCGTCAGAAATCGTTAAAAACAATCTCTTTCCTCTCCTTTGATTGTCATTTTTAAAAGTTGCCCGTGACAGATCAAACTTGGTCTTTGTTTAAAAAGAAAGCCGTTATGCAGCCACAGCGAGATCGCTCCGAGCATGTTTACACCTGTTTTTGTGCAGCCGCACTAATCGCGAGCATGCTTTTTTTTTTAAATTATTTACAAAAAAGCCTTCATATCTCTAAGATTCCATATTCTGGTGCAAATACATGTTTTCCACAATTATTTTTGGCGACTTAAAGGTCAAATGAGATAAAGATGACTTCTCATGTGGTGGATGTGCCGTTTAGCATCGACAGAAAAGGTTGTGGTTTTGTTTCTTTTTCTGTTTTAGCACTTATACAGTCAGTTGGAACAAACCACAATGATGAAATAATGACAAGAACTGAAACGCTAGCAAAATGATCTATTTACCAGAAAAAAAACCTCTTATTTGAAGCGTTACCTCTCGGGTATTTGTAGTAATCAAGAGGTCTGACAGTAGTTAAAGAGTCCCAGCAGTAACAGAGGTTATACTAATGGTGGAGCAACTTATTAACTAAAGTTAATAATGTAGAAGGACAACGTCTCCGATTTGCCAAGAAAAAAATAGAGGAGCCAAACTGGAATCCATGTCAGCTACATGAAATCAAATATGCCAGTAACACATGACGAATATTGAATTTCAGCATCAAAGACTGGCATTTGTAGACAAACCTTTAATAGTCAATTAAAAAAAAGAAGCTTCAAAAGTCTGTCAGATATAACAGAAACATGCACGCTGTACAAACATGTTTACATTTACTTTGATTACATTTGATCGTCATTCTGTTTGGCACTGCCAGTTTAGCGCAGACGGTGAAAAGGCTGTGTGCTGGATTCAGCCCACTGTGGTTTGAAACTGCAGTGCACCTCTTTCCACAGAGCCAAAACACCTGCACCTACACCGGCGCTCGTGATCTCAGCTGCAAGATACATGCAACTAATACTGGTAGACATTTCTTTCATACGCTCGGATGTTGACGTTCTGCCGAAAATCTGTACGTTTTGCAGAGTTTCGGGCCATTGTCGCCTGCACAAACCTGACAAACAAACACGGTTACGTGTTCCCGCAAGCAAGCAAACGAGCCCTCAGATTCCATTTAAGGCTGGCTGTGCCATTGTAGGACACGAGGCCTCTGGGTTTGGCACGGGATCACTGTACCTCCTTCGTAAGAGGGAAATGTCTGTGCAACCCTTTCTGCTGGAACCTAGCCACCGCACAGAGAGCCAAGAACGCTGCACGGACAATTCCCTCCACTCCGTTTTTAATGGTGGTACACAGAGGCAATAATCATAAAAAGCCAGGGTCTCTTTCTGAATGGTTACTGACATTCGTCTCCTACAGTAACCACAGCCCCAACGCTGGGCAATTTCCCCTCAACATGCAAAACTGTGGGGACAAAATGTGGGACCTGCCATTCTCCATGCATATTAAAGACACTTGTCATCAAGACGTCACCCAGGAGCTATGAGAACAAGAGGTACAGTTCCTCCGAGACAGACTCACTCACCATCAAAACCATGAAATTAGACCCGGGAAAATATCCTTGTGATGGGAAAAATGCTACACTTTAGTGCATTTTGCATATAAAAAAAAAAAACTGAAACGGATGCATGTAAATTGCCCGTGCCACAAAGACAAATTGGTAATTCAGGTTTGGAATGAAAATGACACTAAAGTGCAAAAAGGAAATGGTGCAGCGTGAAAGGAATAAGGGTTGTTAAAATGTCACATTTGAGATTCTGTGCCTTTAGGAATCGAGATGTATTGTTAGAGGAAATGTGATAAACACGAGCCAAATGTACGGGTAGCAAATAGAGCTCCGTGTATACCACGTTGTCTTAGTCAACGTGCTCAGAACGACGCCCACAGAACAGAAGCAAACTGATGAATGCACAATTTGTGGTTATATACTTCCTTGCATCTTTCTCTTAGGAACTCATGCATTTTCTCTATAATGACAAAAAAAAAGCAACATGTACGCACATAATGACATTCAGAGCATAAATGAAAGCCCCGTGTTGAGTTGTTCAGAGAGCTGACAAATTAGAGAAATACAACACGTGCTCGTGCACTTCCATCGAGAGCAGCTGCACAGACATGTTAATCTACGGCCCAAATAGATTTATAATTTTTTTACTTGTTCAGTCCATATTCAACACTGCAGGTGATGTTTCAGCTGCTCAACACTCACTTGAAACAGTGTTGCTGGAGATTTTACTTGTGTGTTTGTTGTGTGTATACCGTAAGGACTGCAGATTAGTCCCCCCCACACTCCCTGATATGGGTGCTGGTGACACAATCCCCCCCTCAGTTTGTCCCTGTACTCCTCAGGGCCCAAGACCAGTGCCCTCCAAGATGACAAATGGCCTTAATGAAATTGGACAACTCAGCATACATGCATAAGAGGATGTTAAATATTGATAGTGAAGATCAACGTAGCGGTGCATATTCCACTCTTTAATATTTTAAGTGTCAGACAGACCTATTGTCTATCTATTGGGGAGGGGAGGGTAAATCACTGTCTGCGTCCCCCAGGTCTCTTTGAGAGACACATGGGATGGCCGGGGTAGCATTTACGCGGTTACGGATGAGAGCAGCCAGGTCTGCGTTTTTTTGCATATATGCTCGACAAAAGTGAGTCAAGGCCGAGCATCTCTTTCATAAATTTTCATTCCGATGTAGCAGGTTTATGCGATTGCGCGTGCAAGCAGGCAAATGAAAACCATATATTTATTTAGAGTTTAAACTGCCACACTCAAAGGCGCCGTTCTGATTCTGATTCAATTTAAGCCCGATTGTGATCGGCTGAGGAGATGACTCTTCAGATTACGCATTAATCCGCGCCCCGCAATTTCCCTCGTATCCCCTAACTTGTAACGTATTAATCGTTTTACATTTCTCGAGTTATGAAACAACGTGTAATATCAAACTGTGTGTGCGCATGCCAGCACTTGGGCGTACAGTGCACTTATCACAGTGGCAGCGCTGCACCTTGAGGGCGTGTCGTTGCGTGGCACAGTAGCAAAGGCAAAGATCACATGAATAACCATTATTCAAATCGATTCAAATTAGGGGAGCACTCAAAGTAATCGGCTAATATCCTACCAAAAAAAAAAAAAAATCAATTCCACTCCCATTTGGACACAATTGAATGCGTCTGAAGAGGGCAATTATTAAACACACAGATCAGATCCATAATTGGCGGGGGAGGGGGATATATTGTCATGGGGGCTAATGCACTTCCACTGAGCCAAGAGTCACAGAAGACACTTAGTGCAAGCTAGGCTGGGTGGCAGGGGTAGCTGGAGCTGGCAGCAGATAGGCTGATGAACTGCCAGGAGTTTAGGAGGGGCCGCGAAGGTTGGAGTTGGTGGAGGTGGCGGTGCGGGGGGCACCTGAGGACTATGCCTAGTGAAGCCCATTCCCCTGCAACCTTCCCCTTAGCTCTCCTACCCCGCCCCGACGCCCTCCACCCCCACCCATCTTCTTCTACATCCCCTGGAGGCTTGCTTCAGAACGGGTCCCTGACACACCAGAGGGATGACCCTGGGAATCTCATTATGCATACAACCAAAGTGTGCCCCCCCCTCACCACCAACGACAGAACCACTGCCGCCGCCACCCTCAACCCTACTGCCCGCCACCCCCCACTAATGCATTTGCATACAGAAGACAGACCAAATAAGGTAATAAATCAGCGGCCTATATTCAAATGGTTTGCAGGGGAGATTGAAACCCCTGCATACGCTACCTCGAGTAAATTCACCCACATGCTGTGGAGCTAGATACCCATTCTCATCAGCGGACACAGGCACTGCGTCCACCGGACACGAGATATAAATATATATGCTGCATCGTTGCATTGCCGAGGGACGAACTACCTCAATATATCAATATACATATGCTTATATCTCATATGCCTTAGGCAAACTAACTGCCTCGGTTATAAGGCTGGGCTTTCATGGCACCCGAAGGTCACAGCTCATACTGAGAGAGGGGGTACAATTTAAATATTGCACTTAATGTAGGTCTTTGGACACCACCTCTGCCAATTCACTTTGCCTCATCAATAATGGAATTGCCATGAACATGGAAATCAGAGTAATTTCCTTTTGGGTGGGATTACAGAGGGTTTCAATTTTCTTACACCAGGCCAACGTGTAATCGAGCCCCGCTTTTTGTGCGGGGCAACAAAAGTGATACTTTACTTTAAACGAATGTGAATCGCATGCGACGCGAAGGAAGTGTGTAACCGCGTTGCACATGCTTGATATGGTTGATTATAACAGTCTGAGAATAAATAAATAGGAATGTCGGGCTGTTGTGCATGCTTGAATAGGACACAGTGAGATGGAATAATAAAATCAAATCCTAAACGGAGTAAGAAACATTTTCTGCGTGTGTGTCTGTGTGTGTGCACATGTGCTGACTGGCACAATAAAGCGGACCCACTATGATTGCATTATGATCTGGTGGAAAATGAATTCTGCTTAACAAGGCCCCCCCCACCACCACCACCACCAACACCGCCCTACCCTGCACACTGCCAGCCCCACCTACACGCACTTACTGCCATTCCATTATTTTCAATGAAAATGTGGCGAAAAAAAGATGCATTTTAAGATACATGCAAATAGCTATCCATCAATCAATTTGTTGGTCCCAAAACTACCATCAAAGGGGCAGAGGCTGTGAAGTATGCAATTCCCCATCAACAAATGGAGGATTGAAACTGAATCCTTCAAGCTTAATTAATGGGAAGTCTGCCACTATTACTTGGTTTGTTTAACGCGCCTCACACAGAGGGCAAGTTGTCCTTTTTTTGAATCACTGCACCGAATTCCACTTGTTCAACATCACTGAACTGCTTTTCATGCAAAAAAACAATCCATCTCATTTTTAATCCTTTCCTCTCATGGGTCGACATGTCATTATTTTGATCCCCACATACAATGGATTCACACATTCATATTGCATCACTTGGAGAGTGTGTGGCAGTAATTATCACGAGGCAGAGATTTCTATTTGTAGAATAACTACCTGCAATTAGGCAGAGGCATTGAGGCAGTAATTTCTGTCTCATCCCAAAGTTCAGCCCAACACCAAATACCTCTCTACTCCAGATAGCCAATTACATCTCGGTAAACAGTCACTGGAAATCCTATTTTTACCGAAGCATCATTGCAAATCTATAATAAAAACTAATAAGAAAAAACACAGTTTGTTCAAAAATGTCAAGCTTGAACTTTCTGTAGGGAACTAAAATGGAAATGAGTCAATGTAAATAATGGTTTAATAAAATCCCCTCCAGTGTAAATCCAATGTGAAATTCGCCAAAATATGGGAAACTTTTCGCCCTCTTGAGCTAATAACTGGCGACAGGAAGAGGGCTTAAACAAAAGATCAGTCAAGCGTTCATCTGAATATTCAAATCCTTTTTAATAAAACTCGACTTGATTCATTTCCCATAGATTTGCCAAAAACACTCATTTGGAATTGGAGAGAACATCATTTAAATTTCTTGCAGGGGAAAAAGACAGACAAAGAAGGAGACACTGGTATGCACCTGTTTAAGGTTATTGTACCAAAGTATGAACTTTAGCAGATGTCAAAATCGTAAACGCAACACTCCTGCCTGCACAAAAACAACTCAAAACCGCTTTCACGTGTTCGTGGACATTACACGGCGGAGGTGCATGTGAGGACGCAATTATCCTCGCGGCTGGATCGGACATTAAATGATCTTTAACCCGCCGGCACGCCACGGCACAAAATCTGTGCGCTTTCTGATTGCGCCGTTGTAAGAGTAGCACGGGTAATTTGCAGCGAGTGATTGGCTGTCATGTGTCCTGCATGCTCAACGCAGGTGGATTATTTCCAGGCGTTACCACGCAGCCGACGCCAGCTATCTCCCATTAACTGTGGCGTGTGAGAGAGAGAGCAACTGCTCTGTGCCAGCAAATGTCGCGACCCGATCCCACCGCGGTTTTCCGGACTTCACAGATTAAGTGTGCAGAAGAGTTTCTCGAACCATTGTTTGCCGATAGACTTGTTGTCATCGATCCACTTTGTAGTTTGATATGGATTAGGGGTAGGAAAAGAACCTCTCCCATAACGCAACACGATATTGTTATTTTAAAAGACTCCCTCCATGTTTTTTTCTGGTTCCTTCAGAACCAGAGAGAAGCTGGCAAGTAAAAGCACATGTGCTTGTATTTCCTGAAAGAAGGCTACTACTACTTGGACTACCTTGCTAGATGGCTAATTTGCTAGCATGTACTACTTGTTTACTATTATCGGCTGCACGCTATTATGCTAATGCTGCTCGTGATGGGAAAACTCGGGTCTCTCATTCAGTCATCAGCGAGAGGTTTCTCTGAATTTCTTGAACACCCACTCTCTTGTCATATAGCCCACTCCTTTAGCTCCTTAAACTATCGTTAAAACCTTTCCGTAGGTGTACAATTTCTGTTTCGGTTAGTTTCCAGTCATTTGGCATTCAGCGCCCCTTTCAATACCTTACTGGCTCTGACTGGCCACGGCTGACGACAGTGGCAGGTTTCAAGTTGCATGTCTGACAATCGGATGAAAGAAAGGTATGAACCAGCGCGGGGAGAAAAGTGGTTCCTGTAAACAGGAATTTGCGAATGTCACACCTCTAAATGTTATCCTACAGATGACACAGGCGCGACGCCCAGCTGGCAAAGACACTAAAACTAGCTCGCTAACACCTTCAGCTATCCTCATCTCTCACATTATTCTTGCCTGGCATGTCATAGCAGCCGCTTAAGAACCTCCCAACATGCAGGTTTTGCACACAAACTTCCTGGTTCAACCCGAACCTACTGTACTCGACGTAAGTTGTGCACACAAACACACACACTCTTCCTGAGAGACATCTCGGGTTTGCTCACATTCGCTTGGTGGTTCAGACTTCTGATAGCTCGTGTCATGCCCGCCCCCCCACCTTGCAGGATCATTGCAGCGCTCCCTGGTACAATGTTATCAAAAGAGATAGAAACAATGACATGAGTGGTGTTACACCACAATTATAGTTTCATGTCTACGGTTCAAAATCAAATGGTGCACTTCCGCAGCACTGCGGCTAAACTGCACACCGGGAATTTCTCCTCCTCTTTGGTGTGAACAGGCCTCCCTTTTTGACTCCCCTGTTCTCAGGGCCTCAGCACTCATAAACAAAGTGATTTATTCAAACTTTCCATATCAGAATTCTGCTATCTAATTACTTCAGGGGGGGGGCAGCATATTCCACTTGCCTATGAGTTATGGAGAACCTTCTTTATGAGTGAAGTTGATGGAGGATCAGGCGAAGAGCTCATCATAAATCCTCAATAATGCAAACGTTTGAGGAATATCTCAAAATAAAAATGCAAATGTGATTAAGAATGGGTTAGCCTGTGCTGATATGGCAGCTTGTATCATCTAAAGAGATGCAGAGCACCTACGGGGGGGAAGAAAAGTGCCACATACTAAGGAGGCACTCAAATAAATAAATAACATTGACTAGCATAGATGCTGTATGGTAATATCAGCTTTACAGCATGCGAAAATGCACACGTGCCCTAGACATGTAGACGCACACATACAAATGCAACACACTTGCGCGCAGTCAGTACGCTTACGAAAATGAAAGTGTGCCCAACATTTTAATCTCACACCTACGTGGCCCTAACGAGGAGGCATAAACTTTTAGGAGGCAGGATGAAGTGGAGGCTTGCAGATGCAAATGGAGCACGTGGAAAATGGCGGAGGTACAATGCAGAAGCTTGTTAGTGACTGAGAGGCGAACAGTGAGGACGATCGCGACAACTCGTCACTCGCCTTTTATCTCTCGTCACCGGCAGATGAAAAATCACTGTGAATCCGCCACATCCGTCTGCATTAACATAACAAAGCCTCCGAGGGTGGGGTGTGGGGGGCGAGAGAGAGAGGTAGAAAGAGAAAGACAGAAAGAGAAAGGCCACAGTAACTGTCCTTCTTAAATCAACCCAAAGTCCAACCCCCGATGTGCAGAATTGACAAATTCACCAGGCTTTTTTTTTTTTTTAGCTATTATTATTTATTCTCTTTTTCCTTTTAGCTTCTTTCTTTCTTTCTCTGTGCTACTCTTTCACACACATACATTCACACAGGATACAGACAGTGAGAACAGATGTCGAGCAGCCACCTAAAGAAGATCCTCCCCAATCTTAGCATCATCTCACCACTCAGCCCCGTCTTGTCAGCACAATAGACAGGACAGAATTACAGATGGATCTCTCTCTTTCTTTCTTTAAAAAAAAAAAGGCACAATAAAGAGGGACTCATCACCTTTCTCTTTTTTCTGTCTTGCCTTTTCTCTCCATTGCCACCTCTCTCCCCATCCCTCCATACAAAGCTCACCGGATGGAAAAAAGAGAGGGAGGGAGAGAGAAAGAGGAATGGGAAGGGGGGCTGAAAGACATTATGCATATGAAAATGTCCTGAAAGAGGTGTGATTTATGTATGCATTAGATGCAGATTCCATTACGGGCCAGTGGCTCAAGTGAGATCTTTCCAGGAACACAGAGGCGACCTGATCAGACTCAGTCTCATTACTGGCCATATGGGCAACAGGGAAACTACTGACGGAGGAGAGAAAAAAAAGAGAGAGGAGGCATATTTACAACCTGAACACACACACCTCACCCACAGGGAGAGAGTAAATTGCAATCTGCCCTCCAAGACCGCGGCGGATCACAGACAGGCGTTCGCCTGAAAGACGAGTGGGAGAGAAAGAGAGGAGCAGGGAGAAAAAGATGGCAAGAAAAGTGTGAATATGTGTCCGTGGATAACTGTGGTCAACTGTGCACATTGTTGGGCTGTGTTTGGATCCCGGTTTACCACGCAGATGCATCATTTTCAGCCAAAAAGGGCCTCACAGCACTAAAGTACGTGTTGCAATCCATATGCATTCTTAAAAAAAGTTTAAAAAAAAAAAAAAAATATATATATATATATATATATGCATATATATATTTATATTTATATATATGCAAGTGCACGCCTGTAGGAAGCCGACTGGTGGAGAAGGAGGAGGCTTGTTTGGCTTGATAATCACGTGCCTGCTCGAGATAAGGAAAAAGTGTTTTGTGAAAAGAAAACATGGGTGGCAGTCCTCCATCCCGGCTGACCCCGGCGCTGTAGCCCTTGTGATTGGGGTCAGCCTGGAGATTCCTCTCTGGCCAGCTAATGTGATTGCATCGGAGCAATCCCCTTAAACGCCATCAGCTCTGATCTGCATAGTAATTGGCTCGACTCTCCTTGGACGTGACCTTGGGGAGGGGCGCTGTCACTCCTGCCGCTCTCTCCTGTACTGGCAATCATACACACATATACAAACTCGCACACGCACAGGCAACATGGCCACGCATGCATGCACAGACAAGGTGAGGAGCGCAGGTTTGGAAACCGACTGCAAACTGACGGAGAAATTCAGGTGACAGGTGTTAATAAACTACGAGGAAATGGGCGATATCAACACGTATTATAAGATAATGACAAACTAAGTGTCGCGCATTGACACAGGTGTCTGTCACTGTGTCGGTGGAGCATCCTAAGTGAGTTAGCAGGGGTTGCAGACCAAAGTCATCCGCTCTGGAAACCCACGACAGAGTGTGGCAAATGGCGCCGAAAGTGCCCCTCAAAGCTTCTTTAAGTATAAATGAGCCTGTTGCTGTGATTAGCAGTAATTCATAAAGGAACAGGCGGGGGTTAAGTCATCCTGCTGCAATTCTATTTTTCAAACACCCCGTAACCTTCTCTCTTTTTGTCCTTCTTGCATCAGCACTATTTGTTGAAGATCTTAACGAAAGACAAAGAAGCAAATGTATATTTTATGAATGTATGCCTCTGGTTTATCTTCCTTTGTGGGGCTTGTGTATACAACCGAAACCAGCTCTCGCAGAGAAAAGCGCCTTTTCTTCTCCTGTCCCCCGATGTCAACGACAAGGTAAGTTGTGGCTTTGGCTGGCTTTTTGATATGCATTTCAAACAGGGGAAAAAACTTCACAACCATAGAGGCTAATTTGCAATGGAGATTTTTTTTTCTTTTTTTTTATTATTATTATTGTTCTCTCTGCTTCGGAAAGCAAAACAGTCAAGGGTGTCAAGCGAGTGACAAGTTTGTTTTCCTGTAATGATTTCCGCAAACTTGAGGTCTGTTCTGTTTTGTTCCTTAGACAGTTTGACCTAGTTGGAGTGCAGGCACGTCCCCTCTCTCTTTCCCTCACTCATGCATTGTTAAAGCCGTGGGCCCATATTAGGTACTCCCAAGTCATCACATGTCAGAAGGAGCTAATATAAACTGTGTATGTGTCTGTGTGCAACTGGAAATGCGAGGTTTTATTTGCATTACGAAGGAGAAAAAAAAGCACCTTCTTTTTTTTTTAACTAAGTTTGAGCCAAAGAAAAAACTCATCAAGGATCAAGACAATTTTATGAAATGACTTTAAAGCGGCTGAAGCAGGCTGTCACCGCTGTGCAGCACAACACGAGTAGAGTGACAATCCCTCAGCTGCAAGTTTGACATTAAACCGGCATCTATCCTTACTCCCCAAGTAACCCCTCTGCATGGCCGCAGCAGCATTGCAATATTCATTTGAAACATCAGCACTGAAACAGGCCCGATATCTGCGAGAAAAACTTTCTGAGGCATCCTCAAATGGCTGAGGGGGAAGACTGGGGGCCCAGAGGATTCGACTGGAGCACACCCAGTAATACTCAAGGAAAAAAAAAAGGAAAAAAAGAAGTGCTTTGTTAGAAGAACGAGAGGCATCCCTTGGGCTGTCTCTTTGAATAAGCCGGGAGTAAAGCATCCACCAGCACCACCAAGCCCGCACACCCTCCACTTCTCCTCTCACTCACTCACTCTTGCTCTGTACCCACCATCTCCTTTCTCCCCCCTGCTACCCCCGTTCCCCACCACGCTTCCCCCGCCCCCCCTCCCCTTCTGTCTTCAGAGCGACAGAGGTATAATTGTGCCACAGGGTTTTAGGTGGTGTGACATATCTGTCACCTGGAGACGTGCCGTATCGTGCTCTCCGGAGAAGCCTCACCTTCCTGTTGGGTGTCGTGGGGGTAGACGGAGAGAGAGCGGAGCGAGGGAGAGAGATGCTGGCTGGCTGGGGTTGTTTGTTGACTTTTGTCACTGTATTGATGCTTCGTAAACTTTCCGCCACCCCAAAGTTTTGTTGCCATGCTCCGGTACACGAGGCGGACACATGTGTGCGCAATGGCTCGGGCTCTTCTGTGAGTGTCATTAAATCTAATATAAAGCCTCTGAGAGCAAACAATGTCAGCGTGCTTTCATAAAAAAATCAGAGGAGCACCAGGTATCCTTGCAAAGGCACGTCACGCTTCTCGGCACATGCTTGACAATAAGGTTCTTGTTGTTGTCCCTCCTAAGAGGACAGCCTGACTCTAAATGAAAAGCCCCCGTTTTTTACATAAATTATGAAATGTATGCGGTCCTGAGCTGTCTCTCTCAAATAGGCCTCCATTTCCTTTCTTTCGCCCTCTCACTTCACAGCCAAATCAAGAATTCTGTTGGCAGTGAAATATATTGAATTTGACAACTCCAAGAAAGACTTTCTGGAGGATAGCGTTTTATTTTGGGTGACCTAATTGCACGCTCCCCATGGCTGCTCCTTGTGCGGTATCTCACTCACTCCTGAAACAGCTTCATTTCTACATTCAAATTATTCATCATCGCCTGGATTTATTTCCTCCTTTCTTCACTTTTCATACCTTTGGTGTTCTCTGCGGGGATTTGAGATGAGGAGGGAGAAAAAAAAAGTGCTTCTTTGTTTTTTTTGTTTTTTTTCCTTTGCCTGTTTTTTTTTTCTTCATGAGCTATTGTTGAAACACCTTAAGTCTCTTGTGTACGGCGGAAAACTGAAGTGATAGACAGGGCTGCCCTATTTACAGCCAGATTAAAAAGAATCACACAGGAAGACAGTGTTAAATGATGATTGTCTATGACATTTAACAATTGATTAAAGAAAGATAAGTTTTAATAGGTGGTGGTGGTGATGCGGGTGTAGAGGGAAGGAGGGAGGGATTCTTCTCAGCAACAATGTTTCCTGTGCACACCGCACTCTCCTGCTGGTAACAATGAAATGATAAATTTAACATAAAAGATCTAAAGTGTATCAAAAACATAAAAAGTATTGAAGCAAATGAGGTGTTTTAAAAACTTTTTTTTTTGCATATAGTAATCACCCTTTTTTTGACGACTTACTTTTTGGTACATGACACATTTTTGACTTTAAAAAGTTGAACATGTTACATTTGCTGTCACTGAAATGCAACAAGATAAAAAAAGAAAGGAATGACTCAGCAAAGCGTTAAATAAAGCTGTTCTGTTTTTAACACTGACGTCTCCATCTATTATTCTTTTATTAGCTTGTTTTTACCTCTCCATTGTTCTGCCCATTTATTTCCCCAAATTTTCATTTTTGAATTTCTAGGCATTTCCGCTTCATTATGCAAATGAGGGAGGCTGTCATTCAAAGCACCTCGAGGGACCTATTGGTTGATCGACGTCAGGCTCGCAGCAGAAAAGGCTTAGGAAATAAAAATAAATAAAATGCAAAATTAAACATCAAAGAGGAAATACTGGGTATGATATTCATTAAAAAAACAGAAATATTTTAAGCCAATTTTGCAAGTCTGCATTTTTTGGTATATTTTTGTGTATTTGTTGACATTTTTAATTTTCTTTAACACATTTATTTATTTATTTGTGATTTTGGCATTTTAGGTCCTCCATAAACATAAAAACAAAAAAACACCCACCTCTACAATGACTTCTCTAACTGATGCAGACTTTAATTTGACTGGTGTTTTATAAAATATGCATTAAGAAAAATAAAATACAATGCATTTATGAGAGCACAATGACCAGACAATGAAACATTTTGGAAGCACTGTGGAAAAGTTGTGTATCTTTCTTATTGTTTTATTTTGCATGAATATTGCCGTCTTCAGCTTGAGAAGTTTGATGTTTATAAAAAAAAAAAAATCTTGTTTCCAACATGCCGAGACTAGCATCACCTCTGTTTGGCTGGACTATTTTTAAACTTCTTTATGCTTCATCTACACCGAACCTTTCCACGAATCATAATCTAGTTGAGTGTGTGCATTAGTAATGTCTGTCAGCGTTGTCAAGTTTCGCGTTGGTCTGTCTCGCAGCATGTTAATTACGTGTACAAAAGAGAGCATTAGAACAAGGACACCTGACACAACCGTAGATAGAAACACTCTGAGAGAAACAGGCAAGCAGGAGAAGCACGCTGACAAGGATGCAGACAGACGGAAAGACAGGGGAGACACATAGGCAGAAAGTCATTGGTGGAGAAGTTACTCAGCTAAGTGAAACTCTACTGTTTTCACAACTGAAAGGACAAAAGTGACAGATAGCGTGGGATCGTCGTGTTTTCAGAAATAGAATGACAAAGAGGCCGTCAGAGGAGGGCTGCCGGCAAATGTCTAGGTCAGTTATTATCAAAGTCTGACTCAGAACTCAAGGTAGAAATTTGAAAGAAAGATATGGGTAATATTTTTAGAAAGTTTTTCCAAGGTACAAGTATGACAAACTCCAAATTCAAAAGAAAAAAGGTCTGCGTGGTATACTGAATAATATACTCCTCACCAGTGTGCAGTGCTCTGACATGAAAAATGTTTGATATATGATGCCCACACAGACGCATGTATAATTTCAGGAGGAAGGAAATATCTTAGAATTGGGTGCGAGAAGGTTTTGGGAGCAAAATAAAAGCCAATATTTTCAGTTCGTAACTACAGAGTCATATAGGAGGAAATACCGATTTAAATTAGATTTAAATTACGCTTGTAATGACGTGCCAGCTAAGTGCCTTCCACCCCAAACTAAAAAACAAAGCAGTGGATGTCGAATTTTTATCGAAACAAATGAAGTTTCCTGCTAAGAGTCAACACTGACTAATGCAACTTCATCTGAGAGTTTAATGAGTTGAATTGTATTGTGCTGTAAATAGTCTCTCTCCGTAGGGCACTGCGTTGGCCTGCGGACGGTTCCTGGCATGTCTGTGAAGTGTGGCGGTGCCCTGTGGGGACGGGAACGCGCACACACACACACACACACACACACACACACACACACACACACACACACACACACACACACACCAGCCCCACCAGCATCCCCCCTCGCAACAGCTGCCGTGCTGCAGGAGGCAGCCGTACCCCTCGCTGATCAAATCTTGTCCGTCACATTTCCCCTAATTAACGGGCATCTGCTTCCCCCATTTTCCCTACATGGCTACACCCTTTCCCTCTGTAGTTCCAATCATCTGATCGTTATGACCTTTAACCCCGCCGAGCTCGTCTGCCTCGGAGTGTGCCTGCGTCGTTCGCTCGCCTGGCTGCTGGCACAGGCAGCCCTCCTTCCTGCTTACCTGCCTGCCACACACACCAGCTGGGGAGACGCAAGGGCACGCAAACAAACACAACAATGAGACAGTGTTCATCTGGAAGACAGACATCCCACTTCTGTGTTTTACAGCAGTTGTTGTCCCTGCCAAACATCTGATAGAATTTACTCATTTTCTCAAACAATAACATACAAAACAAAAATGACTGAGACTTACAGAACCAGGACTCCCCTTTATGCTTAGCTTGGGTAGGTTTTTATCTCAGAGAGCTGCGACTCTATCGGCACAGTCAGAACACATACCGAGCGGAAAAAAAGAGAAGAGGGGGAGCAGACAGAAACCGACCCAAAACTTAGCTCATCTTAAAATCCTATTTTCCATTTCTCTCCTTGCTGCTCTCAGAAAAAGCCGCAGCCCTTCCATTTAGTTAAGGAAACTTGTCTATCGCTGCTGTAATGATTTTTATTTCACTAAGAGGAATGAAATAATTAAAAGTGCAGCAAAAAGCCTGGATTAAGAAAAGTCATTCAAACAGCAAGCACTGGGAGGAAATCTCTTTTTCTTGGGAGGGTTTACGGTGGGGGGCCAAAGGACGATGATGGTGATGATGAGGATGTGTGTGTGTGTGTGTGTGTGTGTGTGTGTGTGTGTGTGTGTGTGTGTGTGTGTGTGTGTGTGCGCGCGCATTCCGTCATTCACAACACACAGAAGCACCTGAGCAAGCACCAGCTGGCAATGTGAGAGGTGCGCTCTAATTTAAAATGCATCTCATTAGAAGCAACCCATAGCCTGTCACTGTACTCTCTCTATATATAAAGACACAGTGCGAAATTATTAATTTCCTCAAAAAAAAGAAACCGCAAGAAACGACTGTGGAGATGCTCCTCTCAATAAATGTGTTACACGGGGAGGGAACTGCAGTCAGTGAGCAATTTTTTCGCTTTAACCAGTAGGAATTTGCGTCGATCTTTCCCCGTTGAAGTTTGACCTTGAATTATGTTGCATTTCTATTGAGCAGAGATTGTAGGCTTTTGTTTGTTTGTTGCTATTGTTTAAAACCCATTTCCCATTTGCAGGGAGAAATATACTTAAGAGAAGTGTTTATTCATTTGTAGAGATGGCTCCACTGCCAAGGAGAAGAGACTTGATGGAAGCTCAGATTCATTAAAACTTAATTAATATGCATCATTATGTAAATGAGGGTGCAGTTAATGAGTTTTTAAAAGAAGCATTCCTTAATTAGTTCACTTTTAATGGCATCATCATTTATCTTTTTCTTCTTTGAAGCAGAATGATGCACTAGATGCAGGCAGTTCTAAAATGCTAATCTACGTTTTATCATCTTATTTTTCTGATTTCCATGTGATAGCGATGACATCTCGAATCTTGTCACTAATGAGGGACGTTTACGCGTTTTAATGTCAGATATTTCAATTCAAGCCACTGTAAAGAAAAAAAAATTATTAAAAAAAAAAGCGAGGGGCGATGGGGGGAGGGGCTCCAAACAAACACAGAATGCTTATCGCATATTCAGAGAAAAAAAAAGATAATTAAAAATGTATCGACCAGGAGAAGTTAAATCCAGACCCTTAGGGTACTCACGGATGCAGTGATTATTTTTTTTTCCATCCCGGTTTTTTTTGGGGGTGGGGGGGAAGAAAAAAACCCTCAACAGTTCCATTTCCCAGAGAACAACACTGGCAGGGTGTCAGAAGACTTGACAAAACCCGGAGACTTCTGACAGCGTCACACTTCTGGATAATTGGTCTCCGGCACTTCCTGTAAAAGCAGGCAAACTTCCTCTTTTTACAAAGGTCCCGATAAAACTTTCTTCGCAGCGTTGCACCTTAGCCAACACCACATTTTCTGACTCATTGTTATGCATGCCACATCGTAGTTTAAGCCGTAATGTAAACTGAACAGGAAGTGTTTTTCTTTTGTTTTGATGACAGATTTCAGTCAATCAGTTTCTGAGAAAGTGTGAGTACAGACGTGTCAGGTGACGGCTTGTAATCTGAAACTTATCTTTCATTTGTTTTTCTGTGTGTGTAAATGAATCCAACACTGTTCCACTTTTTTATTTTAAAGAATAAATAAATAAATAAAATAAGCAGTTACTTCAGGTCTAAGGGTTTTCATGAGGTGTTTTACACTCCCCCCAAAAAAACTGTAGAGTGTATGGGTTCATCCAGCCGGCACATCCCCACCCTTTCCCATCTTCTACTCTGATGAACATTTTGATTGTTCCGCCTGAGAAGGAGAATCAGTTGCATCATTTCTCCTAGGGCTCCGGCACTGGGCGGTACAAGCCTTTTGCATTAACAATAAATTTATCATGCATGAGTGTGGTCCTCTCCTGCGAATTCATAAGTGGATGTGAATAGGATAATGCGGCGCTGGCTTGAAAAGTGGAGGAGGGATGAAGTGACACAAGTGAGCCGCAAAGTCCAAAGTGGACACTAACGTCATAACGAATCTCATGAGGGATGTTTGACAATCTTCAGTTTTATACCCAGCTGCACGAGTTTAACGATAATACAGCGTCCTCATTAGAGGATGTTTGCTGAACTTGTTTAGTTTCCGGTAACAGCGGATTAAATCCCCGTACTTAACTCCTATTGTTATTATTACTATTATTATTAGCATTATTATTATTATTATCCCTGCTTGTGCTGCTGTTGTTGTTGAATTGCCTTTGTTTTGCTATTATTATCTCTCTGCTTCTTCTAATAGATGAAATGCAGCAGTTTCTCTCATTATTTAGATGTGCATTCCTGTGGAATCAATTCTCATAGACACATATAAATTATTGTTTAACGAGAAGCTGTATCCTATAAATTATTCAAAGCACCTGGGATTACAATACGAGATCAAATGATAGGAAAGAAAGAGCACTCTGCTGGAGGCAGCCCGCACACGAGCCATCACATCCCCAGTTTGATGTTCCACACAATCTGCTTATGCAGGAATAATTGGGGAGTAACAGACACCATGTGTACAGATACACCGGCCCCGCTTTTGTACGCCGTATTTGGAGAGAGGTAATTGGGCCGCTGGACATGGTCAGCAATGTCACCCAGACTCGTGTACGCGTTTGTCCTCTGCGCTTGGCAAAGTTAGCGAGTAAGCCCCAGGATAACAAGAAAAAAAATAATAATCAGCTTGTTTATTCGCTCCGGCGGGAAGCCTTACAAAACTTGCAAAGAAAAGAATGAAAGTTGAGGAGGAGCTACTTGTTTACAGCTATGTCAGTGACATACAGAGGAGCAAACTGTAATATTTTTTCATAGCCACTACACCCCCCACCCGCTCCCCCTTCCAAGATGAGTTTAAACCGCAGGTTTCAGTAGGTAACAATACAGAAACAGTAGAATTTATTGGTGTGTTATGGTGCCCTGATGTGCTGTAAAAAGGACACTCCAGTAGATAAGGAGAAAGCAATTGTGTGGCATGTGACTGATGGAGAAAGGGGGATTTAAATTGAGTTCTCAGTCATAAAATAAATAATGTGCGTGTCACCAAAGTGGGGAGCGGATGGAAGAGATAGAAGAGAAAGATGGCAGCGATGCGCTCTCACAGGAACACGGGGCGTTGTAGGCCGGTAGACGGAGGGCATTGTGGGACTGTTAGAAACATGAGGGATGCAGGTGCACTGAGGGATGAATGTGGTTTTGCTGAGTGTGTGTGGCTTCACTGGGATGAGAGGGGGGCACATAATTGCCCCCACACAGATGGGTGAAGTGTAAAGAGGCAAGAGGCGGGTGTGTGGAAGAAGCGGGGAGCAAGTGTGTGTGCAAGTGTGTGTGCCATGGGTGCACCAACTACCGTATGTGCATGGTTTTTTTGGGCTTTTGCAGTAAACCTCAAGCAAATGACTTAAGAGCGCATCTCATGTGGAATGGAAAAAGAAAATGTCAGCGTGAAATATTAAAACTTCAGCGAGCAGAGGAAGAAGAATTGGATAAAGAGTTTTGTGCATGTGTCCAAAACAAGCACAAGGTATAAAAGATGTGAATTACTCTTTCTACAAAGAGCAGCGAGTTTAACAGGTGCTGTTAAACTCGCTGGGGCTACTTTTTCCTCTCCTTATGACTGTGAAACTGAACTTTCAAAAAAAACACAGAACAAAAAAACCCCCAAAAAACAGAAAGTTGAAAACTCAAGGAGGAAGAGGGATTAAGATGAAGGAGGACGGGCCGTGGGGAAGGAGAGAGTAAGAGAAACAAAGATACAAGGAAGGATAGAGGGAGAGAGAAGTGTGGGAGGGAAACAGGAAGAGGGAGATCACAGCGAGGGAAAAGAAGAAGACCCAAAGATCATAAGAGATGGATATGCATTTGCACACGAGAGAGGGAGAGAGAAAGAGGGGGAGAGGGGAGCAGGAGACCGTAGGGGACTGTCCCCAATTCCTGCACCCCACGCTGAGAGCCTCCTCTCCTCGACCGTGCCACTTCCGATCAGCCACAGTGACGAGCCTCAGCCCCCACGACAGAGCTGCCGAGACTGACGGTGCCGGCTGAAAAGCTGGATCCCCACTGAATACGCTGACGAGAGAGCAAGAAGTTTGGGCTCTCTGTAGACGTGTTCCTCCCTCTCTGATTCATTTCAATTACAAGGGGCTTGTATTCCTGCAGGGCAAGGCCGTGTCGTGTGATCCACTGTAACGCAGCGAGGGCGACACGGAGAAGACACGCTGATGCACCATTATCTGCATATTATATGGAGCCGGGTACATTAGCGGGCTAGAGCATGTGGGGGAAACAGGCAGGAAGTCTTAGCTGAAAGGTGAAAGAAGCTTAAGTGATGATGTAAACATGTAAACAGCAGATATAAAAAAAAACCCACACACACACACACAAGACAAATTGGTTTAACGCATCTAGAGCACTACTATAGAAATGCTTCATTTATGGCGGGACTGCAATTGATGCACCTTGTTCTGGACTCAAGTAGTACCCAGCAGCAGCACTTGAAATATATGAAGCCGAATTTAAATATATTTGAGATCCCAAAATGCTTTGATTTATGGACGCAAACACTTGAGGTGTGAATGCTTTGCAAAATGTGCCTCTCATATGAATTGTGCGCTGCTGGTGGAAAACGCACACACACAGCGGGCACGCGTAAAAACTCGCACACACTCACGCACTGCAATCCGAGCAAAGCATTGTTTCGCTTCTTTTGTTCGAGTGCAAAATTTTTTTTAAGAAAATAGATTGAGATTTTAGGTCTTCGTGGATCACACATTGTATCGATTAATCTCCAACTCAGACATCCTTTCCAAAGGAGGAAAAAGATATTTAGAGGTTCTTCTACCTGAAGTCATTTACTTCCTATAATCTTTGGCTCAATTTCAGAGAAATGTGGCTGTTTTGTAGTGCGACTTCCTTTTCAGCAAGGCTTCTCTTTGTGCACGCGGCGAATGTGTTTTATTTGTATTTATGCATATGAATAGCATACGCTGAATGCCAATGATTAGATGGCTTAAGTTCCCCTTCAGAGTTCATATCCTCCATAAAACTGTCCAATTATCTGTTCATGAGCCGAGGGCAGGATATGTATGCACGCGTCTGAAAGCATGCCCAACAGTGCCACCTAGCCCTTGAGAGCAGAGGGGGAGCGGTTTTTAATATCTTCCTCTTGTTTCTGCATTTCATTTTTATGATCCATGAGGAAATCGCTGAAGTCACTATTATTGGTGTGTGTGTGTGTTTTCAGACAAATTTTTGTGCCAAATTTTCATCTCTTACACCTGGCAGTTGTTTTGGAAAGTACGCTGCATGCAATTCAAAGTCGATACATTTAAATGTTTCTTTTTTTTTAATCATCAGGGGTGATACTAATCATTTTCTTTTCCTTCAAAACAGGAACCAACCCCACTCTATTGTGAAAATTCTAGTGAAATTCCTACACAGTATATAATATTCATACCGTGTCAGTGGTGAAATATAATACCTCACAGTGAGCGAGTGAGTAATTTTTCGCTGTGTGACTCTGAGTCTGAGCAGGGGAGTTATTCTCTGCCTGATAACTGCCAAAATAACAGCAGATAATTAGGCCCTTTAGAGCGCTGGGTGTCTCTTAACAAAGGCACCTGCGTTTCCTGTGGTGTTTGCCGTGCACCCCGAGTGATTGTCATTTTTAATCTAGCACTCCCGCTGAGACTTCTTCGGGAGCAGTCTAGTCTGTAGGGTGCCAAAGGTACCTGCATGGGAAGCACGTGGGTGTGGGTGTGCGTGCGCACGTGCACGCGAAAGCCAACACACGTAGAAAGAAAAAGGAAAAAAAATAATAATCATGGATGCCTTTTTAACTCGTGCGCCTGCGTGTTTACGCGCAGTCGGTTCGACCCTATCGGGTGTTTAAAATCTGGAATTTGTTTCATAACTACGCCAGTAATTGCCTCAAGTTAAAACGGTTGACATTAAAATTGACATCACACTCCGGAGGTTAATGTTATCAGCCAGCCTCCACAAAGCAAATGACTTCCCCGACGTTCAGGTTTGTGTGTTCATAAATGCAGTTTATGCTCGGGACTGGCAACTCCGACAGCAAATGTTTGCAAATGTGAAAGAATGATTTTTTAGTTCATCTGAATGAAATAATTTGTTCTGAACATCCTCCCTCATCTAACTGCTCTGACAAGAAACAGACACCCTCCTCCTCCTCCCGCCTCGTTCTTTTTACTCTCTCCCTCTCTCTCGCTCTCTTCTCCCAATAAAGAAACAAACAGAGAGCCAAATAAACCCGTTGCAGTTCCTCTCCTGTGCAGCCATCCACATCCTGGACTGTGCCAGGTTGGGGAAATCATTGGAATTGTTTACCCCCACCCGCTACTCACCCACCCTCTCACACACACACACACACACACACACGCCTCCCATCTTCATCTCCCTCTCCTCCTTCTTCCTCCCCCCCCCCCTTCCTCCCCCCCCCCACCCCCACGCAACCCCTCCTTCTTCTTCTTCTCCTCTACAAAATGAGATGCCCGTGTCTGATCGCCTGAGCCAATTTGCAGACCCATGTGGCACCCTTCCCTTCAGACCTGGGCATTGTGCCTCTCGCTCCCTGGCAAAGAGGCGAGGAATTATTTTTATCCCCCAAACACGTGGATATGCACCGATGATTTCAAATGCCTGCCTCGCACATTGTCAGGGATGATTTTGGCCAGGTGCCAAACCTATTATATTGATCTCTCTTTCTCTGTATTTCAATAGCCGCAGACAATGCAGATTTACTGCAGAACATATTAGGGAAATAAAAATCAGCTACTAAACTCGGTGATACTGACGGCATGCAAGTGAGGGTCGGTGTGTCTATCCGCTTTTCCCTGAATGTTGTTAAACATCCTAATATCCTCAGGTTTAGGTGAACCGTCACGGCAGCCTAGCATCCGGTGATTTCATCAGTTTACCAACCGAATGTCTAATTACATTCTGACATATTCGCGTCTTGTAATTGAGTATCATAACATTTGAGCCATTATTTCTTTCTACCTCATCTTATTGCTTTGGCATCTAGATCTTTTTCCTTGGAGTGCATTGCTGGCAAGTCGGCTCTGGCTTTGGTTGGAAACGATGAGACCTCCGATGTTTGCTGAGGTCCACACGGGAATATTCAAATGTTGAAACTGGCAGAGAACGGGCTGTCAGCTAATGAGCGTGTCTACGAGAAAATGATTTGGTTGTTTCCTGAGAGGGAAATCACAGAGAATGGCTAAATGGGAGCTCTCCGAAGAGACTCCGCAAAGGCACGGTGTATATGGCGACGAGACCGTGTTGGGAGGCCAGCGGATAGGATGAACGCTGTCTCTGTGCGTCTGTGCCAATGTCATTAGTGCTGAGGACTGAGAAAGGCCGCCACGTCCCTTTTGATCGCCATTAGAGCCTGGAGCAAGACAAAGAAGCAAACAAAAGGCCCTGAATAGATTTGGAGTGGAGGTCATGCCAGCCACACAGACACATCAATAGCGGCGCTTCTGGTGTCCCTTAGACCAGCGATTTTCAGCCTGTTGGCACACTGGAAAACAACAACAAAACAAAACATACTGTATCAATCATGCACAGTAAATTGATTAATCATACACAGTTGACCGTTTTATGTAAAACCCTTCTAGCTAATCCCAGAAAATGTGCATACTGAAAACAAACAGCTATCAAACAAAGGTGTTTTATGTGGCTAAACAACGAAGGTCTATGAATTCATTTGATTGCTGTGGAGAAAAAAAATATCATTCGATACTGTTTTTTTCTGTGATCTTAATTTGAGTTAAGGTGCACTGCAGAGGTTTGGCTGGTAGGGGATTTGAGATCAACACCTCTGTGTTAGGGGGTCATCTACTAATCAGAAGGTCAGTGGTTTGATCCCCCAGTTTACATGTCAGAGCATCCTTGGACAAGATGCTGAACCTCGAGTTGCCCTCGATGCATTGTGCGAGCGTGTGCATGTACATGAATGATGGGATAAATAAGGCATTTAGACACAGATTTTGTATGAATGCGACTGGGTGAATGGGGCTTGTCGAGCTTCAAGTGCTCAATTAGAGCAGGAAAGTGCTCTATAAGTACTAGGCCATAATAAACTGTATATAAAAGAGGCATGTAGTCACTGTGACATCACCTACTGCTTTCAGAAATCCTATCTTGAAGCCTTGATGAGCAATTTGGAACATTTTAATGTTCTGACCCTGGGCTGGACGAGTCTAATTGGGAAACTAAGAGAACACTGCGTCTTTATCATCCTTTGCGACTCTAACTGGGACCATTGTTTACAAAATGAACATGGAGTTGTATTCAACAAACTGATGTTATAGGCTTTCCCATAGTGTTCTATACAATCAGACTTGTCTCTGAAACCAGAGCAGTCGCCCTCTGCTGGCCTTTAGCGAGAATGGCGTTTTAAGACTCTTCTGCATTTCTAAATAGCGTATGGTAGCGATTAGAAAAATTCCCTTTGTCACAGGGGCCTCAATCATTAGCAGTGGTTATAAAAAGGCAATGAAAGGCAGGAAATAAATTAAAATGCACAAATGCATTTGCGTGTACGTGTGTACTTTTGAGAAGCTTTCAAAAATCAAAGCAGCAACGGGGTCTTACATGACCACATTGTTATACAGTTTAAACAGCGTTGTCATTTTTGTCTCCAGTCCAAAGATATCGGTTTCACGCACCAATCACACTTTACCGTCATTTTCATCAACATTTTGCCCGGAGATGCAGGGTTGTTTATTTATGCACTCATGCTGCCCCCCACTCTCAATCAAACATGATTAAACAAATACACACAGCCCTGATGTAACAGATTATTCAACTTTGCGGCATTTTTATTTACGTTTTCAAATTCGACTGCATTTTCTTTCCTTCAGTTGTGCATATTCAGTGTCTGAGAGAAGCTTTTCAGTGGGCTAGAAAATACAAGATTCACAGAGCCATTAGCATGTCTTTAAGCCTCCCCCTGACCAGACACGCTAACCACGCATGGTCAGCCATGACGTTACACAAATGTCTGCATTATTATTGTTGGTTTCACTTCATTTGCTGTGTAAATTTACTGCTGCTATGGAATCAATTGCAAAAACTCACTTTGGACCGCATTAGGGTGCTGCAGTTCTAACTGTACAGTTTACTGCAAAGACAGAATCGGGTGGTCTTGCACTTGTTACATGCAAGAATACTTCAGTTATATTTTAAATAATTTAGTAAAATCTCTGTAGTCTTGCTTTCTAGACTCTATGATTGCATCCTTGCCTCCTCAACATCTGAACTTTGGACAGTCCAATAAAATCTGCATTTATGATGCCTATAACCTTCAGCTTTTGTTCGTGATGTCCCAGAGGTGTTAATTATATAATTAAAGCTCCAAGGTTAGTTATGCAGGCTGCTGGACTGAAATAAATGCAAACTTTTTTTTTGGCTCAAACAAACACAGCTCGCTTCTTTTCTTCCCGGTGAGGGTGATTTATTGTGTGTCGTCTCTTTATGATATAACATTTCACTGCATACGCGACCCCAGCTACAATTAGGTTGGACGGGTCACCTTCATTTCTTTGCACCAGTGTTTTAAATGTAAAACATTCACAGCCCAGAATAAAGAAACTGTTAATGAGAGTTTGCACCGACTCCTGAGCATCTCTGACAAGAAGACCACCTCATTGTTTGGCCTTGAGTTCTCACTCGCTTGTTTAGACAGACGTCCTCTGGTAATTGGGGTCAGAATGTCTTCGCCACGGTAGACGTTGCACTATGTGGTGATTTTTGCGCTGATATTTCTTTCATCCCTTAAGTGATGACCAGGTGCAATAGCCTTTTTAGAGCGTGAACGTAATTTGCAAGAGGTTGTTTTTCTGCTTGTGCCTGGTCATTCCCATTGTGACTGTATCCTATTCATTACAAAGTATACAGAACAGCTGCTATAGATTGAGAACAGACACATCTAACCAGAGTTGAATGTGTCTGTTCTCAAACAGCCCAATGACAAGAAAGAAAGATTTGTGGTGCTTACTACTGAGCTATAGGATGAAATGTTTTGTATAATATTTGTGCTTTTCTATGATTTTTTGCATATGTTCTTTGCAGGATCTCCTTGCAGATCCCGTAGGACTCCTTTGGCTGTCGTCCCATCAGAACTCCTCTCTTCAAGGAGAGACGGCTCGATGGTGCTCAGATGGAGAGAGCGCTGTCAGAGGAGTGGCATGTGACTAATCAGGTCTGGGCTCGGCTCCCTGCTTCCCAAACCCTATTCTGCTGATTCAAAAGGCCACTGAGACTCCGTGGTAATGGGAAAGCATGATGGGAATCAGAGAAAGTCGAGAAGTATCGCAGCTGATGTAGCTTTCCTTGGCGTCTGACATAATATGGGGTAATATATCAGGAGAGCTGTTGATAGTCATTATGGGATTCATTATATGATGTGCATAAACAACTGATTCATTCGCCCTGGTGTGAAAATTCAGCAAGAAACCAAGTTACAGATCAAATACAGGTTATTCGCTTCTACCCAGCAGCCCGTGTTGCTGCTGTTGTTGCCGTCTGCCATATGCTACCCATCTCCCTGCATCTATCTTTTTCTCACTCCCTTTATTTTATCTCTTCCTTTCCTCTCCCTCCCTCTCTCCGGTCATTCTCTGCTGTGCTCCGTGCCTCCACACACATAAAATGGAGGGCAGCGGTGAGGTTCCAATTCAGAACTCATTTGTGGTGCTGCCGGCCCCCTACCCGCTCAGCAGTTGCCGAGGGGACCCAGGGGAGCCCTATCACAGCTCTATATGCAAATGTCCTTGCACCTGGGCAACAGCGTGGGCATGCTGGGACTAGGAGCTTATTTATGCAAATCTCAGGGAGACAGTCACAGCACAACACAGAGCCGGCCACAGACACCGGTGGCCATATCTCGCCACCAGCACACAAAAAAAAGAAATAGTGCAGAAAACATGAAAGATGTGGACTGAGTGGCAAGAGGAGGATTGGAGTGACAAAGTCAAGGAGATTAAGAAATATATGGAGCTTATGGTAAATAAAATGCATGAGTGATACAGATAGGTGTGCGGCGTTTAGGGATTTGGCGTGCTGTTTTCTCTGCATTTCAAAGATGCGCGAGGCGCCTTGATTAAATGGTGTGTGCAAAGTAACAATTAATGAGTGAGAGAAGCAATGACAAAAAGCTAGGGGGTTTTTGTGCATTCGTTTTTTGGGGGGGATTTTGGCACAACGCAGAGAGTCTCGTGGAAGAGAACACACACACACACCTGCATACACACGCCCCGCAAAGGTGTTTGTTTACCATCACAACACCACTGACAAGAGGCAATAACGCTGAATGTGCTAAAGTGCTCCACAGCGAAAGGAGAACAAAACCAATCTTTGTGTCTCAGCTGGCCCTGCCTCCCGACTGGGCCGCACCACTGTGGGAGACATCACACAGGAAAACGCAGCCCTCTCCACATACAACAGGCCACATTAATGTGCAAATGTATGCAAGAAATTTTCAGAAAAGCCAAAATTACTGAGCCAAATGAGGTAGCTGCACTCAAATTGTTGGGATTATGAATAATTACTGCACGTTTTCTGGAACTTTCCTCATTTTTTTTCCCTTTTTGACAGAAACAATGACTTCAGTGGTTTAATTGAGGAAAATCCAAACGCGGTGTGAAGTTGCTGTGTTTTCGTGGCTCGGTGTAGGAGCTACCAACAAGCAGTTTTATATGCTGAATCAGTGGGCAAGAAGGAGTAAGTAGTAACAGCCATGCTCAATTATTCCCTATATTTAATGCGTATTCTGTTATCTTTCTTCTCTCACTTCTTTTCACACTGTACGTGTTTATACACCACTCTTAGTTATTATTAATCTCTGGCTCTCTTCAGCAGTGAGTCTTTTGTCCTGTCTCCCTCCCCTTACCCATAACTTGTTGTGGCAGATGACTGCCCTTTCCCTGAGCCTGGTTCTTCCTGCTAAAAGGGAGTTTTTCCCTCCCACTGTCACCAGCGCTCGCTCAACGGAGGTTCAATTGATTTGTTGTGGTTTTCTCTGTATTATTGTAGAGACTTTACCTTACAATATAAGGTAAAGTTTCATTTGATTTGGTGCTATATAAATAAAATCAAATTGAACTAATCCCTCCCATCTTTTCGGAAAAACCTTGATATCTTAAATCTCGTTTAGCTAAAGTAACAATACAATTTACTTATAATGTTTTACAAAACTGCAAAGTCACACAGCTGCAAAACGGCTAAAAAAATTAGATTACCTTTTTTTTTTTTTTACTGACAAGTAACCAAATAGATAAATCCCAAGTAACGCTTCCTTGTAAGGAATACTCATTACCTGGGGATTCAATTCGATTTATTTATACAGCGCCAAATCACAACAGCAGTCGCCTCAAGGCGCTTTATATTGTAAGGTAGATCCTACAATAATACACAGAGAAAAACCCAACTCCCACTTTGGCGACAGTGGGAAGGAAAAACTCCCTTTTAACAGGAAGAAACCTCCGGCAGAACCAGGCTCAGGGAGGGGCGGGGCCATCTGCTGTGATTGGTTGGGGTGAGAGAAGGAAGACAGGATAAAGACATGCTGTGGAAGAGAGACAGAGATTAATAACAGATATGATTCAATGCAGAGAGGTCTGTTAACACATAGTGAGTGAAGAAGAAACACCCAGTGCATCATGGGAACCCCCCAGAAGCCTAAACCTACTGCAGCGTAACTAAGGGGGGATTCAGGGTCACCTGGTCCAGCCCTAACTATATGCTTTAGCAAAAAGGAAAGTTTGAAGCCTAATCTTGAAAGTAGCGATAGTGTCTGTCTCCTGAATCCAAACTGGAAGCTGGTTCCACAGAAGAGGGGCCTGAAAACTGAAGGCTCTGCCTCCCATTCTACTTTTAAATACTCTAGGAACAACAAGTAGGCCTACAGGGCAAGAGCGAAGTGGGATGATCATTGTGGTTTGGTGGAAAGACTGGTGTGGTGGATTAGCTGGGTAGTAGGGGACTTGAACCAAGCGCCAGCCTCTGGGGCTGACAAAAAGGAAGTGAGAAAGGTGCACTTCCTGGAATGACCACTTGACCACAGGCTAGTCCCTAAAGAGAGCAAATCCCCGTAGACTTCCATATCAAAATGCCAGCTAAACACCATTAAAAAGCTTTTTTACATCCTGGTATAAAAACGGTTTTGGTCTGTTGTGGAAATGGAGACAACTTGGCCGAAAGGTCATTTATGTTTTAAGTCTTTGTAGTTGTATTGTAGATGCAATCAATTCTGCGCGGTCACAGAGAACAGGCAGCCCTCCTGACGTCCGCTCCACAGTTATGTTCGTTTATTTCAGTTTGGTTTCAGTTAGTTATCAGAGTCAGCTTGCTCATTTCAATTTTGTTTTTAGTGTTTGAACTTTTTTATCTTTAGTTTAGTTTTTATTAGTTTCAATGTCAGTCAAGTCTTGTTTAGTATTACCAGCAAACATTTTGCTTTATCAATGGGTCAAAAGCCATTTACTGATAAATGTACCAGAATTTCTTAGATGTTGCACTCTGAACAAAATAAATATGTAAAATGAAGAATATATCAAAATAATATTAATTATTATTATGTAATTATTATTATAATTTCAATAGAATCATCAGATAAATAATATAGTATGCTTAAAAATATCTTATTGCATTTGACCTGCGTAGTTTGTGGATGCAGCTTGCTAACCAAGCTTGCTACCGTTAGTTATCGTAACACTCGACCTTGAACCTACCAACACAAACGCCAAACCCATTATTCTTAGCGAGCTTTCTTATGTTAACAACTAACAGGCTGACATTCAGGAATAATCTGGTTTTATTTGACCTGCTTTGTTGGTGTTTTAAAGGCACCTTTGACCGCGCTGAGCTAAGAAGCACAATAAGTACAAGTTATTTGTGCAACTAGGGAATTATTAAAATTCTGTAATTACCTTTAATAATGATATATCTCACGTAACTTACCAAACACTGATAATCCAAACTAAAATCTTGCTAATGTCTCTATTCCACCGTAATCCACTGAAATTCCCGTTTCAAGGAAAGTCCTGCCAAAACTTAACCGACGCTGCTTTAATCTGAGTGTTTGAAACGCAGGACCAGGTGAGAGCGGGGCGTCTTCATAGTAATTAGGCTGCCGATTGACGTGCTGTGCCTGTAACAGCAGTGGCCGTGGACAAAAGGGCTCTCGTAGTGCTGTAATTCACCTCGAGAATGATGCGCCAGCCTTGGGGCTGACTGGCAGCTTTGATGCTCTGATCACCAGTACGCTACCTCTCTCACCTTACAGTTCGAAACCTGGGGAGGGGGAAAAAAAGAAGACAAGAAACGAGCTGGTTAAGAGTGATGGCTTCCGACTCTTTGTGGTTTGATTGAGAGAAGCAACAAACTCGGATATGACGTAAAAGCGCTTTAAAAAAATGTAAATGAGTCCATCATGAAAAGCAGATGAAAGGAGTCTTTGGTGATGTGGACCAAGAAAGAAAAATGTCAGAGAAGAAAATGACTTAAAGAAGGAAGTAGAAAATGGAGGGGATGAAGGTGGGCTAGGACGGTTGTTGTTATTGTGTTTGATGTAGTGCTTGACAAGATAGAGTTTAGAAATTCTTGTGTAGTACGAGGCAGAGGAAGAGAGGGTTCATTTAAATGCATGCTCACTCAGGGCCCATACGGAGTGGGTGTCTGCTGAGAATTCATCATGGCCTCACTGATAAAGCCTCAGCCTCTTAGTGAGAGGAGAGGAGAGACAGATCACTCTCTCGAGGTGAGATTGCCTCGTGGATGGACACTTGTTATGTAGAAATACACAACACTGACGGATATTGCCATGGCACTTTCGGACTGGTTAGTCATCCCTCCATCCTCCATCCATAGCTGCATCCATCTATTCTGACATTACCCGCGGTCGAATGCAAAGTATTCTCAGGGGACTGTACGCTGCAGACGGCTTCAGAGATTAAAGCGTCACAATTAGGAGAGAAGTTTTGAGGGAAGAGTATCCATCTTTGCAAAAACACCCAAGTTTACAATTACAAAAACCCATTTTGAATATGATTGGATATTCAGAGCGCAGTCACATGAAGCCCTTGCAATTGGGATAGATAAGGCCTGCTGCTCCCTTTAATGCTACATTAGCATGTTAACTTCCAACATATAAAAGACGGACCTATCCATCATTATGTGGTAGGGTAGGTGAAGTCCTGCTGAAAAGCCTTAATTTTGCCATCGGCGTCCTCGTGTTTTGAACATGCCAAACAAAGCGTGGATCTGACTGTGAAACCGAGGACACTGCATTGGTTCACTAACAACTCTAGAAAATTGCCTTTGTGATTTTAATGACCGTAATTTAAAAAATGAAGACTTTGTGAGTATAAACTTAAACTAGCAGAAATCCAGAAAGTTTTCAGGAAAGCGCTGACTAAGATCACAGAATGAGGTTAATGCCCCTCACTTCACTTTGTATACCCAAAAGCTGTGAGTCTAAAAAGACCAAAAACAATTAAATGATAAGTTCAGTACTGGTACGTTCATGAGATCATGAAATGAATTTAACCTGTGTTTTTTCACGACTCTGTTTGGTTCCACTGATAAGACTGAAAAATCACAGAGCGTGACTCCAGATCTGGAAAACAGACAGCCTTATCAGCCTTAAGACTGGTGTTTTACAATGTGTGCTTTTGTCAGAAAACTGCTTGATTACATACACTAGGCTGCTTTACGGGACGAAACAGATGTTTTGAAGCTCAGCTGGGGCCATGCATAGACGGCTTACGGCAATATCAGATGCAAATGGCAGGCAAATGAAAGATCACAGAACAAAACAATTGTCTTAACAGCAACAGTTACTGTGAACAGCTCAAGTGTTACGGTTGACAGGAATCATACGACGGTACTACATATATTTTGGCACTTACAGATATTCAAATTAATGTGGTTAAAGGCAAATTTAGAGATTTGTACATTGCAAATAAGCTTTCTGTTACACTGTACTACGTATTTTAGTGACATCATTTAGGGAACGAGGAGCTATTAGCACACACCTGCAAAAATGGACCAAAGGACAATAGCTATAGGTGGCAAGTTCTGATTATGTGTGTTTGTTTGCTTTGTGTTAATTTTTCATTTGCGGGCTTTAAAAGTACCACATGTATGTTTGACTTAAATCTTCTTTATGATCATGAGATATAATATATCCACTATCAAAGGGATTCATTTTAAATCTTAGCTAACATTATCAAAGACGCTCCGCTTGATTTATTTACCTAAATTACATTAGTGTTGGTTGTAAGGATACATTCATCGTCATTGCTTTGGATTTTCTGATGTATTTATTCAGAGTGAATATAATTCTTTGTGCAGTTGTCCCTGGTAATTGCAGTTTGTAAGTAAAACTCGTTGCCTGACTGGACTAAAGTATGCCTGTGACACAGTTGTTATATAATGCAGGTACAGCTGAGGTCGTCTTTAAGCTGAGTCAGCAACCTGTGCTTTTTCTTGTTTGCTTGCTCTGGCAATTAGCTTCTGAACCGCCATCGTGTCCTTGGACAGAACCGTCCTATCTACGTGCATCTGTGTCTCCGGAGAACACTACAAATGCTTATCGCAGTGAAATTTCACAAGCAAAAAACCTCTAACTAGGTTTTGCTCTACTTAATCACATATGTACAAAAATAAGTCAAAACTAATTCAAAGGCCGTATTCCATCTGCTTCCACTTCAATGTCCTGAAAAAGTTACAGATTTTTACGTTTTTTCCTTTTTTTTCCCCTCATTACTAATGTGATAGACGGGCAAACTTTTTTGAGTGCAAGGGGTTTGGGGGGCTGGCATGGCTGCGGTGGTGGCGGCAGTGGTGAAGTAGGCAGCAATTAGCGTTGCGCTAATGAACTCCCTCTCATTATCAGTGAATCAACAGGCCTGTGCTAATTACGGTTAGCAGGACAGACTCCTCTCTCCCACTGCGACGGGCTTCAAGGTCCCTCCGGAGCTGCAACACACCGAATGGTCTGCCAGCAGCCACAGGTGCAAAGCACTCACTGCCAATGTTAAAAACAGAACATTACACATGCACACACACACACACAAACACAGGGACATACACATGTAGACACCAATATCAACTCTATCATGTAGCGGTCATCTCATGCAGATGGCCACACCACTGTCTTTTTTCTGTTTGCTTGTGGGTTTGTTTTTTTTGTTTTTTTTTACATATTTGTGTGAATTAAGCACTTCATAACTCAGGAGAGAGGTATTCCTACTGAGAGGAGTCACCTATTACTTACACACTTAAACAAAGCAAAAAAAAGCTTCAGAGCCACAGTGTCTCTGCTGCAGAAATAGGTACAAGTAGAAATGGAGACTAGCCTGATTATTCACTACAGCCAAGCTCTGGCAGCTGGGCTGGGGTCAGCATACACTCAGCTTTAACATCACTCTGCATTCTTTGTTAGCGTCATGCTACATTCATTGCTAGCTTAGCATGCTCTCTGTGCAGACACTTACAAAGAGATGCTGTCGTGTTAGCAAAACCATGCAGCTGTTTCTGCCCTTAATGCATTTTGCGCCCTTGTCCTTTAGTGCAGTAAGAATAACAGTAATGTCCATGTCTCCTCTCCTCGAAAGTTGTAGACCGCTCCATCCATTGTCCGCCTACCCACAGAAGAATCAGCTGATTTGTCTTTCTTCTTTCATCCATCGGGCATGCAGAAAAGAATAAAAACTTTTGCAACACATGTAACAACCTAATCTTGACTGTAATGAGATTGCTGAATTTAGTGCAGTAACTCATTAGATTACAGCGTTACTGAAAAATGTAACGTAATTACAGTCACGTGTTACTTTGGAACATCTTGTGCCCAGAGTCAGTTTTGGAAACATTCCAATAATATTTTCTCCATTTTCTAACAATTCAGTCATCCACCCATGAACACAAACATTTACTATATTAAGCTGAGTGAGGTTGTATTTTGTCAATAGTTAGCAAGCTAGCTAGTTTGAGGAAATAGGTATTCTATAAAAAGCAAAATCAGACTTCACGTGTGTTGAAAGTGGACTGCATTCACTTTCAACACAAATAACGGTAAAATAAAATAAAAATAAAAAACTACCAGGTAGCTTTTGGAGGCTTACTCTAGTTAGGCTAACTGTTTGTAGTTTGCCACCTTGGTTGCTAACACTGCTTTGATTTTGTAAGTGTGTTTTTCTGGTCAGTTTCTTTCAAGTTATTAAAAATATCTGCATGACGTGTCGTAGGTATAAATGAGTGTGTTTGCTAACTGAGATGTAGAGGTGCCTGACCAGGCTATTTGTGTCCCTAGTGGGGCATTTCGTGGCTTTCAGATGATTGGCTCCAGGCTGAGGAAAACAGTCTACACCAGGGGTGTCAAACTCAAATACACAGTGGGCCAAAATTCAAAACTAGAACAAGGTCGCGGGCTAACATTAATATTTATTGAAAAATATCTTCCTCCAGATTTAAGAATGAATCTCTTCTTATGGACTCAAACAAGTTTTGCTGAAAAACTGAATGTGGAACAAGCAAAGCTTAATACTAAACAATATATATTAGCTGTATAATACCAGTAGGCCAGCTCTAATAGTAATTTGGTATGGCTTCGCGGGCCAAATGTAATTAGGCTGCGGGCCAAATTTGGCCCGCGGGCCAGAGTTTGACACCTATGGTCTACACTAAGAGCCAAGACAACAATAGCTCCAGATTCTGTATGAAGTAAGGTCAACATACCCAGGATATATTTCCGTTATCTGCATTCACTTACCCTAACACTGGCAATCAGGCTAAAGTGACACAAAGGTAGATATCGCCTCAATACATTAATCCAGAGCTTCACCGTCTAGCTAAAATCACGCTCACATGAAAAGGATAGTGTCAGCAGCAAGTGGCCAATCACGAACAAGGAGTTTACTGCCAACGCAGTAACTGGTTTAAAAGGGAAGATAAAAGTATAGTTTTACTAAAATGCGACCAATTAAGCACATATTAAAGGATAAAAATAACCAAACAAATCTGCAGTGTGAGAGTTTGTTTTAGGAAATGTACAGTAGCATAGAATTAGAACGGGTATGCACACTGGACAAGAGCTTGTATATTAATAAAGTTTAGCCTATTTGAAGTCAGGAAGCAAAGCCAACAAAAATGCTGACTGTGTGAGTTTACATACATACAGAATATTGCAGCTCTGTTGTAACAGGGAAACAAGAGAATCTGATGTGTTACGTCATTCCATTAAATTAATCTTTAGATGTGCACTGGACAGTTTTAGCTTTCACTCTTTCAGCTGCAGCCCTGGTGGTGTTTAAAGATCTGAGAGAAAAATATAAACGGTTTAGGATAATGTACACAATAATAAAACTGTAAAGGCTTCAAGGAATAATCAAAGAATAAACTTGCATCAAAAATTCTATAATTACCACAGATTATCATAATGAAAAGGCAAACAATTTAAAGACTCTCACTCTCTCCCCTTTTACTATCTTACCATCCCCTTTAGAGGTCCCAGGAATCTTTCAGGAATGTAGATGCAATTTTCCAAAGAACCGACTGGTCAGTAGGAAGTGATTTCATATCTGCCGATCTCTAATCGCTAACATAACCTGCTCCAGAGCAGCTTAGATCTGCATAAGCACAAGTTAACATGGCAAAGTATGCCAGTAAGACTTCTCAAAGCCCAATTCATAGTAAAGGACTCAAGTCAACCTGCCATGCATCTTTCTACCTGTTGTTGTTATTTTAATCTGAAGCAGTCTGAAGCAGTTTTCAGTGGTGAGCTGCCATTTATTTTGTTGAACTGGGTTTCTCCTGTAAGGTGTTTTCCTGTATTATGACGAATGGGAACTTCTTGTAAAGGTTAACTAATTTCAACACTTGCTTTTTGGAAACACAGCATATATCAATTTTAAAACAACCAAGTTGTGCCTTTGGGAAAGAGGAAGATGGATTTTTAGTTGCATTTCAGCACTAGGTATAGATGTACTGTTAGGCTCGTAAACGCAGCTGAGTAAGGGTTAACGTCTTCTTGAATTAATGTACATGCTGAGGGTCACTCAGTGAGTGCACAATCAGCAGAAACAAATGTCACTGCAAAGCAGGAAGAATACACCAAAAATGAACAATGCTGTGTTAGTAATGAATATGTTACTGTGTGGTTGGAATTATTAGGCACCAAAAACCCCAGGTTGAGTCTGATTTTCATCACACAAGCCAGGATATTACACATTACTGATTATTTTTTTTTAAGTAATGAATTACTCAACTTAATAATTAGTTTTTAACGCTACACGTTACGTTTTTGGATCCAAGCAGTTTTTTCTGACCTGGATACAGTTTCCAATTTACCACTGTGCTGTTGAAACCAGTTATATCCATATCACCACTCTTCCTAAGTAGTACACTGCGGCACCATTGTCCTCTTCCCTGCACACAAGTAGGATAAGTGGCCAGGAATGTTTTTATATATAGATTAGATTAGATTAGATAGAACTTTATTAATCCCTCGGGTGGGTTCCTCTGGGAAATTCGATTTCCAAAAAAGCACAGCACATATATACATACATTAGGGGTGCAACGATACACAAAATTCACGGTTCGGTTCGATACTTTGGTGTCACGGTTCGATATTTTTTCGATACAAAAAAAATGTTCACGCCTTTTTAATTTGTCATTTATTAAAATTATAAATATATATTTTAACTCAAAAGTACAGTTTTTAAATTTAATGTTGCTGAAACAACAAAATAATAAAAAAATTAATCTATCCGATCGAGAAATCACTCATCTTTGGAAAAGAGAGTTTATTACAGAGAAATGGCTCTTTCCAAAATAAAAGCTATACTATACGCTTCTTCTGGGCTATATTCTCAGCAGCATATTAAACATATCAGGTCCCCATAAGGAGAATCCTGTGCTGACGGCTGTCTAAATGACTTGGCTAAAGTTTGTAGCATGCATGCTTGTTGTTTTTGTCTGCTTCCACTTGTCTTTGCACCAGGATGATGTCGTTGTAAATGTGCAGTCATATTCGTTGTGTTCCCACTAGTGCTGTCAGCGTTAATCTGAAATGACGTTAACGCCACAACACGGCAAATCTCCGTTAACGAGCTACCGCGGATCGCCCCGTGCGTGGGGCTGGACGGCCAACACGTTAACGAGCTAACTGCGCTAACGCACTAGTTCCCACCATGTAATTGAGCATTGCGTGGCACATCCAACATACTGTTTTACTTTAGTCCATGACGCGCTTACCTTCAGGGTCATACGTCACATGAAAACCAAAATAGTTCCAAACGCCAGATCTGAATGAGGGTGGGGGAGGTTCAGTTTGCCATGTTGCAAGGAGAGCTTAGCTTCTGTCTCACTAGCTTGCCCTGCGCTCAGTGAATCTGCGTTCGACTACTCCGCCTAGGCTGCACTGTCGAGCGCAGATCCACTGAGCGCTCAACACAGACAGCATCGTCAGAAGGAAAGTTGATCAAATAAATTTAAAATTTTGTATTGTTCATACATATGCGTACCGAACCGAAAGCACTGTATCGAACGGTTCAATATCGATATGAGTATTGTTGCACCCCTAATAAATATATATATACAGTATATGAGTTCAGGTACCCTGCTGGGGTAATAGGCTGGCCAAAAGAGGAGATAGAAGCCACTGACATCAAGACAAGAAAGCTCCTTACGATGCATGGAGGGTTTCACCCCAAGTCCAGCACCCTGAGGCTGTACGCTAAGCGGAAGGAAGGGGACCGGGGACTGGTGAGTGTCAGCACCACAGTCCAGGATGAGACAACGAACATCCACGAATACATCACAAAGATGGCCCCAACTGACCGAGTGCTCAGTGAATACCTCAGGCAGCAGAAACCCAAGAAAGAGGAGGGAGACGAGGAACCATCATGGAAGGACAGGCCCCTGCACGGTATGTACCACCGGCAGATAGAGGAGGTGGCTGATATCCAGAAATCCTACCAGTGGCTGGACAAAGCTGGACTGAAAGACAGCACAGAGGCACTAATCATGGCAGCACAAGCTCTGAGTACAAGATCCATAGAGGCTGGGGTCTATCACACTAGGCAAGACCCCAGGTGCAGGCTGTGTAAAGATGCCCCAGAGACAATCCAGCACATAACAGCAGGGTGCAAGATGCTAGGAGGCAAGGCATACATGGAACGCCATAACCAAGTGGCCGGCATAGTGTACAGGAACATCTGTGCCGAGTATAACCTGGAAGTCCCGAGGTCAAAATGGGAGACGCCCCCAAGGGTGGTGGAGAATGACCGAGCTAAGATCCTGTGGGACTTCCAGATACAGACGGACAAAATGGTGGTGGCTAACCAACTGGACATAGTGGTGGTAGACAAACAGAAGAAGACGGCCGTAGTGATCGATGTAGCGGTTCCGAATGACAGCAACATCAGGAAGAAGGAACACGAGAAGCTTGAGAAATGTTGGGTGGGTGTTTTATATATACATATATATAATATATATAACATATATATATGTTATATATATATATATGTTAAATCTTTTTATTTCCCTTTTTATCAGCCTGCCATTCAGATAATTGGAGGACATCCGTATCACACCTTAACTACATCACATTGTAATTGTAACATTGTAACAATTTTTTATCACATCAATGTGTTACAAATTGTTATTTAATGCATTAACATCATTTAACAAAAGGACAGCTGTATAATCTTCAGGACTTGTGTCTATTAAAAAAGACAACAACAAAAATGAGGAACACAGCACCGGTGCACAAAACAAGAGCTGTGACTGGCACATTAGAGGCAAATTACAAACAGTATTACTGTAACAAACAGATACAAGGACACAGAAAAATGCAGAGGTTTTAAAGCAGCGTTAACATTTTCACATTATCAGTGGATTACATGAGTATGCGCTTTGTGAAAATGCTGTACACTTTGTGGAGCCTCGCCATCATTCTTTTTAAAATTGCCCTGATGGTTTGAACTATAAAGTAAATACAAGGACTTTTTTAAAAACAGATAAAGAAACTGAATGCTACCGGCTCAGCACCAGACAGCAGCAATGTTAGCACTTAAATGGTGAGCATAGTAATGATAATCATGTCCTCTATCTTACAACAACCTCCCAACATTCCCCTGCTCGGCAAACAAGTGTTTTACAATAGGCACAGCGAGATCCATTAATCAAATGTCACTTGTAAGCCAGCAGTGGCCCTCGCCTATCAAACACTTAGACTTATTGAAAAGCACAAGTTCTGACTCCATTGATAAAGGGACTAGAGGCTTTTCAGTGAGTCACTGAGGCGAACAAACACCAAAAAGATTTTCCGTGTCAGCCCACAGCATGAGCCATAAGATGAGACCTGAGCATGTAAAATAGACCACCCCTCCTTTTCCATCCATAACTTAAGCAGAGATCAGTGGCTAACACTCTTAATCCCAAGGGGGTGCTTTCTGAGCTGTAATTTAAAAATAGCGTTTTAATAACACACCACTGCTACAGTACATTAATCTCAGAATTAATTATCTACCCCACCCCCAGCCTATTTGCTTGAAAGAGGCTCTTTGCTGCATTTCTTGTGTTTTAGTTCTATTTATTCCACGAATGAGTGGATAAAGAGATGCATGTGGAGTGTCTTGTGTCGAGTGCAGTAATTACGCAGTTGCTAGTATATTACCAGCATGTATATGAAAACCAGCAAGCGAATTAGAGGTTGTCATCGGCATAAATGGTCAGCAAGGTGAGTTGCTCTTAAGTGGCTGAGTCTAGTTTGTGCAACATAAACAAAAAAAAAACAGCCCAATTAAAAAGTGCTTTAAATAAAGACGTGGGCGTAATCTAAAGATATTGTAGCAAACAGCTGCAGCGTGGAGACTAACTTCATGTTCGTTTTACATTTTTATGCGAGAAAATGTTTTTAATCACACGTCACTCCGAGCAACAGAAAGTCAATTCCAAAGAGAAATTAAGGAACATAATGTGACTGCAAGGCAGGCCAAAAGGCAGCGCAAATATTCAAAAACAATATTAAACCGCAATAAATAAAATATGAACCTTCTTTGGCAATATAGCGCTCAAGTATCAGGGGACGTGGGCACTTAATGCAAGTTAATGAAACACAAGAATCGCTTTTAAAGGCTCGGCAATCGCTGAGCGTTTGTCGAAAGGTGATGATCGTGCTGCTGAGCCCTCTGGCAGAAGTTGCCAGCTGACAAGAGATCAAGTTGAACACTGACAGTAATTATTAGGATATAAGCTTAAGAAGGTCTCGTGGAGAGAGAGAGAGAGAGAAAAGGACAAATCATTTTTCTCTGTTCCTGATTGACTGGCTGACTGACCTCTATTGTCAGAGCTCCACAGCTGACAGTGATCTGCACACATACATCACTTTGTATGTTCGCCGCCGAAATGTGCGCATACTCTGCATGAGGCAGGTGCCCCCGGGTCTGTGTATCACAGATAACCTTTACAGGAGGTGCAGTTCACGCCTCCCGGCCCCCGCACCTTCCTGCTATCACATCAAAGGATCTGGATGTGGTTAAATTCAGACACTGGAGAGACGGTCGGGGCTTGGCATGCATGATTGATGTCGAGTTTGTAACATTAGCTATCATAAAGTGTAACACAGAAGATAGTGTGAAGTGTAAGATAGCGTAAGAGCATGCTGAAGGAAATGGGAAACTGTTTGACAGCTTTTGCTGTTTTATGGTTTCCTGTTGGTCTCTCTTTGCTCTGGACTAAAGCTATTAAAAAGTAGGACCTGCAGTAATTTGCGTTATGCAATGTGGCAGGTCTCAGTGCCCTTATAGAAACTCCTCACACATGCACAGAATCCCTTTCAGACTCTAATGTTTCAATTAATGCTGAACGAGCTATGAAATATACAAGACTTGGAACCAAACTATGAAAAAAAAAATGACACACATTTTGGTTGTTTGTGACATGACTCTACTCAGATTTCTGTGTCTCCAACATGACATCCTATTAATTTTGTTTATATTGAGGCAGGTGGTTGTCAGTAAAAGTCATTTCGTCAATCAATTTTTTTTTTCGAACTGACTATTTTTCAAATGAAAAAATAAGTTGCTAATTTTGTCAGTGCTCTTTCTAGACACTGCAGGTTTAATTGCTAATTGTTAACTGGGAATGAATGCATTTACATATTAATTAGTTAGCCCATTTGCATTTTTAATTTGCTGCCTTCAAAGGGGGTGAGATAAAAGGTCGCACAATTCTGAATAATTTAAATAATTTATGCTCCATTGGTGAAAAGAAGCTGAACAGAAGTGTTCTGCGGATATTAACCCCTGAGAGCTTTTACCGAATAAAGCACTCCAAAAATTGTTTTAACAAATCTAATTAAACGGAAAAAGGTCTGAACACACAACCACCCAGAGCACCAGGAGCTAGAGTGTGTCCTCGGGAACAAAAAACGCTCAGGAGAGAGTGATGGAGGGTGTATGGCTATGGAGGACGAGACTTCCAACCCTCCATCCGGATATGAAGGCCTCTCGTAGTCTTTTCATCATTCAGATTGATCAAATACCCCTACAGGAATGCTGATGGAGCCAGTGCTTGGTAATAGGAATTCTCTATGAAGTTAAGCTGCTCTTTGCAACATGACATGCTCCATAAGCAATCAAAGAGATGCATGTACTGTGGCGGATCCTTGAAAGTTAGCCGAGTGCGTGTCCAAGTTGTCATTTTAATGAATGGACAGCACCGGCACGAGTACCTTTATCAGATCATCGCAACAAAGTACTAACAAATAGACAGCGCCTATAACTTTTTTTTTTTTTTTTTTTTTTTTCGGAAGTGACATCAGAAACAGCAGCATGTGACATCACGTGATGGCGGAGCTTCAGTTCATCCTTTGTCATCCTTTTTTTTTTTTTTTTTAATAGGACAGGGGGAAAGAATGAAAGAAAGAGGGGGAGAGGAAGAAAGAAAACCAAAGGGGAGAAGAGACGGTGAGAAGGGGGGGAAGAGAGAAAAAAAAACAAAAAAAAAAAACTCCTGGGTCACCTGTATGGAGAGAAAAAAAAACAAAAAAAACAGGGGAGACAGCAAACAACAAAGAGCAACATAATAAAAAAAAAAAAAAAAAAAAAAGCACCATCACAATAAACTAGCTAGTCATAGATATCAATAGTTACTAAATAATAAACGATATTGTGCAGCACGCAAGATAGACAGCGCACAGTGTGCTTTGAGGCAGCAACCAAGAAAGCTGTAGTCCGCATCTGTGAATACCCATGTGTACACCTGTGTGCATACCTGTGTGGATCAGCATGCTTGCATTCCAAAGGTTTCTCCATGTAATGATCTGCTAGAGAGTGTGGGGAGCCACAGCCCTGTCCTCTATGGTATCAAGCAGGTATGGAGGAGATCAAAACTCCAGACATCCAGAGGCCCCCAGAACACAAGAGACCAAGGAAGACCCACAGAGGGGCAGCCGCGCCACTGTCCCAGTAAGAGCTAAGGAGAGTCCCAGATGAGGGCTCACTCAGCAGCCGCGGAGCAGAAGCCAGGGGGAGTTGCAGTGACGCGCCCGTGAGCTCCGCCGGCAGCCAGCTGTGCCTGAGTGACCGAGCCCCAGGCCGAGAGGCCGGGGGCACCCCACCTCCAAAGTGGCCCGAGCGAGCCCCAATAAGCGGCCGCCAAGGAGTGAGCCGGTGTGTACCCGGACGCCCACCCCCAGATACAAAGAACCACCAACGCACCGATACCTGAGGGAGTCCGCCACCGGCAGGGGAAGTGGTGGTGGGTGGAGATAGGCCTATAACTTTAACTTTAACTTCCGTCTCCTCTTCTAACTACTCAAGTGTCCATTATAAAAATAAAAAAAAACTTCTTTTCCATTTTTGGTGCAAGGAGCTGATATTTTCACTCCCTCGTCTTCAACCAGGTCCCGACTGCATTGTGAAACTGTCTCCTCGCCTTTGTCCCAGTGATCTTAATTACAGGCCCTGGGCCCTGTGCAGAGAAGCCCATTTAAATCAGAACACATCCAGCTTCCATTATGGGCTTGGCATTTGGTCTTTGTGCCCATGCTCTTAAATTACATGCTGCCAATCCTAGTGGGCACGGGCAAGATGAGGAGCGGAGGATGGGTGAGAGATGAGGATGAAAGGGGGATGAGAGAAAAGAGAGAGGGGGCTGAGAGCAAAAGCGGAGGGGGCCACAGGCTGCACTTGTAGACAGAAAGCTCACCCCTCCCTCTCTTCTTCTGCCCTCTTTATCACCAGATAACTTATGTAAAGTAGCAGATGAAACCCATTCCCATTCACGTCGGCCTGATTGTCAGAATAAGCTTGCATTCCTTTGAAAAGTGATTGACCGTCTGAAAGGGTACAAATTAGGGGCCTGTTCGTCTTTTCTTCTCTGGTCGTGGGGTTTATTTGCGGCAGATTCACCCAGGCCCAAAATTAAGTGAACTCAGGCAGGGATGAATGGGAGTGCTCTGATTGAATAATTGATTTCCTTTGTGCGGCCTGTGTTTAAGAGGGATAACTAGACATCCTTTGGAGTGTAATGATTGTAATTACTGCGATGACTGGTCATGTCAAATATGACACAGGAAAGGACTGTTATTAACCTTTATTCTCCACTTAGAAAAAAAAAAACTAACCCAATATCCTCTTGTCTCTTCAGTCTGCATATGGGTTTCACCTCTGGTATAGGCATGGCTGCTGTAGGTTGAATGCATGGATGAACTCATTCCCTGTCTTCCACTCCTGTCCCATGAAAGGTAGATGGGTAATTGACTGTGCAGTCAGAGTCACTGGTGTGTCAATGACTCACACGGCTAGTGAGCCTTGGGGTAACTCTCAAAGTACAATGCATTATGGCTCCAGAATTTAAGTGCAAAAGATAGGAGTTATTGCCATGTTCATGATATCTGTCAGATTCCCATATGCCTTGACCTCTCAAGCAGCGCAGCCTGAAATGGGCTTTAGTGCACTTGACGCATTTGAGGACCTCAGTGAAACAGACATTCATCTCGTAGTCATCAGACACAGTCTGCTGAAGTTACTGGACATGTGGTCAATTCGAGCTACCGTGTAGCCAAAACAGTGAAGCTTAAAGCCCCAGCTTTAAAGCTACACATGCAGGCTTAACTGATGGTTGCAGTCAAGTCTGCACATGCAGCTGTCTCCGTGCAAAGGTCAGACATAAATTCTCTCTGACTTGTCCGATGTACAACTCAATTTTACACACAGAGACTCTCAAAGTTCTTTTTTTTCAAGAAACTATGCTTCATTCATTGAATATTTCAAAAGTCTTTCATTTTTTAAATGTTATTTTGGTTACTTACAAATAAAATGTCAAGTTGTAAAGGCAAAGAATTGGCCCCTCAGAAGTTTTGCCTCCAGGGTTTCCACATCCAGCACACCTAGAGCAGGGTTAGCATTCTTTTGTCTTCATGTTTCCAGCACCTTTTTGCTAATAGCCAGTCAGGATACAGAGTTTTTTTATAAAAACTTTAACCACGCAAACTGCAGTTGTTTTTTTTTTTAAAGGTTCATGAGAACTAAACCAAAATATGTTAAATGAGGTGTATGAGGCTCTCTCATGCCTCATGCAATGAAACATTTATAACTGCATTTAATTTCTGGCATTAAAGTATTCACCTTTAAATTGAGTTTAAAATTTTAAATGAAACAGTAGACATACAATATTTTATTAATATTATATCAAATGGTAATTCTGCTTGAATATATAGAGACAACAGTTTAAAAAAGACTACAGTCAAAGTCTTTGAAGTGTCATTAAATCGAAAGTTAAAGAAGCATAAGAAAACCATAGCCTCTATAAAAAGGCGTTCTCAACTTGGCAACTTGGTTTCTTTATTTTATTATTATTATTATTACTTTCCCACCGCCATGTTGGGCTTTTTAGAGACAGAAGTGACCATACATAGGTAAGCACATAAAATAATGAGTCATCAGCTAATGCTAATAAAGCACCAAATTAGACCACACCCTTAGCTCGAGGCTTTAACAAAATCCAAACATGTCAGTTATTAGAAATGAGTTAGTTAACTGTTTTTGTTGGTTTAGTCGATGTTTTTCTAGACAGATGCTCCCCGTGAAGACCAGCTTTTTGTGCTAAACACTCGTGTGGTTAATCCAGAAAGGGCAGTTTCTGTCCCTTCTGAATTGACTTCATTCTCGGCCCCAGAGGACACGGCGTGGGAAAAACCTGAACTAGTAAGGCAGTCTGTTTGATCATGTAAATGGGCAGCAATTAACTTGTTTGCCCCCATGACATTTATCAGTCCAGGGTAATAAAGTTGGTAAACAGTGAATGAAAACACTGAAATTTAAAGCTAAAAGTCATATAAATAAATAAACACCATCAGCTATCTGTGGGATTTGAACATAAAGTCTCTTAAGTGTATGTTAACATGAGCGATGAGCCAGCTCATGCTGTTTTTGTAGCACTGTGAAACAGCAAGGAGCTTACAATACTACTGTTTTGTAGAATTGGATAAGAATTTTCAATATCATGATTTTCTCACTTAATGCTCTCAGGGAATATTTGTGTGTATGTGCTCACACACATCCGCACAATCCAAAAATGGGAGATCTTTGTGTCCATAAACATAGAAAGAACAATAGACTCAATATTGGATGTATTTTGACAAAGTGACATGAGACTGCGTTTGTGTTAACAGATGGAAATCAGCTGAAGTTCAAAGACTCAAGAAATGCAGGGCCAGAGGAAAACCTTATAGTAGCCGTTGGATATTTAAATAGTTTTGTGTAACTGTGTCGCATTTCAACAGCTGGCCCAGAGGCTATAACTGACAAGAGCTAACTTTTACCACTTTTCTGTCACGCACAGCCCATCTATCTCCAGGCAAATCATGAAAGAGGCCCAACCTCCAGGTGAAAATGTCCAGACATAGTAACACCTGTTCAAATTTTCAGTTTATCCAATATTTTGGTTTGTTATTAAATTTCTACAAAACCAAACTACTCTGCAGAGTAGGATGCTTGAATAGCTTTCAAAGAAGATTTTTTTTTGCACTAAAAATCTTGCAGATGGATGACCAAAAAGAAACAGTGTAACATTTTTCAGTTCTGTGTTTCATGTTTCACGGTGACCTTTCAAAAAACAAGGAAAACAAATATTGAATTTAATTGGAACTTTTTTTTTAAAAATCTTTTTTTAGCAATTTGGTAATGATCTGAAAGTGAGATTTAATAAAGAGCCCAAAGCTGATGAGACAGTCTGAATTTCAAATGTAAATATGATCAATAATGAATTGAGAAAAAAGTCTTTTGGTTTGGAGTCTTCTCCCACCCCCATTCTCTGCGGCCTGCTGGAGCGGGAGGGCTAGTAGGAGGAGTTGGCCGTCCGACTGCGGTCTGGGGTGTGGGGCCTCCCTGCTGCTGCGGAGTCGGGGTGGTCTGCCTCTCCCCACCGCAGGGAAAAGGGTAACACCACCTGGGTCTGGGTGCAATTCCCCCCTCCAGGGGCAAGGGTACCTAGACCTGGTTTGTAGAGTACGCTTGGGGAGTGTGATTGTGTGTACAGCGTCTCTTTATGTCTGTCTCCACGTTGGTTGAGTGTGGAGTGAGTGCATATGAGAGCATGAGGGTGGGAATGGATGTTTGTGTCTGTGTGTGCCTGTATGTCTGTGTCTGTATGTCAGGTTGGGTATCAGACGCCACCTCTCTGGGGACACCTCAGGCCCTCCAAGGTTTGGAGGCCTATCTCCACCCACCACCACTTCCCCTGCCGGTGGCGGACTCCCTCAGGTGTCGGTGTGTTGGTGGTTCTTTGTGTCTGGGGGTGGGCGTCCGGGTACACACCGGCTCACTCCTTGGCGGCCGCTTGTCGGGGCCTGGGGCCTGGGGCTCGCTCAGGCCCCTTTGGAGGTGGGGTGCCCCCGGCCTCTCGGCCTGGGGCTCGGTCACTCAGGCACAGCTGGGGGCCGGCGGAGCTCACGGGCGCGTCACTGCAACTCCCCCTGACTTCTGCTCCGCGGCTGCTGGGCGAGCCCTCATCTGGGACTCTCCTCAGCTCTTACTGGAACAGTGGCGCGGCTGCCCCTCTGTTGGTCTTCCATGGTCTCTTGTGTTCTGGGGGCCTCTGGATGTCTGGAGTTTTGATCTCCTCCATACCCGCTTCACACCCTGGAGGACGGGGCTGTGGCCCCCCCACACTCCCTAGCAGATCATTACATGGAGAAACCTTTGGAATGCAAGCATGCTGATCCACACAGGTATGCACACATGGGTATTCACAGACGCGGACTAAAGCTTTCTTGGCTGCTGCCTCAAAGCACACTGTGCGCTGTCTATCTTGCGTGCTGCACAATATCGTTTATTATTTAGTAAATATTGATATCTATGACTAGCTAGTTTATTGTGATGGTGCTTTGTTTTCTCTATTATTATGTTACTCTTTGTTGTTTGCTGTCTCCTCTGTTTGTTTTTTTTGTTTGTTTTTTTTTTTTCTCCATACAGGTGACCCAGGAGTTCTTTTTTTTTTTTCTCTCTCTTCCCCCCCCCTTCTCACCGTCTCTTCTCCCCTTTGGTTTTCTTTCTTTCTCTCCCCCTCTTTCTCTCATTCATTCCCCCTGTCCTATTTATTAAAAAAAAAAAAAATGACAAAGGATGAACTGAAGCTCTGCCATCACGTAATGTCGCATACTGCTGTTTCTGATGTCATTTAAGAAAAAAAAAAAAAAAAAAAAAAAAAAAAAGAGAAAAAAGTCTTTTTCCCCCCACGCTCATAAGTCTGCAAATGAAGACACAAATTTAGTCTGGAGTTGGTTGCGACTGTGCCATCCTGCTATTTGTGTTCCTTAATGACTTTCTAATTCCTTATCAGTGGGTAGCTAGCCTCCACAGCAGGCAGACAGCGAGCAATGGCAGGGTGCCATCCAGGAACAGGTGCTCTTCCATGTTGTGCTTATGGTGTCCGTAGGCCTCAATTACATCCTTCAGGTTGCTTTTGAATTGAGAGAATCCCAGTGGGTTCAGCGCCTTGCTCTGAGCTTAACTTTTTCTCCTTACACATTTCAGAGCTTGACATTGACTTCAGTTACCACTTTGTTGCCCTGCTGGAAACTTGGCTATAGGGTTTGTTTTAATTTGGCGGAATCGTTATCCCATTGCAGAACCAAAAGAGGTGCCATTAACTCAACTGAACTCCGGTGGACGTACCTGACAGCTTTACATTTATTTATGATGTTTTTTTATGACCGCCATCACATTTGAGCTTCATTCTACTGGAAATCTTTATAAGCGTGGTTGCTTTGAAAAGGTACAATTATTTTGTTTCAGCTTTGCTTAAACATGGTCATTTGAACCAATTACAGTTACAGGTTTAAACACCAACCAGTGTTTCTAGACTTGTGCTGTGAAAAGGTGTAAACGCAGAATTTTAAACAGGTGGCAACACATTGTCATCCCGGAACGTCCAATGAGACAAAAGTACAAGGTGTCTCTTGGCTTTGGTGTGTAACCAACACCAGGCTGTGGTTCGTGTCACGTTTGCACCTGTGACTCCTGAGCCTTTTTTGAGTGTGGTAGGTATTTTCCCTTTCACTTGCTGGTTAGGTTTAGCCATTGAGAAATATTTGGAAAGGTTACCAAAAACGACTAGTTTAGGTTGAGGGAAAGATGGTAGTTTGTGTTAAAACACGCTGCTTCCCAAGATTAAACACACACATCAGAAAATGGTGTTTAACAAGTGCCTTTAAATGAAGGACTGAGTTGGGAGTGACAGACCCACCTCATTACTCATTTTTTTCTCCTTTATTTTATTCTTTTTATCGTTTTCAACCTTCATTAGAAAGAGCAGTCATACAGTAGCACTCCTATAACTGCATATCTATATTTGAGACTACTGTTTCTACTGAAATGTGTTTGATGTTCTGTCAATAAGAAAAGTTCATTTACAAAAGGTTTACATCAGGGGTGTCAAACATAAGGCTTGGGGTCCAGAATCAGCCCTGCAAAGACTCCAGTCTGGCCCACTGGACAGCTTTAAAAAATGTGGTGAAGTGCACAGATTTACATTGTGGGCTTTCTGTGGCACACAGTTAAGCTTGAATCAAACAAAGCACCCTCCTGCCCTCTGGGAGGCGCTGTAGGATCTCACTGATCTCGACTGCACTACTGTAAATGCTGTATTCATACTGTACAATACAATAATTATAGTTTTAGAACTGTTTATTAATACTCGCAATTCTATATCTATGATCTGCTGTAGCTTTTTGTATTTATAACCATACATGTAACATGTTCATAGCTTGTACATACTTATAGTATATTCATAACATACCTTCATACTGTGTACATTGTATCTATAATAGATCTATATTCTGTAATATATCTATATCACGGCTAAAGCACTTTCTGGATGAATGCAAACTGCATTTCGTTGCCTTGTACCTGTGATGTGTACAATGACAATGAAGTTGAATTCAATTCTAATTATATTCTATTCCATTGTGTTTAGTGCCAGGGTTCCTCTTTGATACTGGTACAGTAATTGCTGAAATCATTTACATGATATTAAATAATATTAATTAAAGTCATTGGCACGTGTCGATCAAAACTAAGCCACCTTTTAAACCAGGATATTTACATTAAGTCTTACGCTGCACTCATTTACATGTGGCTGAAAAGTGTTTAGAGGAGCATATGAAAGTTGTTTATTGTCAACAGTAATAAGTAGACTTCAGAAAGAGGTCTGAATGGAGCTTTGTATCAGACTTTTTGACTTCACCTGTTGTCAAGAATTTTGCTTGACACAAGTTCACAGGCTGTGACTAATTTAAAAGATCGTTATTCGTCCCGATGTATACGTCAGCCTTTGCTGCAAAGCAGACACTGAGCGTTTTCTTTGCTTTTTAGGACAGTTTTCCAATTCCATAATTTCCAGACGACTGTCAGAATAATTTAGATACATCCTGATATTAGTCTATTATTAACACTCTTGTTTTCATTTGTGGAGCATAAGCAGGTCACACTTTACAAACAGACAATATTTTGACTGTCAGAATCACTAAGCTGATATCTACTCTCATTAATGCAGAAATTACAATCCATAAACACAAACAGCCAAATGCTTTTATTTCTCTTTCACTGTTTTTGAGCTTTAATCTATCCAAGTTTCCTATTTTGTCCTATAATTTCCTTACTTGGGGACATTTAGAGGACAGACATGAATGTTTCTTATAAAAAAGACTCAGACTCATATAAATTAGAGGCACGCTGTGACCAGCACCTGGAAAGCAAAGATTAGCATCAATTTAGAATATATGTTATTGATATCGGTGTGTTTTATGGGCTCATTTTCTTCTTGTAAAGCATATTGAGACTTTGGGGAGTTCACATTTAAATAAAGTATTAATTACTTCATTAATTTACTTTCTTTGGTGCTGAAAATGTGGATTTGGTCCAAACTTTAATGGGCTTCCAAAAGGCATTACATTTACACTTTGTGTATTTTCTGAATCCTTGCTATCATGAAGTCTTCTGAAGGTAACCGTTTAAATGCTGCAACACAGAACAAAACCAAAAAACTACATTGTTTAAAACTAGAAAGCTTTCCATGTGTAAAGATTTTTTGCTTATTTAGGTTTGTTTGCTGAGGTGTCAGGCATTCCAGTATATGTGCACAAATTCAATAGGTGCAGGTGTGGAATTAAGCAGCAACCAGGTGTTCGAGAGTTTGTGGATTTGTATGCTTTTACAGGTAACTGCTGCTAAAGTGGATCTGACAGTTCCTGGTGGTGGGGGTGGGCTGTGACAAGGAGGGATTGACCCTCTTATCAGTGATCACTTTCAAAGAAATAATATGCACACAACCCCACCTCTTGACTGACAGCTTCAGTTAACTGAGCAAACACAAATATAAAGTCATTTTTCTGCCACTTTGTAACTCAGCATAACTCAGTTAACCGGAGCTGTCAGTCAGGAAGGTTGTGTGTGTGCCGTTGCTGTTAGAGTGACCATCAAAAGGCCAGTTCCTCCCTTGGTTTCCGGCCCGTAACTGTCAAAAGTCAGTCAGTCAATTAGCACAAGCAGCACTTCAGTTTCTAAAGCAGAAGCTCTTGCATGCTTGTGGGGCTGATTTATGTGCTTACATGCTTTTTTCTTCTACATGCAGCGATGCATGTGTGTATAGCACTATAGTTTCAGTACAATATAGGCTTAACACACACAAAAATCAGGCAAATAAAGGAGATGGAGTATTTTATTTTTATGTATTTATTTTGCAAGCAGAAAGCAATCCAACCGGTGGCAATTAAGTGGTCTGCCTGTAAGAGAAACAGGCAGAACTAAGTTAGCGGTCAAGCTTGTAACACCTGCAACACCTGCAGAACAATCCTGCACAAGTACAACAGATATCATAAAGATTTAACAAATAACTCGTGGAGTTTGATTTGTCTTGTACACAAAGTAAAGACTAAAATGTGTGTAACAGATTAAAAATCTTCATTATTGGTATCAACTGTGTTATCTTCCCCAGAAATGTCAGTTTCCAGAAATTAAAAGTAATTTATAGCCCGAAAAAGTGATTAACAACAAACTCAAGCCAAGATTTCTTTTTTTTTTTAAAGAGAGCAAAAAAGAAAAAGAATCCGATGCCTATTCCGAAGTATTACCCTGGATCCTGTCAGGGAAAAACTGACACAGGCACATTTCACAGTGAATGGCACTTCTCTTCCACCACACTGGTCAGATCACTCAGAGCAACATAACAGTACACATCTACCAGGCCTCCTCTGATCTCTCCCAGGAAGGAGACAACACTTTCATATCAATACCCTGTCATCTCACAATGTGGCATCTTCCCCTTTGAAGGTACAGTAGCGTTGTTACTGTTGCTCAGATGTGAAACTCTTTCTTAGCTTTTATCATCCTGTTTTTTGGGCAAGGAGGAGAGTAGTGGGAGATGAAGGAAACAATTTCTTTTTAACTTGGACCCACCAAAGTGGAAAGAAACAGCGTGTTGACAGGTGTGTGAAAGGAGTGCTGCTGGGTCAACTGGGGAACTTCAGAGACCAGTTTAGAAGGCTTAACAAAAGTCTCTCAAAAGAGTGGGCTAGTCTTTCTGGCAGAAGAGCAACTACACTCATGTACCAATCAGAAGTTAGCACTGAAGGCTAGTTTCTAAGAATAGCTGATTTATTTATTTATTTATTTTTTACCAAAGATTACTATTTGAGAAAAAAAAACATGCTGGTGCCAGAAGAGACAGAAGCCGGAGAGATTTACTCCTTGTCCTGAATTACCAGCCAGCTGTAAACTACAAGTCCCATTCCACAGCAGGAGGATCACTCCTCCCATTAGCCTTGGCAAAGAGCCGACCACAAATGTGGGAGCCGTGGTCGTCGGGAGGCCCGGTTAGGACGAGACCCTCTGTCACTCACTGCGACACTTGTCATAAAATCATTGTATTGCCATCAATCCGGGGACCTAACCACCACCACAGCAGATGGAGGCCCAGCAGGAAGACAGGGGGCCGTGCCCTGAGCCTCAGCCCCACACAGAGTGCACACGGCAGGAGTAAGCAGGGCCACAACTACAGGGGAGCCCCAGACCTTAAATTGGACCTCCCGTGGATACACCTCTGGATTGAGTCCTAATGTTGTCCTTGATTAATTACAGACAAATGCAAGTGAGGGAAAAACAGGCTCGCTTTTAACTTCAGTCAGATCAGACACCTATTTAAAAACATATCAGATCATCAGCGATTAGTCTGGATCACAATTGTAGATATTAGGAAATACATCAAGGTCTAAACAGTGGCCACACAGAGCCCTCACAAATTTTAACACGAAAACAGTGATAAACGCGGTGAGCAAAGAATAAACATGCCTTGCCTCCCCTGAATAAGGATATGTAATGATATTCATAAAGAGACCACCTACTGAGAGTGCAGAAAAAACTGTTCCTTAGCAACAACATACACACTCTTACAAGCCATATCTTGGGAAATTTTGACCGGATTGGGATGCAAACAACAGAAAACCTTTAACTAGGCCATGTTATGAGACAGCTCCCTATGGATGAGTATCTCAGTGTCTCGCCTGGCACAAATCTTCCCCCAAAATGATACATATTGCATATCAACAAAAGACAGTAAAGAGAAAAGAGCCAGCTCGTGGTATTTTTGCAAAATCAAAATCTCGGCCCGTTTTTAGTCCCGTTCAATTTTTACTTGAGCGATTACAAATCATACCATTAACGTTCCAACATCCATTATGACTAAATGTCAAAAAGAACAAAAGTACCTTTTTGAGCTAGCTTTAAAAGAAAAAAAAATCACACATGATAATTTTACAAGTTGTCACACAACGGATACTTTGTGCTCTCAAATGGTCACAAAGTGGTCAGCCACACTTTTTAAGCCCTGTTCTCCCTCAATCACTCGGAATCAGTTTCATATCATCAGCTGAACGCCGCAAATGTCGCATTTGGTGTAGAAATGAGAGAGGAAATCTATTCAATGCAAGTGAAAGTACGAAACTCCAAAGCCTATGAGGAATTGAAAGCTTCTTTTTGTTTTGTTTTTTCCCACTTTTTTCTTTTTCTGGCAATACTAAATTCTTAAGCATAGTTCTATTAGCCTCTTTATCCAAATATATTACAGCCCAATAATAAGTGATGTTTGTTTGTCCCCGTCATTAATTGCAGTTAATCAAAGACAGCAGATGACTTAAAAGCACCACTTAGCAAAGAGCTGGAAGAGGTCAACAGACAAAACACTTTCCTCTGGGAGCAGGGCTTCCAGGAAAAAAGAAAAAAGAAACGATAAATTATTTTTAAATGCACAACATAATAGATCACCACCCCCAATGTATTAATTAGCACCTCACTACTATTATCTGGTCTCCAAATCAACACACTAAAGTGAAAAATGCAAGCATTCGGATTCTTTAATTTCCTTCCTCAAAGTGAAGAATATTCGCAGAGATAACTGAATCCAAAGCTGCTCCCATAACTCTAATCTGCAGCATTTTTTTTCTTTATCAGCCACTGACTGGCGTCTGAAAAGTTGATCTGTGCACACATTGCTTCACTGCAGTTGAGTAGAAAGGCTTCATTGCCCTCTTGTGGTAAAGAGATGAAATTCATCTTGTAAGTGTCGCTTTCAACAGGACTTCCATGAACCTCACAAAAGCTGCTATGTTATGTGATTTTTGGCACATGGAAGACATGAACTGGGGGAAACTAGGGAGAGGTTTCTGTTCATTCGTGTTCTTCTGTACCTGGGGGCTGTAAGGCTGACGGCGGGTTTTGCAAATGCAGAAGGTCCAGCGACGTGGCCACCTGAAGGGACGTTGTGAGGCTGGTCGACGGGCAGACTCTGAGAGACAAGGAACAGACTTATTCACAGCATATTAATATCTCCTGACAGTCTAAGAAAACTGATAACAGTCTGATGTCTTTATGTTAAGGTAGGGGTGTCAAACATAGGGCCCGGGGGCCAGTATCAGCCCTTCAAAGACTCCAATGAGGCCCAGTATTTTGTAACAGTATTTTCATAACCTTTAAAGCTTTTCCTATTGATAAAGATCCTCACCCCCTGCCATCCACGCCACACCAAAGTACAAGAATATTTTCTCTGAATTAATTAAAACTTCATAGTCTCAATTACAGGATACTAACTTACTAAGCAGTGATTTACCAAAACCTTTAAATGTTTTTCATGTAGTTTCACCGGTCAGGCCAACTTGCTTAAGTCAGTTTGACACTCCTGGGTTAAGGTAATGTACAATACTACTACAGATTCTAGTAAGTGACATGGCTGAGTGTCTAATCCACCTTAAAACCAATTTTTTTTTTACTTTTTTACCACTTAAGAAAGCAAAACAAAAAAAGAAAACCAATCTAACATCCAAGACAAGCAATTTGGATGGATGATTGAGCAAACCTTGTCATCTTTGAATTTTTTGGATGGTGTCTCAGATCTATGGAGTAGTTTTCTCTTTGTCGTGCCCTGTTTGTCAGCGCTGACAGGTGAGACGAGACGAGGCGGCTCAGTTTCAGAGGTTTGGAGAGCTTTCTGCTGTGGCTCATAAATGAGGTCTTCCCTCCTTAGGCATGCGACTGATAAGGACATCCCTTCATCATATATGTTAGAGCTCCTGGCCAGGCTGTTGACTGCAACAAAATAAAAACACATTTTATAATTTCAGGAATTACTTTTTTCTAATTTAAAAAAAAGAAAAACTTACTGATATTAGTGAAAGTTTTGAAGCTGCGCTCTAGATTTTTTTTACATCTTTCAGAGTATTTCACATTTAAGACAAGTCCAATGAGCCACATTGTGCTCTGTCCATCTCTAAACCAGACAGAAAAACAGGCACGAGTTAGCAAAGACAACGCTACTCGTAAACACGGTTTAAACGTAACCAGAACATCGCTTGTGTTTACTTTTTATTCGCTGTTCTGAGCCCAGGAAAGGCGTGTGGGTGAACATGGGCCAAGGAGACCGGCTCATTTCTCTCCAAAGCTGACACCAGTAATCTGATTTTCGACTCCACGAGGCCAATCCTGCCAGAGCGAACAACACAGAGTTTTCAGAAAGAGGACAGCGCTACAGCAGTCGGGAATGAAATATTAAACAGTTTTCAGCCTTTAAGAGAAGTGCTGGAACACATAAGAAGGATTCATACCCAAAGTCATGAGATGTTCCAGTTTTGCTTTGCACTATGTACTCACCATTCGAGACGCTTCTCTTCTGTAGTATAAGATGCTTCCAACACAGCGTAGTGCCTTGAAACATGAGACAGAACAATGGCGATAGGCTCCACACATGCTGGAATCGTACATTAATCATGCTTCCTGTTTTTGAAGCTGATTGACTGTCTAATCAATATTTAAAGCAAGTCAGGCAGTGTAACAGGACAGTGGGTAACAACGCTGTACACATAACAGAGAATACTGACGCACTGATGATTTCCCCTTTACTGCACTCGGTGTAGGCCTTGCAACAAACAAGCAAAACCACACTTTAAAGCAACAGCTGATGATTACACCATTAACCTTTTATTTGCCATTTTATTAAGTAACCCAGAAGATCAGAACACACGGTGAATTTATTCAGACAGGACGATGTAAGTGCAGCAGAAATGATAGAAGCTACAGATTCCACAAGAGTTTAGAGAAAGCATTAAAGAATCAGAGAATATCAGGAGCTCAAAAATGACTCAAACCGTCCAACAGCTCATATAGCGATGAATAAATGAGAAACTACTACAAATACCCCAACAGGTTTCAGTTTATATTTGAATCATGGACAGAAAACAGCAAAATCTGTTCAACAAACCCACCATTATGCAAATGTATGTCTGAAGCAGCATACCAAGAGTTTAGAAAGCAAACAAATAATTTAAAATCCCCACAAAAACTGACAGACGATCCGCTTCCTACAAATTACTCAAACAGACTTCACTGAACGCGTTTCAATTCATGACAGCAAACAGCCAAACTTGTCCAACCACAGTTCAGTAAAGTCAGGTACAAAAGTAAATTCGTCACAGTATCAGGCAAAAGCTGATCCACTTTTTACATTTAACCAATCAGGTTTCCTGTATATAAATTGAATAACAGCAGTGCATTTTCTGTACAATCATCGTACAGTCGGCATCCCAGACATTTTCAAAAAAGAATAACATAAGACAGCCCGGCTTAACCACCCACTTTAAATTTACACAATACATAGAGTAAGATTACAATGTGTGCACAAAACATTCTTATTTTGCCCTTTATATACAGTAAAGATACTAAAATGTAAATAGCTGTTAATTTCCATCCATTCGCTTATCCTTTTCAGGGTTGTGGGGGGCGCTGGAGCCTATCCCAGCTGTCATAGGGCGAAAGGCGGGGTACACCCAGGACAGGTCGCCAGTCTGTCGCAGGGCTAACACACAGGGACAGACAACCATTCATACTCACATTCACACCAAGTGGCAATTTGGATTATTCAATTAACCTATCTTTGGACGGTGGGAGGAAGCCGGAGTACCCGGAGAGAACATGCAAACTCCACACAGAAAGACCCCGGCCTGATGGTGGAATTGAACTCAGGACCTTCTTGCTGTGCGACAACAGTGCTAACCACCGTGCCACCGTGCTGCCCTTAGCTGTTAATTTCATTTAATTTATTAATATTACAATTTAAAAAGTCAAACATCATCAAATACAACGCTCTTTTCTTTGTCAAAGTACAAATGAACAATCAGAAGACACGAGTGCAAAACATCGATGTGTGGTAAAATATAAGGAAATTGGGGAAGACAGTTGTGTTCTGTGTGTGGCAATGTCGATTTTCATCTTTACATGTCTTAATACATACTGGTACTTTTTGAAAAAGTCAGTTGGTTCAAAGAGTTCAGACCACTTTGCTTTTTTCTGCTCTATTTCCAGGCAGATGGCGTGACCTGTGGATGAGGAAGGAAATAGAAGTGGTTAGAGTCCAGGTATAATTAAACCCCCTCGCTTTGCTTACAGAAGAACATCCCCGATGTTGTGAGTGAAACAGTCTGAACAGTTCAACTCAACTCAGTGAACAGTTTCTTCACATTGGAGCAAACAGAAAGGTTCAAAGACTGTTAAATTACGCTTGTATTTATGGCGCTTATAATCTCTAACCTCGATGAATCTCCTCATTCAAGATGGCAAACGTGGACCGAGAAACACTGACTGAGGTGTTCTGCTGCGGGTACGCTGGGGTGATGATGGGCATTAGGTGATAGCGGTCACATCGATTGACCTGGAAATGCAGAAGCATGTTTTACTTGTGCTTTTTGAAAATGTTCATTTATTAAACGTCTGGTGGTGGTGACTCCACCAGATTTTTTTTTTAGCTGGGCATACCTTGGTATCCCAAAAAGGAAGGTTGTAGGTGCATTTTTCTACTTCTATCAAGCGGATTGGGATCGGCCACACCCTGAGACAAAACATATGAGAGTTTCACGGCAGCTGATCCTTGTTTGCATTGGGTGTTGACACTTTTTTTTTTCATCAATGAAATGAGGAAAAAGTGAGACAACTCACCACATGGAGAAGATCTTGAAGAATTTTATCACCAGGGTAGAAGCGGTAGCATTTGGGTACACCTGACAAATCCTGGCTACCATTATGGCCCACGATACACCGCCCAAGAAGCCCAGCTTGTTGGAGTAAATGTTACGCTCTGAAGGGAAACAACAGAGAACATTAGACTTCAGCATCTATATTATTATCTCAAAGCACCTTTTAGGTATTTGATAAGACTTTTATAGTTTGCATTGCTGCTGCTTCCTAATTCTCCTGCTAATTCCTAATACTCAAATTGGTACTTGGACAGGTACTAGTCACTGTGTCACTAAACAATAAATCATGACTTATTTTTCGGCCTGTGGACAGAAGACTATGTCAAAATACTAACAGATGTGTCAGGAGGTAAACTACTCAAGGTCTACATTTTTTATTTCAGAATGTAAGGCGCGTGCTCGAATGAAATGCCAACATGGCTTAACAATATGAATATAAATGTGTAATTATCTTGCAAGTTGAAAGTTCGACTCACGTTTGGCCCATAGTTTGATGGCTCTCAAAGCAACCCTAAAGTTGAGAACATTGGGTACCAGCCTGAGAATCTCTTCTGTAACTCTGTAGCCTACAGACAAGAAATAAAAGTAGAATTTTGTTTTATTTATTTATTTTTTAAGGGGGGAGGCCAAGAAGATCTGTCAGGTGCTAATTAGCAATTTAATTACCAAATTTTAATCTGACACTTACCGTTGAAACTTCTGACACAGCGTGCATCTACGACATTCTTCACTATGCTGTTATTGAGGAGGTCAAGGTTATCAGGAACGCTCCTCTGAGGCAGCAGAGCAAAGACTAAGTCAATCTTTTAAGTAAGACAAACACAAAAACATGATTAAGACAGATACAAAAACACTGAATCATCCTGCATTATTAAAAAATTTGCTCTCTAAACAAATTACCTGTATCCCTTCCCAGGACAGTGTGATGACCGGGACGTAAGCCTCTTCGATGGCCTGAGGACAATGATACCGTCAGCTTGCACAAAATAGCAAAATGTCATTCAACTTTTGTACAGTGACTCAGTGATGTGACTGACCTGTATGTCTTTGACCTCCTTCTGAGCTTTCAGCTTTGCAAAGAAGGAGGTGAAGAAGGCTTTTCTCTCAAGGAATCCAGGTCCAACACACAGAGCATCAATATCAGCACCTGTCAAAATGCCACTATTTCAGATAAAAGCAAAGCCAGGGAAAGAGCTAACTACTGTCCTTTCACCATGTTCTTACAGAAAGTTAGCACTGAAAGATGCCGTATAATCACAAAGACGTGCAATGTTTAATTGCACAACAACATTAAATAATGTCTGGGTAATTACCCTTTGAGTGAACTCCCAGATGATACGAGCCAAATGGGAAGATCTTGCCTCCAACTTTTTCTGTAACCACTTTAGGTACATTCTAAAAATCAAATGACATTACCTATCAAAATCAACCCTGTGCAACTCTCTTTGTTTTTCAGATTTGGAGATTCTTTTTAAAAAAAATGCTAGATAAATTCTTACCATTTCTATGCACATTTCTTTGAGCCAATCCCTAAAGAGGGACTCCAGTCTTTTAACAACCCTTTCTCTGCAGATGAAACAGAGCATTTTTAAATTTCTCCGAAGTGAGGGGTGCTATGCAGTCAACTGCTTGCACTGACTCTTTCTCAAGGTGATGCAACATTAAACAGGGCTGGAAAAACTATGTATAATACCTGTTCTCCAACTCTAAGTTGTTTTCATATACATTGTAGGACTTCATAGTGTCTAACAGTTTTCTGGTCTGGATCAAGTTTTCCTCTTCAGGTAGATCCTCGCTGATTGGACCAGTGAGCCCATAGGTCCTTGGCATGTCTGACCACGTGGGAGCTTGGCCCCTGTTTGGAGTAAAAGGAAAAAGCTAGTGTACTAATGGGAAACCTTAAAAATAAATAACATTATGAAAAAACTAACAATATGCATAAAATGTACTTGCGCCAACTATTTTGTTTCGAAATTTTAAATATGATTCCTTTTAATCCCATAACAAATCCGTAACCATAACAAAGACCGGATAGCAGTGATATATGTGTTTTAGCTAGCTAAATTGCTGAAAAAGCAGCAAAAAAAAGGGGGACGCAAGTACTTACAGAAACATTGTTGCACTTGTTTCTTTAGTTGAGTCAGGTATATCTTGCTTGCTTGCTTTCTCAAATCAAAACAGCGCTAATAATAACACGCTCCTTGAACATTCCATGTTCAGCAATGAAGGTGAGCCGCAGAAGAACAGTGACACGTGACGTGAGCCCCAGGTATGTATGCTTTTAAAGCTGCATTAAAGTGCACACGAAACACGACAAGTATCAAGGGTAATTTACACAAAAAACACTGTAATAGATAAACAGTAATAATTTAACTCTGTCCGTGAAGCTGGATTTAAGAAATAAGCGTACAAACCTAAAGTTTTTTGAACAGGTTTAGCGCCCTCTTGTGTCAGTACAGAAAGTGACCTCACTGGGTTGGTTGCTGCTTATGGAGTAACATTAGTTATTAGCTAAGCTAACTAATAACAGAACCGTTACTGAGTGGAAAAGAAGGCTGTTATAAATAAAAACAGCCTAAGAGAATCCATTTTATTACCCCTGGCTGCAACAATTTTTTTTGTTAAAAAATAAATAAATAAATAAACAAATAAACAATTAAAGGATCAATATAAAATGTTTGAATTTGATATTTAAATATAAGCAAAATATTTGTCTATTACCTGTGGTATTACATAAAAATATTACTTTATTTCAAACGAAGCTCGTTGCTTTGAATACCATTAAGTGTTTAACTATGCATATAACTTATGCAATAGGTCTGAATTAATGAATTAATTGTTAGTTAGTGTGCTTCATTATTATAAGGTTGCTCTAAAAAGCCCCAAAAGCCTCCCGGTAGTACAAAACACTACAGCGAGAGCTCTGACAGGGACAAGAAAGACATATTTCTCCTATACTGACTTCTCTCCATTTGCTCCCTGTTAAATCCAAAATTAAATTTAAAATTTCTTCTCCTTACCTACAAAATCCTAATTAGACCCCATCATATATTAATAAGCACTATTCAGACTTTTTGTAGCTCCCCCCCCCACACACACACACACACACACATATGAGGTAAGGAGGTGGTGACCATTAACCCCAGGTCTGCTTTGTAGAACAGGCCTTTCAGGTTTGAGATATTCTGGGTGCATAATGTCACTGCAATGCTACAGCCAAATAATGCGTGAGACCTTTAAATAAAGTAAGCCTACACTAAGATTACGTTTCTTTATTGCGCTGTTTCATAAGGAAAAGAACAACAAAGTTGGTAACTTTAATTGCTGTTTTTTTTTTAAAGATAAATCTACTTATATTTTGATTATATTTTTGCATGTCCACTGTAATAAGCAGACCAAATGCACAGAATGACTTTAAAACGTTTCGCCTGCAATTTGTTAGGCTAAGACACAAGGAAATTTCCAGGCAGTGTCAGTTCTCCAGAGAACCCTGAACGCAGCATACAGAGCTATGAATTGAGGGTTGAGAAGGACGGTGAAACAAAAATGGACATCGATCGAAAATAGGCTGGTAAAATTGACATTTTATATTTTCACATAAAGACGCTGATGCAGATTAGGTGTCGAGGTAGTGTGTGGACCAAAAACGTAGAATAATTAAAAAAAAAACAGATTCCTTCAGAGCAATGACTGCTAGTTCCGTTGCTAAGTTAGCCTCCGTAGCTTAGAAAGGTATGCTAGCTGTGTGGAACATTAAAGGAAGGACACTGGCTATTAGCTGTGTAATCGATTTTAGCTAGCGGTTGCTAATTTGCCTTAAATCATGTGAAATCTTTTTATGAACCGACTGTAATGCTTGCAGCCGTTAGTTCACTCCCCCTTTTTACGCTGCCCTCGATTTCTCGGTCAGCTGTTGTTGTTATTGCTTGTTGTTGATACACTGAAACGTTATTTCATCTTGTTGGAGAGACTTTCACTCGCGTTTTTGTTAATGATAAGGAAACAGTAAGCAACCAATGTACAGCAATGGCTACACGTATAAAGCTTGTAATTGTAGAAAATGTTTTGTGTTGTTGGTTGTGGCCATCGTTGTAGTTTCTGTAATGGCCTCGAGATGTCGCTGTTTAGTCTTACAATCAAAAACTAGTATTATGGTATATTACATCTGTATAAAATTCTTTGTTTATTATGTTTTTGAGAAATACGTTACATATACATAAAACCCCTGTTGTAGCCGGTTATACCTCCTTTCCCTTTTATGTTTTTGCCCAGTGTTAACATATTTTTGTAACCCTAATTTCATGACAGGTGATCTGTGTCAGAACTCTGACGGGCACTTCACAGAAAAGAAAAGTGAAAGAGGCCAGAGTTCAGAGCCATGGAGGCTCGCTTTGGGAATATTGTGTTTAGCTCCAAGTTTGACTCAGGGAACCTGGCACGTGTGGAGAAGGTGGAGAAGGGCAACTCCAGCCTTTCTTCTGACACACCTTCTAGTGGAAGCTCCTCCTCTGGGTCAAGCCTCACCCCTGATTATGAGTTCAATGTGTGGACGCAGCCAGACTGTGCCGGCACAGAGCACGAGAACGGAAACAGGTAACCAAAATTTAATTTTTCGTGCCACACCAACTTTACCACATTAGATGACTTAAAGTATCCCGTATCATGTTGTGGTTTTTCAGATCATGGTTTTACTTCAGTGTGAAGGGGGCAGCACCTGGGAAGTTACTGAAGATCAATGTGATGAACATGAACAATCAGAGGAAACTCTACAGCCAAGGCATGGCTCCTCTCGTACGCACTTTACCGGGCAAAATCCGCTGGGAAAGGATACGAGACAGACCAACATCTGAGGTAGATATTCACTCTCTGAGCCTGTCAGAGAGGATGTGGGCAACAGGACTCTGTGAGGCAGAGTACTGCCTGTCAGGCTATTATTATCCATCTATAAATATCATTCTTCTTCTTTTCTTCTGCTGCTTTTCAGATTGTAGATAACCAGTTCATCCTTTCATTCACTCACCGGCTATTGGAGGTGAGAGGGGCTACCACCTATTTCTCCTTCTGCTACCCATTCTCTTACACAGAGTGCCAGGAGATGCTGCAGCAGTTGGATCAGAGCTACCCCAGGGCTGCTCAGCTCAGTCCGACCAGGTAAAGCGCACAAAAGACACAACTATGTACACACAAATTTGGAATCTTTTCTTTGTCAAAGTACCTTAAATGTGTACAGTTCTCTAACATTTTTTTTCCTTAAACTCTTTCCTGCACTGCTCCCACTGCTTAGTACTCCAGGCACTGTGTATTATCATAGGGAGTTGCTATGCCACTCTCTAGATGGCAATAGGGTGGACCTTCTCACTGTGACCAACTGCAGCGGGATGCAGGATGAACGGGAAGCCCGTCTGCCCAAGCTGTTTCCTGACACCAACACTCCAAGACCACACCGCTTCCCTGGCAAAAGGGTATCATTTAATCATACACAAAAACAAAACAATCACTATTCTGTAAAGGTCCCCTATTATGAAAGTTAGTTTTAGACCATTATGAGATTTTTTTTAAATACATTCCCGTGTGTAAAGTATGATCTGTGAAGCAAAGTCACAATGCACATTCTTCCGAAACCGGGCACCTAGACCGCCTCCAAGCAGTTAGCCTCCCCCCATGAAGAAAAGAGTAAACTAGTACATTCGCACATAATCAACCCATAGCTGCTTGTTTCTTCCTCGGTGAGTCTGATGTAGCGAGTTATAGCATGCTGCTAATATAGATGCTAAATGTAATAATGTGGATTGTCAGCAGCAATTTTCCCACCTTAGAAAGGACTGTTTTACCACAAGTAAAGAAATGATCATTTTAATTTAAACTTAACTGGCTTTTTGTTAAGCTGCATCCACACTGGAAGTGAGTTGCTCATTGTGCATTACTTTTAAGCTGAAGACTGTTCACTTGCAGAAATTCCAGGTTTTGGCTGCCTAGGTAAACCCCTAATGTATTTACTACCAGTACAAATGTCAATTATTGGTATTCTTAAAGTCACTGAATATCCTTGACTTTCTGTGATCTCCAGTTGCCACATGGCTGTGAATCACTTCCAGTGTTTTGTAGATTGGGACCTTTAATGATAATTTATAAGACTCTGACCTTAAACAGGAACGTTCACTCTTGGTATTTGCGTGTCTGTGTGTGTTCCCAGGTGTTTTTTCTCAGCAGTCGGGTGCACCCTGGGGAGACTCCCTCATCATTTGTGTTTAACGGTTTCCTCAACTTCATCCTGAGAAGAGATGACCCACGTGCACACGCGCTGCGCAACATGTTTGTGTTCAAGCTCATTCCCATGCTGAACCCAGACGGGGTTGTCCGTGGACACTACAGGTAAGAGTTTCACATTCATCCACATCCTTAAATGAGACATGAGAGCGTTTCCTCTCAATAATAATGTGAGTAGTGTGTACCACAATTATAGTCTGGAAATGTGCTACAATGTATTGTTGTGCTACAATGTTCTTTCATTATTGTCACAAAGCAAGTTGGTTTGATGTTGAGCCTGTTAAAAGGCTACACAGCAGTTAACAGTTGCTAGTATAAGATGATTAGCTCTGTGTTTCTGCATAGGAAGTCTTACAACTGTAGACCCATATGTACTGCAAATACAATGGATATATCCTATTAAAAATAAGCATTCTGTGTGTTCAAAATCTTTGTTTTTTGGCTTCCTAATGAAATTTTGATTTGAATGGAAAGTTTGTCTGAAGACCAGGCAACCAATGGGGATATGGCACCTGATGCTACAGTGCAAATGTGTCTGAATTTTTACAATGACCATTAGTTTTTGTATTACTATGTGCATATCTTCCTCTTACTTTGCCTTCACAATAGGGCTGCACGATTAATCGTTAGAAAATCGCGATCTCGATTCATACTTATGTGCGATCTCATTTCCAAATGACAACGATTAAAACGACAACCACGATTGTACCGCATTTTGATCCGGGACGTAATCTGCATGAAAACAAGCGCTCACTCTTCCTGCTCAACAAATGACAAGGGCGGAGCCTTATACCACGTGATATAGAAGCTGTGCCGTGTGATGCTAAAATTATCAGGGGGAAAAACAACGGAGAGCACGTCAGGGATGACGAGAAAGTGACAGGAGAAAATCCGTCCCGGTCAACCACCCAAACACCAATAACGGGAACCTTATACAGCACTTTCCTATACCTGTCGAACTTCCGCAGGCACAAAGAAATTACGGAGGCTATCACTTATCACCTGACCAAAGATATGGCTCCATCAACACTGTGCAAAACGAGGGATTTAGGAAAATGATCAACACCCTAGACAAACGCTACACAGTGCTGTCCCGCAACTATTTTTCTATTGTTGCACTACCTGCTCTATACACGCAGCGTCGAGCAACGATGGAGACGGAATTTCAAGCAGTACAACATTTTGCGGCAACAACAAAACGTGAGACATTTGTTGTTTTTATGTTTATTTATTGTTTTTATGTTCAGTCTCAACTGTTACGAAGTTGATGTGCAGTTAATAAGTGCAATAAATATTTATACTGGAAAAGAAAATCGTGAGAGAATCGTGATCTCAATTCTAAGCCAAAAAATCGTGATTCTCATTTTATGCAAAATCGTGCAGCCCTACTTCACAACATTCATTGTCAATATCAACTGAATGTCTCTGCTAACATGTGCATACATTTAAAACTTATATAAGAACTAATTTATGCATGTGTGTGGCCAATGAACCTGCTCGTTTTAGGAGAAATCAAGAAATCCAGCTGGAAAAATTAGGTTTCTTCAAGCCCTATGCAGTTATCACTCAGGGGGAAAAAAGCCCAGTGACTACGACCTACTCAGAAATTACATGCAATTTAATGCAGGCGCATTTGCACTCAGTTAATGGAAAGCTGCCCACCTGCTATCTGCTGTAACACTGTGAAGATATGTATATGCTGACACAGGGGTGAGAGAATAAGAGACACTGGAGAGTTTTTTTCACATTCCCAGCAATAATTTAGACTACACCAATGAGAGAGCACCAAATCATGGTAGACCTAGTGGACACAGGAAGACAGAGTAAAATATCATTAAGTCATAATCTGGTTTTAGCCTGGTTCTTCTTTAATATTTTAACTTTTTTCAGTTTTGAGGTTTTATGTTTAATTATTGTGTACAGACGATAAATTGCTTGCGTTAAATAAATAAAAAAGCAATATCTTTCAAGATGTGACAACTTAAAATACAGTGATGGAAACCCTGGCTCTATTCTGGTTATGGAAACTGCATTTGGTACAAATGATAAGATTCTGGAAATCAAACTGGAAGGGAAAGTCGACCACAGCTGAGTTTAGTTTAGGCTCATCACTGCTACTAGTCATAAGGAGGTTAGAAGAGCCAGCAGAGGTGAGATGTGGTGACCTTTTTACCAGATGTCCCTGTGTCTCAGAGAATGATGCACTGAGGTGTCAGTAAATGGTGACGCTGCTTTCTTGGCATGTTAGTGGTATGCTGCCTCTTCTTTTGATTCCCAGACCTGTGTTCCTCTGTACAATCTAAACATCACCGTGTAATAATGTATAAAATAGCTCACATGTTAAATATAGCAGAGGTGAAGTGTACAAAATACTCTCTGCTGGGTTTAGACTTGTCGACAATAAAAGATTCTTTACTTTCTCTTTTTTTTTTAAAGGACGGATTCCAGGGGTGTGAACCTGAATAGACAATACTTGAACCCCAGCCCCGAGTTACACCCGTCCATCTATGCAGCCAAAACACTGTTGCTCTACCACCACACACACAACCGCTTGCACAAAACACAGCCAAGCACTCGTTCTAACGGCCCCACCCATACAGAGCCCCCAGCTGCTAAAACAAAACCTGCAAATCAGCATGAAGCACCTCCCCTCACTGCCCTCGAAGTCACCTTAAACCAACGGAACGCTGAGAAAGATGCAAATCCTGCGCAGCCAGAGGTCCCCATGATGATGGAGGAAAACACCTGGGCTACCTCAGAGGCAGAGAAGGGAGATCAGAACAGCTCATCGAGCTCCACAGAGACTGTAGTTCCAGGTGCTGGAGATTTAGCAGTACCACAGGTAGAGGAACAGGAGTCGGTGCCACCACAGGAGGGGGGTGTGGCATATTATGTCGACTTGCATGGGCACGCGTCTAAACGTGGGTGTTTCATGTATGGAAATAGCCTTCCTGATGAGAGCCAGCAGGTAATAATGAATGCATTTTATCCATTACTTTGCAGTACTTTTGCAAAATTGTCAAATAACATTCAAATTTGTTTTTTACTTTTCTTTCATTGAAATTTTTTTTTTTTTAGAAAAACATTTTCTACATTACATTTGTAATACTTTCTGTCACGTGTGTCTGAATTGCTGTGATTTTCTTGCCGCAGGTCGAGAACATGCTGTATCCAAGGCTGATCGCTGTGAATTCTGCCCACTTTGATTTTCTGGGCTGTAACTTCTCTGAGAAAAACATGTACGCACGAGACAAGAGAGATGGCCAATCTAAAGAAGGCAGCGGTCGGGTTGCCATTCACAAGGCAATAGGGCTGCTTCACAGGTCAGACATTAGATTTATGACATTGCTGCAATCTGTGTTCGGTGTAGGAAGTTTATGTAGTCATTTTTCAGGTGTTTAAAGTGTGATTTCCAGAATTTTTACTCAGTTTCGAATTAGCCATAATGACCAAGTGCAGATTTTGTGGGCCCAGTACAAATTAAGTTGCAAAAAGCCTTGGAAACACAGTAATGCTTTTGTGTTGTAATTTTATATTTTATCTTGCTTCTGCAACTGGGTACCGACCAGTTACACTCTGGAGTGCAACTATAACACAGGAAAAACCATGAATACAATCCCACCTGCCTGCCATGACAACGGAAGAGCTACCCCCCCTCCACCTCCATCCTTCCCTCCAAAATACACTCCAGAAATATTTGAGCAGGTAGGAAGCGCATATATAACACACACATGCATATCATATCATATCATATCATATTATGCTCCACTTTTCTTTGAATTATTTCCCACCCATAGACTTTACTTGGGAGGTATGTCCAAGTGTATTACCATCCCCTTCAAGCATACTTGTCACCTCACATTAGAATTTTCTATTTTCATTTTTTTTATTGATTAGTGAGAGCAACATCTCAAAGACAAGGCCTACTTGCTCTTATTTTGAAAGCACACTAACCACAGCCTGCAGCATACTGTATGTGGAACCGGTTAAGACACATGTGATGAGCTCACTGAAGCTATAGAGCAAAACGAGGGTTACCTTGACATCAAGACAATGGAGTTAGAGTTATTCGGCAGGATGAAAGACTCACTAGAGAGCAGATTATATTACTTAGATGTTGTTACAAAGTATTTGGCAAATCAAATATTTAGAAAGAGAAACTATGTTGCTAATGACCGATAAAGCACTTGTATGCACCGACCCTCTTCCTCCAACAAATAGAACCTAAATCTATGACCTAAATCAATACCATCTGGAAAGTGTAGGAAAAACATATCTGGACAGAAAAACACAGTGGAACACTGTCAGTCATTGACTGGCCTCCCCAGAACCCGGATCTATATTTGCACATTTTAATAAATCATTGCACCTGTTTCCCATTTTTCTACAAAATATAAAGAAATGAGATGTGTCTCAAGACAGTACTGTACACCTACCCTGACATGTTAAAGAAATTTGGCAATTTATGTAAACAAAGTGTGCCCATCTATATCAGTTCTGAAATAAATTTGGGTGATGCCATCAGGTGGGGCGTGCTGTGGCGATCTCTGCCCTGGACATGGCAGAGTGTAACCCTTGGCCGCGACTGGTGCTTTCTGAGCACACCTGTCTGACAAATCTGCGAGCCTGGATCCTCAAGCACGTCCGCAACACCAAAGGACTGAACACTCACATCCATGCCAACCCTCCCCCACGAATACACCACAATGGCAGCAAGGTGTCACCACCAAAGAGCTTTAACAAGTGAGTTCCCACACATTTTTTTAACTTGGATGCCTTTAGTTTGTCCAAAGATAACAGCTGGGTCATGGATTTCTGTGATTTCTTCATTTTCCTACTAGCTGTCTGTCTGGATCTGCATCGGAGAACACCTTCAGCCGCGTCCGCTGCAACAGCCAAAGTAGCAGCAGCCAAACACCCTCGCCGAAGATGCACAATTCCCCAAGTTTTACTTTCGGGTGCCCCCCACCCCGAACTCATACACAGCACAACAGCAGCGGACGTGGAGGCAACAAAACACTCGGGCCAGTCAGAGGTAAGTTGAATTCCCAACTATCTGCCTGTGCTGTGGCTGCCTTTTTTTTTTTTTTTTTTCTTAAGTCACATCTCCTTTAGTGGTCCTCTGCTCCACTCTCTCTCTCTCTGTATCACAAATCCTCTCTTGTGGTCTCTCTCTTTCTCATTTTCTTCTCTTTCCTTTTCTTCAACCTCTTGTTCGTTGCTGTTGGAGCTGTTCAGAAAGGCTGGCTGATGTGTTATTGTCTGCGTGAATGTTAGTTTCTGGTTTGCTGCGCGTGACGTGAAACTGGCAGCAAGGTTTGGGATGAGCTTGGTGTCCTGGATGTTAACGACCTGTAACATCCCCCACATTACCCCCGCATGACCTTTGCATGACCCCTTTTCCTGCTGCTGTGTCCTTACCCTAAAGAAATTTTTCTCACAGTATGGATAATACAGTATTCTAACATGATGTTTAGAGTTAGTTAGAGTTATCAAGTTTCTTTTCTCCTTTTAAAGAAATATGATGAGTGCAGAATAGACACGCGTCCCTGTCTCAATAACACATGTACCAGGGTTTCCACCAGTGTATAAAGGGTTTGCACGTGACATCATGGGCATGTCGAGCTGTCCGCTATATTGGACGTGATAAGCATCACTACTTTTTTGGCTCCTCACAATGCCTGTATTCTGCTACATCAGGGGTGGGCAACTCCAGGCCCCGAGGGCCGGTGTCCTGCAGGTTTTAGATCTCACCCTGGGTCAGCACACCTGAATCAAATGATTAGTTCATTACCAGGCCTCTGGAGAACCTAAAGACATGTTGAGGAGGTCATTTATCCATTTAAATCAGCTGTGTTGGATCAAGGACACATCTAAAACCTGCAGGACACCGGCCCTCGAGGCCTGGAGTTGCCCACCCCTGTGCTACATGGTTGGGTGCAGCAATCATCAGAGACAGAAAAAAAATCTTTTTAACCGCTTTCCTGTTGTTTCAGATAGAAGAATATGAAAATAAAGTTGGCAGATAAAGGCATCAGATAAACAATTTAACAATTATAAGTTAATTACATTTTTAACCTCCTAAGACCCCAACTCTTTCGTGGCATGTATTTTTAATTTCTCCTTGCTATTTGGGCTGATTGGGACCTGATGAATGTAAAAACAAAGAATTACATTTTTTTGTTTTTTACCTGATTTTTGTCTCTGAGAAAAAGGAGATCCACAATTATTAAAGGGCATTAAAGAACCTGGCAAATGTTATGACTTTATTCTGTTTTACTTACTCTGCTCATATTCATCCATTTCGGTCCATTAATCACTGTAAGATATATCCTTCATCACTTTATTTCAATAGAGTTGAATATGTTTTGGTGTTCTCCAGCTTGTATATGCATGCATGCTTTTAGGTCTGTTCAATATAATGATATATGTCGGATGACGATATAAAAACATCTATCGTTTCATTTTACGCTATCGTTTGTTTCGTGGTGTCACAAAATAAACTGTTTACGGCAATGTTTTTTCATCGTTTTGATGGTCACTGTAGTGGCTATATTAATTTCTTTACGTTCCCTCTTTCTCTTACATTTAAAATAACCACACTACAGATGGATAAGCAACTTTTTTTATGCGTTGTCGTTAGCGGCAATGACGGTAAACCCAGCTTGTGGCTCCGCTGTCTGCTTGTTTATTTTTCCACATTAACCTTTCACAATAAAGCTGAAGATCTGTTGAGATTTTTCAAAATAAACTGAAATGATGACAAACAGAAGGACCAGTCAAAACAAATCGAGGACCTTATTCCTAAACGAGGGGCTACCTCTGTAGCATGGACATGGTTTGGTTATGAAAAGTCTGACACGGACCAGAAAACTGTACTACAGAATTTACAGAAAATGTAAAATTTTTGTGACATATATCGTTGTCGGGACGATAAAGGTCTTATATCGGGATATGAGATTTTGGTTATATCGCACCTACATGCTTTTTACTTTCTCTTCATGCTGGAAGTGTGAAAAAAGATATAGCGATTGTCTTCCTTTTCTCTTTCCTGGCAGAAACCCTGTGTACCAAAAGAATTTCAGTTTGCTTTCATGAGTTTTTTTGCATTTACTTTGCGTTACCTGTAATGACTTTGTTCTCAGTGCATGCAGGGTAGTTTCAGCCACTTTGTGTATCCCTACGGTCCCTGCACGTCTCTGAGCAGGTGTATGTGTCTCCCTCTCTGTAGACACTAAGCCCCAGGAGAAGAGACGCCCCCCCCATCACCACCGCTTCATCCTCCGGTCTCCCAGCAACAGCCACACACCCGCTCGTCCCCCACTCTCACCCCCTTCCTCCTCGTCCTCCTCATCTTCCTCAGTGTGTGCAGCAGGCTCCTGTCCCCTCCCGGCCTCCGTCAGTATGACAGGTCTGTACTCCCTCCAGCCCCCCAGCCTCTCCACCTTGCTCCCATCCCTGCAGGCCCTGCCCCGCCCTGGGCTGCTCTCCAAACTGAGTCCCCTGCTCCTTCAGAGCTTACCGCCGGCCGCCAGCAGTCCAACTGGGCCCACCCCGGACTGAATCTGACTTAAACCATGAAACACTGGGCACATGTCCTTGTGCGAGATGATTGAGTGAGATTGTCTTTTCAGAAACCAGCCTGGTAGTCCATGTAGGTCAAAGCGTGCGTGCAAAACATCACTGGTGCTAGTAAATAATTTTTTTTCTTTCTGCACAGTAATTACATGTCTACAGTTTTAGCACCTTAAGGTAAATAACACTTTCACTTGAGAGCGAATGTGTTCCTCAGATCTCAGCTATGACTGAAATGCTTTTTCTCACCGACCTTGAATCAAGTGCTGGTTGCCGCACTGTCCTCTGGCTCTTTGATAAACATAGCAGACTGGTTAGTAAATGGGGATATTTGCTTGGGTACCTAATATCTGCTGTCCTATAAGACGTTCAGAGCACACAGTAGATGTTATCCGTAGACCTCATAATATTATAATATGGATCCAGACGAAGCTTTTTCTGTATACAATAATAAGCTAAAGCTAATTACCACGTTACTCTGCTCACCATTTGAAAGTAGCCGGGAGATTTTCTTCTTTATTCGCACAGTTGCTTTTGTGATGCGTTTAATGTTTGAATTATTTATTGATTTTATTTGACTTTTGAGACATATTTTTATAGACTGAACACAGTCAGACTTTATTTTCTTTAAAAGCCTTCCAAAGCACCCTCTGATCTGTTCTGTTGTCTTTGGGTTTCACTTTAATGTTGATTTGTAAAACGATGTCACAAGTCGATCACATTATACTGTCATTTGAGGCTAAACATTTAAATAGCTTTTTTTAATTTCTTATGATTCAAAGTGACATTCAAAGGTTTGCTTTTAGATTTTTGTACACAAGTCAGTTTTTCATTATCTAAATACCATTAAAAATAAATAAAAACAAAAACCTGCATCATTCCAATGTCGGACCAACATTGGTCATGACGTTATAATCACAGCATAGCCTACTGCCAGAAACTGTGTACCCTCATTAGCTTAAGTCCTTAAGGGGCACCCACACAGGAAACGTTGTGCGGCTCATTCGTTGGCATTTACCATCCTCATACATCAGTAAACAGCATCCTTCCCTCTCATTGGTGATAGCTACAATTTCTCTGATTATCGTTGACTTTGGTCACCATGTCACTCACTTCCTGTGTGGAGACCTCATTATGGATTTTGCAATCTTGTAGCTGCTTTGGGATAACTACGGTTGATTTGTGGGGCTATTTGCCAGCAAGTAGTATTATATGAAAAGAATGAGTTTAGCTTATAACCAGTTTGACTGGCAGGTGTTTATTGTTTTTTTAATATGACACTAACACTGGTCTGGTGTAAATATGGTGAAGACTTTTTGTTTGTTTATGTATTATATGTTTCCTTAAACCGATGAAGATAATATTTATCCTAATTTGTTCAAGCAGATAGACATGTTCCTTGTGTAAATTGATCGTGGCAGGTGTGTAGTAGGCTGTCGACGGCTAGAGTTAATATATCTTGTGGTAAGCAGTCATGAGAAGCTGCCATGTTGTCTAAGATTTTACTCATCTATTGTGGAATTATAGTAACTTGTCTGTAATTCGTTTTTTGCGTGCTGTTATCCAAGTACTTGATGATGGTCTGTGTTTTAGGACCGGCCGTTTATGTTGCACTGAACATGCAGAAGTGAATTATTATTTATTTATTTTTTCTTCTTTTTTAGAAGGAGCAAACAAACCAGACCATTAAGGGATCAAAATAGCTTTCAGAATATCTGGCCTTTGCTCACTGTAGCTACTGTCTGATCCAGTGCTGTTACACATTGTAGTTAAGCTGTGCCTTGCTTTGTTGTAAGCAGTAGGTTTTGAAGGTCCTGCTCCTATTGTGATCTTATAGGGTATATATCCTTCTTCTTCATCTGTCTTTCATATTCAGTGTGACTTGCCTAAGTTGCAGTGATCTCACAACATAAATTTCTTGCGAATTCAAGCGTTGTTAAGCCAAATAAAAAGCTCTTGTAGAAACAGTCCTTAATACTCACGCTGGGCTCAGACTACATGATACTTCAGTCTGTCGCAGTGGTCGATGTGTCAGGTGGTTAAGAGTTATAAAATCTTGTTCATCTCTTCTTTCACAATCAGTGTGATATCATTGGAGGTACAGTTGATTTTAAATAAGAGTGTCAACAGAACAGCAAACAAAGGAGTGTCTATGACGCTGGCTATCTTGTGTTACTGCTTCTCACACTTCTTCCTAACTATACTGGAACATCATTCTCTCTTTTGTAATGTATGCAATAGTACACCTACCTTATATGCTAGCCCTTTTGTTGGCACATAGCTTTTTTTTTGTCTATCATGACACCCTATTGGCATGCGTTACTCTCATTTTTGTTCCCAACCTCCAATCGATGCTTTACGTGACTCAGATCTGACCAGCCTGGTATCGTATAGTCTGAACACGGCATTAGCTTCAAATGTCAGCTCTCTTAAGTTAGAGAAGCTCAGAAAACCCTGCAAATCTGATGGTTGTCTTGTGCTTACTGGACAGTAGTCTCATCTAATATTACTGTACTAAAGGTTTTAGTGTAGCCTCAGCTCAGTGGAGTTACGATCTATCAGTTTAGATCAGTGCCCTGCTAAATGGTGAAGGAGTGTTCTGTAGTTGTTGTTTTTTTTCCTGCTTTCTCACTGTGAGCTATGATGTTCTGTGTCCCAGTTGTTTCAGCCTTAAAGCGTCTACGTCTTCATTGAAAATGACGAACTCAGCTTTAGGTGAAAACACTGTATGCATAGTCACATTCTCAGTAGGTCTTTCGGCTTTATACTCCTTATGAGAATTGTGCCGTTTCCTTCAATGTGGTGCTAACCTTCTATACCAGACTACAGTTATGTGTTTGTCCTTGTAACGTCTCTACAATTGTCACCTTTCTTGAATGTGCCGCTGTCTTTTAGCGCCTCTCTGTTTAACCTCTGGAATAAAAACTATCCGTTTGTCAAGCAGCTACAGAGTGTGGGTCCTTTTGCTCTCTTTTGACTCTGATTGTGATCTTTATTTTTCAACTTTCACGTCAAGGAAAAGATCAACACCAAAACTCTCACCACTTAAACTTAGTTAGGAGTATATGTAGATTATGAGATATTACAGGACATTCAGTTATTTCAACATATTTGGTTTTTGCCAGCATAATTGTGATACTTTAAACATACACACACTAAATGGCTTAAATCTTAAGTTTTATAAATCAGATACTTAGTGTTTCATCTTCCACTCTTTGTTTCTCCTTTCTTCTCTTTGTTCTGTTTATTTATGTGTCTTCATGTGGTTGACAGGCATTAGCTGCCCGGACCTTGAGACTGGTGGACCCAGTTCTGCGGTCTGGTCCAGAATGCCTCTACCTGTACGTCCTGGGCACATAGGGAGAGGGTGCCGAACTCTTACAATCACTCATCCTCCCACAGAAGCTGGTAGAGAGGTTAGGTTACCTTGCTGGCTCACTCACTGAGCAAATTCACATTTCCATTATTAACACTTTGTCCCGTATTAATATACACTTAGACTATGATGTGTTGTTGTAATGTCTCCATGTGTCACAGACTGCTAAAGACCAGGGGCCTGAACACATCCTTTCCTCCATCAAATTTAGCAAGTAAGCCCTATCTTTTTTCTTTTTTTTTTTGCATTGTAATAATTTGAATCCAAAACAGTCAACAAAGGCTGGGATCTGAAAAATGAAATGAAAACCACACTGGAAACCCCTTCTTCATGCTGATATTTTCTTTCTTGAATAGCGAAAATGTTAACCTCTCTGTCGCCTGCCCAGGTGTGAGCTGCAGCCCCACGTCAGCCGCATTCCCATCCGAAGGATGGGGTCGACTGACGCACCTCCCAAACACAACAATAAAGCATCTCCATCTAGCAATAACCCACCAGGAGGTAAAGAGGTGTCTGCTACCATGAAGGTGTGGAAGCTGCTCAGACCTGGCCTCCACAGACACCTGTCATTGTCAGGCATGTACACCTGCTTGTTGCTCTGGGCTGTTTATGACATAGATTACAGAGATGAGCTGACCAATGATCAGTTAAAAATGGGGATAAGTGACATGAAGGCATCTCATAAAAGTATGTTTTACTTGATATTAAAGGAGAATCGTTTCTAAAACAACAACATAGAACTCATGATTGTGCTTATTTGTGCATCTGACCACAGTGTGCATGAAATGTAATGAGATAACTTTGAATGACATCCAGAGAATTTTCAGATACCACTTTTGAAGCTCAGATCTGTACATCCATATAAAGGACACACATTCAGGATCCCCAAGTGGTAGAATGACTTCAGTCACCCCCTGATTTTGACACTGGCTAATATGAGGTGGACATTTCTGATTTTAAGTGAAATATTTCAACAGCTGTTTTTGGTGCAGTCATACATTTCCCCCTTCTAATTACTATGGTGTTTGCCACCTGGCTTTGATCCGCAGATGTAGAAGTTACTTTAGTGGTAATTAGCATATGTTAGCATAGTGATGCTTCAGAGTGGACCTATTAGGCACATTAGCTTAATGTTTTTATTCTTGAGCTCTGCTACAAGTTTTGAATGATACACATGCTTATTTTAGTGACACCTTGACACAGTCCCTCAGGTTATCCACCATCTTAAACAACATGTTTTACCGCTACAGTGCCGAATGCTTGTAATAAATATAAGTAAAACTTTCTCTGAGGCCCATGTATGTAAGAGTGATATATATATGAGAATGGAAAAATATATAATTTATGATGGTCAACCCAGGCACATAGCTCTGGCTCTGAGCAAGAAAGCCCTACCCACTTGCTGCTCAGATCTTTTGTTTGCAATCAGCAGCCAGTCAGAAGAAAGTCAGCTTAAGGAAGGGGCGTGAGCTGATTTCTGTGATGTAGTGAACTGAAGAGCTGCGCCAAGGCCCAGCATGACATAAATAAAGATTAATTTCAGCTTCAAAACTTTGGAATATGGAGCTGAACTGAGTGTAACTGGTCTTGTTTAATCCAGGGAACACGCTATCTGTGACCATACACTGCAATCCCCTCTCATTCACATCAACCAGACACAAGAGTCTTCCTGTTAAAGGGGAGTTTTTCCTTCCCACTGTCGCCTAAGTGCTTGCTCATAGGGGGTCATATGATTGTTGGGTTTTTCTCTGTATCTATTATTGTACAATCTACTGTACAATATAAAGCGTCTTGAGGCGACTGTTGTTGTGATTTGGCGCTGTATAAATAAAATTGAATTGAAAAGAGTAAAAATAAACAGATGGAACCCAGCAGTCTTTAGACTCAGAAATGGACTTTAATAAACTGCCTCCTGCTGGAGCATTTTATTACTGCACTACATAATTTTGTGTCCACTAAAATGTAACAATTTCTGAAGTACTGGTCCTTAAATCCACAATGTCACCATCAAGTTTTACTTAATACTCCCATTTCCCTTATTACAGTGGACATCTCACATATTCTTTGCTTCCCTCTGTTATTCCATTCTGCAGGTGTATCTGAGAAAGAAGCTGCCATACAGCTGGCCTCTAAAGCTTTAATGAAGAAAAGCACAGACAGAAGTATCACGTGCAAAGAAAGTGCTATCATAGAAAGTGCAGCAGAGGACATGGGAACACAACAACAGGTGAAAACCGATGTGCACACTTCTTGTTGTTAATGTACATTTAGATTGAAGCTATAATTTAATATGAATAACTAAAAGATGACTAGGCTGTGTGATGTTGTCTTTAAAGGCGGAGGAAACTCCAGTGACTGTGCCTGACACTGTGAACATGTGTGAGACAGTAACCCTGTGTGGAGAAGCCTAGGAAACCGACAGCCTAAAAATATCATATTGAGCAATTGAATACTTCAAAATGTGAGAGGGGCTTGTCACCAGTGGAGGATTGGTTGGGGCATGATGATGTGCAATATAAATAAATTTTTTTATGTTTAATCGTATTGTTTTTAGCCTTTTTGGGCAACATTTAGAACCTAGAATTACCTGTTACAACTACTGAGCAGCTTTTGTTTTTACTGGAATAGCTGAAGGTTAAGTGCCTTGCTCTATGACATTACATTAGCAGCTGTATTGGGGGAGTGGTTCAATCTTTTCAAATTTTTCCAGCTGCTCAAGAATGCAGACTTGAAACATCCTTGAACATTTCAGCTACCATAATTGTACCTCACATTTCCTGTTTTTGTGATTTAAGTTGCATTTTTCTGGTCCTTGCTGCTCCCCTCAGATACCGACCAATACTGTTATGCACTGCTAAATATTTTATTAGGCAGCCACTTGTACAATTACAGGGAAGGGCTGATTTTTATTTAGACTCATAAGCACAATAGCAACTTTATAATCTCATTATCTCTATTGTGGATGTTTAACAAATGTGAGATGAGTGTATTTATTCCCCTTTTGTGATTTGCACATACTGTTTATAAAATGGTTTTCACCTACTTGGCCTTTTTTTTTTTTTTTTTAGTTTTTGTGATTCTACTCACCATAAAAGTAAATGTCACATTATAAAATCCTCCTGCGTGCAGGTTTAAAATAATGTATTATGTGTATAAGAAACCAAAATTGCTGAAGCTAAAACAAGCTTTGTGTGAGGCTTATGGAAGTCGAGGGTTAAGTTAATGCTGCAAAATGCACTCAGTGAGGTTAATGAAGGAAACGTGATGCATCCGAATGGAGTGAACACCTAAATAGTAACCCGTTTGTACTGAATTAACTTTTAACTTTTCTTCCTTTTATATGTACATGTGTATATTTATTCAGATAGCGTTCGTGTTTTGGGTTTTTTTGCAAAGATTGTGATGAACAAAACTGTGTTTAAATTTGGAAGTATAAATAACCTGCAATAAACTCCATGTATTTTAAAGTTGCATAACAAATGTTTACATGTGTACAGAGCAGGTGAAAAAATTCAAAGACTGTAGAAATTCAAATTCAAACATGTTTATTAGAAAAAGAAAAAAGATCCTTGTGCAAACAGAAATTACACCTCTTAGAAAGAGGAGATGACGAGGGGGATGATGTAATCAAGGTGGTGGTTTTGACATCCATCTCGTCTGTGGGGAGGAAAAGAAAGCCTCAGTCGTTTCACAGTTGTTAAACCTTAAAATCCTGTTTGTTTGTAATTATTCCTCCAGATTTTTAGTAGTGCTCAGTGATCAGCCATGAACTAGGATGGAACAAATTAACTCTATATATGTAGCCCAATAACCTTTATTTCTGTGCATTTTCCTTTATTAATGACACTTACTGAAAACTGTAGAAGAGACTTTTCTTCAATAATAGAATAATGTAGCACTGGCAGCACCAAAATTATACTAACTAAATGTAAAAGCTGCCATACTATAAAACAGTTATAGATGGATTTGAGTCATGTTTTTTAATACATGGGGGTATACATAATAGAAACACAATAAAAAGAAAAACTGAAAGAACCTGCTTTTGTCCAATTTGTTATTTTATGATGATCAACATCAGAAATGACAATGTTAAAAGAAAAAAACGCAAACAGTGTCTGACCTCACTGACCTCTGCAGTCATACTGTACAACTCTACTCCTGCTTCTTGGGGTTATTCACAGCAACGTAGTGGTATAACACCACTAGCAGGAACAAGGAGACGCCAAGCATGTTGGCAAATATGGCCAGCTGCACGTCTGTCACCATTCTGCAAAAGGACACAGAGGCAAGATTAGGCAGGTGCTGGGGTGAAGAAAAAGTGTGTTACATCAGTGGGTAGTAGGAGAAGAGGCATTTTCAAAAGGTTAAAATAAAGTCATGTTTATTTTGTATATTCTGTGCTTATTTTTACAGCTTTGGCAGATATCTGAATGCATTTCAGGACCTTTCACCAGTTTCAAATAAATGTCATTCTCTTTCACTAGCGACTTGAAGGTAAGGCATGACAAGTATGTCACAAATTAACACAAAGTTGGGAAAAAATGAAATAGTAGCGAGATCATGCACAACTTCATGTAATGTTACAATTAAGTGCCGACATTTTGCACGTTGCCGCAGTTTGCATATTAGGATTTTTATGTGAATCAACAGAGTGATAATAACAGATAGGAGTGATCGGATAGTTTCAAAATAATCCGCCAAATTATCATATTTTAGTAAAATTTCTAAGTGGACAATCAACGTAGCTTTAGCGATGCTAAGCATGCTAACTACTAACACCCCCACGAACTGAACTAAGTAAAATAAGTAACGTTTCATATTATATTTCAGCAAAATTACAAATTTTATCCAAGTGCAATCACGTTTACCAAATGTTATCACTCACATTTTCTGTTAAATTGCTTTTTAACTCCCGGTTCGAGCAATACTCCAGCTCTCCAACAGCAGGTAAGCGCAGTGACGTTTCTTCCGGTCAAAGAGGAAAGCCACGTCACATCTAGGAGCGCCATAGAAGCTGTTTGATTGATGGAGTTGGTGAGCAATTAACAGGAGTCAAAACTGTTTCCGGCACTTTAAAAGTTATTTTAGCATTCTTTTTTATCAGGTGAGACCACAATCACCATACCATAGTGGAAGAGGGACCCAGTCAACAGAATTTCATGGAATTTTGTGTGGTTTATTTTTTCAGGGTCCTCCAGGCCTGCGTGGCGGTAGTGAGCTACTGTTACCTTTAACCGGGAAGGGGGTTGCACTCCGTAGGAGTGGCCCCTATGGTTCGACATCGCCTCACCCGGCGTAAACGAAGGCGGCCAAGCTAAATGGTACTTGAACACGGCAGCTAACATTGGAGATTTGCATTTCCAAAGGAAGAGATATTTAGTTATCTCGTCTTTGAGCCAGACCCTACCGCCATGGCTCTTTACGAATATGTCACTCAGGAGCAGCTTGCGGGCTTCGACAAATATAAGGTATGATTTATAGGTTACAATGGCATGCTAGCCGCTGAGCGGACAGGCTCTGTACGTTTAGCAGCTAGTTGTCACGATCTGCAGGGTGCTTCCCCTGAAAAATGTGTAAAGGTACTCAGAGTTTACGGAACGATACCGGATGTTTGCCATTTTTCCTGTTGAAAATAAAAGCCGCAAAGTAGCTCATCTCATATTCACCAATGGTACGTTTTTTGTTTGAAATTTCTGCTCGGAAGTGTCCTTATTTTCTGTATTTTACTTTACATTTGGTGCATATGCGCTAACAGCTAGCGACTCCTCTCTGCTTATGTTGTATTTGAATGGAGGCTTCTTTGCTTTGACAGCACAATTCAGAGACTTTATCTATTTCCTTTTTATTGGACTCCAGCTGTTAATATTTTTTTTTATTTCAGCCACTGTAAGGAATAAAACTGCTAACGAACACCTGTAATGGTAGCGTGGAGAGGAAACCATTGAACTGGATCCAGTAGGATATGAGAAACAAAGAAGCACATTAAAAACGTCTAAATTAATTGTAAAAAATCCTGGGGTGTGCAACATTGTCTTTTGATGGGTTTTGAACGGAATCACACTTTGTGTTTGCCAACTAATAGCATTTTAGTTGTTAGTTAATTCCCATAAGGATGCGCTTCACTGGGCTATTACCAGTGCGCTCATCTGTAAGGGCATGGAAGTCATGGAGTATTTTAAGTAGTAAGTTGATCTTTGAATATCTTCATTTTGTTAACATGTGCTATAACATTACAACTTTTTCTATATGTTTTGCATTATTTCAGTCAAGTTTCTTCTTCCTTTGAAACCCTAGTGTGGGTACTCAGGCTCCTTCCTAATACCTCATGCTTTTAATGCTTCAGACTGAAGCAAAAGCAAGAGTCGTCATATATCTCTGATTGTCACAAGAAACCATTTTTTCCCAGTTTTTTCCTTGTAAGTGGCTTCCCCTGTCTAATAGCAGCCGTAACCCAAGCACTGGTTTCTAGCAGGCAGCAGAGAAGGAAAAATGAGAGCAAATGAGGGGATTGTGGCTCTCCTTGAAAACAGAGGTTGCTTTCTCAAAAGGGGAATAAAGATGCATATAGATGAGCTTTAAGTGGGAAGAACACAAGAGCGTGGAGATTGCTCAGCTGATCAGTTCACTTTTTTTTTCTGTCACTCCACTTCTCACATTCATTTGTAACAGGTCACAGACTGCAGGGCCACCTTAGTTGGTGTGAAAGTGACATACTTGTGTATCTGTTAATGCACACAGACTATGATTATAGTGCCTGTTTTTCCATGTATGGTTATAATTAATCACACAGGTGATTACACAAACAACCTATTATGTCATCACATATTATAATCATCATTATCTGCAGTGAACACGCTGTCAGTATTGCAGCAATAGATAAACATTTTCATATTAGGTTAGATAAATCATTGTGTAGGCTTGAGTGAGAGCACTGTGTAGTAAAATTAGCCTGTGTCCTTAGTTGGCTGTTGCAGTATTAAGTGCTGCACTGTATTCACAGTGAACTTGGAAAGTGAAGACTGGGGAGCCCAGCTTTTGTAAGAACAGTGTATTTAACAAAAACAAAGCAAAACAAAAAAACAATAGTTTTGTGTAGTCCCCTAAAAATGAAGATCCCACCCTTCTTCCAAGTATCTAAGAGTGACAGTGTGATCAAAGTCTATCGCAGGAGATGGGTGTGCCAAAGGATAGATATCAAAGATTCAATATCTACTCCTAATAGGAAAGCCTACTAAAATAAAACACACAGTCCAATGCAATATAGCTTTTACATTGGGTCCTACAATGGAAAAAGGTGCACACTGCAATCAGTTTTATTCTTATTTAGTATCAAGACGGTCCAGTTAACAAGGCAGTTGCTTTGCTTTATCTGCAATGAAATGCAGAATTAAAGACCTGTTTGTGATCACACCTCTGTGCCTCTTTGCAGTACAGCGCAGTGGACTCGAATCCCCTGTCCATCTACGTCATGCATCCTTTCTGGAACCTTGTTGTGAAGGTGAGGAAGACCCGTCCAGCTTAATGTGTCAGTTGCAGGCTACATCATTAATGAGATTTCCAGCCGTGTGCTGTGATACAGTAGCGAGGCGACCTGATGCATTACCAGCGCGCATTTTTCTGCCAGTGTCAGAACACATCAGTCACTGATTGTAATGGTTTGTTTTAGATTTGGGAGGATTTTTTGTTGTTGTTGTTTTTAATGCTGTCATTTAACCAGACAGTCATTTGAAAAGGTTCATATTAATATACATAAATCTTCTATTCAGCACTACTAATTAAATTCCAGTTATTCAATATGCCATTACTATGATGAGAAAACTGTGTGTGAGAGCTGAGTGCCATGATCATGAATTGTTGTTCTCACAGCCTCTGTTTTTTTTTTTTTCTCTCTCACTCTTTTCTCAACAGTTTCTACCCACATGGTTGGCACCAAACCTCATTACATTTACAGGCTTTATGTTCCTTGTGTTGAACTTCCTCATGTTGGCCTTCTACGACTTTGACTTCAATGCATCTTGTAGGTCATTCACTTTTTCCTTTTTCTTAAACTGGGGAGGGTTGCTCAGTTTGTTTTCCCTCAAACAGACTAGACGTGGGTTGAATCCATCGCTGTTGTCTAGAGTAGGAAGAGAGATTCAGGCATGTGCAAGTTTGTTTATGGAAGGCAAAGTCCAGCGATCGACTGCCTATGGTGGCTCATGGTAATCACTAACCCGTTACGTCATTAACACAGGCAACAACACCGAGGGAGCTGTTCCTGTTTACATGCCCAGACTACATCTCTGTATTGCAAATAAGATACTTTGCTCTGGCGTGTCTGCTGTCCAATCTAAGTGGTTACCTTATACACACATAAATGAAACACTCATGGACAAAAGGCTGACCTCTACAGTCAATAAGAGGGCCGGTCAGGATTTTATCTGTCAGTACTGAGCTCTTAGAGGAATAGCTAATCCAAACAGTGCACACATATTAACAGTTGTCCTAAAATATTGACTTTTTTAGATTGGATAACATTGGTCTAGTGAGTGGAATCAGTAATGTGGAAAATTACTCTAGTCTAAGTTTTTCATGATCTCCGTGTGTCGTGCCATATACTCACAATGTTTGTTTCTCAGCTGCAGGATACCAACACGTGCCTAGTTGGGTCTGGGTTGCAGCGGGGATCTTCAACTTCTTAGCCTATACACTTGGTGAGTTCTGACCTCTGCAACTCTATGTGGCTTGTTTTTATTTTTATTGTACATTTTTTTCCCCCTTCTTACTCATGGGAAGTAGAGAAACTCACAGGGAAGTGCAGTGCCCCTCGAAAGCTTAAAGGCCCCTATTCTGTTTTTGTTTCGGATGCTTACTTTATAGAATGAGGCACGCAGACACCTGTTTTTCTGGATTGTTTATATGCACTCATGTTACATCTCATAGCATTACATTTTCATTTTTTAGAAGTATCTCTAACTGAAATCATAAAAGTTATCAGACTATTTGTAACTTGAATCAGATAAAGCTGCACTTGTCTGTCTAAAGCTATGCATGACATCCTGGAGGTATGTGTATGAAATATAAGGGACCAACCACCATTGCAACAACATTATAAGAGTAAATATATTGCACTCCCAATTCTGATATCTATATATTTTATTTAAAAAAACAAAACTTGAAGGAAAGCATATTTGAAATAAAATTGTTGTCTGATATTCAGTATGATGTGTGGTTGTCAAGGCTGGAAAAAAAGAGACGTATCTTCTGACAAGTAGCAAGGTGGGGGAAATCCAGGCTGGAAAATGTCATTGGGGAAATAGGTTTCAGTACATATGGCTGCCCACTTAATAGCTATAACATAAGTACAGTGGTCCCTCGCTATAATGCGGTTCACCTTTCACGGTCTTGCTGTTTCGCTGATTTTTTGTGTGTGCAATTTTGCATGCTTTTAAAAAAACAACCAACAACACATTTTTAAACAGCGCATTGTGTAATGTGTTCTGATTGGCTGTAGACCACTGTCAATCAATCTCGTGCCGTGTCTCTTGTACAGTACAGAACACGTTCAGCTTGTAAAATTTATCTAAATCTTTGATCGCTAGCGGTGTGACTCTGAAGTGCTGTATTGTATGTTTGTAAGTTTTCTCCAACAAACAAAAAAATGTCGATGAAACGTTTCGCACCGTCAAAGGCAATCACGGGTGCCTTTGGTGTTATTCTGTAACACTGGACTTATTTTTACTTTTAGAGTGTTTAAACCATAAAGAAAAGTGGGAAAATGTTCATGCCTGTCGGAGTAAAGTGTAGAAAGTGTGTAGTGAGGGGTTTTACAGGCATAAAACATCTATAATAATTGTAAAAAAAAAAAGTTAGCTACTTAGTGGATTTCACCTACCGTGGGTTATTTTTAGAACGTAAGTACCGCGATAAACGAGGGACCACTGTAATTGCCTTTTGTTAAATTCTCCCAATTCTGTTTGGTCTTTGGGCTGAAGGAAGGACAATACTCGGTGTATAAATGCTCAATCAACAATCGTTTATTCCGTACAATTCAACACTTTATGAGCCGAGACCATCCGGAGGAGAGATGAGCGCGGGAAGGTGTCCGCCTGATCTTGAAGTGTCTGAGCGTTCCACACATTTATGTTATGACCTTGGCTTCCTGTGCAGTATGTTCTGTTCTTTTCTAATCAGACAAATAAGGTGATGACTCTCTGAAAACAGTATTTCTTATAACTCAGCAGAATAATGCATCATAAAACAATATCATTCATTCACAATAAATGAGCAGTCTAATGTAATACAAATCAGTTTAATAACTGTGATAGTTATCACCTCTTCAGGAGAATAATGCAAACTAAAACTACATAATGATTTCACAATCTTTAATTAGGGGTCTAACGTGGCATAAGATAATATAATAATCTCACACTTTGAAGCAGCTTCATTCCCTGACTGTAGAGAAGGGTCACACTGCAGCATCCTGAAACGTAAGCCATTCCTGCTAGACTGCAGAGTTAGGTTAGAGTTGAATCCTCTCTCCGTTTCTTCTGTTTGTCCTGAACACCATTAGTGAATGACTGATAGGGCTGTTCGATATAACGATATGTATCGGATGACGATATAAAAACGTCTATCGTTTCATTTTACGCCATTGTTTGTTTCGTGGTGTCGCAAAATAAACTTTACGGCAATATTTTTCATCATTTTGATGGTCACTGTAGTGGCTATATTAATTTCTTAAAGTTCTCTCTTTCTCTTATATTTAATATAACCACACTACGGACGGACAAGCGCTTGTTTTTATGCGTTGTTGTTAGCAACAAGGACCGTAAAATCACCGCGTGTCCACTTGTTTATTTTCCACATAAACGTTTCACAATAAAGCTCAAGATCCTGTTGAGACTTTTCAAAATAAACTGAATCACGTGAAAGATGCAGAGTATTTACGGATGAGAAGCAAAAAAGAGCCGCCAGGTGCTAAAAAATAAACCTTAGACTCAAACGTTAGAGCAGGCTTTTCCCCGCAGCACGCCGTGTAATAAATACTCACAAAGAAAACGGCGGCTGTTACAACTTATGTCTAAAAATGTATCGTTTCATGCATCGGTTAAAACATTCGACTCCAGGTACACGACGCCCAGCTGGAAACACTTCATGCAAGTCGAGCTGCCCGAGATTCACAGAATTTACAGGAAATGTTACATTTTTGTGATTTATATCGTTATCGGACGATAAAATTCTTATATCGGGATATGAGATTTTGGTCATATCACACAGCCCTAATGACTGATGACCTCAGTAATCACTGCGTGTAACATTAAATGTGAACGTTTAGACATGAACAAAGCCTCTTATCTCTGGGCATACTTTCAGTTTTGACTTTCTCATTGCAGTTTATGATAAATATCTTTTTATAATTCTCTGTTGCTCTCCCACTGACATGATCTGTGTTAGTTATACTGATCCCTTCTTATCTATCCTTCCGTCATACTCTGTGAACCATTAAAGTGAAGCAACCGTGATGTTTCATGTGAGGCTGTGCTCCTGAGTGAACTGAATGAAGCCCAGCTGTGTTGGTGTAACAGTGAAGTGGGAAGTAGGAATGTTGCTCCCTTTGACCAGTTATGCTCAGCCTTAGCTGAGCAGAGATGTCATCATATATAAATATTAGGGGTGCAACGATATTCGTATCGATATTGAACCGTTCGATACAGTGCTTTCGGTTCGGTACGCATATGTATCGAACAATACAAAATTTTTAATTTATTTTACCAACTTTCCTTCTGACGATGCTGTCTGTGTTGAGCGCTCAGTGAATCTGCGTTCGACTACTCCGCCTAGGCTCGACAGTGCAGCCTAGGCGGAGTAGTCGAACGCAGATTCACTGAGCGCTCAACACAGACAGCATCGTCAGAAGGAAGAGCGCAGGGCAAGCTAACGAGACAGAAGTTAAGCTCTCCTTGCAACATGGACCTCCCGCACCCTCATTCAGATCTGGCGTTTGGAATTATTTTGGTTTTCATGTGACGTATGACCCTGAAGGTAAGCGAGTCATGCACTAAAGTAAAACAGTATGTTGGATGTGCCATGCAATGCTCAATTACATGGGTGGGAACTAGTGTGTTAGCGCAGTTAGCTTGTTAACGTGTTGGCCGTCTAGCCCCATGCACGGGGCGATCGGCGGTAGCTCGTTAACGGAGATTTGCCGTGTTGTGGCGTTAAGGTCATTTCAACGAGATTAACCTGAAAGCACTAGTGGGAACACAACGAATATGACTGCACATTTACGCCGACATCATCCTAGTGCAAAGACAAGTGGAAGCAGACAAAAACAACAAGCATGCTACTAACTTTAGCCGAGTCATTTAGACAGCTGTTAGCACATGATTCTCCTTATATGTTTAATATGCTGCTGAGAATATAGCCCAGAAGAAGCGGATAGTATAGCTTTTATTTTGGAAAGAGCCATTTCTCTGTAATAAACTCTCTTTTCCAAAGATGAGTGATTCCTCAATCAGATACAGGGCTCGCAATATTGCTAGCCCGACGTCCCGGGGCTAGCGATCTTTTCAGTCGGGCTACCAAAATCTATCTCTTCCCTGCCCGTCGGGCTATTGTAGGAAGGAAAAATATATGTCAATGCTTTTGCATTCTTTCAGAAATGTAGCTGGGTAATTATGTCATTGGCATCGGTGAGCCACTGTCAATATGTGACATATTGAAGTCGCGTTTGAATTTGTGCTTGTTTTTTTGCTTTCACTTTGCAATGACAGCACTGATCTGTGAGTGATGATAATTTGTGCACCAATTCCTCTGACATCGTCTTATTAATCGTTAGCTTACTATGCAAACATGACAAGTGAAATCTCCCGCAGCTTAAACATGTGAGAGGTTGATCGCGCAGAGAATCGCTGAGCTTATGTGAGTGCGTGTGTAAAAGCAGCAGGATATATATTTGACTACGATGACCTTCACAGACAGATATATATTTTAGTTCTGCTGAGCCAAATAAGACAGGTCAGGGTGAAGAAGTGACAGCCAAAGAAAAGCTTACCACAAAACGGAGAAGTTATGACAAATCAGACTATAAGGCAAAAAGAAAGTGCAGCTTTATGGTTTCATGGACAAAAGAATTTCTGTGGCTGCAATATGACGAGCTAAATAACCAGGGCTGCACATAAGTGGTCCGCAGGTGCGCATTCGCTGTCAAAATAAAAAACACGCACAAGGGTTAGGGTTAAATTTAAAAACTGTACTTTTGAGTTAAAATATATATTTATAATTTTAATAAATGACAAATTAAAAAGGCATGAACATTTTTTTGTATCGAAAAAATATCGAACCGTGACACCAAAGTATCGAACCGAACCGAACCGTGAATTTTGTGTATCGTTGCACCCCTAATACATATCCCCATAAACTTGTACTGTATGTGCTGATCTGTGTCTGTCTGTGCTTTTTATAGATGGTGTTGATGGCAAACAGGCACGTCGCACCAACTCTTCCACACCGCTAGGGGAGCTTTTTGACCACGGTCTGGACAGCTGGGCCTGTGTCTTCTTTGTGGCCACTGTATACTCTATATTTGGGCGTGCGGAGAGTGGTGTTGGTGTGGTCACACTTTTTTACATACTGTGGGTGGTGCTGTTCTCCTTCATACTGTCCCACTGGGAGAAATATAACACTGGCATCTTGTTTCTGCCTTGGGGATATGATATCAGCCAAGTGGTAAGTTTTTGGGCATTTGGTTGATTGACAGTGTGAGACACTACTCTAGACTTCTAAACATCTGTCTTGTGTCCTGTCTCCTTGCAGACAATCTCCCTTGTTTACTTGGTTACTGCTGCAGTGGGTGTGGAAACCTGGTACCAGCCAGTTATTTTTCACCTTCTCTACAGAGACCTCTTCACCTTTATGATCATTGGTGAGCTGTGTTTAATTACTCAGTTACTGAATATGTTCATTCATTAGCCAAAGCAGTGAAACTGAAACTAATTTCTGCTGATTTCCAGCTTGTTCCTTCACTGTGACCTTACCTATGAGCCTCTACAACGTCCTCAAGTAAGCACAACTTATATCAGTTTAGATCATATTTTCTTTTTTCTCTTGCCTTTGCTAATTCTGTTCTTAACTGTTTTCCCACGGTGCTTTTGCAGGGGTTACAGGAATAACACACTGAAGCACAGCAGCCTGTATGAAGGTTTACTGCCTTTCCTCTCGCCGTTTCTTCTGTTTGTCCTGTCCACCATTTGGGTGATCTACTCTCCATCCAACATCCTGGTGCTGCAGCCCAGGATCTTCTACCTCATGGTGGGGACAGCTTTTGCCAACGTCACGGTAAGTGTGTGATTTTTCTTTTTCTTTTTTTTTCTTTTTTCTTTTTTGTGTTGTTTTTTTCCTTCATCTCTGCAATGTAGTTTCCTCAGTCAGAATTTCTCACTAGAATTTCAAACTCTGTACTGATACCCAGGAAAATACTTGATACCATTTTCTATACCAAAGATTTCATTTGTGTTTTTTCAACTTGTCAAAGATAGATTACAATAGTCCTGGTCCATGCACATGTATTCAGCTACAGTCCTGTTTATTTCATATGCTTCTGGTGACTTGGCTGGGTGATGTGAGGAAAATGTAATATCGTGATATTTTTCGGCTATATCGCGATACACAATATACATCGCAATATGTCTTGAAACCCAGTGCCCCCGAACCAGTGCCCCCGAATCAGATTGCAGAGTTTAAAACGGTCTTAATTTTGCAGTGGATGACTTTTGAGCTGGTGGAAAGTTTTCTTGGTACTGCTACCTTTTGCGGCAGTAGTTTTACGGCATGTTTTGCAAATTACAGCATTATGTTCAACATCCTCCCACTATCACCATATTTTTCCTTATCTGCTGGTATATAGACACGCATGCTCAGCACAGTGCGCGGGTAGAACATTTTCTGGTTGGGGGGGGTTAATGATGCATTCGCAGCATGTGGGAGAAAAGAAAATTTAGAGTGAGTTACATTCAGACAGCTTAATAATTCCATGGCGACTTATACTGGATGGTTACAATAAAGCCATTTTAACCATCGTACGTGGAAAAACTTGAGATACATCGAGTTTATTCGATGTATCGCCCACCCCTACTTGGCACCGTATTTTTCTTTCTAAAATGAGTTGTTAAGGTGGCCTGCCACTGTTTCTGTTTAGCTGCTGGTGAACTTCAACTCAGGACTTTTCAACTTCAGTGTGAGACTTTAGGAGCAACACAACACTTTTTAGACCCTTATTGTGTTTTTCTGTTAAGTAATGCTGTCTGTTAACCTCACAGAGGGGCAAGACTAATAGCATTTGCTGCCTAACTCCCACAATAATGTTATCCTTTTATCAAGTAGCCACAGTTACTAGCTGTTGCCTTAGCCATCTGTTAAGTTATGGTTTAATGTGACTGTTAAAACAGTATATAGGCTAACAGTAATGTGTATGTCAGCCTGGTTAACATTTATGTTTAATACTTGAGTGTTGGTGAAACAGTAGCTTTACTGACCTCATGGAATTCCTCAGAAATAGAAGGGCGTCGGTCTGTAAGATGCTGAGTATCTATTTTAGAAAATCAAAAAACAAACGGGTACTATTGTGTTTTTGGAAATCAAAACATGCCATACATATTACTTTTGATGAAGTACATAGTTAATGCTTTTTCACGTGTTTTTTGTGAATGTGTTTGTCTTTCAGTGTAAGTTGATTGTGTGTCAAATGAGTAACACACGCTGCCAGCCACTGAGCATACTGTTACTGCCCATGACAGCGGTGGTGGTGTTAGCCATCACCAGGGTCTTCACCAACGAGACGCTTCTGCTTTATTTGTGGACAGCTGCTGTCGTATTAGCGCACATACACTACGGCGTGTCTGTGGTAAGAGCACATATGCAAAGAACATGTTTGATTCCCTGCTGTGCAAAGAGGCTGCAGCTGTTCCAAAGACAAAGATGTGTTTGTTGCTGTAGCTCTGCCTTTATCCTGATTACCAGCACTGCAGCAGTGCCAGTAACACGCAGCCAACTGAGGCTAAGAAGACACTTAAAAAGCCCCCCAAAACAGTGATTGTGTTCATTTAGATCAAAACTTATAGACGGTAAACCACCAAATTCCAAAAGGTCTTCATTTATGTAGCCATTTTATACATAATACATCTTACTGCATGGCCTGTATAGCTGTAATGAATAATGCTTCTGTCCTATATGATTTAACTTGGAGAGAAAATGTGCATGTTAAAGAGCAATGGCCCAAAACCTGAACCCTGAGGAGACCAGTAATTTTCGTGTTCCTAAACTTTGCATTCAATGCAAAACTGAACTGAAACAGAATATATGAAGGCCTTTGAATTTGAATTAACTGCTGTTTTTACCTTTTTCGTTGCTAGGTAAAACAGCTCAGTAACCACTTCAACATCTTTGCCTTCTCCCTCAAGAAGCCCAACAGCGACTGACAGGAGGAGGAACGAATCGGCTTGAAAGGAGCAGAGGTTTAAGCTTCTCTCCTCCTCTGCTTACCGACACTTCACTTTCATCACCGCGGAAACTGCATCCCCTCCATCCATGACAACACTGCAAGTGGAAAGGACTAGGGTTTTCTTTTTCCAGTGTCTTCAAAAACACACAGTCACTCTGAGCACGCACGCTCACACTTCCCCTAACCTATCCACCAACCAAACTCTGGTGTCAGCGGTGTGGTGGGCCCAGGGGCTCTGGCTTCCGTCACTGATGATTGGCCAACTTGGTTGAGCCAATGAGGTGCAATTGTTTCCTACGGAAATGTGCTTCAGTCGCGAGGACAGGAGCCCAGACGAGCCATGCAAAGATAAACACTCGCATCGTTTGTTCTGCTATCTTTCGTGAGGGCCCTCATTGTCCCAGCGCAGTGCCCAGACCGCCCCCCTCTTATATTGTCCATAACAAGTCAATGCCTAACCCTTAACCGCACACGTTTCTACTCCAGGCCTCCACCTCACACAGCCTGTCTTCTAAGTTCCGACTCAAAGTGAGGAAAGGCAGAAATTCCCCTCACTTATAAGATAGATGTACAAGCTAATTGACACAGGAAGATGCATTATTCTGTTTTAATGCAGATGAATAAATACTTTGTGGCAGATATTTGATTATAGACACAGCCACAAACACACACACGTGTACTCTTAAAAGTATTATGAATGTATCGTATGCCTTGGGGAAATGCCATTTCAGTTTTATTATATTAACAGGAATGCCTCAAGTAGTGTTGTTCTTGAACGTGACCAAACCATCAAACTCTGGCCACATGTGGCTCCACAGCTGGGTCCAGTGTTTAAGGTTCTGTCACCTTTTTTTTTTAATGAGATGACTTATATATATAAATGGTATGTGTCAGGGGGATTTGGGGCATCCTTTTTTTCTAACTTAAATGAAACTGTAAAACATTGTACAAATTTCCCTCTGAAGTTCACTGTCTGCGCTGTCGTCTTAGAACAGAGTTGACTATAGAGCAAACCCAGGTGACTTTTACTAACTTTCCACTTTGACCTCTGAGCACTGGCTTCCCAACTCTACCTACTATCTGAGGTGTCGTGTCTTCATGCTGATTCGTTCTTTTCTTCTTCTTTTTTTTAAACACTTTTTTTAAAACTGTGTTTTGGTTGTAGTTTTTAACATTTTTTAACATACATCACGTCTTTTGGGGGGGGGTTGATTCAACTGTTGCTATGGCAATGGTGTGTGGTAAAGTTGCGCAGCACTTGAATGAAGAGTGGGTCCAAAAACCGCTAACGGAGCGGGCTCACTCTGAGGGAACAAGTCGTCGCACGGGACACCGCGAACTCCACAGCACCGCCTGGCTCCGTGGTCCCTCCTCGCACTGATACTGTCAGCGCCTCTATTTTTGTTTTTTCTCAGCAGTGTGTCTGATAACTTCTCGTTGCTTTTTCCGGTCCTGTAAAACACTGTTCCTCTCTTGTGATTGTAACTATGGATCCAGTGTGATAGCCATTCAGTCATGGCCTCGGTACTTGGATTTTCATCAAACTGGTTTTTAAAGCATGCCGAGAGAAGAGGGGCAGGCTTGTTGTAGTTCAGCTCAGGTTGTTAGTTTCACCAGTTTGAGCTTCACCGTTTTTGAAAACCAGCCAAACCAGAAGAAAACCAGTATGTATGTAAAGTTCTTGTTTACTTGGGGTACCTCAGTCTTTATTGAAAGGTGGGACAGGAAGAACCAATAAGCTGAAAATAAAAGGACAAAACTCAACACTGAATAAGAATTATAGGAAAACCTTGGACTGGGCTCAGGAACAGTCAGGCCGGTCAGGAGTTAATGTTTGTTTGTTATCTGACTGAATACGATTTACAGTCATAGTAAGCATCATCTCTTTATACAGTCTTCTTTATTTTAAGGATACATAGGTAACATGCACTGGGGATATATAAACAACGCTGGTATCATCTCTGCAGTTTTACCACTTGTGCAGAAGTTTTGTACGTAAACTGTTACTGAGCATCACTGAACACTGAGACCACAACACAACCTAGTTACTGTCCCTGTATGGCTGGGAGGAACATGGACAGCTAAGTAGGTGATTGTGATTCGCAGTACCTGTTTTTCAGTCATTATCGCATTATAACAGTTGACACTGATAGGACAGTTTTTGTTTTAATAAATGATGTTTATGGAGCCCCGCTTCATGAAGTAGATTGTAGTAATATGGCAACAACTGTGACTGATTTAAGCCCGGCACAGTGAGCTAACTGTGTCTCTGGTGGGTTTGTGCACTGTCTGGGTATGTACAGCTCCATGAGTACATGTCTGTTTAAGTATGGGTGTATACGCTGTATGTGTGAATATCTCTGTAAATACATATTATTATTTCTTCTTCCTTTTTTTTTTTTTTTTTAAACTAAGTGGGATTGTTGACTGTCTGACAGTTCGTGATGGGGTGTGATGCCAGTCAGCAGCACAAAACACAAAATGGTCTATGGAACAGTGTTTAAATGTGTCAATGTTAAGGTTTTTTGGTTTTGTTTGTTTGTTTTTAACAATTGTAGGATTTTATTTTTTTTTATGTGTGCTGCTTTACCAGCTGATGAGATCACCTCCAGGTCTTTGGGATCCTGTGGAAAGGAGCAGTAGGATTTCCTCTCCAGGTTGCAGACACTACAAACTCAATCCAAACAGGGAATTCATATCAGAGAAAATGTTATCTGGGATTTTTTAAAATTATTATTTAAAGAAGGAAACAAAAAATTGTCATGCTGCTTCCTTAGCAAGTCTTAACCACCCACCCTCAGATGAACCAAGCTGTTGTATAATGCTGCTCTGGCAAACGCTCCAGAGCCTCAGTGTGGCTTCTTGTGATGTTGTACTTAACCAGTAGAAGAAGGACTGTACGGAAACAAATAAAAATAGATTTCTTTAACATTTTGCTGTTGACTGAGGTTTGAACTTCAGGGCTTGGAAGCCTGTCATTTCTTAAGTGTCCTCCTGAGGGTAGCAGAGAGCAGCATTCACTCACCTCGTGTAGTAAGAGTGCTGCACTGTGATTACATACAGCACTATGTTATTAGCTGCATGCAGAATATTCAGAGAAACTTTCCACAGTATCCCGACTGTTGTCTTTGAAGCTTTTGGGTGTCAGCGCAAATTTGATTGGTTAAAAGCAGTGAATATTACAGCTGACCCATCTAACAGATTTGAGCAGCACCTCATACACTGTTGTTTTAATATATGTGCCAATCCTCTTTGCACACAGTAGTGTGCAAGAGTCTCAGACCACCGGTCATTTCTTTATATTTTGTTAGGAAAATGGAAATAGTTGCTATGATTTATTGAAGCAAAAAAAGACTTTGTACAATTTTAATGAGCTTGGAACTCAATATTTGGTGTGAGTGCTTTTTTTTTCTTCACCAGTCGAGCCTTCTTGTCTTTTGTTTAAGTATTCAGGAATAGTTCTCCAGGCTTCTTGAAGGACATTCAAAGCTCTTCTTTGGACGTTTCTGCCTTTTGGTCTGTTCTCTGTCAAAATGCTCCCACACTGCTTCAGCAATGCTGAGGTCCGGGCTCTGGTGGAGGCCAATCCATGTCTCACAATGTTTCACTGTGTGTTTTTCTATCAAGATGCTTTTAGTGCATTGGCAGCGTGTTTGGGATCATTGTCATGCTGAAAAATGAAGGAACTGGCAATCAGTCTTTGCAGAACGTATTGTATGGTGGAACAAAGTGACATGTTTTCTTAAAGACATGACTTTCAGATGCTGTAGATATCTTTTTAGGCGTAGCAGTCATTTAGTGCTCCAGTTGTCCAGTTCCCTGAACTTTTTAAGGGCAAACTGCACACTCCAATTTTCACAACTTAGGGTAGTATATATTGTAACTTTAGAAAAATATATCTACATTTCATAGTATATATTATCAGAAATGGGAAGCACTTGACCTTTGCAACAGATCTAATCTGACAAAAAAAAAAATACACTACTAAAATTGATAATTACTGATATTCAAGTGTCTTATGCTAAAATAAGAAAATATAAATAAAAATCTAACAAGACCTCAGCTGTAGAAAAATGCTTCCATTATTGCGCCACATTAAAATGAGCATTTTACCACATCGTTTATTTCAGTTTCACTCATTTAAATAATGAAATTGCTTTAAAATGGAATATACTGTTGAACCTATTTACACGAACGGAAGAAGCTACTTTTAGTCGCTCCCTTTGTCGCAAGGGGTCACCACAGCACATGCGTGGCAGATTTTTATACCACATGCTTTTTTTGACACAACGCCCAAGAAATCTGCATCTCCTCCTTGGATTAAACCAGCGATCGGTCGCTTGACAGGCAGATGTGTAAATCGCTACACTGCTGAGTCACATGTGGAAAGAAAAATAGTGAAACTAAAAGTTAAGAAGTGGAATGAACTAATATGTGGATTAAATCATCCACAGTTTTGCCCATGCAATGAATTCAACATGTCTGCAGCTGTTCTCCAGTCAAACTGTGGTCGAATGAACTCCGACAATCTGCAACACAATTACATTTGAGTGGAATAAGGAAAACAATTAAACATACCCTAATTTCCCCTGGTTAATACCTGGGAGCTATGCTGTTCAAGTGAGTTCAATTCATTGCACATTTCTAGCGCTGTGTGTGCCTCAGAGATGAAATATCAAAGGTAGGAACTGGCCCATCCTTGTGCATTATGCAGCTCATCCAGCAGATGGCGCTGTAGCTCAGCAGATGTTGCAGTTTTACTTGCTATAAAATAATTGTTTCAGCACACAGTTCTCCACAAAATGAGCTTCACACGTTGGCATTTTAAAGTCTTCTTCGTAGTATGAACAAAATGTGCCGAACTCAACACCCCTGACTTATGTGGCTCTGCTCTCTCTAACAGACTTCATTAGTAATTGATGTGTCCTTGCATGCAAGTTTGTCTGATAGCAAAAAGTTTGTGTGTTTTTGGTTTTTATCAGCTTTGCGCTCACAGAAAGACTGTAAAAATAAATCTCACGGGGAAGTTTAAGAGGCAGAGTACTGATTGAAAATGAATGAAAACTTTCAAACAAAGAGAAATCTGAAATGCTTAAAGTCATTAGGGCAGCTGCCAGAGAACATCAAAGAGGCAGAGTCTGTGGCAAGTTTGCCTTTAATAAATGCTTGTAGCTCACAGAGCTGTATGTTTGAATGTGGAGGCGCGTCGGGCCGGCCTCTCCATTGTGCATAGGTGCTGAGTCCTGCCTGTCAAAACAGCTGGCAGCTCCCCAAGATCTTTTTCACGAAGCAATGATTCATTCAAACAAAGAGCAAGCCGGGGGACTGTTGGCACATTAAACACGAGATCAACTTGATTGTCTGGGAACAGCGGCCTGGTTGCAGAAGTGTTACAGAAGAGTGGGGGGGAATAAATTACAGATGATCACTCATTTTCAGTCGATCATTTATACCTATTAACATCTGTGCACCAAACGAGTTCCACACTTTATGGAGAAATATATTAATCCTTTAAAATCTCACAGTCTTTTTGCTTGAAATGCTAAAAAAGTTTAAAGCTGGCCTCTTTGATAGCTGTGGTTGATTCACAGCATTAGCAAACTGAAAAAAGACCAAGAAGTCACAAAGAAAGAAGCTTTAGTTTCCTGAACCTAATCCTAAAGCAGGGGACTTCTGCTGGGTCGATCCATGTGCTCAGTCTTCCAGTCACATTATTAATATTGTCAAAACGTGAGTCCTTGGGGCCACTTTCTGAAGCCATGAATTTTAAAATCATTTTCAGTGAAGAATTCTTTTAGACTGAGCTGAGCTCTAATCCATTAAACAGCACAGCTTCTGTGGGACCAGGTGGAAAAAACTTTGTCTTTAATTATATTTGCTAATGAATGAGTAACAATTACAACTGCACACTTGATTGTTCTCAAATCCACCCAGGAACATGTAAAACAGATAACTGACTAATTTTAACTGTCTGCTTATTAGAAACAAATGTATGGACTTTTACTAGGTTGACATAAACTGTGCACCTGTAGCGGCATCTCTTACTGTTTATGAGTGCCAATAATATTTTATAATGAACAGTTCACTTAAAATATTGTTTTTATTGGCTTAGATGTGATAAAATGTTAGTAAGTTTGAATGTTTAGTGAATATAAATGTAAATGACGACCTCTAGAGAGGAAGCTTTTTTCATGTCATGTTTTGTTATGTAGATGATGAGACACTTTAGTAAAAAGATTTCATTAGCCTTTATTTTCATTGCAGGAAAGATAAGAGAAGCTTTACATGGCAGAGAGAAGTTAAAAGACTGAAGTGATTCTCACTGAACCCAATTCAGATATTAAAGGTGTCTGTCCATCCATCCCTGACCTTAAACTTTTACAGTGCTGTACTGTAGGATTTTGATGTGCTTCATGGACAAACAGGATTTTCTCCCCATTCTCCGATGATCTACCGCGCTTTGAAAGTCGACGTGTGTTTAAGCTGAGGGCGGCTCCCACGCGCCGAGGTTAAAACGTCTCTGGTCAGGACGTCCTTTAGTGAATTAGCTGGTGTTGATGCCCAACTGACAGTTAATCAGAGGTGGCATCAATTAAACTGCCCTGGGCTCAGGTTGCTGCCCTGCGGTGCTGGGCGTTTTGTGCACCGCTGACCCCCCGTGACTCATATACGGACGCTCACGGTGAGCAGCTGGAGCCCAGTTAACCACCGCGCCACCCTGGACTGTTCCCGGCCCTCCACTGCGAGGTGACTCTCAATTATGGATGACCATCATTAGAAACTAGACACGCCGGAACACAGGGTTACCCAGACTGGCACACACAGGCGCGCACGCAAACACCGTGATGGACACAGCGATTATGCTCAGAGACACCCAAGACTATTGAAGTGCTAATGGAGTAACACCATCCATTTCATTCCATAAGCACTGCACCTGTAACCCCTGTGGCCTCCAGCTCACCACCAGTTAGTATTTTCCATATCAGTGTCATCGTTACTAGCAATTTAAAAATCTGTGTCATATCATGATATTCGAGGGGGGGTAGCTGAGTGGATGAGTTCTTCTCTTTCATGCATGATAGCGATACAATATTCTTGTCTATTGTACATATTTGTGGTTTTGTATCAGCTCTTAATCCTGCATTTGTTCTGGGATCATCTGGGGACATCTCTCATCAGTCATTAACAGATGAACTGAGCTGTAGACTGTAGACGGTGGCATTATGCGTTCACAGTGTACGCGCACGCAGGCACACACACATACGCAGACATGAAGGCTTCAGCTTACAAGTACAATCAGGGTACGTTAGGTTTTTTTGTGGGCTCTTTTCTGCAGCTTTTAAATACACGATTCTCCCTCAGGATTAGTCTGCACGGAGACAACTTTTTGTGCACAGACAATCAAAAGCAATCTAACGAGACCACATTGTTGCATAGCAATTTAGTAAAGACAAAGACACTGATCCACAGAGGGTGGTGTGAACAAATGCTAGTTAAGACAAGAAATTTACAATGACTTTATAAATGGGTACAAAGACAAATGAGGAAAGAAGGGAGACTGGAGGGAAATAATGAGTGAAAAAAAGATTTAAGACACATCTGCTGGGTTCAGAAAGCTCACGGCTGCTGTTTCTAATGCTTCTCTAATATTTAACTAACTTAACAAAAAACAGCAAACATCAAAAGAAGTTGCAGGGAGACAAGTCCAGGCATGTTTGATGTCTGAACAATTTTAACTAAATGAGCACACATGACTAACTGCCCTTGACCACAAGCAACCATCCCTATAGCATCTTACCAAATGGGCCATAACCTTCAGGTGTGTGTTATCTCAGATATTCCCAGGATTGGACGTCCCAGCAAACTCACTTCAAGGTCAGATTATGCAATGCTTTTTAAAAACTCAGGAGCTGCATCTCAGCAATCGCTGCTAAAGGTGGTTCTACAAGTTATTGAATCATGGATTTTACTTTTCTTGGGAGTGCACAGAGTCCTGAGAAAACGTTCTTGTTCTCACGACTGTGCTTGCAGATGTGTTTACAGACAGCTTTAAATATCACTGAACAGCAGCTGAATAGCATCTTTTTGTGGGTACTCACCCTCTTCATCAGCAGTATGTAAGCATCTGCTTGGGTCCGGTGGCCCTGAGAGGCCAAACGGACTGCAACTTAAGACACCAGCAATAAGAAAAACGCTGCAAAAGCACACAAAACACAACGGAAATTGGAAAAACGAAAACAGAAATAGGAAAAAACACTAGGGAAGTGTTTCTGGGGAGACAATAACCCGACGGACCAATTGCAGGAACCCAAAACATGGTAGGTGTGTTTTATCATGATTCATAAAATACTGATGATGGATTTTTAGGCTAATAGTTAGGCTAACACACTTACCTCTCATCTTTTCTTTCCTCACAAGAGTGATAGATCCTCCACTTCTTTTAAGTGTCTCCCAGCGCAATTCTTAGCATATTTTGGTTCCTGCAACTGGTCCGTCGGGTTATTGTTTCCCCATAAACACTTCCCTTGTGCTATTGGCAATCTGTTTTTCCCTATTTCCGTTGTGTTTTGTGTGCTTTTGCAGCGTTTTTCTTATTGCTGGTGTTTTATTAAGTTGCAGTCTGTTTGGCCTCTCCGGGCCACCGTATCCAACAGATGTAAATGTCTCAGAGACCTTATATTACAGCTGTCCATAAAGCATGTATAATCCTGATCTTTTACTATTTCCCATTCCACTTTCAGAAAGTGTGTGTAGTTAGTGCAAAAGACCTCACAGAGCTTCACGTTGACCCTCGGATGTCATTCTGACCTAAATGGACCCTTTTATACCACTGGTTGTGGAAAGTCTAACTTTTCCTGCATGAAGCCAGTAGAGCTTGAACTCTATGTTCTCTAACACCTTTGAAAGCCTTTGTTAATGGCATGATGCTCATCACATGACATTTCCTGTGGCATGCATGCAAATGCAACGTTCCAGTAGCTATGGATACATCTGTAGGTGCAGCATGCATTTTTAATTGAATTTCCATACCACGTTCATCCAAATTGTTGTGCGCATGGTTTATTCAGAATCAGTGTGACTGAAGTCATTTCTAAACGGGTGAGGGTTACTAATGCTTGTTTACTCACACCAACATTTCCAGCATCCAAAACAAGCATTATGGATCTTTTTATGTTAATTTAATCCAAAGAGCTAATATAGTTTCATTATAGAGTTATACTGAAATAACATATTTTGTTTTCAATGTTATGCACCTTTATTTACATAGGCTTACTTTACTTGGCAGCTTTACTGTTACTCTACTATTGTACAGCTTGAATGTGTGCTCATGTCTGATAACAGTATCAGAGCTTACTGGTTCATATCACTGTTAAGTAGCCAGAGAGGTAACTGGAGTTCGAAATGTATCCAGCTCAGTGGGTTCAATCTGTCCATAGTGGGCACACACAGAACATCCACCTCACCAATACACACACTCGCAAACAAAAGTATCAGATGACGGTCCCTGAATTATTGAGAGCCACCAAGCAGCAACCAGATTCTTCTACATCTTTGTCCTGAATATTAATGATCCGCAGATCCTAGACTTGGGGTGGCACAAGCCAGAGATTTGGGGAGAAAACATTGCTGACTTTTTAAATATACATTTATTTTGCCCGAAACACGAGAATCTCAGGTTAAACCTCACTAAATTTCGACAACCACTAAACAGCTAAATCGGGTGTCAGACGTAATCAGACGTAAACACAAAGCGCGGACCCGACGCTTTCTCACCCGACGGCAGGTACACGGACACGTCGTCGGGGCCGACAGCTCACTGATTCTGATGCGTCGGCGGGTTCGCGCTTTGTGTTTACGACTTTTTTGTGCTCGAGTCTGAAGCTGCAGGTTTTATCACTCTCCAACCAAAACTGATTGAACCAGCAGCCAAAGACGATCCAAACTGCGCTTCAGATTTCGCTTCACATAAACATCGTCACGAAGTCCCTCTGACTTTTGGTGTTTTGCTTCCACCATGATAAAATCACACTTCCTGCACCCTTCAGTGTACTTCAAGAACAGTTTCCCATCTAAAAATCTGTTTTCTGCATTATTGCTTGCTTAAATTTAACTGACTTCCCTGAAGAAAGTCTCATGTCTGCTGTTCAATACTAAAGAAATTTTAACTTTTTAAAATGATGCAAAATTGAAAAATGCTTAGCTGTGTTTCTAATCAAACCTTTGTAACGTTGCTCTGCTTCACTTCAGCAGCATCAGGTAATGTTTATATGTTGGTTCATGGTTTTCTTCCGTTTTTGTTCTACTGCAGAATATTTTGAAGGTTATCTGCTATAAAAAGCCAGGCCGGGAAAATCTCCTTCATCTCCTTCACAGGCATCTGCTGTGATGCTCACACCTCTGATAAAGTCTCGCAAGTGTCAGCTTTCTTTTTATAGATATAAAAATATGGATATGTACTGATAAATGATCAGAATTATAATGCTTCTGACTGTCTGAGGCAAAATTTCTCTGATTCAAATTGAATCGACTCGTGGATCAAATCAGAACCTTGTGAATCAGAGTCTAATTGATTCTAGGAATCAGTGACGATACAGCCCTAATGATAGCTCTGTATATGAAGGTGCATTCAGAACAACAACTTTGTGTCATGTAAGAGCTTAAATTTTATGATTTTAAAGCACAGTAACCTTTAGCATCTGTCAGCCCGATACTAGTCAGGGCGTAAATCATATGGGTGCTTAGTGCCTATAATTTTACCATAATACAGAAACTTTCTGTTTGTCTGTGAACTCCTACTATACAGGAGTTGAACAACCGAAAATGGCGCACAGGTGCACTTCCAAGTCTTCTCATCTTTGCGTCAGTAGGCCCCTGAAGGTTCTTATCTAGATCAGATATTATGATGTCATTATGTTGCAACATGATAATATCACAATACACTAAATTGTGTAGTCATTATGCACTTACAGCACCTTATAATAGCATTTAATTTCATGGCAATAACGTCTAATTTATGACCGCAAAACTTGCATGATGTGTTATGATGTTATAATGTTGCCTAAGAACCAACTAGCAATTTATTAAAATAATAGACATATACTTGCATATACAATGTATTACCCCTGTGCTTTTTTCTACTACCCTTGTCAAGCTTGACTATTTGATTGGCAAGATATTCGTCAATCAAATAGTCACAAACTGATATTTGTTTGTGCTCACAAACATTTTTTATTCCTCTCACCAAGTGAGACATTGGTCCAAAAAAAGCACGACCTGGGGCCGGATAATCGGAAGAAGATGGAGTAAGAAGAGTTAAAGATGAATCTGAGGGATAGATTATTTCCTAAATTAGATTTATAATATATTTCTTGTTATGATCATCATGTTTTCATATTATCACTTCTTTTAACCATGATAATGGTTTAGTGTACATCTGACACAGACCACAAAATAAATAAATAAAAATATTTGTATTCTTTGTGTGACTGTTTTTTTCTTTTCTTATGGCAACAATAACTTTGAAAAAGAAAGCACATAAAAACATTAACCAGTATCAAGGATTGCTTTTACTTTCACTGTCAGTACAAAAATCTATTTCATAAGAGTGAATACAAACAAAGCAAAAAAATCATCATTTTAAATTCTGCCTTTGACTTTGTGTCAGTGGAGATCAGCACGTCGAAATTCAAGAACAACATGCTTGATAGGTGCTCAGCCAAAGTCTTGTTGATGGACACTGGAGTTCTATGACTAGCTTATTGTTAAGAGTTGAAAGCTTTGGCACTGCAGCACTGACCCTGCTGGTGAGAAAAGGCATGAAGAGAACAGCAGAGTGAGAAAGTAATATCGTTAGGATTGTACTTTTCTGTAGCTGCCATTTAAATCTGTTCCAAATAACTGTTGCTCGCTATTATTTCTGTTGACACCAGTATTTACTGAATACTTCTTTAGTTACTGTCCCTGAAATACTATCAGATCCTGTCATCTTTGTGTCAGTAGTCCATGCTGTGTAGCTGACTCTTCCTGTCAGGTTTCCCCTGCAGGCCTGCAGAAAGCAGTGGAAGGTTCAGGTCTGCCACGCGACGCTGGAGAGACGAGCGCAACTGAATTGAGTTCCTCTTGGCTCCATTTATCCCTCCTGCTACTCTCTCTCCTCGTGCTGCAGACAGCTCTTTCCTCCTTCCCCTCTCCTGCCTGAGGTTCTTGAAGACCAGAGTATGTTGTCTTTGTGAGGGGAGAGCAGGAGGTTTAGACCCATTCACAAGGAGTCTCGGGGGCCCGGGTCGGGTCAGCCCTGCCCATGTCATCTTCCTTCCCCGCCCGTCTTTAAGCGCCACGTTGTTGAGGAGTGGGAGGGGGGAAGAGGGCGATGTCTGTGACGCCTCAACAGAACCCAAGTGGCCTCTGTCTGAGGAGTGTGTGGTGCGCGTGTCAGTGTCCAGGAGCGTCCTGGGAGACGTGCCGTTCTTCTCGGATGAATAAAACGTCTGCAGCTTCTCCAGTCGCTCATTGATGCTCAGGTGATTAGAATCTTCCTGGCGTCGGGTGCCTTTGAAGCAGTCTGACACGGGGTCTGCAGCACCATCTGACTGAGTAGTCCTGAGCAGGTGCGTATTTCGGACTGGTCTTGACGTGCTAGTATCTCTGATTGGCTCTGCAGGTAAGGGAACTTGGCAAGGGGCGGAGTCACAGAGTTGAGATGTGGAGTTTTTAGGAGGAGAAAGGTGGACGAGTTCCCTGTCTCCAAAAACAGTTACTAAAATACAACGAGATAAAAGTATAGTATAGTTGACATTGTATTATACTGTCACTGCATGCAGCATTTGTATTTAATGCCCTCCTCACCTTCTGCAAACAGTGTCTCTCTGGCATCTAAGGTCTCCTCATCAGTAGCCCTCTCCTCTGCAGACAGAGGTGCAGGGGAAGGAGAGGGGAGATGAGGGGGTAAGGACGGAGAGGCAGAGTGAGGAAGCTGGGGTAGAGAAGGAGAAGGTGACCGATTCTCGTCACCCTCTCTGTGCAGGTTCTCAGTCCTCTTTCTGCTGCTCTTAAATTCACTTGCCTGTTGGTTCCTCAGAGGCTTGCTCAGCTGCTTCAAGCTTTTTTCATTGGTTGGTTCATTCTGAAGGTTGATCAGTGATTGGTTGTCAGGATGATGAAAGAGGAATATAAAACCAACAATACATGTATGATACTGAAACACACTACCTGACACTAGTTTGTACCACAATGTTGCCTTAAAAACTAAAAAAAATTAAAGCCAATGCAAAAAGCATTGCATTATTTAGGACATGGCTACTTTGATTGACAGGTGGTTGCTGCCTCTATCTTTCTGCCCGGTTTCAACTCTGCAGTTTTTGATTTTGATTGTACGCGTGTGTGGTTTCTGGAGTTTTTAGTGCAATTATGTAACAGATATATAATTCGACTTGATGTGTTCATGTAGAGCCAATCGTTGAAGAAGTCTGTACAAAAGAGATGGTGAGAGAAAGGCTGCATTTTGTGTTTTAAGCAGCAATAATTAGCAGCTGTTTGTGTCTGTGGGGTTTACAGAAGCAGCTTGTTAAATAAGCTTGTTGGTGTTAGCAGATATGTTAGCATGTGATCCTCTAATGATAATCACTTTAAGCATATTTGCACTGCACAAGACACTAAATAATGTGGATTGCACAACACTGGTCATTATATTCTTCATTTCCAGTTAATACTTGTACAGCTGCTGTTATTGTGTATATATATATTTATATTTCTTCATACATTCTTATATATTTCTATACTGTGTATTGTGTATTTTGTTGTACAGTTATTTTATTTTCAACTTTAATTCATATATTTGATCTTATTCTTTCCCAGTTAAATTTACCCTTCATTCTAATTTGTGTTGTGCAGTTATTTCATTTTTAACTTTAATTTTTATATTTTATTTTATTCCTTCCTAGTTAAATTTACCCTTTTTAATTTTCATATTTATTTCCTATCTTATTGATAGCCTTTCTTTTTTTCTTTAGGCCACGAGCAGTTGTGTAAGCATTTCACTGCATATCGTACTGTGTATGACTGTGTATGTGACAAATAAAATTTGTATTTGAATTAGAATTTTGAATTTTAATTCTAGACTTTAGTACGGGTCCAAAAACCAGCTGGTAATGTCCGTGTTATATACAGTCTATGTGAATCAAATGAATGAGATGCATGGTCAGTTTTTCTGTGTGGGCTGTTTTTGACTTATATGTTCCTTTATTATGTACTGTAAGCACACATGAGTGGCCCAAATTCAGTTTATACTTAAAATGGATCAAAACTTTATCTGACTGTTGATTGAACCAATATGTCAGGGAGAGTAATAATAGTAGTGAGATGGGCGACCTCAGCATTACCTGTTGTGGAGTCTGGGATTCACTGTTATTCCTCTCTTTCCATGTATTCTTGCTGGGAAGACTCCAGTCGTTATTCTCTAGCTTCTGACAAATTAATCATTGTTGATGCCAAACCATGAATATATCACTCGTACTGATGGTTTTTTGTGTTTCATGTTTTCAGGCCTTTGTGTGTATATCTGTGTGTTATAACGGGAATACCTTGCTGGCTTTGGCTCCTCTCTGACTCCTGTTGAGTCGGCTGAGCAGCAGGTGATAGGAGGCCGTGAGGGCCGAGGGTCGGTTGGTTGTGACCACGTGTATGATTTCAGAGAGGGAATATCCCAGTGTCTCTGTCATGTATTCTAGCACGGTCGAGTTGAGATCCTCTGAAGACAACCTGGAAAACAAGAGAAAGCTTTGGAAAAGGCTCACAAATGAGAAATAGAAGGAAGAAGAAGAAGTGGCTCTAACAGGCCTGTGTGGCAAAGAAAGACTTGGAGCTGAAGGATTTTTGGAGCAGGGCTGCAACGGCTCTCGCTCACAGACTGTGGCATCATTCCTGCGGATTTCGGAAAACGCATTATTTCCAGCAGGAGCCATACATGATTGCATTTCCATTCTGCGTAAAGTGATAAAAGCTTTTTAGTTGTGCTATAATACACAAAGCTGTTACACTGCAGACCACAAAAATGTTCATTTTGTTCTCAGACACGCAGTGATTTCCCTCTTGGTTCTTTTACCCACACTGTAATGTTTGCTGCAGAACTTTCCCTGAGGAGAGGCTTTGTGTCCTCCTTTTCTCTCATGGAACAGATGCACATTCTTATGTTACAGTATAATAACGGTATAAATCATTTCAATCGTTACAAGAAGGGTTCCACTTTTTGCAAACACATTACCATTGTCTTTTGTGTATATTGATGAATTGGATGTGCACCACATGCGTTAAGGTGTGTTTGTACCTGTTTTTATGAGAGAGAGTGTGCAGAGCTTTTTTGGAATAGCCCTCATTTATCCATCTCTCCTCCATGGCAGCTCTAACGCTGGGTCTCTTTGCTGGGTCGGGCTCCAGGAGAGACAACACAAATGACACAGCACCTGCAAAGATGAATCTTTTTAAAACAGGCGATTTCTATATTTGGTTGAGTTTTTTATTGCCCATTTTCAGAAAGCCGAAGAAATTTACAAGCATTTTCTAACTTCCCATTAATGCATCAGACAGACAGATAGAGAGATAGATAGATTTGTCCAGTATAGCCACTCTCCTTACTCTGAAAATGTCCAGTAGATCAATAGTGGATCAATGAACTGAACTAAAAGAGCTGTTAAAGGAAGGTCATGGGTAGATTCTCATGAAGGAGGTGATAACTGTTAAAATGTCCTTTTTTCTGCTTTGTGGTCAAGAGAAAAGAGCAGCATTAGACATAGAAATGAGAGGACCTGTGTAGCCAGTGTGCATCAGCTGGTCGTTAATCACAGGCAGGATTGTGGTTACTGTTTGATAAACATCTCATCACAGATGAGCCCAGGGCCGAGAACCATCTTTTCCACTGCTGTTGCAACCTTATAAGTGATACATACTTAGAGTACTGACGACTTAATTTGCTCGCTCTTTGTGACTTGTGAAACTGTATCAGACAGCGAGGAGAGAGGCAGGGTTTCCCTTCAGGAGAACCAATTCAGCCTGTCAGCCTGTGACAGAGAGCTGTTCTGTGGCAGCCAAGCATGGATGATAGTTTGAGTCCAGATGGGGATTCCAGATACGTTTCACAGTGTAAAAGAGCAGATGGGTTCAAGCGGGATGGCTGCCACATTCAACGACACATCAGCCAAGACTGCTCTGTTCACTTTACTGCTATCAGTTCGCTTTTGGTTCAGAGCCAGACGCCTGTCTCAGCCAGGGACAACTCAATTTGTTTGTAACAGATCAAAGGAAGACACACGATTGATGAATTTTAATCAGTGAACCTGTGGAATCGTCATTCCTCCAGACAACAAACACATAAACTGGCAAACTGGTACAGATGAAAGAAAAAAATATACTTAAGATGAAAGTAGAGAAGCCTAGAAAGAAAATCCTAGAAAGCAAAGATATATAATTTAAAGGATATCACAGAAACAAGCCAGACAAGCACGTAAGCTAAGAAACGGGCCAGTCTTCACCAAATCATGAAGTTCATGAATTACCATGGCTGAAGAGAAAAAGAATCGGTTTCATGCATAATTTAAAAACTCTAGAAGCACACAGCCCCATTAGGAGGCAGAATAAAGTCTAAAAGTTAATGTGAATGTCTCAGACGCCCGGCCATGGCAGCGGTACAGCCACTAATCTGATCTCGTCACAGTTTCAGAGCCTCGGAGCTGTGCTGGTTTTCCCCACAGTAACAGGAGCTATGTTTGTTTGCGGTGACATGGCGCCATGACTGAGCGTAATGATGGGACTATGTGTAAGAGAGAGACCAAAATAAAGTAGAGAGAAACAGGACACTGAGGCTGCTGTGGACTTGGCAGAAGACAAGTGGTAGAGGTAAGCAGTTTGTAAAACGTTTCTTTCCTCCGATTTATTATGCTACGACACGTCTAAAGGCAAAAACACGACTTCCATAAAGGTTTAATAAGTATCATCATGTAGACTTGTTTTTATATTGGTTTCAGAATGAATAAACACTTTCAGCTACATCAGCTCATAATATAATCTGGCATTTCTTTGGTATGTCTAAGTCTACTCACTTATTCTCATTCGCTTCATTCTCCAAGACTCAACTTCAGAACTACACTTAACCCAGTGGCTTTTTAATAGTATAAGCCCAATAATCATGGCAGAGGTTCACCAATCTGCAAAAAACTGTGTCTGCAAATTGGGAAACAGTTTCAAAACAATTTCACTAGAAACTGAAGATTTTGAATTCCTCATCATTCGCAGTAAATGTCATCATCAAAAGATTCAGCAAATCTGGAGGAATCTCTGTGTGCAAGGGACAAGTCTGAAAATTAGTCCTGGATGGCTGTGATCTTTGGGCTTCTCAGGTGGCGCTGCATTAAAGATGGGCACAATTCTATCTTGGACATCAATGCACGGGCTCATCAACGCTTCCGGAAATCAAGTGTGTTAACACAGTTCACCATGTCATCCACAAATGCAGGTAAAATCTCTATCATGCAAAGATTTAGAATGGACAAAGACAAAGTGGAAACCTGTTGAAATTTGAAATAATTTTTTGGAAATCATGGACAGCGCACACCTTAGCGCAATGAGTAAAGGAGTCATCTAGCTTGTAATCAGCACTCAGTTGAAATCCTGGATCTCTGATAATATGGATGTCAATCAATGCCTGTGGGATGAAGCGCCTTGAGGCGACTTTTGTTGTGATTTGGCGCTATATAAATAAAATTGAATTGAATTGGGCATGATCAATGCTGAAAGATGTATACGCAGGTTTAAGAGCATCCAGATGACATCGTTTTCACGAAAAAAAAACCTTGCATATTTCAGCCAGACAACACTAAACTACATACTGCATCTATGCCAACAACATGGCTTCGTAGTAAGAGCCCGGGCGCTGAACTGACCTGTCTGCAATCCAGGTGAAAATATTTAGCACATTATGAAATCTAAAATATGGCAAAGAAGACCCAGGACTGCTCAGAGCCTACAATCCTATTTCAGTCATGAATGAGGCAACGTTCTTCTCCTGAAAGTTCAACAGCAGCTCTCCTCAGTTCCCAGACATTTATGTAGTTAAAAGACGAGGGGGTGCTAACCAGCGGTAAACATAACCCCGTCCCATTTTTTTTGTCCTACTGTGAATAAAGTTTTGGTTTATGAGATTTTCAAATGATTGCATTCTGTTTAAATACGGTAATGATAGAAGCTTTGTTTCTGTCACTCTGATAGGTACCTTTGCTGATGTCACCGGGGATGCTGCTGATCTCCCCGTTGACCATCTTCTGGTGCAGCTGTTTGATGTTGAACGGCTCAACAGTGAAGGGCAGAGTTCCTGTCAGCATTGCAAACATGCTCACGCCTCTGTAGATACACACAACGGGAAAATGTGAGGAGGCGGTCGACACATTTACATGAAAAATACTGAGAAAATCATTACATAATCGGTTACAACACTATAGAAAAATGTGTTCAATATCCAAGCAGAGAGTTTCTCTGATAGACACACTGAGACTTTCTCACTTACACAGACCACACATCCACTTTGGGTCCATACTTCCTGTGAGCGAGGAGCTCCGGGGCGGCGTAGGCTGGACTTCCGCACTGGGTGCTGAGGAGCTCCAGAGATAAAGAGTCAGTCTTCAGGGTGTTACTCAGGCCAAAGTCTGTGGGAGAAATCATCATCTTACAGCAAAGTTCTTTTCAGAAATTTTAGATAGCTAAAACAGTTTAGCGTAAATAATTGAAATCAGTATGTTAGTGACGAAACTACAACATACCCACAATCTTTATATTGTTGTGTTCATCCAGAAGGAAGTTTTCGATCTTTAAATCTCTGAAAATAGGGGAGAAGGAAAATAAGAGACAAATCGGTTAGGTCTCAAAGGAAGAATGTGGTTCATAGTAGCATTTTTATAAGGCTCTGTCCTTAATCCTACAGGAATTTCTAGTTATTTTTCTCCACACAGTGCTGATGAGTGTTCTGGGGCAATTTACTTGACAGACATCATGGTGGTTGCTCAGAACTCCAACACTAAGCTTTTTCTGTGTATTTATAGATGACCAGATGAGATGGGATCAGACTGGACCCACAGAAGCAAAAGGAATAACCCAAACGCTAAATTTGGGTTTGGGTAGAGCTCAAGCTTTTGGAAAAAATCCTCAAAAAGAGAGTTTTTGTCAGAATAATCTCCTCTGGTGATTATGTTTTAGAAAAGAAGCTAATCACCCAAACTTAAAAGCCTGCACTCGATTTTCAAATCAATTCACGTCACCTTTTTCTGACTTATCTCTTATTCTTTACCAAAATACCATATCTCTGTTCACCTGAAAAAGTTGCTTCATTCCCCTGAAAGTACCCCAGCCTCACCACCAACCACACTGAATGCACTAAAACTACCAAGCTAAATGAAAATCTGCGGTCAGGAGCGAGAGAGCCCCTATAAACTACAGCCTGGGAATCCGCCATGCTCCTTTCATCTGCCTTCATCTAACCAAAAATCCAGAAAACCCTGCTCACACAACCCGAGACAAGTTCAAAGAGAGGCAGAGGAAGAAAGAGAGAAAAAAGAGCAAGAGAGAGCGAGAGCAGACATTGTCATAAAGGAGAAAATGTATGCGGTGAACCTATTGAACGTGGGTGGCAGGAGGTGCGTTTAAGTGCAAAATTTCCATTTATTTCCAGTTTAATCATCTCTGTGTGGCATTGTGGTGCAGTGTGTGTGCGCGCGCGCGCGTGAGCGAGTGCGTGCGTGTAGGTGAGCGCGTGGGTGTGTGTGACAGAAAGAGGTGCCATTGAAGGGTTGAGAGCGACGTCGTTGAGGGACTTCATTAGAGAGGAAGTCCATGATGTTGTGATGATGTGTGAATCATGGCGCCGGCGCAGGATGATGAGGTCATTGCCTGGTAATCACATTCCCACCTTCAGAGGAGCCAAGGTCTTAAACCAAAGCGCAGAGCTGTGCATAATGTGTGCGGCTGTTTTGCAAGTGTGTGTGTGAGAGACTATTGAGTCTCTAACACCTACACGTACTTAAATACCACTAAAATAAAACTCTCATCTCCCACACCGCGCTGTGCCCAGCACTTCCTCCTCTGTAGGCTGTTAATGTCCTGCAAACTTCTTTCTGCGTGTATATGCATGCTTTTTCAAGATGTGTGTATGAATCATAAAGCTTTGAACCATATAAACAACTTTTTGTTTTGATCCGTTTTTTAATTCTCTCTCTTTTTTTCCACCTTTTTAAAAATAAATATCTTTGACCAATCGGCTCAACAAGAATATTTTCTTAGTAATTTTCGATTGGTAGGATTTTCTACTCGCCTATCAAACATGCTTTAGGAGATCACATGTCAAAGGCCATATGAGATTCAAATTTGGCACTAAATTCTAAATGTACTCAAAAGTGATCAGGTTTGGGGGTCACTGTGGCCTCACAGCTGGTTGCCCAAAAGCTTTCTTTTCTTTTCTTTCTATGATTCTGAGCTTTAGTTGGAGTCGGGCACAAAACCAGGTATGAGTTAAAATGTTAAAGTGGACTTACTACAGTAATTTCCGCCCCCTTTATTTTATTGGCGGGCTCTACTAGAGCAGCTTTGCATGATTCACAGTTTAAAATAATCCATATTTATTCTATAATGGGTCTTTATACAGCCCCATCAGTTCACTGTCCACCTGACACAGGCCATTTTATCTCCTTTAAAACCAACTTTCCTCTGACTGGCTCTCCCTCATCAACAAATATTTAACACCACTTGCAGGCAGCTGCCATCCTTAAAGTGGCTTCAGTGTGACAAGACACTGATTAAACGGTCATAAGATAGCATCAGTCTGCTATCAGGTGACTGAGTGATTACATCCAATCTGTGATAAATCTGTGAACATTGCAAACCTGTTGCCATCTACACAGAAATTCAAATTCCAGCCAGAAACTCAGTAATCTGAAAGGGAAGTTCAGAATTTCCTCCACAAGTAGATACACAGTTGCTGCAGGACTGTGATTTAAATGCTAAATGAGGTACATGTACAGCAACCTTGCTTTTATTGGGAGTAGAGCACAGAGTAGAATACAGCTGGCAACCAGATGATCTGAGTTCCCTAATGTAAAGAGCAGACAGGCAAGTTATTGGGAACATATTGGGAATTGTCTGCATTAATAAATTAGGCAACAGTTATTTGCAAACCTGTGCCAACCTATCTGAGAGTGACTGCAGTCACTCCAAGTTAGACAATTCTTTAGAGACAGGTTGCCTCCCAGCAGGTGACCTGTGCAGTCGCTGTGCGATCAACACTGGTTGCAACCAGTTTGTTGTTGCAACTGCTTGTAACTGGTTGTAGAATGTGAAAACATTTTGTGCAATCATTTTCCTAATCACAGGGAGGTTCCTGTTCCATGTTTTGCATATATATTTATATAGCAGGTGACCTGGACCTACTGTGTTCACAGTCAGAGAGATAGAAGGAGATTTTTCATTATTTGATCACCAGCTAAGCTGTTGATTGTTCATCATCATCATCATTTTCATTAGTATCATCATCATTACATCATCGGTTGCATTTTAGTATAAAGAGATACCATTTGCAGCATGTTTAGAAGCTCTAAATAACATCTGTTGTATTGCTTTGACATCAGTTTTACTCGATGAGAGACTTAAAGCCGATTGTAGTAATATAACAATTTGACAACTGTTCAAAAAGCATTTGATCTTTTCTCTATGCAAATGAGTGAACTGTGAACGATGCAATGGAGTAAATCCACCTATTTACTATGAAGACTAGATAAAGACATGGAGCAGAGTCAGAAGCCTTCTAAAATTGTAGATGAGATCTGCCTCGAAGGCATACATGCTCCTCCCGTGTGTGTGTGTGTGTGTGTGCGTGCGTGCGTGCGTGCGTGCGTGCGTGCGTGCGTGCGTGCGTGCGTGTAGCGACCTGTGCACGATGCCGTGTTTGTGCAGGTGTTCCACAGCAGAGAGGATCTGTCGGGTGTAGCGCCGCACCTCCCGCTCCTCCAGCCTCTTCCTCTCACAGATCCTGTCCATCAGGTCTCCTCCAGCACAGAGCTCCATAACCATGTAGTAACTGTTCTCAGTCTCCAGAGTCTGACGCACAGGATTATTCATATGTGGTTCACAGCAGATATAAAATAACCTTTCAATTACTGTCTGCAATCAACATCTACCACTGAGATAGAAATATGTCTCTGGATTCATGTATGTGTATTTCTGATGATGTTAATGGTTGATGGGTGAATATGTACTTGTTGTTGTTGTTGTTGTGATTTTTTATTTTCATGTCTTTACCTCCAGCAGAACTACAATATGAGGGTGTCGCACCATCTGATGAATGCGAGGCTCCCTCTTCATGTTCTTCTGTACATAGGAGTCCTGTCGTGCTTTTTTTTTGTCTATCACCTTAATGGCTACCTGAGAACAAACATGCACACATGCACATTCTTTTGTTTTGTTGTTTTTGCCAGAAATCAACAGAAATTTACACAAAGACACTTTGCTTTATATAGAAAATAGATTAAAATGTTCACAGGTGACTGTAAGAAAACCTGATATTTATTATGACCAACATGTAACACACTTAGGTTGAAATTTCAGAGGCTTATTTTAAGGAAGTAGGGTGCGTAGGTCTGTCACTTTTTGTGTCTGCATTTTCTCCACTCATCCAGAGGTTTGAGCCAACGGCCTATAGTCATGAACCCTTCAAAAGCTCAGGATACGGACTGCTCTGAACGCTCGAGTTTAGATTTTTGCCACTTAGTATGATGCCAGAGAGAGAATATCCTTAATATGGTGATCTCAGGAACTGGCTGTGAGCACTGCAGCTCCACCCACCTGCTGTTCAGTATAAGAAGCAGCCAAACAGAAAAGAATTGGCCTAAAGGGAGAATGAAGGGAAAGCTACACGTAGACTCATTGTAAGATTAATAAGGATTATTGTAAACTGTGACTCATATAAAACTACTTTAATAGGGTGAAACAACAACACTAAGTTGGAAATGAGAAAAAATATTTAAATATTTGGTAACAACAGCATTTGTGCTCGGTACAACTATTTTTCCTCAGAATAACGATCGTGGCAAACAAGCACATTTAAAATGGACTAAAACTGAATATCAAAATTAAAATGAAATAAAATAATACCCTCCTCCCCCAAAAATAAAAAACACAACTAAGTGAAACAATATCCTGCACTCTTTCTTTTTATAAAAAAGAAAAACTTTTGAAAGTGAACTAAAAAGAAAATTTGAAAACGAAACAACCAAAATAGTCTGCAAAGACAAACAAAGTAAATGTTTTATTTATTAAAAAATGATGCATCTTGGCATCTTGGACACGTAGCACCGTTGGTTTAAATAGCAGTTAAGATCAAAAGGGCTCATTTTATTACCAAATCTGTGTCTTACTGCATGCGTGAGTTTCTGTGTCATAAACATGTAACATTTCTGGCTTAGGTCAACAAAACATTTCCAGAGAAATCCAAAGGCCCCCAGCAGTGGATGCTTGCAGGTTTACAGTTTTCACCTTAACACAGTATCTACCTGCAGAGGGTAAACTGGGTTAAGAGGAACAACAACCCCCCAGATGAGTTTGGCCATCGCTAAGGCAACCAGGTCAGGTACATTGCCAGGGTCAGCGACTCGGTGACCGGTGAAAGTTACACTTATGGATACACACAAACACATTAATGAAACACATGCACAGTCTCGCCTGCACAGTGAGTGCAGATGGATTGCCATATCACCAAAAATAGATGTGGAAGACACAGAGTACTTACAAAGATGCAAATTCATGTTTTTTGTTAATCTGAAAGAGCGCCGATTCTAACATCAGTCTGCACTTTTTAAAGGAACCAACGACAGACATATTGCACAGAAACAGATGCATTTCAGACCTCTTAAATCTGCTGAGCAAATGTTGTCTTGTAAAACCCCTCATAGTCATGAAATAAGCAGTTATGGATGAATCTGACTGAGTTCTGTGCACATAACAAGAATAATAACAGACTACTACGTTCTTTAAACCCAAGAGTGTATAATTATCAGTTACAAGGCACTAGTTGTAAGCATGTAATCATAATCTTGTATGTGTGTGATCTTTTTCTTTGCCAGTGTGCCACCCCACCAGTCAGTGACATGTCACTTCATGTCTGCTCTCTAATTGTCAAATTGGAGAGAAAGCACTGACCTTTTCCCCTGTGCTGATATGCAGCCCCTCCATCACTTTGGCAAATGAGCCCTTGTTGATCATTTTCCCCACCAGGTAGGATCCAACCCGTTTGGAGTGGGGGAAGCTGCGCAGCAGCTCTCTGGGGACCTTCAGGGAGGGCAGAGGCAGCCTCTGCCGGCCCAGCCCAGAGGCTTCCCACTGGGACACCCCGCGCTCCCCTACGCCCCCTCCCTCGGCAACCATGTCCAGAGCAGGCTTCACCGCAGCAGCTGGCATCCCGGACAAGGCCCGGGCCCCATGTGGCCTCCCCTTGCGCTCACAATCGAATCCAAAAACAGGACAGTCCTTACAGAACGGACATGCTAACACACAAATGCACACAAACAGACACACAATGCTGGAGTTTAACCACAGCAGGCAAAACTGAAGTAAAACTCAAATCCTTAATCAGCAAGAGGCGTCTTCAAATGCAGATTTCTGTTGTCCACTCTCGGGTGAGCATATCCTTTTGTTCCAACTGTCTGATGTACGACTCCTCTTTTCTTCTTTCTTTCTTTTGCCTTTTAACAAGTGCAAATGCCTCAAAGTGTCATTCAGCTGTTCACCCGGCTCCTCTCTTGTTCTCTCACTCTGCCTGTCCCTGCCCGATAGTGGATGATTAACCGTTGTGTTCTTAGGTCAGCTCCAGTGATGAGGAAGACATTCTACACCTAAATTACCCCCCCTCCTGCACCAAGGTACACACGGATACTCGCAGTTACACAGTGACCGTTTAAAATGATCTTAGTTAGCGTTCTTGATCGGCTCTTTTTCTACTTCAGTCCATTTCGGTTTCACTTCAGACACATAGAAAAATTTGTGTTAACTGTACAAAAAGGTCAGGGGATTGATTGTAAGTGTTTAAATTAGTAATAAGTGTTGGAAGCCTAAAGCTTCATTATTAGCTGAAAATTCAGCTGATGATCCAGAATTTGTTTTAATTTGTTTCCACAAGTTCTTTCATGGATTGTAAAGATCTGGAGAAACTGTTCTGATGCTAAAAGTTAAATGAGAAGACACTCTTTGTGTGTAAACATACTAAATACAAAGCTAGAGCCCGAATTTAGAAAGCCTTAGAAGTGCTACAAGGTAGATTAGCTAGAGCTATGCTAGCTTTCTCTCTTGGTCTCGCTCTTTAGGCTCCGGCTCTGCTAAGCTTATCAAAGCTATGTTAATATCAAATAATATAAGACATGAAAAATCAGTCATCTTATTAAGGCGACTGCCCCTCCCTGAGCCTGGTTCTGCTGGAGTTTTCTTCCGATTAAAAGGAAGTTTTTCCTTCCCACTGTCGTGTTTGCTCATAGGGGGTCAAATGATTGTTGGGGTTTTCTCTGTTTTCTCTGTATTGTTGTAGGGCTTACAATTATATCTTACAATATAAAGCACCTTGAGGCAACTGCTGTTGTGATTTGGTGCAATATAAATAAAACTGAATTGAATTGGATTGAATTAAAGCCAAGAATCAAACTAACCTAGTTCCCCAAAATATCCAGCAACATGTGTCAACATACTTGTCACATACAGTAGTTGATACATTAGTGAATTCAATTCAGTTCAATTTTATTTATACAGCACCAAGTCACAACAGCAGTCACCTGAAGGAGCTGTATGTTGTAAGGTAGAACCTACAATAAGACATACAGAGAAAAACCTAACAATCATCTGACCCCCTATGAGCAAGCACTTTGGCAACAGTGGGAAGGGAAAGCTCCTTTTTAACAGGAAGAAACCTCCGACAGAACCAGGCTCAGGGAGGGGCGGGGCCATCTGCTGCGACAGGTTGGGGTGAGAGAAGGAAGACAGGATAAAGACATGCTGTGGAAGAGAGACAGAGGTTAATAACAAGTATGATTCAATGCAGAGAGGTCTGTTAATACATAGTGAGTGAGAAAGGTGACTGAAAAAGAAATACTCAATGCATCATGGGAATCCCCCAATTCATTTTGGCTAATTAGAGAGAGCAAGTTAACAATGCGAAAACATCCCCTGTCAATCATAACTGTTAATATCAGTACTGACTTCTTACAGGAAATCTGTGCTAAAGCTACACTGTAGACATGCTCTATCTGCAAACCTCTCTGACACCCTGCGCCATAACCCGACGTGCACCCACCTGGAAATGCAACCACTCATCACTGAAAGCATAGCCAGCAACTGCTGTGATTGGCCTGTTTTTGAATTTATCAGTGAGAAATAACAATCATTGCCTCAATGTAAGGACTCACAGATACAGTTGGAGGGGTCTGCTGAAGTCAAATCAGAATGCATGTGAGGGAATGTAAAACGTGACAAAACGTGAGAAACGAGAGAAACAAAGTGAGCACAACAAAGAGTCGGGGGGAATACCAGAGTTTTATTTGTTTCTATTGTGCACATAAAACACTGGGACACGACCACAGGGTAATTAACACATAACACACCACACAAAAGTATGAATGCTGGTAACGTCATCGGCCACTTAGGTAGGTTACCTCGAGAAAGGATTCCCTACAAAAGCGTTATTTAGATGTTCGAGGTCTTTTGTTTGGCACAGAGAGGTGAGAGGTCAACAACAAATCCCCCCCCCCCCCCCCCCCCCGCCCCCTCTCCTCCAGTCTTTCGCCAAATGGCTTGCTTGAAATCTCTAAATCAAAGAAGATATTTACAGGCCAAATCCCACGAATTGAATCAAAGCCTGTGTAAGAAACCAAATCATAAATGAGAACAATGATTTCCAGTGAAAACAGCAGTTAGAAGGGCTTCAAGTCTTGTACTGACTCAGTGATACAATACTTGCTAAAGAAAAAGGTCATCATTAAAGTGTGTGTCTGCTTTTCTGCTACTCTGTGCATTAAGGCGCACGTCTGTTTGCACGTAGGGGTCAGATTGCACTGTATTGGCACTGGATACTTCCTCACTCAGCTGATGAAAACAGGGATATAGCCTTAGATCGGCCATGTAACCCAATACACTTGCGCGCACACACACACACACACACAACCTTACGCAACCTTTAATTGAGCGCCTGCAGTAACCAAGTGAAGCCTCTATGGTTACTTTGCCTTAAAAGTGGTTACACTGTATAATTTGATTTGGCATTTTGACCAAACGACATGACAGCCTGTCGTTAAACTCGCTGTGATCACAATCAGCACACCTCGTCTCCCATTAGGTTACCATGCCAACATTTTTTTAAAAAGAGCCAACTGGGGGCGCATAGTTATTACACTGGAATGAAGGTTTTGTTTTTTTCTAGAATATTTTGAAAACAAGACAAAAATATGAAATCAAAGCCCATCAGTGCATAAATATGTCTGTGCATACTTACACGCCAGGAGCACTACACTTCATAAACGGGTCTTTAGGCCCTGGCATGTGTGCGGGACGAGGTGTTAACACACCCTCCCTAACGCTGGGAAAGGGTGTCAAGCTGGATATGGCTCTGTGCTGGATGAACACAGGGAAAGAAAGAGAAGGGAAGAAAGTGTGGCAACGGGAGGAAGCTGCATACATCCCTGAGAAAGTGAAGGACGACGGACCGGAAATGAGTGAAAACCGACAACTAGACACAGAGACGGGATGAGTGAGAAGGAGAGAAACCAAGCTTCACAACTGCAAAACAAATGTGAATTAATAAGCCCTCGAGAGACTTTTTATATAACCTCAGCCCCTGCCATGCCTAAATGTTTTGCAGAGGCTTTTCTGTGTGTATAAGTGTGTGTGTGTGTTAATGTGTGTGTTTCCATGGTTCAGAAAAGGTCATTCTCACTGCCAGCGAGTACAGTCTATTTGTGTGTGTGCATTTTATGAGATCGCACATATTTGCCAGTTTTCTAGAAGTACCGCGATGCGTGTATGTTTTTAAAATGATGCATCGACACACGTGCATGCATGTAAACTTCGTTTACATGCACGGCAGTATAATTAGGTGTATAACATAGTCCAGTGTGTGTGTGTGCAGCGTTGGTGCACAGGAATGCTGGCTTGCCTGTAGGACTTGGCGAGCTTCTCGGCGGTCACATTAAATGAGAAGAGAAACCCCCTTCTGCTTCCTGCCTGTAATAAATGGATCCCCAGCAACCATTAAGGCATATTTTAACACCAAATAACTCCCCCAAACCACACTAGAACAGACACGACCCCCACCCTCTCACCATCTCCTCACTCCTCACTCTGTTTCCTATTCTTTCACTTCTACTACCGCTGCCACTTCTGTACAAAAAAAGGCGCTTGTTGTAAAAATAAGCTCCTGCGTGATGAACTTCACAGTCACACAGTTTGAGTGTTTCATGAAAGTCGCGACGGTGGCCGTTCTTGCACTGACTGCCCCTTGTTTAAATGTTTTAATTCGACCGTTTTGAGCCTAAACAAGAAGATGAAATCCACATATTATCTCTGAAAGTTTAAGTCTGTATTGCACAATACAAAAATTTGCATGCAAAAAACAGTGAATGTAACAAAATGTGGAGGAAAACGGCGGAAAGCAACACATCTAAATTGTGAGAGAAGAATACAAGAAACATGTGATGCTAATGCATTTATGTAATTACAGAGTATGTTGAAAGGACGACTGCAAAGTGTGTAAATGATTAAAGTAAAAACAAATCACATGGATTCTGCAAATGATTGAACTAGAACTGTAGATTTGTGCAGTTCAGAATATGCCCGTGAAAAAACAAACTCATGATTTATTATTTTAACACTACATAAATTAATCCACTTCAAGGTGTTTTACTGCATGCGTCCAAACATGCAGTAAAATATAAAACACGACAGCTCTCACGTGTAACTATAGACTTTGCGGCTTCTAGACTGTTTGTGATATTTAATGATTTAATGTTATGAGTCACAAGTTAACCCCCTTGAGATTTGTTGACTGGTCTTATGAAGCCGTAAGGACTGAAATATAGAATTTGGTCTCACATAGTTATCCGCTGTCCTATGCAGGAAGAAGCACTGAGCTACAGATTGCTGCAGAGATTGCAAACTGAGTTTTTGCTTGTTCATGTGACTCTCAGATTGCATATACAGTGGGGCAAAAAAGTATTTAGTCAGCTACCGATTGTGCAAGTTCCCCCACTTAAAATGATGACAGAGGTCAGTAATTTGCACCAGAGGTACACTTCAACTGTGAGAGACAGAATGTTAAAAAAAATATCCTTGAATCCACATGGTAGGATTTGTAAAGAATTTATTCGTAAATCAGGGTGGAAAATAAGTATTCGGTCAATAACAAAAATACAACTCAATACTTTGTAACATAACCTTTGTTGGCAATAACAGAGGTCAAACGTTTACTATAGGTCTTTACCAGGTTTGCACACACAGTAGCTGGTATTTTGGCCCATTCCTCCATGCAGATCTTCTCGAGAGCAGTGATGTTTTGGGGCTGTCGCCGAGCAACACGGACTTTCAACTCCCGCCACAGATTTTCTATGGGGTTGAGGTCTGGAGACTGGCTAGGCCACTCCAGGACTTTCAAATGCTTCTTACGGAGCCACTCCTTTGTTGCCCGGGCGGTGTGTTTTGGATCATTGTCATGTTGGAAGACCCAGCCTCGTTTCATCTTCAAAGTTCTCACTGATGGAAGGAGGTTTTGGCTCAAAATCTCACGATACATGGCCCCATTCATTCTGTCCTTAACACGGATCAGTCGTCCTGTCCCCTTGGCAGAAAAACAGCCCCATAGCATGATGTTTCCACCCCCATGCTTCACAGTAGGTATGGTGTTCTTGGGATGCAACTCAGTATTCTTCTTCCTCCAAACACGACGAGTTGAGTTTATACCAAAAAGTTCTACTTTGGTTTCATCTGACCACATGACATTCTCCCAATCCTCTGCTGTATCATCCATGTGCTCTCTGGCAAACTTCAGACGGGCCTGGACATGCACTGGCTTCAGCAGCGGAACACGTCTGGCACTGCGGGATTTGATTCCCTGCCGTTGTAGTGTGTTACTGATGGTGACCTTTGTTACTTTGGTCCCAGCTCTCTGCAGGTCATTCACCAGGTCCCCCCGTGTGGTTCTGGGATCTTTGCTCACCGTTCTCATGATCATTTTGACCCCACGCGATGAGATCTTGCGTGGAGCCCTAGATCGAGGGAGATTATCAGTGGTCTTGTATGTCTTCCATTTTCTGATGATTGCTCCCACAGTTGATTTTTTCACACCAAGCTGCTTGCCTATTGTAGATTCACTCTTCCCAGTCTGGTGCAGGTCTACAATACTTTTCCTGGTGTCCTTCGAAAGCTCTTTGGTCTTGGCCATGGCGGAGTTTGGAGTCTGACTGTTTGAGGCTGTGGACAGGTGTCTTTTGTACAGATGATGAGTTCAAACAGGTGCCATTCATACAGGTAACGAGTGGGGGACAGAAAAGCTTCTTACAGAAGACGTTACAGGTCTGTGAGAGCCAGAGATTTTCCTTGTTTGAGGTGACCAAATACTTATTTTCCACCCTAATTTACGAATAAATTCTTTACAAATCCTACCATGTGAATTCATGGATTTTTTTTTCACATTCTGTCTCTCACAGTTGAAGTGTACCTCTGGTGCAAATTACTGACCTCTGTCATCATTTTAAGTGGGGGAACTTGCACAATCGGTGGCTGACTAAATACTTTTTTGCCCCACTGTATAATAAAATAACATGACATTGCACAGTTAAGACATTCCAACAGGTCCTCTGTCTCACCTCTGTGAGTGTTGCCAGAGCTGCTGTCGATGTCTGCCCCCAAGTGGATGTAGGAAACTCGTGCAACAGCCCCACCTGCAAATCCATCCACGCAATTTCATTGCAGATAATAGAAGCAAGACTAGTGTTCCTCTTTTTCTCCAATCTGTCTGCTTTCTTTCTTTGTCTCTGTCTTTCGATAACAGACTTTTCCTCCTCCTGAGCCAGAAAATCCTGGGTCATTAGCTACATTTGTAGTGATGGAGTCTAAATGTGTCTAAGATTACGCTGAGAAAATGAACTGCTAGTGTCTGTTTCAATCTTTACAAGCTTTCACACTCACCACCTGCATACCCACAGCGGACTGAACAGTGTTTCACATGATGACACTCATCATGTGAGGAAGTACAGGAGGGTAGTCCTGCTTGTGAGGAGTAAACATCACTTACTCATACTGTTTAATGGCACGCAATGATCAGATTGCAAGGGAGTGATGAAATGTCAAAACCAGGAGACCAAGAAGGTCTTATTCATACACTTTCAATCCACTGCTGTTAAAGAAACAGCAAGTGACGATGTCACTGTCTAATCCTGAATTATCACTTCAGTTTGTCACTACGTAGGAGCGAGGAAACAGCCGGCTGTTAATCCCAGATGACTTCATCAGTGGAAGCAGCCTCCTTGACGTGTCATCATCAGTCAGTGCAGCGAAGCAGGCTTAGCGTGTCATCAGTCAGCGCCTGCATGCTGCTGTGGGTTAAACCTCACATGTTTTGCGGTCTTTGCCTCTGTGACGATGATTAGAAATGGTTTTGCACGGTTTCTAAACAGACAACGACGAGCCGGACTCTAAGACTTTAAGCCGTGTGTCTCCCACATCATACGTATTGTGACAGCAGACCAGAGACCAAACCATTGCTGCCCACAGAAACATTTCAATGAGATCAGGTTGCTTCAGCAGTGAATTCAACCAGAAATTGTAGTAAATTACGTCTCCGAACAGTGGGGGGAAACGTGTTTGGTGAGCACATACTGCGCCAAGAAAAACTGAAACAAAGAAAGGACGGATAAAACAAATAACTCCGGATTTAAGGCTGTCTTGGACTCTTAACTAAAGTCTACACAAAGACAGAGATGCTGAAGTATTTCAGTGTCAGGCAGTCTTGTCTGTGGTATCACAAATGAGTTGCAGTCTAAAAAAAAAAAAAAAAAAGACGTCACGAGTACCGCCCAACCTAAATCATTTTATCAAATTTCATTTTTTATCCCCAAACTGTTAAAATTAAAGACTTTAAATAATATAAGTCAGACTCGAAAATGTGTAAAATCTCTCTGAAAATGAAGACGCTACGCTGTGTTAAATTCTTGATGAAAAGTAGGCTTTTGTTTTTAGATTTTACTGACAGTAAAGTCCTTTTGTACACACACACAGACACACAAACACAATACATTTCCATAAAAAAATCCTTTCCCAGAGCCTCAGTATATCGCACTCTGTTAATCCCACACAATCCTGACCAAGCCTGAATGGGAGTTTGTGTCACGGGTGGTTTAAAGGTTTTCTACTGTCAACAAAACACCGACGGGAGACAGAGAGAGAAAGTGGGAGAGAGGGGGACAGCTCTAATAAAAATACATAAAGAAAAGGATGAAAAAGGAGCCCACCCCTTTGAGCTGAAAGGCTGAAAATGGTGCGTTGTAACAGCTAAAAGTACACTCCCACCCTTGCTAATATGGACCGTGTGTGTCAGTGCCTGAGCGCTTATGCCCAGATGTGTGTCCATGTGTGGCTGCGCGTGGATGTGTGTGTGTGTTTATGTGCAGATTCGTGCTTGTGTGCGCTGTAGCTGCCTGCTGTGCCACTCCTAAATTGAAACGTGAAAGAAATGTGTTGGAAGGTGATGACAAGAGTGAAGTGAACCAGTCGTTTCCTGAAGGCTCGGGCCAGATGTGCTGCACACAGAGCCTCAGAATTCTGCAGCACATTTCTGCTTAATAACCAGGATATTTAACCAGGGGAGGCGGGAAGACGGAGGGTGGCAGGGACCGCGGGGGTTTTTGCGCATGTGTGCTTACCTGCATGCATAAATATATGTGTGCACATTGTTTGTTTTTGCTTAGGAAATGAGTTTGTGTGGGTGGGTGTGCTTCTTAGGGGTGCATCACACACACACACATACACACAAAGTGTGGTTTATTGCTTTTATTGGAGTTTTTGAGGCTGCAGCACTGCAGAAAGTGAAGGAAGGAGAGAGAGGAGGAGCTAGATGGACTGATGGACACACCTCCAATCGCCACTCAGGACACACAGACACACACATACACACAAACACTGGGTCTATTCCATACTGTAGTCAGCTACTGACCACAATGCCCGCCACTTCCTCTGGGAGCAAGCCCTGGCGCCTAGAATAACAAAGAAAATATTCAGCTCCATACTGTCTGATGTCTTAATATTTCCAACCCTTCTGTTCTCATATACGCATGATTCATGGATTATAACTTAGAAATACAATCAGATCCTTTTCCAGTGATCCTTCTGCCAGTTCAATAAAGCTTTTTCAGAAGTAACTGCAGGAGGAAATAAAGCAGGCGTGTTGCAGATTTCCTAAGGCCAGTATACTATGTGTTTTAACTGGGGAGACAGTAAATACACAGTGGGACGTATTTATTGTGGGATAAAGCTGTACTGACCTGCATGGCTGTGCATAAATTATACAGCATTAGGGCCAGGAAGCTATTAGTGTAGCATAGCATTATGCTAAGCATTATACAGCTGGAGAGGTTGTTTAATATAAACAAACAGAAATGTATGAAGGAAATAAAAATACACTTTCAGAACATGTTATGGACTCTGTGGACAGCTGGGAGGGTGTTGGGTCTCCTCACCTTCGGGATGTCACACAACACAGTTAAACACTAGTGGTGTCAAACATAAGGCCCAGGGCCAGAATTGGTTCGTCAAAGACTTTAGAAAATGGAGAGGAGGACACAATTTTTAGCCTTTAAACTATATTTTTTATAAGTTTTACAGCTTCTCCTACTGATAAAGACCTCCTTCATAGCCATGCATGCTACACTAAAGTAAATAAGTAATAGATACACATGCCAATAACAGAAAGTTCCTGCTTTTCACTATCTGCTAAAGAATTTTATGATTTTTACAGTGGATTCACAGTAAAATAAAAATGTAATAATAAAATTATATTTTGTCAATAAATAATATAATTACATTTATAATTGGTGGACAGCCTGCACAATGAGCTGATGAGCTTTATTCCTTACACAATTTAAGCCCAAAGCAGAATTTCTTTATTTTGTGGAAAAACCTGAGATGCACTTTTTCTTATATTAAAATATCTCAAGGATTAAATGTGTAGTTAAACTTCTTTACACTGACAGAAAGAGTTGTTTCACTGGTCCAGCCTCCTTAAGATCAAGTGGGCTGTACAAGGCCCACATGGTAAAATGAGTTTGACATCCCTGCACTGGACGGAGAACCGAGTCTGTACTAGAGCCACCATATGAATGAAAGAATCATAGACGTATGATAGACTGATTCTTGTTTTTCTATGTTTAATGCCAACCTAGCTGTTTGCTGCAGTCTGCTTAAGCCAAACAGGATTTATAGGCTAAATGTTAAAAAGGAAAAAATCTCCATATAGCCATCCATCTATGCAACTGACTCCTGGACAGAGAGCCAAACCACACTGTACTTTGCAAAATGTAGAAATCTTCTGTTATGTCAAAAATGGCTACTGCTACATGAGTCCAAGTTAACACTGCAGAAAGTGATACTGGTGAAACTGGTTCACATCTGTGAGCTAACAACGAACCATGCAGGCCGTACTGTTGCTAACGACTAATTTTGACACCAGCTGACAGCCAACTAACCCCAAACAGAGCCAAATCTGGCAGCCATGCACAGGCCTCACATTTGGCCACACGTGGCAATGTGCATCGGTATTTTTAACAGGACGAACGAAACCGGGGTTACCCCGTGTCAGCAACTGTTGTCTTTAAATTTTCTAACCCACACTCCAGCGTGAATTGCTGCATTGTGCGCTCTGGAGAAGAGGTGCAGTTTGTTTGGGCAGGAGGAAGCAGCTATTTACACAAAAGGTGTTGCACCAGCACACGTTTAAGGGCTTTGGCTTGTGTGTGTGTCTAATGAGGGAGTGTTTAGCTGCGTAAGCCTGTGTATGTGAACATAATCACCCATGATATACAACATTATGGACGGTTCTTAATAGCTGCGTTTTAAGAACAACCATTAATGCAGCTTGTAAAATATTCCCAACACCAGGCCAAACACTCACTTCAGTTTCACCTCCCTCTCGCTCACACACACACACACACACACACACACACACACACACACACACACACACACACATACACACACACACACACACACACACACACACACACACACACACACACACACACACACACACCCTAGCTCTCTCTCTCCGCCTTGCTCTGCCCCTCTTGCTTTCCCTCACCTCATTTGTGGGAAAATTTATTTAACTCGTTAAAAACAATTCTCTGAATATTCCCAGCTGAGTGATCAAGCTTCCGTTTTTGTTCTTTTTTTTTCCATCCCTCAAACTTTTTTTTCACCCTCTGTTTTCTCTGGCTTTGTTTTTTTCCTCTCTTCTCTTAAACTAACCTGTATAATGTTGTCAGGACTGCTCGAGAATGAAGTGCTAAGTGTTGCTTTTTATGGGGAGGAAACAGACTGGAACAGCGGGTGCGTGCTTTCTGATGCCTACTAGATGCACACACACACACACACATACACACACATATACATATATATATGTATATGTACACAGTATATATATGTACTTTAAGATATACACATTTAACCCCTTCCCAACTGATTATGTAAAAGACCTGGTCACTGATAAGATTTTGATCCTTTAAGCTTTAAGCAGGTAGATCATTAGCGTTAGCATGTGCTGCATTTTTGTGTTTATGTGTGTTTGCAGGGTGAGTGGCTGACAGTGTCATTAAGGCACCTTTGGTGAAAATCTGTTCTCAATTGTTGTGGTGATTTCTGCTGTTTTAATTTGGACAGTAAAGGCGCTGCCAGGTCTACCCGCCATGATTCCGTGACCACTAAATATTAACTCCGTTCCCAGGCTCCCCGAACTGCTACATGTGCAAACTTTCTTTTATGCCCCGTGTCCATAAAAAAAGCCCAGCTCACAATTTCTTTTCCAAAATCACGGTGTGTCACGAGTGACGAGTCTTTGTTTAAAGGGTGTGAATAATGTGCCGAAAATTACTCTGTGTTTTTCGAAGCATCGTAAACTAAAGCTCGGTACCTTAGTCATTCTCTGTGTCTGTGCTATGGCTTTTAAAAGTGCAAGTACACTGTAACAAAGAAATTAAAAGGAAAGAAAAAAACACAATAGGGTCAAAAAAAATATTACCAAAATTCAGATTAAAAAAACTTAAAACACAACCACAACTTATCTACTTTTTTTAAGCTTTTACTGACAGTACAAAGGACAAAGCTAAAGATGTAAATTTGAAGACAAATTTAAGCAATAAGCCTGTTGCAGAGACTGTGGGCCTCAAAAGCAACTGTACAACCTCAGCTCTAAGTTTAGACTGAGGAACTGCTAGTAAAGATTTGCCACAGGATCTGTGTTTGTATGTGTGGAGCAAAAGCTGGGAAAAGCTAAAGCCAGACCCTGGAGAGCTTTAAGGATGATAAATATAACATTTATAACTTTACTATATTTTAAAATCAGCTGGAAGCTTGGACAAAAGATTTTGTTCTGTCTCTGTTTTAGTTTTAGAAAAATCGTCAAAATTCTTTTTATTATATTACATCTGATTATTTCTAAGCATTGAATTAATCAAAGCAGTCACACTTTTCGATTAGTGCATTCTCTGTTGTTTTTTCTGTGTCAGCTGCATCCTGGTATTTTGTTAATTTGAGTCTTATGTTGGAACGGGCTCCATTCTGTATTCAATAAGCAAATTTCTCACTCCCTCTCAGTCCCTCCAGGCCCTCTGCTGTCCCAGCTGACAGCTGGCTACAAGCACCTCTGACTCTGGTTTAGAGGATGAGATAAGCTACAACATGATTGGATGGAACTAAAACAGTTTCCGAAGTAAAAAACCGTGCGGTTGCATCAGGAAAAGGGCTGCAAAATAGTAAAGCAAATAGCAGAATGCAATTAGAGGAAATAGAGATTAGTTAAATCCATTTATGATTAAATTTACTAAAATTGCAGCAAGCTTATTGTCCTGCAATAAAATTGCACATAAATGTTTGCCAGTTCGGGATTAGGAGTGCATGATGTTTCGTTACTTTTGCATAGCTTTTAATTTGATTTCCATTGTCTAAAGAGACCAAAAATACATCATGTTGGAATATCAAGGGGTGTAATATTGGTAATAGTGGTGGTGCTGGGACCAGTTTAAACATGGCGTCGACATAGAGTGGAGACTTTGGATTGCCCCGTGGTTCTTTGACCTCAACCAGCAGGATATGCTAATCGCTCATCCATATTCCAGCTAAAATCTCAGTTTGCATGTCTCTGATATCTTTGTTTTGACTCATGTAGGAAAATGCACACGTGTTTGAGTCTGGGCGAACATGATTAGGTGGGGTGCTGGCTGTTAAAAAGAGCTAATAAAGTCTGTTCCCTTTCATTAGCATGTGGTAAAATGGCCTGGCGAAATTAGTTTGTGCGTGCGTGTTTAGGTGTAGGTCAGTTTAATAGTGTTTTTGTTAACTAGGTAATATTTCAGGTGCTGAGACAACATGCGCTGGAGTGTATGCCTGTGAGCGTGCGTTCATTAAACACGTGTTATGTTGTTAACAGCACACCTCATTGGCCAAACAAAATGAGGTCATTAAACTGGTGTACAACTGCGCTGCTTGTGTACTTACACTTAACAAAGGCGGGCTTATATTTGTCAATGTAAGGATTGTATATGCATATGTTTGTGTGCGTGTGTAAATAAATACTGTTTTACGTTCATGCAGCTGTGTTAGCATGTAAGATGTTGTCCTGGTAAGTCAGCAAAAGTAACCGTGATTGCAAAGTTAGCATGGAAAACACAAACACACTGCTGTGGTCCAATTGAAGGGGCAGTACCAGTTATAGTTCTTTTGTCCTGCTGTTGGCATTTGGCTCAATCTTTTTTTTAAAATATAAACATTTAATTGTAATTTTACACCACAATGCAAGCTGACAAAAAGAGAAAATTCTATATTTTTATTTATTTATTCAAAGATATAAAGTGCAATGTGAATGAAAACTGCAACTAATGCACAAATAAAACACTCATAGCTGACAAAAAACTATTTGCTATGTCAGAGGAAACAGTCAAAACTAACGTTTTCATGGGTCACAGGTCGTATCGGACTTTGCCCGGGCCATTGCAACATCTTAATTCTTTTCTTTTAAAGCCATTTTGTTGTAGATTTGTTGATGTACTTGTGATAACTGTCTTGTTGCAGGACCAAACGTCCACGAAGCTTTAACTGTCTGAAAAGATGGCCGCATGATTGACTCTGGAGTACTTTGGTATACAGAGAAGGTCATTGGCAGGTCCTGTGGCTGCAAAAAAGGCCCAAATGATCACCTCTCCAGTTGGCACTGGCTGATGTCCTGTGTTTGGTTTTATCAAATGTGTGGCTGTGCGTTATAGCAAAAGATGTCTTCTTTGGTCTCATTTGTTCCAGAGGTTATGTGGGTTTTTTACAGATGCAACTCTGCAAACTTAAACTGTACTGCCATGTTTTATTTTTAACAAACGTGTTCAGTCTTTTTCTAACTGTATTGTCATGAACTCAAACATTTAACATGCTAACTGAGACCTGTGGAGATGCAGGTCTTGGGTTTTTTGTAGTTTCTCTCAGCATTGCAGCGTCTGAACTTGGGTTGAATTTACTGGACTGTCCACTCCTGGGAAGACTAAGACTTATGTCCTCGCTGGCAAGACCGGACAACGTCGGGACCTTGGCGGAGTTCCCGCTTCAAGCCATGCACACTGGCAGCTAATCACACTCACCTGAGCTGTCGATCTCATCTTTGGGACACTACTTGTCTGCACTACAAGCCTGGCTCCCACTAAAGGTAACCTCTTGTGTTTTGTCTCAAGAAAGAACTAATTACTGTCTCTTCTGTGTGCTCAGGAACTCGTGGACAGGACTGAAAAAAATCTCTCAAACTTTTGTAAATATTCCTGTGTGGACTTTGGAGATTGTTTATTGGGTCCTATTATTGCACTGTTTGGTAAACCTGGCATGTAGTCTTGCACTTTGTTTGTTTTTCTTACAGTGCAAATGTCAAGCAAATGTGATGTGGTTCTATTATACTCACGAAGATGAAGATGTTTCTCCAGTAAATCTCTCCAAAACCCAAACTAATTATATCTGGATGGATATGAAATACTACAAGCCTGAGGGGAGAAATATGGGAGGGAATCATCTAGTTCACAGCTCCCTCTTGTCTTAAATCATCCCTGCTCTTTATTAGCTTTGTCTGTCTTATACCTTGGAGCCTGCTTGAAGAATTCTTTGGTGGACAGGACTTTACTTTCTTCAGTCCGAGCTATCTCCAGTAGTGCAGGTGAAATTTCTTTCAAACACTGGTTTGCATGTGCAAAACTGCACCCCTTCCAGTCATACCTGTAGTTTCTCACAGCTCAGTTCTGTAATAATTAAAACTGAGACTAGAAGAAAAATAAATCAAACACAGTTACCTGTTGAATGTTTTGACCACTCTCCACCCTTTAAAGTGACAGGAAGGTTAAAAGTATATGTTGCATCAACTCTTCTTTAACAAGTAACTTCAGTTCAATCAACTAGTACACAGACCAACACAAGCATCTTCAGTGACTTAACATTATAAGAGGATACATTGCATTCTACCTACCAGTGTTTTCTCCAGCCAAGTTACCCTAAGAATGACGCTCACGTTGAACAAAGCTACATCTCGGCTCCAATGCAAACAAATGCGGCCTGAGCCGGGCCAGACCAGAGTTTGCATCCCATCACAATAACTTCCAATGTTTGCTTTTTGCTTTGCTTTGTTTTAACTGTGACCACAATCTTTGCCTAACCTCTGTACACAGTAACACTGCAGCTCCTTTGCACAAATTTCACACAAAAAAAAGAATTTAAAAAAGTTCCAGCATTTTGCTGAATTGTCCAACATCCACATTCTTGACTGGTAGTAGTTTTTCTAAAGGAGACAAATGAGTGTTTTGGAGGCATTCCTCAGAGTTAAGTTGTTGTTTTTTGTTTTTGCAGCTTACCCTCTCCTATTGTCACGTCTCTTTTATCTTAATACTTTTTTGTAATATTAGATATAGGTTTGGGAAAAGATAGAAAACCTAAATAAGGAGAGAAAAGAAATGACATTCAGTGCTTACCAGATGCCAAGCGCTCACCTGCTAAGGCCATTTTAGCCCATGTGGTATGTCTCTTGATGCCTCAGACTTTGGCTGTGCCAGAACTCTGACACTAAACTACTAAAAAAACTCAGACACTTGGATTGAAGGTTGTGAAGGTCTCAGAGGAGGATACCTCAACATGTCCCCAGGTCAAATTAGAATATGTGCTTCATTTTTTTCTAATGCAGCTGGCACATGAAAATGTATATAAAGGTTGTTGTGTATCTAATCCTCGCCCATCTTCCACTGTAGCTTCTAGATGATTGAAAACTGTGATTTGCAGGAGGGATTTTTAAAAGCACTGTAGGTTAGCTCCTCCTACCGTGCTGAAACAAAATCACTCTTTTCAGATGTGTGCAGCACCTTGTGTACAAAGTATAAAATCTACAATCACGAGGGAAACTTTTACCATCTGTTAATGAAGGCGGATGGAGCTCGCCTTTAAATTAGTGCAACTTTTATGTCTGCCTTTAATGAGTCATACGCCATGTGTGCCAATGTCATATGTAAGCTTGGGTCTTTCCCGTGGTGCATGCCTTCCCTTCTTCCAGTGCTAATGTGCTAATCTGCTGTTTAGTCCAACCAGATGGATTTCTCCCCCCTACGTTGGGGGGAGATGGTGGAGACAGAGGGGAGGAAGGAGGGTGCAGAGGAAGTTACCTGCAGAGATCTCCACTCATTAAAAATCCCTCCGCCTAAATTACACACCCCACATTTAAGCCCCTACCTTGCCTGTCTCCCTGTCTTCCAGTCCTTTTCCCAGGATCACCAAGAAAAGAAAACAGTTACTAGGCAATGACAGCTGTAGGCAACCAAACTCTGCATCTCTATCTGCCCTCCACATTCTTTTCCTTCACAGCTCAACTTCCTCACAATTATTCATTCACATCCATCTAGAGCTAATGTCTGACAGCTAGCTTGAATAGAGTCGTCATACTTTGGCATCCACATCACAGGCCTGTTGGCATATGCACTGACTTCACATAAAACTAACACATTCCTTGCTGTTGATGAAAATAAAATAAGAGCTGGAGATGAAAGTTAGCAAGATCTGAGCGTTCGATTGATTTACGTTTAGAAACATAGTATGTAAAGAAATGGAAAACACGCATGGAGGCCAATCAGAGAGACCACACATGCTCTATTTATTTACCACATGCATGCATGCACATGCTAACAGCTCTATTTCCTATGCCCTCTGAATGTCTATCAAGTTCAGACCATCATGCATGAGTGCATTCAACAAGAACGGGGAGGTGTAGGGGCACGGGCATGATGAGAGATGATGGAGGGATAGGTGGAGGAGGGGTTAAAATCTTCCTGGTGGCGACAAATAAATGAAGTCTGTTTAAAACCCGATTAAAATCCTTGTGCTTTATTGTTCTCCTTTTAAGTGGTCTGTTGACAAAAGTCAAGTAAAAAAAAGAGAAGAGGCATAAGACGAGAGCAGCCCAACTCTGTGAGTCAGCGCTGATACCGACGAGACAGTTTAACAACGGAAAAAGGGAAGTCCGCAACGCTTGCTGAGAATTCCTGCATATTATGAGAGAAAGGGACAGTGAGAGATGTGAAGTCGCTGAAAGCCTTCATATCAAATGTTGAACTCGTTGAACATGTGACCAGAGTCAGACACACACACACACACACACACACACAGGGGCTTCATCTTTCATCGCAAGACAATGATCTCTTTTCCTGGACTGTCTACACACTCACACACTCAAAACCAAAACCGCAGGACTAAAAATGGGTCCTTGTCATAGTCCATTAGGAGTAAATTTGCTGTGTCCACAGAGTTGTTTCTCTCTTTCCCATTTCAGCCCCTTTCTCTGTGTTTTGATTGCTCGCTGGATTTGGTCCTCTCACCACCTCGTCGTATTTAGAAGGATTTAGCTGCCACCATCAGCCACAGATAACATCAGCCGATGGTTTCCAAATGAGCAAGTGAGCGCACCCCGATCCATTTTCCTCCTGTTTGTCTTGATACGTAGAGAGGTGCATTTATTGGTTTTCATTCCAACGTGTCGTCTTCTCTTTCCTTGGCTTTCTGCTGCTCTCTTTAAGGCTCGAAACCTACACTAGAAGCTAAAATTGAGCAAAAAGGTCCAGTCACAATAACACCAGCTACAGAGCAGAGTCCTGAGTAAGTTTTCAAAAGAAAAAGAGAAATAAAGCTATACTCAATCACTTGTACAGTGTTCTGAGTTTTCTTTGGATCCTTCAGATAACAGTTGCATGTGTACTAAATGTTAATTCACCAATTTAGTTTTCAATATTTTCCAGTTTTAGTGATGGGTATAAGTCGAGCTCCAACCAAGGCTGAAAAATAAAGCCAGCACAACATTTTCTCTGTCTACTACTAGACTATGTTGAAAATGCCCAAATTTACTTAAGCCGGGCAGAAATAATGGATTTGATCTCTGCAGAGAATTCCCACTTTCATTATGGGCTGTTTGGGGAATCTTTTTTAAACTCACCTGATTAAGTGTTATCAATTAAGGCATTTTCAGGGGTGTGGGCTGCTCTGATTCTGACAGCTGGATCCCAAAACAGGCGGTTTACCTGCTAGATTTCTGTTAAGGCTTCATCTCTCGCCTCTCTCTGGTTGTGGACTTTTTAATGCAATAATCTAGGATTTGTTGCACTAGCAGCGTGCTCCTGTTTTAGTCATTGAAGCTCTGCTGTTTCTCTGCTTGCTAAAGTTAGCTGATAACTTAGCATTTGGCTATCTTGTCCAAAACAAGATGGCGACAGGCCATAATAGCAAATCCACAGCTTCAGCAGGGATTCACAAAGAAAACTTCATCATGCTATATTTACTGGCATAAGACATTTACCCACAAGATGTCTTTTGGTGTCTGGGGGATGATATTAGTGATGTGTCACTCCTGACTCCTGACAGTGTTACTGTTTGAAGTGCCATATTTGAACCCAAACCACAATCTCTTCCTGAACTTAACCAAGTAGTTTTTAGTGTCTAAACCTAAACAGCCAGTGAAAAAAGCAAATTAAAGAGTGCATGAAAAAGTGCAAAACACAAAGGTCTCAACAGGACACAAACCACAGTTTCCTGGCTGACAAACCTGCGACTTATGCCACCACCGCCACCCCCTGTAACATCATAATGCTGGCCGTAGATTACGGGACCATTATGTCTTGGCACTCAGCATAGCCAAGCATCGAGGCAACAATGCCAAATGAGAACTTGTGTGTAACAAGGCGACGCACTTGACAAAACAGCACTGTGTAACAATCTGAAGGAATTGGTCACAAGCAAATCTGCAGATTTAATATTGTTATTGGATCTTTTTGGTTTACTCTGGATTGCAGCATTTTTTATGTCATATCCGGCTATTTCTAAGTAACCGTTTCACATCTGGAGAAATCTGCTTCTTTGTTTTCTTGCTGAATCACATGAGAATATCATGCCTCTATCAATATGAAACTACTGGAGTAGAAAGCAGCAGCCCTGGCCCTCACTTCAAAGGTTAAAGTAATCTTGTACTAATGAGTGTTTACTCCTAAGTGTCATGTAAAGCTAAGCTAACATCGCTTACAGGTAAAAGAAACTTTGTACACCAAGGCAGACTGCTACATTATCATCGCTGACATGTGACAAACGTATTGTGGGTTTTTCTCTGAAGCAGTGTGTGAGGAGAGCTTAGGCCATGCACACTCCTGCACCAAGGTCAGAGATAGTTGCTCTTAACATTTCACTTAACAATACACTTATTTGTTTTATCGTTGCAGTGGTGCATATTATTTTTCTCTCATTGTTAACTGTTACCAAACAACATCTCCACTCTTCCAGTATATTTAGCACAAAGTGCAGCTATTCAGACAAAGCTGAAAACACTGTTATTCTCACTCATCACCATCTCATACAACAGTGGAGTTGCCGAGCAACTCACAGGGGAAAACATCACGACTGGTCTCCGTTGCTAAGTTTTAAGTCGACTGCTTCATAGAGTTAAGGTTTCCAAACATTTTCAAATCAGGCCCACATTTTAAAAATGTGTTTCTTGCCTGCTTGGCCAAGGCTGATGAAATCACATTAAAACTCAGCACTAAAAAGGCATTTAAGGCTGTAAACTACAGTTAAGAGTCCAAGCTGTAAGTCACAGGTCAGACCATGGCCCCAGCTTCAAAAGAGAAGTCAATGTGATGCGCTACGTTGACAGAAAAAAAGCCCAGACCAGCCTTCAGTCTGTCTATTTGTGCGTTGGTCTCTTCAAATTATCTTTGGGTGCAAAGGATTGTGGGTAGCTGCTGACAGCATGGCCACTAGTGTCCTACAGAATATTCATTTTCAGTTCAGTTAAATTCATTTTTATTTATATGGTGCCAAATCACAATAACAGTCGCCTCAAGGCGCCTTACATTGTAAGGACCCCGCTCTGAGCAAGCAGTTGGTGACGGTGGGAAAGAAAAACTCCCTTTTAACAGGATGAAACCTCCAGCAGAACCAGGCTGCCACGACCAGTTGGGGGTGAGAGGAGGAAGAAAGGATAAAAAAATGTTTATATTGAAAAACAATAAAATTGCAGAGAAGAGCACAAAGATAAATAGGTGAAACTGAACACTGGCGAAAAAGATGGGAAAATTTAGTGTATTACAGACATGGGGGTAGAAGGGGATATAAATGAAAAGGCAGGGGGAAGACAGTATAAAGAGCAGGGATAAAATATCATTATGTTGTTAAAGGCTGCGCTTGCCAGTAATAAGATGCCCAGATACTCCGAGGCTCCAACATTTGTGTTGTACTTTGTCCCAGGACTGTAAACACTCATTCATCAATGTGCAGCCCAAGAGGCCGCCTGTCATAATTACCTGCCCCACTCGGAGCCCATTATGAAAGGGAAACAAACTGTCACATACACCAGTAACTGTTCCTGTGACCTCTAGTAATACAGGGTGTTGTTAATAAACCTATAAATGCTGTTTACATAGCCAAGTTAGAAGACATGGACAGTGATACTCTCTGACAGTAATGCCTGCTGTTCGTCTGTCTAACCAAAACACTTTTTCTTGGCTCACTGATGGAAGGAACTTTCTGAATCTGAGCCTTCATAGTACCACACGGTCAGGACACATTTAGGCTACGAATCTGTGATGTAGATTCTTTTTGAGCTGCAGCTTTGGGATTCTTTGGTAGAAGATGTGCGTATGCATGTGTGTTTGTACTTGTCACACAGGCGCTGCTGGCCTTTCCATCAAATATACAAGCAAAATAGATTCGGTCTCTTTATAGGTCTTAAGATCTCTCCATCATGAATACAGTGTTCCCTCATTTATCGAGGGAGTTGCGTTCTAAAAATAACCAGCGATAGGTGAAATCCGCAAAGTAACCAACTTTATTTTTTACAATTTTATAGATGTTTTAAGGCTGTAAAACCCCCCACTACACACTGTAAACACTTTTGTCAGACAGGCACGAACATTTTCACACTTTTCTCTCTTGTTTAAAAGCTCTCAAATGTCAAACCTTCGTAGAAAAATAAGTCCAGTATTATAGAATGAAACCAAAGACACCCGCAGGAGCCGGTGCAAAACGTTTCGTCGAAAGTGTTGAGCTTGTTGGGGAGAAAACTTACAAACATACAGTACAGCACTTCAGAGTCACACTGCTAATGATTGAAGATTTATGTAAATATGACAAGCTGAACGCATTCTGTACTGTACAGGAGACACGGCACAAGATTGATTGACAATGGTCTACAACCAATCAGGACACAGAACACAATGCGCTAAAAAAAACATGCAAAATTGCACAAAAAAAATCGGTGAAACAGCGCGGCTGCGAAAGGTGAACCGCGTTATAGCGAGGGACCACTGCATAGCATTATATATTTCATAGACACTTGAAGTTTACTTACAAATTTAAATGTCAGTGCTTACTCTTTTGTTGTTTTTATGTTTTGAAACAGAAAATTCTGAGAGTGGAGATTTCCAGTATTAGAAATGTGGCACCTTGTATTTAGAGTATGAAGTATACACTCACCTTTACTGGGCAGTAACTGCCCAGTTTGCTATTATCAAACAGCAGAAACAAAATATATTTTGGCATGCAGACATGGTTAAAATGACCTGCTGAAGTTCAAAATAAGCATCAGAATGGAGAAGAATGGTTGTTGGTGCCAGATGGACACCAACTGCTCAACTACTGATATTTTCTTGAGTTTATTTCTAGAGTTTATTTTCAGTGAGCGGCAGTTGTCGCCTTGCTAATGCCAGAGTACAGAGTAGAATAACCAGGCTACTTCAAACTGTTAGGAAGGCAGCAGTAACTCAATCAATCATGACAATCAACATATACAGAAGAGCATCTCAAAATGTACAAGAAGATGAACACCGGTGCTGCTCCTGTCGGCTAAGAACAGGAAACCGAGGCTACAATTCACACGGGCTCACCAAAAACGGACAACAAAAGATTGAAAAGATGTTGCATGGTCTGATGAGTCTCAATAGTGGAGTCAGAATTTGGTGCTGACCACATTAAAGCATGGATTCATCCTGTCTTCTGCCAATGATTCAAGCTGCTAGTGGTGTGACTGTGTGGGGAATATTTTCTTGGCAATTTGGAGCCGTTAGTTTCAGTTGAGCACAGTTTAAACACCATAGCTTGACTGAGTATCGTTGCTGGCCATGCCTGTTCCTTTATGATCACAGTGTACTCAAACTTTTACGGCTCCTTCTACCAGGATAATGCATCATGTCAAAAACCTCAAATCATCTTGAACCTGACAACCAACTGCCCTCAAATGGCCTCCACAGTCACTGAATCTCAATCCAACAGACCACCTTTGGCATTTAGTGGAAACGGGAAATGTGCATTGCAGACATGCAGCTGACAAATCTCAACTTTGTTGTTATTTATCACTGCAAAAAAAAAAAAGTTCAGATTTTATTCACCCCACATGGAGGTTAAAGGCCAATATCGAGTACAGGGTACAGGTAAGTGAACACTCTCACTTAACTACCCAGGTTTGCCAGATCACATAAAAATAACCCGTCCAATGATCCATTATCTCATCTCTGTCAAATTAAACAACACACAAACAAACATCATGGTAGCGTGATGTCAGCAGGTGTGGTCAGTGCCATCCAGCTGCATCCTACTTGGCGGGTCATGAGCAACATCCTCACTGCCTCATTAACAAATCATAAAATCCTCACGTGGGCATGTGTGGCTTATGTGTTTGTGTTTGTTGTGTAAGTGTGTGGGTGCGAGACAATGTTCAGAGGGTTAGTTCATGTGAAAGATGAAAGACGAAGCTCAAACTGAGTCAAAATGTCGAGCTTTCTGGGGTAATTAAAGGGCTTCGGGCTGTTGGAGTCTCAGATGGTGTGTGAGAAGAATTATATCCACCACTCACAACCTTCTGTGCTGTATAAATGATAAATGGGTCACAGATTCACAGATGGGCTACTAAACAGCTGACTGATAAAGCAGAACATTGAGTAATGACGAAGGGCCGAATGGATGAACGCCAAAACAAAGCTCAGTCCTGGGGCCCGTTCTTCGTACCTCGCTAAGTAGGTTAGCCGGATTAGATTGTTGACGATTTCGCGTGATCCTGGATCAGTCGGTTCCCCGAAGCTCATCCGGGACTTGCTGTCATAGCAACAGAGCCGTAAGCGTAAACCTGCTCGGGAGCAGGTTTACTTTATGTAAACAGGATTAGATCGCGGCCACGCAGGTATGTCCGCGTCATCATACGAAAGCAACAGCGACATTCCGCCACCGTTTCACCACAAATAAATAACATCAATGTAACTAAAGATAATGCAGCACTTGATCCTTTTATTGATTCCACACAGATACATACAGGTCAGTCCCTAAAAAAAGGGAAATGTACGAGTAATCACGCTATGGCATGTAGGTGATCACGCCAGATGCAACACACATTCCACAGTAGAGGAATAGCAAATTACGTCGTGTAATCAAGATGACAGACCACGGCTATAAAAGCGAAGGTGGAAGTGGGAAGTTTGTCGCAGCCATGTCCTGTCCGTTTCTACGCGAGCCACCCATTGCGGAAGGTGCAAGAGTGATAAGGAGAGTGTTCAGAATCCAACGTATATTGCGGGATAGACAGGATCCTTTAGCACAGCGCGACAGTGTGCTCATAGAGAGATACCGATTTTCCCGTGAGGGTATCATCTACCTAACCAACTTGCTGGATCCCCATGTTAAGAGTACCACCCACCGTAGTCGGGCATTAACAACTGCACAAACTGTGTGCATTGCCTTGCGCTACTTTGCGAGTGGCACGTTCCTGTACACTTGTGGAGACGCAGAGAACGTTGGGAAAAGTGCCGTCTGCCGGGCCATTCGCAAAGTGTACCTGGCACTCAAGCATTTCCTGGGTGTGTTTGTGGTTTTTCCAAGCCACTTAAGACCACAGGTCGTCAAACAGGGCTTTTTCGCCATTGCAGGTACAGTAAATTGGATAGTGAATGTGATGCAATCATGACCTATGTCGGTAACTGTAGCTCCAACGTCCGCAGGCTTCCCGAATGTGATTGGCACCATAGACTGCACACACATTGCGATCAAGGCCCCCCCAGGCCCCACTGAAGGGGACTTTGTCAACCGAAAGGGGGGCCACAGTATAAATGTGCAGGTGAGCAATACTAACACTCCAGATGGCAATATACGATGGGAGGAGTGTGGTCACACATAATGGAATCCCACAGATGGTGTGTGACTCGATGTGCCATATCACAAATGTGGAAGCAAAATGGCCCGGATCAGTGCATGACTCACGGATCTTCAGAGAGTCAGGGTTATGCACATCATTTGAGCGTGGTAAGTAAAAGAGGCTTATGTTGATGCTACATACTCATGTCGGGCCTAACATAACAGCATTTCTTCATTACACAGGGGCCTACGATGGGATCCTCCTCGGAGATAGAGGTTATGCATGCAGGCAGTACTTCATGACACCGTTCCCTGACCCCAACCCTGGGCCACAAACCCGCTACAATGCAGCCCTAGCCAGGACAAGGGCACGCATTGAAATGACCTTTGGGCAACTGAAGGAACGATTCCAGTGTCTAAAACGCCTGAGGGTTGCACCTGACAGGGCATGTGACATTATTGTTGCATGTGCCGTACTGCACAACATTGCCACCATCAGAAGAGAGAGGACCCCCGTGGTGGAGGTGCAGCCTGATGATGACCTCCAGCCAGTGCACCTGGACCAACCTAGTGGCAGAGCTGCACGGGACAGGATTGTGCAACACAATTTCGCATAATAAAAACATGACATGACACATTTTCTATTGACGTTTATTTGAGCATCGTTGTCTGTCCCACCACACACAGGCCAGTCATCAGTTGCCTGGGAAAACAGAGCATGTATACTGCGTCACGCAGGGTCAGCAATAGTGCTCCGTATGAACATGTATTCCTACTTACTCTGGAGTTCCTTTTGAAGCACCTCGATTTCCAATTGTAGTTTATGCCTCATTAGGGCTTGTAGTTCGATCTCACCTAGGAGCTTTTGTTTCTTCAGCTCAGTATACTCCATTTTTTGCTGGAGACTTCTCTTGTAGAGCAGACGTATGTCACCCTGTGTCAATTGTGGTGACAACATTTAACGGGGAATACATGTCATATAGGCAGTATAATTGATCACAACACTGCCCACCTCTGCATCAGCAGGCCTCTCTGCCGGCCTCTTGGCCTGCAAATCATACTGCAGTCAGACACACATGGCAGTACACAAGTAGATGGTATTTCAGGCCAATTCATGCATGTACTCACAGGGTCTTCCGCCACACCACAGCCATCTGACAGGGTTGCGTCACTGTCCTGTGCAATGGTAACACAATGGTGTTACTAAGGGGTGTGGTACAGCCTATAGGTCTGTACAATTGGGTGGGGACAGATATATGTATATCTCCCAACTTACTGTGCATGTTCCAGTCACCCCTTCCATGGGAACAGGTAAAAGTGATGGTGTGTCATGTAACACTACACACAGAGAAAACCCACAGTGCCAATGAATGAATGTCACAGTTCGAATAGCATTTTCATTTAGGCAACAACCACATATTTGACATTGTGCACATGGAATCATGAGCCCATTCACCAGTTATGTAGGTGCTGCTGCTACTGCACCCCGGCTTCTGGTCTCCGGAAGAGCTGCCCCCAGGGATGCCCTCAACAATGGGTCTGGTGGCATTCAACCTTAGGGCCAGCTCCTCTGCTGGGGTGTGACGAGGGGGTGCAGGACCACCACCTGTCTTTTGTTGCTCTGCCCTTTTCTTGGTTGCTGTTATACACAAACACAGGAATTGTTTCAGGGGTGTCTTTTCAAGTGACTGACAGCAATATGAGTGTTGGATATTACCATTCTGTAGTATGTTCTTGTATTTCACTCACATTACACACATTACTCACATTACACATTACACACATTACACATTACACATTACACATTACACTCACATCACACAACATTAAACATAAATATATAAAATATAAGAATTTACAGAGAGACAGGAATAAAAAGGACCAGCTGCTCTCCAGAGCAGGAACAAGGCTGAGGAGGAAATGCTCCATTGGAGACTGGTGTGGCCTCTTCAGGGACTCCAGGATGGCCAGCTCCACCGCCGATGGACCGTCCTGGGACCCGTCCCTCATCTGCCTCGGAGCCGTCCTCCTCTGTGGGCCTGTAAAACAGCACAAAACACAAAGAAATGAGAAGGCTGCTACTAGATTTTAATTTCAACATTGAAAAAAAAAAAAACAATAACAGGATATAATCAGATTGGTTGTAGATATTTAGTAAAGGTGATCACAAGGGAATCCCACCGACTAAAAAGGTATCAGTGCTTGCTGTACATATCTGTGGGTGCAGCAGCAGGAGCTCAGGGACTGGGGATGCTCTGCTGCAGAATCAGTTGGTTCTATCAATACAGTATTAAATGTTAACAGGTTGGATATAATAATCGTAGAGTAGACAGTGGTCCCTCATTTATTGCAGGGGTTCTCAGAATAACTAGCCCCTGGTCACAGTTCTCACAATTGATTCTCAAAGTGCAAACCTTTGTAGATTGCAAAACGTAAAAGTATTATTATGCCGCGGTTTGTCTTCATCTGCCCGCCACTTTCGTGCGCCTTTTTCCCTCACGGTGCAGGTGTCTATTTCCGAATGAGGCTCATAGTTATGGGTGTTTTTGTGCTGTTTTTTCTATTGGACGCGATGGTTATCAAAACCAAACGTGATAAATTTGGCAAGCGCAGGAGATTTGTCAATCAGGCTGCAGAATGCAATGCTGTACTGTGCAATAAAAAATCAGCGAAAAAGCAAAGCAGTGACGGATGAACAGCGGGACCACTGTGTGCTGTTTATTAATAAACAATAAAATATATTCCTAAATGATAACATGCATAAAAGCAGAACGGTATTTGTACGTCAGTGGGAAAATAGCGGTGGCTTGCTAGCTTTTGTGCGGCTTCCCCGGGTCAGTGAAAACTTTCAAAAGAGAAATGAATGAACTTACCAGGTTGCCCGATCTCTTCACATATCTTTCTCCAAGCTCGGTCCTTTTTATTCCTGTCTCGGTACTGAAAGCAGCTGGTGTTGTACAGCTCCGAGTTGTTTGCTACCGCATTGATTAGCCTTCCCCTCCATTGAAGTATGAAAGGCTTTGGCTGGATCTGCCCCTTTGACCTAGGTAACAGCCACGTCACCAGGCTCCTGATTGGTTGTCGCGGCGCGATTTGACGCTGGAGTTCAGATTTTTCCAACTCGAGCGGTAGACGCGAAACGCGCGTATGCACAAAGTGCAACACAAAAACTCACGCGCGTGGTTTTATTCGCGCGTCAAACGCGCCAGACGCGCTACACTGACGCGCGTTTCACGCGTTTTGGCGTTTTCGCGACGCAAATCTGCTTCCGAATTTTCGCGGGACCCGCAATCGCGCGTCATCGCGCCTTTCCATTGACTTTACATGTAAACCTGACGCTCTATTCGCGTCCATCGCGTTCGGTGTGAACACACCGTTACTTGTTCCCATGTTCTGGTGGGTCCGGTTGTGGCTCTAATGTGTAAGAGGATATCATGTGGTATGATTTGATATGATAAAATATGATATGGTATGGTGCCATGTAATATGTTGCATTACTTACGCGTTTAATTTGTCAGCAACTTTCTGCCAGCCCTCTCTCCTTGCTTTTGCAGCCTTCGCACTGTTACCTTGCGTTTTAATTTCACTCTGGTACTCCTGAAATCCCTCAATCAGGAGTTCTTGCTCCGCTGCGGTGAAGTACTGTGCGCGCTCCTTCGACATTTTCGCCGACCAATCAGAGGCTTGCCGATCACTGTTTCTGCTATCGATGCGTAGCCCCTTTTACGGCACCCAGTGATCGCGCATTACTTCATCCAGCTGTAGTAATCGTCAACAGCAGGTGTGTTCGGGGAACCGGATTAGCGAGCTCACGGTTAGCGCGATGATTTGATCTTGGATGTTTCATTTGATCTTGGATGTAGTAAGCGACGTACGAAGAACGGGCCCCTGTTCTCTGCTCTGTTTCATAAAACTACACAAGTAGGAATGTAATAATAATATTCCAGTCTATAAACATCAGTCTAAACCATATTCCTTGTAAATTCTTCAGCTTTAATATCATTTTTCTGTCGGTATATGTGAGCCATTTATTTGCCGCCTTCCCCATCCACAGTCTGTTAGCAGCAGTCAACATCTTTGGAGTTTATTTGGAGCCACAACGACACGTGGCAGTTTTGTAGGGATGAAAAATATCCCCCAGCACTTAATATACGTTGCAACCCTATAGATGTGAATTCAGAAACTTTATGTGACACACACTCTTACGTGTGTGTGTTTGCACGACTAGGCTATAATATGTTTGGTGGGAGCAGGATGCCAGGCAGTGCCCTTTAAAGGCTCTAATGTGGCGGTGGTTTCATGGTGGTTGGCACAGATCAGCAGGAAGAGGGCAAAGAGAGGGGTATTTAAAAAAAGAGGTAGAGAGGGGAGAAGAGGGATCTGGTTTAAAGAAAAAGAGCTATAGTTACACAGGCACACCGCAGGCATCAAACTGTTGTGAAGATATGAATTCCCACTCTTTCTCCGCGTACTCGCTGCATCCCTCTATTTTCTCCATCCATCCCTCACTCTGGGTCAGCGGCCCATTCACAGTGCGGTCCTGGGGTGATCAGAGTGGACCCTGCCCTCTCTCACTCTGCTTTCATTCTCTCTCCATCTTTCATCCCATCTTTTCTTTTTGCAGCGGGGTGGGTGGGGGGGGGGGGGGGGGGGGTGCAAACAAAACAGTCATACTTCCCCTAAACTCATCTTTTATTAATCAGACCTCAGCAGTGTGTCAGGGGGAAGAGTGACGCACATGGGTTTGTGAGTTTAAAACGTGCTCCATGAACACACACTCAAACACACACACACATACACACAAGAACATGCAACTGACCACTGACAAATGCCTCGGGGTGTTTCATATTTCCTCTGCTGCAAAACAGACCATCACAAAAAAACACCAGAGCTCTTTTTGTGTCTGAGTATGTGTCAAAGAGAGAGACGGAGAGAGAAGGAAAAAGAAATTAGTGAGACAGATGACTTGAAAGCACCGCACGACCACCTCCCTTCTGTCATTCATAAAGCCTCCTTCACTCTCTTCCCTTTTTTCGATCTCCCTTAAACACACAAGCGCGCACACACAAGCACACACACACAAGCTCACGGGCAGAGCGGATATTCTGGGTGGTGTTATTCCAGGTGTGGAGTCGTTGAGGTCTCCATGCTGTGACCCTGTTATCCTGGGAAGAGGGAGCGTATTAGACGCATGCAGGGAGAGGAAGAGACTCTATATCAAAAACACATTTCTCCCCGAGGCTGTGTCACTGCAGACACACGGCTACGAACCCAGCACATACTGTATATAAAAGCATACGTTTCTATGTACTCATGCGTGAAGGTGAATGCTTTGCATGGCCAAAATCTACTGTCGGATATTATTGGTCACTATCAGTAAAAGGTCCTGCGGTACATGAAGTGACAGGTACAGTCACAAACTAAAGCCCTCTGTCAACAAGCCAAATAAACAAACAAACAAAGGGCTTTAACTTGTGACATTTGATAAAGTTTGCATATTTTAAAAATGCTCTTCAGTTCAGTTTGTAGTGGAGATGTACATCTTCTGAGAAGTGTTCAAAAGGAAAAAATTAACAATAAAATATCTGCCCCTCTTTTTTAGAATTCAATCCAGTTTTTACTGTTTTTCTTTTATCGTGCATTTACTGGGATGCAAACAAGGATAAAGCTGATACCATTTTTGTTTGCATCACTTTTCACTCTATGCATTATGGGTAGCGTATACACACAGCCTCAACTGACTGAGACTCACTCTGCGCCTGGAAAAAACAGAAAACAGATTTTTCTTACACCAAACAAAAGTAAGCAGTGAAATGTATTAACCTGCAGCTGACAACCAAGAAATTGCTTCTGTTGTTTCATATTGAGCAAAAATGGATGTTAGAGACATTTATGTGTGTGTGTGTGTGTGTGTGTGTGTGTGTGTGGGGGGGGGGGTGTTATTAAACTGATGTGGATAAAAGTTCCTTAGACCTTTTGATGTCTTGAATTTCCTTTAGAAATTGTTCTTTCTCTCTCCAGCTAAAATTGTGTAATTCAAAGCCTCAGAAATGCTTAAAAATAGTAAGCACCAGGCACCAGGCGAAAAACACCGAAAACACTGAAACGCTTATTCATAACAAGGTAATAAAATCCCGTATATACATATATATGCTTTCTGTGCGCTATAATGGAGACATTCCTTAAATACAGTAATAAAACAGCGTTCCTTACATTTGCGCTAAATGCTAGTTAGTGCTGGCCTGAGCGCCGAGCGCAGGCGGGGAGGAGAGGCAGGCTTAACGGACGCCTTCGCCGCCAATCCTCAATTTTAACAACTTTGCTCTTTGATTAAAAAAAATGCTTAAATGGTTCCAGTTGAGCCAGAGAAAGAGAAAAGAAATAAAACTCCAACATCTAAGAGATGAAAATAACCGTTGTTCTCCAGTTTTAAGAGGCACGTGTGCTGGGTTTGGCCTGAGACGCTAGTTACGAGCTGCAGATGTTTGTATGGTTTTTTATGATTGTTGTTATTTTCAAATTGCGGTGTTTCTATGATGAGCTTTGCATTCGTTAGCAGAGTGTGTGTGTTGATGTGTGTGAGTGCGTGAGTGAGAAAGGAGCTTCCAAAAAAGAAAACCCGAGTATTTTGAGTTTAATTAACCATAGTTCTAATCTGTGTGCTTTTTAGCAGCTTATTATGCAATCTGATCGCAGGAAGCTGTAGTGGTGATTGCACACGATGATAGACTATCTATATATGCACACACACACACATAAAGTTATATATTTCAAAATTATGTAACAGGAAACAAGTAGGGTAATCAAACCACTACATACAATCCTTCCTTCTTATGATCTCATGCACACCCATACAAACACACACACACGCACACACACACCGCTCAGATGTTCACGTGGTTTTGCGGGTTACAAGAGGAGAAAAGTTTTCACCTCTTCTTCGCTGGATGAAGAAAAACCATAAAAACAGCACCTGCTCGCTTGTTCTCTCTCCATCCCAACTGCGCCTCCCACCCTCCCCCTCCTCCGTCTGTCTGTCTTTGAAGGGAGCAAAAAAAAGAAGCCAGTGAGGTAATGAGACGAGCTGTTTGGCCGCTTTCGAACGGCATTAAAAACATTACATTTGCATCTTAAAATTGATTGGACAGGTAAGGGTTTGGCGTCTTCCTCGAGGCCGCAAGATGGGGTCAACAAAACCTGCCAAGTTCAAATATCTTCAAGCGGTAGGGCATTAATCACTGCACATGAAGGCTATGAGGTGATGAAACGCAGATCACTGGTGCATCGCTGTGGAATCGGACCAGGTTGTCTTTTGGATACGAGAGATGCTTGTTTAACAGTGTGTTCAGTGCCAGAAAATGAACTGTTTACTTCCACAAATTATGACTATGCTTTGTAATTAACAGACCTTAGATCAGCCCGAGAAACATGTATAACTGCGTCTCCTGCTGACTTGGATAAATACGACTGGAGCCAATCCTGTGGAGCTGTTGACCTCTGTTGACCTCCCTTGAGCTCAGAGACAATTACTTACAGCACCGCTACATAAAGCGCTCAACAGACAATCAGGAAGGACCGTTTTCATTGTTAAACTCCTTCGTTTAGCTTCCACAGTTTAAAGTATAAACCCAAGATGCAAAAGGCTAACATCCCTAAAGTAAAAAACAAAACAAAAACAAAACCCTGTCCCTAATCTTGAGAAGTAATGACACATCAAATGTGCTCTCATTGGATAAATCACTCACTGACGCTCTTTTATAAAGCGGTGATCCCTGGTATGACATTCCTCAAACAAACTTAGCTGATAATAATATCAAAATATCCCTCCTATCTGTCTCTCTGAAATGCATGTTCACAACGTGGTTTAAACGCCACAACACCATCAATTTGTCTAACGGCATCATAATGGCACCAACAGAATAGTTTTAAGGCTTTGTCCTCTGCCCGTTCCAGCCTATCATGAGGCTGCAGTCTTCTGTTCTCAATCCATCGAGACAGTATTTACCATCATCAGCTAGAAATGATGACAAAAGCTAGCAATGAGTCGTAATTCATCTAAAGAAGGGCAAACCAGGTCAGCAAACCACCTGTGAGTGTCAGCTTGTGTCTAAAAAATACGCATGAAGAGGTTTAAACGGGTAGATGTCCTTCAGGATTTGATGTAAATTACTTTAAATTTGTTCATCATGGACAGACTTCAGACTAGTTGCAAGTTTAGTTACAATTTTTTATCGTTGTTCCAGTTTTGCTTCCTCTCACCTCCCTACTCTAAACACTCCTTTTTTTCTTAATTACAATAGTAAATTCTTATGTTGAACCCTCTTCTTTTGTTTTATCTGTAGACAGTGAGATAATTATACCAAATAAGTTTCAGTTTGATAGCATGAAAACAATAATGTGATGTGTGTAGCAGCAGCCTAGTAAGCTGAGCAAAGCATTTTTTATCTCTGAATAAGAGGATGACTCCCGCTGCTTCGGGCTGTAACTCAGAGGTGCACAGAGCCATCTGTCTCTCTCTCTTTCTGTCTTTGTGTGTCTGTTGCGCTTGTGCAAATGAGACAAGCTATTGCAGCCAGAGCAGGAGTTCAACTATAATAGCATCCGAGGCGCACAGAGGCCTGAATAAACGGCGTCGAGACCAGAACCGGCTCGTAAAAAGAAAATCAATAAATGTCATAGATCCGTCAACTTCTATCAAGTGTGTCAGTAAATACCACATTTTGAATGGAAGGTTAACTTTATGAAAGAACGCGGGGGTCACTTCACTTGGATGACGAGTGATTCTGGGCCAGCATAAGCAGGATACGCTCGGAGGGGCCCCGGTCGTTTACTTTGCAGTGTTGCTTCAACTGCAGATAGGCACGGAGTTCAAGTCATGGCTGTTCTTAGTGGAGCCATGCAGAGGATCCAGCAGTTCTCGGACTAGGGTCTGCCTCCCCAGGACATGCCGGATGTGTAGCAGGGACCCTCGATTCTGGAGGGAAACAGATGGCTGAAGATGAATGTTGCACTTCTCCCCGTATAACTACATCCATCTTTGTGTACACCACTGCATCTGTGTGATGTCTGTCGTTTTGCTCAGATCAGCTGTAGCACTAAAACCCATGTCCTCTGGAAAGATCAGTGTGACACATTACAAAACTGTGGAAAGCTATCACTCCCGAAGCTTATAAAACGCACTGCGTTACCGCTGCCTTGTACGGAGGTCTCTCCCCACACGCACACAGAAAGAAACTCACACACCTTCCCTGCTCTCATGCCACTTCCGCCATAAAATGCCTGGCAGTGTTCCACGTGCCCATTAGCAGGCGCTAAATAACTGTTAACAATGTATTACCCAGACTCCCCTGTTCAGGCACTTCTACCCTTCCACGGGTCCCTTCAAAGCTCACAGGTAATTATGTCAAAGGTTTTTAATAAACAGCTGAGGCTACTTGGTGCAGCGGGTTACGCCCACCTTCAAAGTGGCAAAATCTGTCCTTTAGATAAAGTTACAAATGCGCAGGGCTCTGATTGGCTGAAGTCTTCTCAAAGTCGTTAAAAGCCATCAGGTAACCCCGCACCTGCATGTGACCGGGATTACCCGGTCACATGCATTAAGCATTATCCTTAATTATAAGGATAATGCTTTAAACTTGACTAAAGGATATAGTCAATCACAAGTGGACTGAATATTAAGTCCATTAAACCGAAATGCTGTTAAGTATTAGTATTTTTGTTTATTTCCCAAATTAATTACCTTCGTCCAATATCTCACAAACTGGAGACTAAAGGGAAGGATAATAAATCAAAGCAACAGCTTGAGCCTATTATAGCGGCACCGACAGCGTTTCACGTATGGAGGCGAAGCCTGCCGCTATAACCTGTGATTTATATTTAAAAAAAAATATATATATATATATATATATTTTTTTTTAAAGCTACATTAGAAAATGGCCACACGTTAATATGTGCTGATGCTTAAAGCTTACACCCTGTTTAAAAAATGTTTTTATTTTATTCATTTTATTTTATTTCATTTTGAACAGTTTATCCTATCAGCCTCGGGAAATGAAAAACTGAAACACTTAACAAAACTAGCAGGGCAACCTGCCAAACTTAGTTAAAACAGCGTAAATAATACATTGTTTATTTATTTAATCTTGTAGTCTCACTTATATGCAAAACGCAGTAATGTTAAATGAAGTGTGGAGCTGCCGGATAGAAAAGGGAAAATAAAAATGAATAAATACATTAAAAAAAATGTTTTTAAAAAAACCGTCGAATAAAAACAAAAAGGTCACTAAAATGTGCAGAAAAATTTCTGTGGGAAGATATTATTATGAAGAATATCACACAAGCATCAGATAATATAAAAAAAATAATTTCATAAATAAATATCGCATGACTTACCAATGTTTTTGTATTACAGTGTAAATACACTGTTGCGACGAAACACAGTATGATAACAAAGTTACGATAATGTGATAATAATAGTTACAGTGCTCTGGAAGCAACGACATCAGTTTCACGAAACAGCTGTTTCAAAAATCAACAATACCAATCGAAATATTCTTATTATTCTTATTCTTATTATTGTTGTTATTGTTATTATTATTAAATAGTATGTATTTCATGAAAACGATGGGAAAATAATGTGCACTCTGTTAACGATCAGCCAGCCAATTAGAATGTTAGTTTCTTCTAAAAAAAACAAAAAAACATTTAACTTACAAATAAAATCTCAAATACATAAATAAGGCAGTCTTTATGAAAAAAAATCCAATTCATACAGAACCTTTGTTCACGAGTGAAGATTTTCAAAACAAACTTAAACCGGTTTAAATTACTACTTAAACAATGTTGAGATTACGATTGTGAACACATTCCTGTTAAACTGGAAAAAAGAGGGAAATCCGTTTGGTGCTGTTACTAAATTCTGCCCCTTTTTTCTTCTTTTTTTCCTGTCTTTTTTTTTGTTTTGTTTTTGTTTTAAGTACATCTGTTTACATGCGTTTTTATTGGTTCCGAGGCTGGTAAGGGAGCAAAAATATTCGCTTTAAAGTTTTTTTTTGACAGTGTCAGGTTAAGTCGGGAGGCCTGGCATCGACTACAATCTAAATTTTGTTTTAAACAAATGTTAGCCTCTGTAAATGTGACGGAATTATAAATAACCTACCACATTTAAATAAATAAAAAACGCCAAGAGGAAGAGAAAGAGGCAGATTTTGATCTGATATAGCAAAAGTATATAGACAAGGAATTTCTCCTAATGTCCAGATATTTACATTAAATTTGCGCCAACAAACGGCGGATACGTGACCAACAAGCCAGCAGAGGCCCGATGTTCACGCTGATTTTGGCGAAGGAGCCGAGGAGGTAAGCTGGAGGCTTAAATACTGTTGTGAATAATGGCATTTTGTACTTTCTAACTCCGACAACAGCTCAATAAATACACCAACAAATGAACAGGTTCATTAGTTTGGCACATTTTATGCAAACGGCAGCACGCGCGGTGCATATTACTCTTGGAATAAATGGCGTGTTTAGGTCTGAAAAAGAACATCAAGAACTAAAGAAACCTGTACACACACACACACACACACACACACACACACACACACACACACACACACACACACACACACACACACACACACACACGTAGGCTCAGTGCTTTGTTTATTTATAGCCAGCTTCTCCCCTCCATATCTCACCGCCACACCAACGCGCATTCCCGGCGTGACCGCGCTCGTTAACACGGCCTTGAAAATGCGCACGATTATTTCCACGCCTGCAGTAAGAGCGAGTCAAACTCATCCATGTATTTTATCCAGCTGGTTGCATTCACTCATTTCCCCCTGTATTTCAAACATATTCCCAAATATTTCATTTAGCTACTGTTAGACTCGGGTTCAGTTTGAGACGGAAATATTACCTCGTGATTTACGTTTTTCATAAGAAAACAGCAAAAGCGCCGATTAGATCATGATCGTTATAATGACATTATCATATCTGTTATTACGTTATCGACTAAGAGACTAATACTTATTGTATTAGCCTTTAAATAGTCTATAGATTCAGGGTTAAGTGTGCAGCTATCATACGGTTGTTTTTAGTGCAGCAATTGCCTAGTTTCTCTTTTTACAGTTGCATATTTGAGTAGAAAAGAAAAAATCGAAATGTAACTAAAGTTAATGGCACTGTTGCCATGACATTTATGCCAAAATACACGTGAAATGGTACACAACAAAGCTCTTGTGTTCAGTAGACATAGTTGGGATTTTTTAAAAGACTTGTTAAATACATAAAAATAGTATTTTACACAACAAAATTTAATTCCATACTCGTATTATGATCATGGATATTTTGAGGTAAATAATCAGTATAAGATTCAGTCTGTATGATAGTTCTGTCAGGACTTTTTTATTTGGGGGAGGGGGGTCCAGTCGTGCAGGAGCTACTAATGGCCAGATATGCAAAGCATGTTGGGCCGGTGTGTCAAAATGCGCGCAATGCCCCGGAGAGACGCTCCTAGCTCTCCTTGGCCTGAAGACATGATTCATTCACCAGCTCTACTTTTACCACATAAGGCGGCACGAGCGGCCCCCACAGCGGGCGGGACCAAAGGAAAATTTCCGGGGGGTTGTGATTACTCATGATTGGTTGCTCTGCTCTGTGACTGACAGGTCCCTCTCCCCGACTCTCCTCTAAGCTCGGTTGTTGACACTCTCCAAAACTCCGCAAGGCACCTACGGATAACGGAGACACCATTACAGCTCGCCCCAGGCCCTTCTGTCTCGTCAGCTGCTCCGTGCAAGCACGGAGAAACTACCCTGCCCTTGGCGCGGGATTGCCAGCGTGGATCACCTTTTTTTTGCGACTTCCTCGGTTTTGAACTTTTCTTGCTCCCGGCCTGCAAGCTCGTGAGCGATCTCCTTCGTCTTCTTCCTCTGTCCCGAGACGCGGAGAAATGGCAGAGAAGCGCAGGTCCCCGTGCGCGCTGAGCGTCAAGGCGCATGCATTCTCAGTAGAAGCGTTGATCGGCGCGGAAAAACGCCGCAGGACGAGCGGGGAGGAGGTCGTGTCCCCCGGCTTCGAGGACGAAACAGATGTGTCTGATGTAACCGGGAGTCCGGGACTACGGGCGGACAGAGGGTGTACCGGCGACCGGGGCAGTGAAGTTGAATGTGGAAGTGGCGGATCCCGTAAGTTATAATAATAATAATAATAATAATAATAATAATAATAATAATAATAATAATAATAATAATAATAATAATAATAATAGGTGTCTGACATGTCAGCATTATAAAATTATGACTTGACGCTCATACTCCATCATTATAGGATGCATTTGTTTAAGCTGGATAATTACTGTGCAGCTGCTGCCCGCGCACATTTGTTATTCTGTTATTATATCAGAAGACCAAAATCCTGATCCTTGTTTATGTATTCATGAGCATTTTCCCCTTGCCTGCATAATAATTCATGTTCTCTTCTTCTCGTCACCGACTAGAATTCGGTCATAAGCATAAAAAAGATGACGTTTATAAAGTAAAACAATAATAGGCTTCCTTCGGGGCCGCACGGTGAGACTGTGATACATCACTGCTCTGGTCTAGTAAATATGAGCGGTGTGAGTGTGACTAATGTGAGAGGCTTTATGAGTTGTGTTGCAATCATAAACACGCCAATTAGCAGCGTATAAAGGCCGGGAAACTGCCACGGAAAGGATACTAAGAGGTCTGCAGACGAAATAAACCGACTGGCCCGGACAAATTAGGATTTAAACCCGCTGTAAGTTCACAATGCATTTGGCTGAGGAGTCTCTGTGTTAGTTTGCCTCGTTAGGCCCATGTCTAATGTCCATAAATTTCTACCACTTGGGGAGGCCTGTGCTGAATAGCACAAATAACAACAGCGGCGAGACGCATAAACACCGCTGTTAGTGCTTCCTCTGAACATATCCTCAGTATTAAAACAGGTTTCAACTCAAGCACTGGCGTGAAAATCGTTGAACATTTTTAAGGTCAGTACTGAGTGCGAGACGGTGTCTAAGCATGCAGATATTTCTACTTTCTCATAGTTTTCATTTTTTTAAAGGCTATCTATCAATAGCGTGACATTAAATCGTAGAGACAGAAATAACTGCCAGAGGTTTAAAAATATTTACTTCGCTCTTGCTCTTCTGAAATAATTGTGTTGTAAATTAAAGTAAGGCTTTCAACGTATTTCCTTTGTTCTGCTGAGACGTTACCGTGTGACGTTACCGCGCTTTAACCCCGTTCAGATTTATTTTTCTTTTGTTTTAATGAGTCACACAACAAGAGTGAAATGCAACACCTCGTGAACAACGCTTGGCTTGTGATGGAATGTTACAATTAACACGTGCCAATCTCAATTCATCTCGGTGTAGCAGAGAGCGACGACGCGCTGCTGGAGAGCCCGCACCCAGCAGCTCTGTGCACGGCGCCGGTAACCGGGACCGGAGAGGAGACCCGCGTGGACCTGCAGGGATCAGACCTGTGGAAAAGGTTCCACGAGATTGGCACGGAGATGATCATCACCAAGGCCGGACGGTGAGACAGGGATTCGCGTGAATGCGTAACTTTATGGGTGACTGAAGAAAAGAAGAAATGAGAAACTCGAGGAGAGAAAAAAAAATGTTAAAGATGAAAACAATATCAAAAATATAAGAAGAAATACGACGCACGATTCGTAGAAATTAGATGAGCAAGGCAGTGAACCAGATGATAATTTGAAAAGTGAGCAAAATTGCTATTAAAATAATTATTTAGAGAGTTAATTTGTCTAACCAAGCCAAACAAAACTCTATTGCATTGATTCTTTAATTAAGCTATTATTAATGCATTTTTTGTGATGGTGAATAATATATTATTCACCAGTTAAAAAATGACAGAGTGTTGCAAAAGAATGATTTTGGTTTTCCTGGCAGCCGGATGTTCCCCGCTATGCGTGTGAAGATTACGGGTTTGGATCCACATCAGCAGTATTACATCGCCATGGATATAATCCCCGTGGACAATAAACGATATAGGTAAGACCCACAAAAAGCTCCACCACAGGCCCGTGCACACTTACTCCAAAGCTCGTAAATCGTAAAGATGCTGCTTCTTAAACTTTGAGATCCTGCTGTCAGAATTTTTAAAAGCTATTTTTCAAATCTCGTAATGAAGGAAAAAGTAAAAACAGAATAGAGTGCCAGCGAATCTGAGTACACTGGGATATTTGAAACACCATTTTATTTTTGACTTGTCAAAGCAATCCCTGTCGAAATATAAAACAAAGTCACATGACACAAGTCCTGCGACATCACGTGAGGGACTGTGGTCGGCGCCAAAAAAACAAATTAAATGTGAACTAAAAGAACATATTCAGCTTTATTTTAACAAAAATGTGGACTTTTTGAGTTAATAATATGTAATAATGTCAATTATGGCATGTACACCATCTCATTAAATTTATAATTCTGTACAAAATATTTTAAAAAGTAATTTTTAAATAATGTTTACTTTTTGAAAAAATGAGGGCATAATCTTGGTGTTCATTTGCTGACTGAACTTTTCAGATAAAGAATGCGCTAAAAGGTAGATTAAGTGTGGCAGTGATGTAATTCGCTAATCCCACGTAAGTTTTAACCACAGACTTTTTATTGATTTGTGATGGGATGTCGAATTGAATTGTTTTAATCCTTAAAACGTTATATTCAAGTGTTTTGATGAATCACTGGGCACGATAATGAACTGGTTGGATATATTCAGTGCCAAAAGTTAAAGGATGAATTTATGCACTGATAAAAAACAAAACTCTAGAAAATACTTGTAAAAAATACATATTGTTTAAACATGTTGGATCAACGTAACACCTTTATCAATAGCAGGACTATGGAGCCCAAGGCAATTTGTTGACGTAATAATCTGTTAAACTATAATAACACATCAAAATAGGCTAATGCATAATGTTAAGCAAACATGCTGGATGTTAACAAAAACAATTGTTAACATGATTATTTTAAATGTGCTGTTAGGATTTAAAGGTCTCGCTAATACTAAGCAATAAAACACGTCATTCGTAAAATAGTTCAATAGTTTTGTGTCATCCAGCCCTGAAAAAACAAATTCATTTCCATTTTGTCCGGAAAAAAGCACAATATAAGGAATTTGGGCAAATCACACGACGCATTCCCAATGACAGAAAAGCGATTTCGAGGCGAAAAAAACGAATCGCGAAAAATGTCCCCAAAAGAATGAAAGCTGTACCCCACAGCGCTGTAGCTTAAAGATACACTCTCACACGCGTGTACTGTATAAATGGCAACAGCACAGCAATTTTCTTTAGCATGTAGTCCTGATTTAGACTCCATACACTGTGTTCTTGGTACAACCCAGGATTTTTCAATTGTGCAACCTCAGCTTTGCCTCCACAAATGGTGCTTGGCACCGGTGTTTTGTCACGGCGGTTTTGTCGTCCCTTTTGGAGAGGACCGTTTGGATACCTAACCTCTCCACCCTGGAAGGTCAAACCAGCAAAAGTCGTTACAAAGCAGAAGAAAACGGCGTGTTATTGCAGCGGTATCCGTGCAGCCAAGTCTTTGCGTGATATAAACCGCGTGGGTGTCATTTCAAAGGTTCAAAATTCAGTTTATAGGATACCACGTTTTAAAGTGAATGACATGCCGGATAGCACGTTACTGGTCCATCTGCCTATAGAACATATAACAAATGCATTATGTAAACTTTGGTGCGCATTGGCGCACTTCAGAACGTCCGGTGTCAAAGCGCCGTGGATCAAACAGAAGGAAAATACTGTTTGTTTAAAAAGAGCATTAATCCTGTAGTGGAGTCCAACCTGTGGCCTGGAGGGGAGAGTCCAGTCCGGCCCTAAAGTCATAAAGAGTAAAATATGAACTTAGATTTTAGTGTTAAAGTTTTATGCTTTTATAAATTCACTCCCTTGTAAGAAAACATTTTATTCTTTATTACTGTATATTTATTCATCAGTTACTGAAGTATCGAGTCTACCTTTTGATTTGTAAATGATACGTTCATTCAGACAGAAACCGTGCTCACTCACTGTCTTGTGTGTGAATTGTGTAGGTACGTGTATCACAGCTCCAAGTGGATGGTAGCGGGGAATGCCGACTCCCCTGTGCCTCCCAGAGTATACATCCATCCGGACTCCCCGGCCTCAGGAGAGACGTGGATGCGTCAGGTGATCAGCTTCGACAAACTCAAACTGACCAACAACGAGCTGGATGACCAAGGACATGTATGTAGCAGCACATCACACTTGTGTGACACATTTGTAATGTGGCTCTGTTGTATGAAACGATTTACTACTATTGTAGCAAATAATATGACTGCATATTATTTACAATCAAAACATTCAATTTCACAATGAGCTATTATATAAAATGTAAATTTCTAATCTAATATTAAAAAGTCTCATCTCATATGAAATAGTAAAAGTCTCATAGTTTCCTAGTCTGAGTTGAACATGACTTAATGTTCTGTGCATTTTCATGTTTTATTTAATTTTCTTTCTTTATTTTTACAGTGTAGGTCTGTAGAGCTTGTGCACCCACAAGCGTACATGTACATTTTCCCCAGCCATGCTTTATGAAACACATAAAATAGCAGTTACATAATCCAAGCCTCAATCAATGTGTTTCCCTCCCCCCGGTTCAGATCATTCTGCACTCCATGCACAAATACCAGCCGCGGGTCCATGTAATCCGTAAGGAGTGTGGAGAAGAGTTATCCCCAGTGAGGACCATCCCCGCAGGGGAAGGCACGCGCACCTTTTCGTTCCCGGAGACCGTGTTTACCACTGTCACGGCGTATCAGAACCAACAGGTAGCTCAGCTGAACTCCTAGAGACCCATAAACTAAATATAACAAAATACTCACAGTCGCCAAGAAAGTCACATTTCCAATGTGTGCTGCTACAATGTGCTGTGAATTTGAAAACACATGATGTAATTTTGGATGTTGTGGTTGTGAAGTAGATGTTAGAAGTTTAATATACGTTCGTGCAGCTCATCATGCAGTGTAAAGATAAGCTATTTTAATTCCTAGTAAGTAAGTAAGTAAAATGTATTTATATGGCACTTTTTAAGCCGATAGTCTATTTAAAGTGCTTTACAGAGATATTAAAAAAACATCACACATGTTCTATGTTTTGCATTTAAAGGCAGATTCATCTCTGTCAGCAGGCGTGTATGTCTATGCATGTACATGCTCTACAAAATAAACAGAATAAAGTCCTCTGGAAACTCCTCTGCAGGCTGTTAAAGCAGTTTACCAAATAAAGGCTTATGTGACGGGCTGTTAAGAAATAATAGTGATATTCGCTTACGTTGTCACACATAGCTTAAGATTGTTATATTTTCTGTTTTCAGTGAGGAAAGCTGCAGCTTTTCTGTGTTTTTGCACATGTTTGCTCCATGTGAGCTTTGAAGTAGGACGTTAGCTGAGGTTTGCTGGCCTGCAGTGCATGATGGCTGAAGTCAGAACATGGTGGTGATGTCTATAAAAGTCCTTTTGGATGAGGGTCACAGAGCTGGGCCTTAAACACCACCCACAGTCTGAACAGGCTCAGACATTAACTCCATGCATGTATGCATGCATGAACCCACACAAAGTCACATAAATGTGCAAAGAAACATACAAGTACGCATGCTCACAAATGAATTTATTTATAGACCTGATTGAAAGATTTCCGAGAAAGAAAACATTTTGGCTGGAACTGGTATTATATAGCGTAGTGCGTTATCTTTGATTTCATAATAACAACGTTTCAGGAAATAATTAGAGTCTCATTTTGCTTTTTCAGATTACAAGGCTGAAAATTGACAGAAACCCATTTGCCAAAGGCTTCAGAGACTCTGGCAGAAACCGGTGAGTTCATTTTAACCGCAGATTTGCACATTATCTGGTGCATTAGGGGTAGTGAGCGATGCATGACTGCTTCATATTTTGGCTTGCATGTGGTTTTTGTCACTGCTATTTTAGTCTGATTTTATGGGGAGTAAAGCTATGTATTTATTTATTTATTTTTTTCCTAATGGAAAATGTGCTACAGCCTCCCATTAAATTTTGTCCTGAAGGGCAAAAAAAAAGGAAAAAGAAATGGACTAAGCTGAAAAAAGACGTGGCACGTAGCTATGGTTAGAGTGGTGATTCGTTTTCGTTCAAATGTGCTAACTTTAAAGGCAAATTAATTCCTGCAATTGCACTGTTACAGGCACATGCTGTAACTTTGTCTGCGAGCCTAAATGGAGCGTCAGATTCCAGCCAGCCTCGGGAACATAAACATCAACAGCAAAATAATAAAAGTCAAGAGTGTCCCGAAGAAAATCTGTATAAACACATTTCTAAACATATATAAACACAGCATTAAAACAACACAGCAGTAAAACTCTAGCAGTCTCCAAACAGCCACTCCCCTGAGGCCTCGTAGAAATCATTAGAGAGGAGAGCCGGAGGAAGGGAAGCAGAGGGAATGTGCGAGAGGGAGGAAGGTAGAGAACGGCAAACTGGATAACCCAGGCACCTTGACAGCTGACCCTATAAAAGTTAAACTCAGGAAGGCTGAAAAAAAACCCTCCTCTTAAATATTACAGGAAGAGTTAAGCAGTTTGCTAAATAAACTTCTGCTCTGATAGGCTGCTTTGGAGCACACAGAACCGCTCCGGGCAGCTTGTCTAAATTATCACCGTGGCTACAACCCCGCGGGGGGGAAGACTTTTATCCTCACGCTAACGAGGGGTAACAGAGCACTCGCATTACCCACCCGCCACAGCAACCCTCCGCCGCACCTAGAGGAGCATGGAGGCTCAGATTTGGGGTGGGGGCGGAGGAGGAAGAAGGAGAGTCCCACCTCATAAATCGTTGCTGCGGCTTCCTGCTCCTTCGTCCTGATTCGCCCGTAAAAGCCGTGTGAAAGCAATTACACACAAGCACCCAACCAGCAGCAGCCAATCGAAGCCTGGCGTTTATGCCCCTCATTACCTGCGGTCTCCATGGAGATGGCAAGGAGGGCCCCACAGGCGACTAAGATGGCCGCCAGGTGGTTGGGCGAAATGCACGATTTAGTGAGGCGTGCTGAGTTAGAGCGAGAAAGAGAGGTTCCCACTGCATCAGACATTAGAAGGTTGGGAGAGCTCACGGTGAAGTGTTAATGTGTGCATTTGTGTGTGTTTGCAGGATGGGTTTGGAGGCTTTGGTTGAGTCTTATGCATTCTGGCGTCCATCCCTGCGAACACTCACATTTGAGGACATCCCTGGCATGACCAAGCAAGGTAAAGTTCAACAACAGGAAGCTTCTGGATGGTGAACATAAGATATCCAACCTAAAGACAAAATCTTTGTTTGTGATGGGCGTCCTTATTCACACCATGAAAGTGTTTATCAGTCACTCACAGAGTACTGGTTGGTCATAACTACAGGTTGCCATGGCTGTAAACATTTATCCTGCTCTTATTTTGTAGGAGTCCCAGGAACTCATGCAGCGGTTGGAGCATCGCCTCACCTGCTCTCCACATCCCCGTGCTCATCTCCTTTCCAAGTTTGCCCTCTCAGCCCACCGGACTACACCTGTAGCCGGCCGGCACACCCCCTCCACCGTTACAGTAACGCCCCAGAGCCATTCCCCCCACCCAGAGGTCCATCTGCGTATGAAGCCGAAGGATTCTGCTCCCTGCCTCTCCCTGCCTCTCAGCTCGGCTATCTCTCCAACCCCACCTCACAGGGCTATGCCGGCCTTCGCCTCCACACGCCGCCCTACAGCCTGTATGGTTACACATTTCCCTCTTCGCCGCGCCTCGCTGCCAGTCCTGATAAAATGGCCGCCACAGCCAATCATCAGAGTGCCTTCCTTGGCTCGTCGCCCAGTGGGACTTTAACGGACAGTCTGGGTGTGCTCGGCGGAGGACAGCAAGGCTTCTTGTTCGATTCTCGGACTTTGGGACTGGCAGGGAGCCAGTCGGGAGGCGGGGCCTCGCAGGTCACTGCTCACATGGGCTGACTTTGACTCTGGGTTGTCACAAACACACAGTGACACCCTGGATTGGGTGTGTGCTGCTTTTGTTCCCGAACACTCTCTGAGTTAACGATCAAGCATCACGCTGAAGACAGAAAGAAGTGACAGAGCAGGCTTTTTTTGCCTCTGTGAATATATGAGCTTGTTAAAGCTTTACCTGAAGGAAATAATTTTTACTTTTGTTTTCACGCACGATTTCTATGACATGTCTGTGGACCTGCAGTGGTCACTAAAGAAGCAGCAGTGGTGGTTAAGGAGTCCAGACGAATGAACACACTGACTGAATTTGGACTGGGCTCAGACCGTTGTGGCCCAGAGAATCAAAGCAAGCACTTCATCCTCTGCCCTGAAACAGTAACTATGATACTCATACAGTGCTGCCTTTGTCTCTATCATTGCCTACAGTGGGTGGGACTACTAAACACCATCAAAGTTTTTCTCATTACATGCACGATTGTTCCTTCGATCACTATGCACTAATGGCAGGGCCTGTTCACCACTCAAAAACACTTTTTACACACAACACTCGGGGTCGGACGTATAATTACTTAATGACGTCATAGCCACAACAGACCATAGGAGTTCTCCTGGTGGCAGTCGTGGTCTAATGGTAAAACTGTAGAGAGGAGTGGATAATGAAAAGATTTAAGGCTTAAATGTATTTTTTCATGTCTGACAGAAAAGCAACAGTACATGACTCTGTATATATAAGGGGGGAGGTGGGCGGGAGGAGATTTCTGTATATAAAGGGCCGTGCAACCCTTCGCACTTAAAAACCCCGATGCACCTGCTTCTGCTCTTAAGACTGGGTCAGGTATGGGACACCCTACCCTGAACTTGACTGAAAAGCTTTTCTTTGCAAATGCGCTATAACAACAAGCCCTTTGGCCTGAGGACATTAACATGTTCTGTGACCTTTTTGAGCCAAATAAAATATATGTATACGTGTCACGATGTTTGAATGTAATCAATAACTTACTAATTTAACTGATTTCACGTGGTTTTGTAATGAAATTCAATGCATGTTCGTGTGGGCACGACAATTTCTTTACACTTTTTTTTAAATCAAAGCAATCACAATACAATATTTCCTCAAGAAAATACGCCTAGTTGTATTTGAGTATAACTGCAGGTGTGTGTGTGTGTGTGTGTGTGTGTGTGTGTGTGTGTGTGTGTGTGTGTGTGTGTGTGTGTGTGTGTGTGTGTGTGAGACAAAGTAGCCGTTTTTTTCACAGAAAAATGAAAAACATCCCAGAACAAAAGAGAGAAAGCGCAACTCTCAAACACCATCGTCACGATCACCACTCATTTCAACTCCAAGTCTGCAGAAGTGATGAGTCTTACGACAGAGGGTGTGCTATGAATGTGGATGTGGGTGTAAGGATGTGGATATGTGTGTCCCTGTGCACACTTGCGTGTGCGTGCATGTGCGTGTGGTGGTGGTGGTGGGGGGGGGGGGGGCAACAGGTGGTTGAGTTGTCAGCGAGTGTGTGACCTCACAGTCTCAAAGTTCATGTGGATCCCAGAGAATTGACGCCCCCATCCTCTCCCCCCCACACACACACACACATATATGCACACACAAAGTTATGTGTGTATGAAAGCACAAGCCAAAATTTTGAGTCTTTATGTACTCTAACACCCGGAAAAGTAGAGTTCCCAAGAAAGCCAGATAAAGCAGGGTTTCTTGTGAGAAGACAACTACATCTACAGCTATCTTAAGCTCATCTTAATACTGAGAGGCTCTGTCCACACTAAAGCTACACAAACATCAGAAACTGTAGCAGCTGCCCCAAAATGGGAAACTTGCATCGTGAGCCGTGTGTCTTTAAGACATAACTACACAATGAAATTATTTGCACTGGCTCCTAGAATAGAGAGCAAACACACAGACAGGAAACACTGATCAATGGAGGAGGGAGAAACATTCAGAATGCAGTCAAGGTACAATATAAATTTGGTGGTATTTGTAACTACAGTATTACATACTGTCTGAGCTCGCAGCAAATCACAGTAACAATCATGTGGCCAACAACTACAACAGCCTCTTTAGTAGCTAGCTGTGATAGATAGAAGGTAATCTGCCCATTTAAAACTGATTTACTCGGCCCCATTTCTCCCCTTTCAAAGTTTGCTGACTCCCTCTTGATGTTGCCCATTTCCTCCTCAGCTCCTCATCAGTTGTCTCCTGTCACTCTGAAGGTGAGAGGTGCTGACGAGAGGAGCACATGTGAAGGGAGAGCAAGAGGATGGCGGGGGGGGAGCTTATTTTAGAACTCAGGAATGATTGGCTTGTTGTGTCCGAGCGGCAGGAGCTGGAACTCTGCCTGTTATATTCGCACCGCACACAGATATTTAAACACAATGCTGCCTAAACCTCCTTCTTTCTGAAAACAGCTTTAGTAGACTTCTGATCTCAGGTGCAATGGTAAAATACATTTAAAGCTAAAATACACCGAATCACAGAGGCACACTTCAGCCTGGCGTCAGTGCTCCGGTGATTCTCAGCTGAGGTGGGGACATTAACACTTGTGTAAGACCAGGTGCCGACGTGACAGATCTTTGATGCTATCTGCCTGAGGGAAGAGAACAGGAGGGGAGGACAGAGGAGGATGAAGGGAACAGTGTGTTTGTGTGTTTAAGACCTGTATGTGTCTCTTTAGCATGAGACTTTCAGGGAATCCTGATATAAATCTATTCAAAGTCTAATCAGAAATTAAACATGCACAAAAAAACAAATATGCTCCATGAGATTCACTGTTATTACAAAGTAGCATTTCCCAAATGGTAGTCAGGTGCTCTGAGTAACATGTCAGTGGATCTCATGGCAATGGTAGAAAGGCCAGTAGGTCACATCTGGTGACGAAGAACACTGTCAGCACAGTGTAGGAGTATCCACACATCAAACAGACTGATGCTGAGACAAGAGGACCAAGACAGGATCTAAAGAAGATTACATCTGTAACACCATCACAGGAGGAAATATTTTACTCCGATCTCATCGTCCCAGATCCTGCATTCTTAGCATATTTCATGCTATGACCATGACTTACAATGTCCTGAACACAGAGGTGCCAATATAAAAAAAACAAAAACAAACAAACACAACGAAATAGGCCAAAGGAAAAATGCAGGATTGGTCCCTTGACGACCATGAATACCTGTACACCTTGTCAGCTAAAACCAAAAGTTTGTTTAAACTAAAGCGCAATGAAATCTATAACCACAGCTTATCTTTCCTCACATGTTTATTCGGCACACGTCGTAACCAAATGTGCTGGAAATCACTCGAAAACTTCTCACAGTCAGTGTCACCAATCAAAATTCAGAAAAATCTAAAAAACTAAAAATATAATATTTGCCACATTTTTATTATTTAAATGTTTTTAAAAGGGTAAATGTAACAAAAATTTGTAAAGAATTACAACTTGATAAGTGGATTTCAATTTCAATTACTGACTTAAAAAAAAAATTAAGAGTTACACAAACGGTGTTCATGAGAAAAACAAAAATTTGCCTCATTTGTAATTTACAAATAGATCAGATAACTTCCAGCTGAGTCTCAAATGCATGATTATATCTACAATATGAGGTAGATGAGGACTGAGTCACATTTAACTCTATGTACATGAGACTTATTGGGCTGGGATTTTGATGCATTTTACAATTAAAATGCATCAGTTTACAATGAACAATTATGACCTTTAATTTGTAACCATTTTTTACTACATCCATCATTTTCATTCAGTTTTTGCTTAAAATGATATTGTGCTGACAATGTAGCGTTCTCAAAGTATCACAAAAAGTATCAAGTAAGTATCAAGTAAGTATTCAACTATCAAGTGTGACACACTTGGCATCGCAGGGTTAATAAAAATCACTATTTATCTTCTTTACTTGCAATATCTGTTATTATTTGAGTACACTACTTTGTCTTCCTGTTAACATTAACTACACATAAATATACACTAGCACTGCTGCCAAAGCAGCTCACCATGACAATGAGTAATGAGAGACATCAGGCTTCTTTCTAAAGGCTGTGCGTTCATGCCAGCTCAGGCAAATGCAACTTGGATGAGAGAGTAGAAAAAGAGCTGATGCTGGATGGAAAGATTAGTGCTGTATGTTGTTGTGATGATACTAAACAGGTAAACTGGCTGTCAACCATTTCATTTGATGCACTACTGCAAATCAAAATATATTTACATACACTTTCTGTGACTGCACTAAAGCAACTATTTGCTGTGATGAACCCAACACAGATTTAATACTCCCTTCAAATAGTCTCTTTGCAACCCACTGCACTGAGGTACAATTGGATCACTCCTTACATGACTCATTCTGACCCCACTGGAAATCCTGACTTGTGATTGAAGCTTGACACAACTTTCATGTGAAGCATTGTTACTGGTTATAAGAGCTGGGTCCCACACAGTCCAGAGACCAAACAAAAAGTGTTTATGGTCATCGACATATTTGACTTTGTCCTCTGTATGATTAATAATGAGTTCTGACACCTCAGTATATATCAATGGCTTGATGACCATTAGAACAGGTTTTTGTAAGGGTAGCTGCAGAGGCAGAGACCACCCTCACTAACTTCTGATGCAAACACAGATATTTTTTTCTATAAGCAGACCTGAAATATGTTGGAAACCACTCAGGTCAGAAAAAAGCATCACAGGTTACTCCTAGTAGGCTTTCAAGGAGAAAGGGTTAAAGTTCCAGTAACATTCTACATTTGGGGCATCTGAGGGAAGATTTCCAGAAACTCTGGAAGCTAATATAACACTAACATTATTGTCATCTGCGACCTGCTTTAACAGATTTAGCTCCCAGTGCTTTTGTTCTGCTCCCTAAACGCCCTTAGGTTGTTGTTTCTATCATGTAGAAGAACAAAACCTACAGACGTCTGCATTTGAAGGGTCGAGTCCTGCATGGGACCACGTTTTTGCACTCTCCTTTTACTATTATTTTTGTCCTCACCTCCTCTGTTAGTGTTAGATACATGCAAAAGTATTTGCTTAGGTTTAAGGGGGAAAGAAAAACTCATGGTTTGGGTTCAAACAGACTATTTCACGATGTTAAACACAAGTTTAAAGGCAAACTTCTTCCATCTGCTGCAAGTTTCTCCTGTGTTACCCAGTTATGTGTCCTTAGTTACCATGGATACACGTCCCACAGTAGTGATGACAGTTCACTTCTGTCTGCAGTGCAATTAAAATGCATTTTACATGTCACAGATCACCAGTACCCTTCAAAATCAAACATGTACTTTGGTGCAAGGACAAGTTCACTTGGGATCTTGAACCAGCTGAGAAAGAGTAAAAGGTGTTTTTATTTTATGTATCTTTTAACATGTTGGATAAAGTAAGTGGCTTCTATTATATGAACAATAGCATTTAAGAAAACGAGAATAATTCTATTAAGTAGGGAAAACTGCAATGCCTTAAAAATGTTTTCCATGTACGGTTTAATGTTTGTGGTATCAGTGAGCAAACCCGTTTACCATATTTCTCCTCTATACTCGTTTCATTGCTTCCCTCAGGGAATTGGCTGCCCGGTGCATTCAACACAGAAGTCAGTATTTGCATAGAGGGCAGTTATGTGGTTTTAGCATTCTGTGTGATTGAAGTGCGCATTAGCATATGGGCCGACAACGTGACCACGTGGTCGAGCGTGCTCAGAGGGGAGTTGCGGCCTGCTGTACGTGACCAAGCATATAAACCGTGGAGTCCACAGGTGAGGTCATTTTAGGCAGTGACAGCAAAGTTCCCCTTGAGCACAGAACAAGGTTTGGCAAATATGCTTGCAACGGTCCGAGGCAAAAAGGAGGTCTGTTTGTATCTGATGAACAGCATATTAGAATTACAAATGGCGGTTTGTGTAGGAAAAAAGAAAAAGCCTTGAGTGTCTTGAATGCAAAAGGAACCTTATAGGTTTCCCAGTAGGAAATGTTCTAATGAGATTAAAACATCTGTCAACACTTGAGAGCTGGATTTTAGCTAAAGATGCCAGCTGACAATTCACGATCTCACATCTTATATGCATCGTGTGCTACGGTGTCTCAAATTAAAGCGCCAAAGATTCACCAGGATGAAGGAAGAGGACAAATACTTGGACAAAGAGGTTCTTCCACCGCTGCCGCTGTTCCAGGAAGTGCACCTGTGCTCCGGGCGCTTCAGGGGAGGGGGGGTAACTGTGCTGATGATGTTGCAGGCTCAGCTTAGCTACGCCTGTGTGACCTGTTAATGGCCCCGTGGGTATTTGATGACAGTTGACTTTTAGACGTTTGGGCTCAGGGTGTCCTTTACAGCTATTAATTCTTTGTCATCAAATCTGCTCAAGCTAAGCTGATTTATAGCAAGCTCCACCGGGAAGTTTCTCAGTGCACCCCTATTAGACACCCCATGAACTCTGATCTATGAGAGAGGTGTTGAGAAATAACATGACACCATATTTTCCTGTAATCTTTCCATGTTAATAAAGAAGGCACAAACAACTCTCACTCCCCCCTCTAGTTCTACAGTGATAGAAACATGCAAAACACATTCATGGGAATACACATGTAGACTTCATAGTGCGTAACGCTTCGTGCTTGTGTGAGACATTGAGAAGGTCTGACAGACTGAGTGTCCAGCCAAAAGGAAAGGAGAGTCACTGCAATGCCTTGTAAATGTCTATCAGTTATTTAAGCATGTGATCTGTAGCTCGGTCCCTCCTGAGTCCTCTAGCCAACACATAACCGAACGCAGGACAGTTATTCACAGCTGCCTTAGCGGACAGTTTTAAAGGCTAAGGACTTTTTGGGAACTTAAATTAGCACTGGATGTAAGCACTTGTTAAACAGAGTATCACAGAAACATATCTATCTATCCATCCATCCACTGTGACAAAATCCAAAACCAACAATTAAACAGGAACTGTAACTTCTGAACCTTAAAATAGATCACAATGGCATTTCTAATCTAATAGCTAAGATGCAAATCCCAGAACATAACCTTCCCTTTAATCATGCTATGAAGTTTCTTGTGGATGTGTGATCTGCGGTGTAAGAAACAAAGGTATTGTATTGATAAAAATCATAACCAACATACGCAGAAGAGCATCTCTGAATGCAAAACACATCCAACCTTGCAGAATTTGGGCTACAGCCGCAGAACACCACACCAAGTGCCACTCATGTCAATTCACAACATAAAACGGAGGCTACGATTTACAGACTCACCAAAAATGGACAACACAAAAATTGAAAATGTTGCCGGGTCAGATGAGTTTCAGTTTCTGCTGTACAATTCAGATGGGAGGGTCAGAATTCGGTGTAAACAACATCACAGCATAGATCTATCCTGCCTTAAATCAACAGCTCAGGGTGCTGGTGGAGCTGTAAATCACGTGGGGGATATTTTCTTGGCACGCTTTAGTTCCCTTAATACCAAGTAAGCATAATTTAAACCCACAGCTTACCAGAATATTGTTGCTGGTAATTTCCATCCCTTTATGAAAACAGTGTACCCATCTTCTGGAGTAGAACACACCATCTCAAACTTGTTTCTTGAACCTGACAAGGAGTTCACTGTACTCAAGTGGCCTCCACAGTCACCAGATCTCAATCCAACAGAGCACCTCTGGGATGTGGTGGAATGTGAGATTGGTATCATGGATGTGCAGCCAACAAATCTGGTCCAACTGTGTGACACCATGATGTAAATGTGGACCAAAATCTCGGAGGAAAGTTTCCATCACCTTGTTGAATCTGTGCCATAAAGAATTAAATCATTTCTGAAAGCAAAGGAGGAATGTCTGTCTGAAAATACTTTTGACTCGTGCACTTGTGCAGCATCGTCAGTTTGAGAAAATCAGTTGGCTACAGCTTGTCGAGATACGGCTTTAACGGTGACAAAGCAGGGCGAGCAATGAAACAAAGCATTTCTGCACACCACAGATAACAAATGATGATAATGATAAGAAAAAAAAGCCTTTCATGCCTAATCTTCCCCTTTTGGCATTCTAGACATTATACTGAAATACTGTTTTTAATTTGATTATAAAGTATTGGACTTCAGGACCACCAGTTTACAGCAGATATCTTTGGAGGTGATAGACATATATATGTGTGTGTGTGTGTGTGTGCGTGTGTGTGTGTGCGTGTGTGTGTGTGTGTGTGTGTGTGTGTGTGTGTGTGTGTGTGTGTGTGTGTGTGTGTGTGTTTGCATACTGTCACGTCCTTCCTGGGCCCCAGCTCAGACATTCTGCTGCTAATAAAGAGGGTGCATGTGAGAGTCTGAGTGTGGGTGTGTGTGCGGGTTTGTAGATGTAGCCCTTGCCTGACCGTGGCCCTGTCCAAGTCTTAGCATGCTCATTTATAGCCAAGCAGTCCATCAATCTTAATAGAGGAGAGAAGTGCAAAGAGCCGATGAAACGCCAGACATGATCACTATTCTCTCAATGGAGGCAAGGAGAGAAGGAGGAACACGGGGAGGGAGCCATGCGAAGAGATGACAGGGGAGATGGAGGTGGCAGGGCGAAAGAGCACTGAGGGAGTGAAACTGAGGAGGGAGGGAGTAAGTAAGAGGGATGGGGTGAGAAATAGAGAGGTCACAACTTGTTTATTCCTGTTGGTGATAATAATGATCTGATCTGGTGTCTTCCATCCGTGTCTCTCGTGCTCCTGCCACTGCAGACACACACAAAGTGCTGAAGAGTCAAGGTTTCAGTTGCATTACAACACACTGATACTTTCTGTTTATATTTCTTGTTCATATTTCTTATTTTGGTAATCAATTTTCATGTAAAGGTGGACTAACACATGCTGCTTTGCCAGCATAGTTGGAGAGGTCACATGCTGGGCATCAGATCACACTGTGCTCTGAGTCCTGGTCCTGGAATGGGGCGGTGTGTGTGTGTGTGTGTGTGTGTGTGTGTGTGTGTGTGTGTGTGTGTGTGTGTGTGTGTGTGTGTGTGTGTCAGTGGGGGCAGGAGCACTGCTGAGGGGTGGGGAATGGCAAGAGGATATTTGGCAATGTGCTGCGAGCCTGTGCTGACACAGTACACTGCATCTTCATGCAACAACGGAGCGATCACTGCTAGTTTCAAGACAGATTCAGAAAGGCATAATTTACAGTTCATAACGTGCCCCTAGTTGAAGAGAATTTTGCTTTTCCTTTAATAATCACCTGAAAACAGATATGGGTACGTCACAGCAAAATGGTGAGTTTTTAAATGGACTGACAATGAGGTGGAGTTGTTGCTGCAATTAACACAAAAGTACAGACTGATATTAATCTTTAATAGGGCTGTCAAATTAAGAGCAAACAAAACAACTGCTGTATAATGCCCTAATTAATTGGTCACATGACTAAAATGTGTCATTGCTTCCGAAAGTCTACACTGTGACGCAAAAACGACGTTTTCAAATGTATCCGCTTTGGAGAACGTTTTCAAAAAGCTCTGTTTTCCTTGACCATAAACGCCGTCTCAGTGTGGACGGAGAGAAAAAGATCAGTGTGGACATGGCCTAAATGTGGCAATTAGCCATAAAATGGGTGTCAAAAACATTAATAAATCAGCCTTCATGCCCGATTTAAATATTCTCCTCCCTATAGTTTGCACCTTCAGAAAAGAACTAGAAAAATCTTGGCGTCTCACCTCCTACATGCAAAACTGTCACTGTCTCACTGTAATTATTACCAGCACTTTTATTACCCCAAACCCAGTTACCGTTAGTAAATCTGGCCCTATATGTAACAGAATGCCTTAAACCTGATTCACAAATGTGATTCTAAAAAGAAATTTGATCATATAAAAGTTTATAAGAAAATGACTTCACTGCTCCTCTGATTTATGACATTTTCCTGATGAGTTTTTAGTCTGAGTTGCTAGGTTTAGACCGTCTTTACAGTCCAGTGTCTCAGTTTGATAAATGTTAAACTCCAGGGTGTAAAACAGTAGTCCACATACCAATGGGCGACATCATGGTGTCTCTAGTTTCCTCTTTTATACAGTTTATGTAGTTACTGAGCTTTAGATGAGCCAGTAAATACATTTTATTACTTTTGGACACATTTTAAGTTTAGCTTAACAGTTTTATATTTAACTAGTTTACACATATTTTTGCAATCCACAAACCCAATAGACCCAAATAAAGCCATTGTTTGGCACAAGTTTAAAAAATAGTGCCTGATTTGTCTTATTGTTGGATGAGATGTGTTAACTCTCTGGACTACTTGGCAAGATAAGTCAAGCTCACATCAAAGCAGTTCAAATATTTAAAACCCTATTCATGTCTTGTATATTTTGCCTTCAGGTCTGAAAGCCAGGACCACAGAGGGCAGTGCAGTGAGGTAAACCTGGGAACGCCTGTAACAGCTGTGAGAAACCATCAGATCTGCCATTCCTCACACTTCAACAGCCAACAAGAGAGCGATTTATGGCGGCTTGAGAGTGAGAAAAAGAGCCGGGGAGGGAAAAATAGGACAGACAGGAGAGAAGGAGACATAAACAGAGAGAAAAACTGAGAAAGAAAGAAATAAACACAGAAGGAATATGAGGGGTTGAAAGGAAATGTGATAAAGCAAAACAAAATGACAGAGAAATAGATAAATAGGCGGAAAACAAGGAGCAGGAGGGACAGAACGAGACAGAGAGAGCAAGACGGTTGACGAGGAAAGCAAAAAAGAGACATGGTCTCCCCTAGATCCACTAAAGACACAAAAATGTCAGGTTGTTACATAGACGAAGTGTGCACACAGACATCGAATCTCTGAAACACACACTGGCCTTTTACAGTAAGTAATCAGACAAGCAGGACAGCTGAGCAGATAGCCGCACAGTTCTGCAGCTGACAGACACGACAGCCCCCCTAATGACAGGCTTAGATGCTCCGGTACATCTGTTTCTTCAGTGTGCTTTGAGGACACTGATTAAAAGTGACTTACTGTCTTTTACAGCAAGGCCAAAGTTCAGGTAAACTACAGAATCATGTTGAAATGGCACTAAACAGTGCACGTGTAGATGACTTTGCACCGTCCAGGTGAGAAACACCCCCAAAGCGATCCAAACTGCTGCCCCAAGACATGAAAGATCTCCCTCAGCTGCTCCCCTCCAACATCTAACATCCACCTATTTCCTGCTGTCACTTTCTCGAGTTCTTTGTGCTCGTCTGCGGTGGGTTGGCGGCGCGAACACTTCGTTTATTTGGTCTTTTAATACAAGCTGACCCCTGTCCCCTGATGTGTGTGCATGTGTACGGGAGCGCATGTGGGTCCAGAGAGCACTCTCCCATGACAGCTACGTCAACGACCCAGAGACGGTGTCGAAAGAAGACCACACCACACGGGGAGAAAGAACACATCAACTCAACTTTAGCACATATACGCTCATATATCCGACGCAGCAGCGCGGCACATAGAAGAATATGTGTGTGTTTATGTGTGTTTTAGTCTTGAGGAAATCTTCGGCATGTGTTAGACGAATCCCCGGGGTTCACGGTCGACTCTGATTGGCCGGTAGGTTTGCTGTGTTTGTTTCCACAGCGACAGAGCTGTCACTGCCTCCTGCCACCCAGGTAGAGCTGTCGATCAGCCTGGCTCTCAGCCAACCACAGGCAGGCCTCACCGCAACCAATAAAAACTCCCAACCTTTATTTAACAATTATTATGAAGCAATTTTGTTAGTACTGAGTTAAATAAGAATACAAACCTGTATACTTTTATTCTAAATTATTGAAATGTCAACAGAACTTCTGCTTTATGGGTAAACAACACAGGATCTAGAAGGTAAGTACAAAAAAAAGAAATGCTTAACATTATGGGGAATGAAAAGAATTGTATAATGTGACATTTATGTGCCACAGGAAGCTTTTTTATATACTGGGACAACATTTTGGGTTATTTTGCTTCAGTCACGTCTTCTTTCAGACCCAAGGAAAGAAAATGTCCAAAATAAACATTTAAGTGTTAATTTTCTTTCTTATTTTGTCTATTAGAAAAATGTTACATTATTTAAATATAGAAAATATTTAAAATAGTACAAGGCATGTTCAAAAAAAGTCCCACTTTAAGTCGTTAATGGTGAAGTTTCATGATGGTATCAAAAATTAACATTTAATTTTTTTTTAATTAAAAAAATGACTGAATTTTTGTATAAATTAGCTTTCTAGTTTTAGTCCATCAGTATGCTGAAGGTTTGCTTACACATCCTTTGGAGTTATAGAACATTTTCTTTGTTAATAAAACTGCATTTTGGGGGTTGTCATTACACACATTTAATGTTAGCCATACATCCTAAAATAAATCACCCTAATCCAACCATAACACAACAACCCCCAATGACAACAATATTCTTCAAATATTAAAAGCGATCTGTAAAAATCTTCACTCATGAGGCAATAAATGAAACGTGGCTTCACGATGTAGTTTGGGGCCTATTTTTACATTAACATCATTTGCAAATTTAATGCCAACACAATGTCTTTCTTTAAAATATTGTGTGATGACTGGATATGGAATATAAAAACTATGATGCTACTGTGTGCGGCCCAACAGCCGATCAATCCTCTTTTCAATTTTTCAAGTTTTATCAGACAGTTATGTTTTAAGAAAACCATTCATGGCTTCATCTAAACAATTTCCAGTTTTATATATTCACAAAACTAGATGATGAAAGCTGTTTTTCATTAAATTCAAATCAATTTTATTTATACATCGTCAAATCCCTGCAGCATCTGCACTTTTTGTATTATTGTAAGGTAAAGACCCTACAATGATACATGTGCGGGTGAGCAGCGTGGCATTACTTTAAAAATCTCATATCATTTAATTTAATATGAAGCTTGATTTCTGTTAAGTTTTAAGTCCAAACCATCTAAAAGATCTCATCCTCCCACACACGGCTGACAGCTACATGCAACGTGTTGGCCTGATGCAGACAACTGTAAGCCTGTCAACATAGGATAAAGTCTCTGTAAATGAATGAAACTGAACTAGTGACCTAAGGATGTCGTCTATGATGGCGCTACAGTCCTTCGCTCTACCAGCTGCGCAATCAAAGGGTCTGAAATGCTACATTTGTAAAACAAAATGATCTAATCATGACTTCAGCTGTATAAAAGTGCATCGCTAATCACAAGCAGCAGCGAGGTTTAACCAGATGGGCGGACTGTTCGACATATGAAGGGATCTGACTGTCTGTCTTGGGCCTGCAGGAAAGTCAATAAAAAACAATTAGGTATTTTCTCACTCTTAAGCGTTTTATGTACTTCTACAAAGCAACATTGTGCAACACACAACAGCTGAAAATTAAATGTGACTGTATAACATGTTCTGTCTGGGTTTTATCTGTAATTCTTTGTGTTTCACTGGGAATGTTTGTGCTGGTGTATGTGTGTGTGTGTGTGTGTGTGTGTGTGTGTGTGTGTGTGTGTGTGTGTGTGTGTGTGTGTGTGTGTGTGTGTGTGTGTGTGTTTCATGTTAATCTCTGTCCTTGCTCCGCAGTCACACACTCTGGTGTAAGCACGTAGAGCAGTTTGTCCCAAGCGGGCTACAGTATCTCCTTCAGTGTGTTTGTGTGCATGCTGGACTGAATACAGTAAAGCCTTTTCACTGTAACCACTGATCAATAATACTGATCAGAGGGCAAGTCATCAATACGCTTCCATCTGCTGCCGTTTGACCCGAGCAAATAAACGCCACACACTGAGGCCTGACTCCACACACCTACAGCTGCTTTGTGCACTACAGTGTGAACACTTGACCTGTGACCACACCCACCTTTACTTCACACCAGATACAGGGCTTCATACGAGGAGTTACAAGTTAAAGACAACGTGGGACGTGGATGCAAGTCGGGGGCTCATTGTTCCTTTACCAGCCTTTACTCAAAACCCTACCCTTTGCTCATGGGCAGGACTACTCCAGGCTTCAAACTCATATGCCTGCAAAGTTCCATGACTGCATGATTGAGTGGAAACCAAACCAGTCATGGTGCCAAGGCTGGTAATTAAAGAGAACCATTGAAAAACACTGAAAAGATACCCACACCCACTGGTCTACAGTATAAACCCCTCATTAATGCATTGAGCCGGATGTTGCTGTGACCTCTCCCTTTTTAGGCATGACCCCAGCAGACGACCCTAGAGAGGGATTAGTCTCTGATGATCCCTGGAAGTGTACACTACTCTCCATTCGACAACACCCTGCCGCTGCTAAATGCATCCTTTCCTTCTTCTTTTTTCCATCTGGTTTAGGTTCTGTGAGGGACAATTTTCATTCATCTTCTTGAATATTTTCTGCGCTAAACAGTCCCAAACCTGCAAAATAAATCCCCACAGCCAAAACAACCTCACTTTCAACCTAAGATCTGCCTTGCTTACCGCTTACACAAAGTTTTCCAGACGCCCCAGCCTCCTCGAGCCATCTACTAACACTCTATAGCCTTAGCTAGCCCCTGTGTAATCCCTCTGAAACCTAAACAAGTATATTTTGACTGTGGGGTTTGCAGAAAGGAAGCAGAGGTTGGATTTCCAGTTTAAAACCGACAAAAACATTCATGGGCGAAATCTGCGGAAATGAGCCTGTTAACATAACACACGTGCACATGCACACTTACACAGGTTAAGAAAAAAAGATTACTGATCACTTTTTATTATATATCTACAAATATGTAGGATATTTATTATTTTTTTCGCACAAATAGGTGGATTCATCTAGATTAGAAGCTGGAACATTTGTTTAATATTTTTGTTTAATAATTCTGTGAATAAATAGAGACTATGCATTTAAAAAAGCATAGATGCTCTGGCATAGCGGATATATTAGATGCAGGATATTGAATGCGGAGCTGGCAGTAAGAAGGAAAAGAGGATGGCCTCAGAGAAGCATGAATCTATACATTTGTGGAGAAAAAAAACACACAGTAGTTATTCTCATTTAAAACAATGAGACATCACAGAATGAGGCCGCTCAAACAACCAGCTTTTGAAGCCATAACATTTGGCAGTCGGTGTTTACTGGCACACAATTTAAATGTTGTCTTTCAACTGAAAGAACCTGCTAACACCTTTCCGATGTCCTCATTATTTGGTAAATGTCCTTGTTAGTTGTTCTCACTTCACACACACACACACACACATAAAGTACAGTATGTAAAGTATCTTGGGTTAGGCTTACACGATGCAATTTGACACCAAGCTACAAAACAGTTGCACAGCCAGGGGTGCACTATTTAGGTTACCACAGCATATCTCCAAGCTTGTCATTGTTAGAAGCTGATAGGCTGGCATTTTGTTAGATGGTATTAGATATTTTTTAGCTCGTGCAAATTCATTTGGCATGCACGCTGTTCTGTTTGCACCTCCTTAGCATTTAAATATCAGCAAATGCACGTGTACGTATTTAAGATTTATTCAGCCTCTAAAGTACTTCTGGGTTTTTGGTGTGAAGCATTTTCAGAACAGGCACAGACACTCGTGTGAGAAAGCATCTTTTCCACTAACTTTAACAGATTATAACCGTAATCAACTGTATTCAACAAAAGACGGTGGTAGCCTTAAAAGTGTCGATGACCAACAAAACTGAGACAGCATTGCATTTGTTGAGGTTTTTGAACACGACAAAAAAATTTCTGTATTTCAGATGGAAGCTGACAGATTCATCCCTCTTCTTCCACTTTTCTTATTAGCATATTGATAAGCTAACAGGTTAGCAGAACAAAAATCTTTTACCTTTCATCAAAAGTCTCTCACATAGATCATTCCTTTAATTCCTTCATACATTTATGTAGCTCTACAATTTGGCTACATTAGTTACAGATAGTTCTATAAATTATGAAATATGCAACTAACTCCTCCTGCCTCACTCCTCACCAGCTTGCTAACAGCCTCATTGGACTATTGTGTTTATATGGTGCAAGTTCTACATTGTGCCCACAGATATTATTACAATAGTACCATTTCTGGGAAGATGCATGATGTAGACATGGAGCATAGAGCTGAGCTGTAGCTACTGTGTAGACTGAACACAATATTATAAATCAAGCTTTACAAAAATGGGTTGTTTTCAAATTGAGAAATGCTATCGTCGCCTAGCCTGTCTACTCTCTGTGTGTCAGTTCCACTGTGATGGGAGAGAAGGAAACACAAAGTAAGGTGAAATATGAGTCCATGTAAACAGTGTAAGCCTTTAACATGGGTACTTTATCAAAGAGGAAATATTGTGTTGCTAGCTTCCCTTCGCGTTGCAGTACTAAGGCAGAAAAAAGAAGCCACAGCTTTGAGTTCCTACTTTCTCTTCCAGCACACACACACACACACATACACACACACACACACACACACACACATATATATATCTATATATATATAGATATATATATAGATATATAGATGTAGATACACATTTGAAAGATATTGTGCTTGATTGGAAACTGCTTTTACAAGGGCAGATACAATACACAGGAACTACCTTTGTCCATTGTATGTCAGCTTCACTGTACGTGTGTGTGTGTGTGTGTGTGTGTGTGTGTGTGTGTGTGTGTGTGTGTGTGTGTGTGTGTGTGCCCTTTTATCTTTTCACAGAGACTTATGGGTACCTCCCCACAGCCGCAACTTTTCCCAGCTGTATCATTTTGATAACTGAGTGGTTGTGAATGCATTCCTTTGTTTCTATTTCCCTATAGAAAGCACATGTGTGTCAATTGTATGCGTGTTAGCATAACCCATCTATTGAGGCCAATATCAGCCACGCAGGTGTGAAGGTGTGAAGGAAATGAAATAAACCACCTGTGAATGCTTCACTTTGCGCACCTGTGAATGAGAAACTGTGCATATTAAATGTGTGAGCAAGTGTCTGGTATCAAACTGCCACTTCTATGACGTCTGTGACGCCTGTGCTAAAACGCCATAGCGTTTCACACTTTATCAAAAGAGAAAATCACATTAAAACATATTAAAATTGTTGCTTTTCATTGACTTTCTTTGAGGTGGGGTGGGGATGGAGTGTGATGACAGGAGAGTGTCCCAGATTGGGGGGAGGGCAGCAAGGACAGAGAGGGGTAACTGGTTATTACAGGCATCCAGAGAGCAGGACAGATGGTTAGACAGTGGTCAGGGTTACACAGCAAAATGCTGTAAAACAGATATGTGAAAACCATGTGTGCGTCACCTAGGAATGCACACACACACGCACTCTCGAGCAGACACAAATATATGTACACCCCTCACACTTGTGAATTCCTGTTCACATTTGCACACAGGCATGACGAGGCGAGAGGCTTGGAAGTAAGAAGATAGACTTGTAGTTTTGTTTTTTTCCCCAATCAGAAAGAAAGACTAATATTTTCAATCATTTTTAACTCTATAAGCAGCGTCCGCCACCCACATCCAAAGTTTGAAATCCTACTTAAATACGTGAAGACTAGAGTGCTTTTGTTTCCTTCCTGAATCCACTCGCATGAGGACAAAACATAGACAATCAGCCCAGATCTTAAAAAGAGCAAAATGACTCCAAGTAGCATCAACAACCTTTTTTTCCCGGCTCTGCTGTCAACACCCTCAGGATCCGGGTGACACATCAGTTCACTAGAACCACAGACAGGCGCCAAGGACGAGCCTAATCTGCTCGCTCATCTGTCTCTCTTTCTCTGCCTTCATCTCTTTAACTCTCCGCGTCTCTGGATTCTCTTCACTCACACCCAAGCTTACACTTACACCTGCAGCGAGGCGAGACTATCCGAGGTGGCATCTTTACGGAGGCAGGAGAGTAGATGAAACTGGCTGAGAGAAGAAGCTCCATCTGTTTCATCTGTAACCTGTTGCTGTATGGTGGTCACTGTTGGTTTCTGGCTGTTTTGTTTAGACACGTACGCTGCCTGTGTTTGTGCATATTGTTTGTTTACAGTTGTGGTTCTGTGTGTCATGAGTATGTGTGCGGGTAATATCTGGGAAGCAGAGGTTACTCTCAGGTCAGGTTAACACCTTTTTTTTTAAATTACATTGTGACACTAAAAAATTGCCAGAATTAAAATATTTGCTATCATCATAAACACTATATAAAGTTTAGTCGACGCACAGGTGCCCCAAACCTGCTTTCATTCCATTCAAATCAACCCAGATCACAACAACAGTTGCCTCAAAGTGTTTTAGATTGTAAGGCAAACCCTACAATAGTACATACAGAGAATCATATGACCCCCTGTGAGCAAGCACTTTGGAGACAGTGGGAAGGAAGAACTCCCTTTTAACAGGAAGAAGCCTCCTGATACAATGCTAATGGAAGGCTAATCCTCTGGTTCAACAGTTTATTTATATAGCACTATTTAAACAACACTCACCTCCAGGTGTTTTTATATTGAAAGGTTGTCAGATACAGAAAAAACCTCCATGTAGCAACAGTGGGAAGGAAAAACTGCCTTTTAACAAGAAGAAGCCTTCAGCAGAACCAGGCTCAGGGAGGTGAAGCCATCTGCTGTGACCGACTGCAAGTGAGGCGAGAAACAGTCAGACTGGGATCTTTGTGTATAAGAATCATGGCAGTGGCTTGGGAAATTTATATTTACAGCTTGGCCGAAATAAGGAAATGTAGGTTTGGATTTAATGTTAACTAAAAGTTCAGAGCTTTAACCCGTATAAAACACAGTTTTTGGTTTGGTAATACAGTATTTTACAGCTGTTTTCTGAAGTTATGTATCTGTGAAATGTACATAACTTTTCAAATTATAATGTACTTTATGTGTGCAATGAATCCATTTATGTTTTTTTTCTACTGGCCAATAAAAGCCAATAAGAGAGGGCAAAAAAATAAAGCAAAGGAAATGAAGAATCAGGTCAATAAAAAGCTCCCATCAGGAATGACTTACTGAGTCTCCTGTCACCGCCTCATGTTAGTGCTCTTCATTCCCACGACCAAGACGCTGCAGGACATGCTGCTGGGAAGGATACGGCGTTCGGATACCAATGTAGCATGAGCCCTTCTTGCAATAAGAACCATACAGACAATCAGACAAGCGTATACGTACGCAGTGAGTGTGTATGCGCGTGCATATTCATGATATCATCTCCCACTGCTGCTGTTTCCCACACCTCTCCATCCGGTTTAGACCCACGACCAAATAAACAGCATTCACACTCCATCCGAGTCCACACACACACACACACACACACACACACACACACACACACACACCTATATGCACAAATACAAAACCTTGTGTGAGTAATTGAAATAAAACAGAGTGTGGGCAGAGGTTATGATGGTTCCGGCAATATGCCATAAAATCTGTTCACCCAAAGAAATATGGTCTCTCTCACTCTCCCTCCATCTTTTCATACATGGATTCACTTGTCATCAATATATGTTTAACATCTAACAAAAATACCTCTGTGTGTGGATTCTTGTTGGACTTTTAATGAACCCTAACAGTTCACCTTTTCTTACTTTTCAGCGTTTGTGTGTTGAATTGTGATGGTCTAGTATGACAACATCATTGGGGCTTTAAAATAATAAATATGCCAAGAGAAGGGCTGCTGAACTGAGTTAATGTCATGTAAGGTTTATAGCTGACTGTACAATGTAAACACATGCCATGCCAGTCCTCTGAGATATGGACATGTGGCTACACAGTGATATGGCTGAGAGCTAATATCTACGTTTTGGAAGAAGATAAAGATTTCCAGATTTTTTCCTTTAGTTTTATTTTTAGTGACCCGGTGCAATTAAACCCTGCGGCTTACATGTAAAGAATAAATGCAAAAGTCATGGAAAAGCATAATTGAGATGTAAACCTAATATAAAGGGAGCTAACTTAACTGTAGTTAAAACTTTAGATGAGCTGATCTGCTTCAGAAAAAGGGTAACCCCCCAACACCACCAACACCACCCAGCAGTCTCCCTCTTCCTCTCATTTGCTTTCTCTCAGTGCTAATCTAAATTCCTCATGAACACCTTCCATCAGGCGGCTGATGATCCGTGCAGAGCGCCCTCCCTGACGAGTTTCATCACGGCTCCAATACACATAGACACTTACATGCAACACACACTGCATTGAGCCGCGAGCCTTGACCTTTGACTTCATCACCCATAATTCCACCGTGTTTGGATCCCACACACACTGGCCTCTGAGCGCTAACAGATAAATCCAGAGGACTTTCACCAACATAAATAGGAGAGGCACACACAGACACCACAAGGCAATGGTGTGTGCGCATGTGGCCAGGACGGTTCTCCCCTTTGAGACTCAGATTTAATTTAGGAGCACAGCTATGACTCTCTTGACTGCTATAGGCGCCATGCCCTGTAACGACACGGGGGCCAACGGAAGAGAGCACGGGAGAGCGTGCAGACATTTGTGAAAGTTTGAGGCTAACAAGTCTAAGGTAACTTTTTTCAGCCGGTAAAAACAACGGCGCAGGCACCAGGCCTCTCATTTTTTCAGACTAATATGCCGCAAGCTTGTATTTGTGCTCAAAGATTCCTACATGCATAAGTAGAACAGTCTGCTCATTTAGCTCAGTAATATTGAACTTTTATAAAACATAAAAAAAATTACAGAGTTAAAAAAAAGATCAAAACTAAAAATATCTCTTCTAAAAATTGGATTTGTGATTAATATAAATGTTACCAATGAGCAAGTTCAGATTGCTGCTATAAAACCCTAGATTTCTGTTTCTTCACTTATTTTTGAACCTTTATTTATTTTTTTACTGTTTCTTAGAATGAAAAGTGTGGAGAGGAACAAATCCAGTTATGCTCTTTTGATTGCATCGGCGCACGTTATCCAGATCTGCAGAGAGTGATGGTTTTTGAGTTACACGGTCAAAAATATAAAATTAGTAGCTGGACGCAAAATGTCTGCATCAACCTCCTCACATTGTCGTCTCTGTACATGTACCGTCTCACCTCAAATCCAATTAGAACAACAGAGTGTGTGTTGGCTGCGGGCTGCATGGATGGATACATATAGCATGCCTCCAAAAAAGCATGTACATCCGCGTGTGTGTATGTGCGCTTGCATCTGTTGTTTCTCTGCCTATATGAGTCTAAATGGGGCCGTGTTTAAGCCTTGTAAACACTAAACATAGTGGGGCTGTGACCAGCACTCTGCCACGCTGCTTTTGATTAGCAGGTTACAACAGAGTGATCAGAGACAGCCAGGCGAACGGAAACCAGAGAATGTGTTTTATGTGGACCTTATTTTAGCATATATTTCCCAGAATTAGCTCCAAACGTGGCGGGGGTAATTTCAGACACGGGGATGTAAATGCTAAATATAACACGGCAAACATCTAACAGATGCAAAGACAGAAACTAATAAAATGCGAAGGTTTCCTTGCCAAGTCTGTACATAAATGTGCATTGATGTGGAGCGCATCCGCACCCACCCAGAAAAGGCGCACACATGTAGCAGATGATGTGGGGGCAGCATAGATGTTGCTATAAGCGTTTCCTGTAAAACAATTTTCCCTGAAAACAAATTTCTAAAAGATGATCATAGACATAAACAAGATGCCTGAAATACAAGCATGTGTGCCCATTTCTATTTGTGTCTGTGCAACAGCTCCGGCTAAAAAACCCACTCTGACCGAAGCTCTGAGGTGTCTCATTATCAAGTTCAGAGAGTTCCTACCATACAGAGGTGCTAACCAAGATGCCGTGGAAGGATCAAAAGGGGTCTAGACTGAGCAGCCTATTACCACTATAAACAACCACGCACACACACACACACTCAAATCTTCAAGTACCTCTTACCCCCCGGATCAGCCCTCTTTGTGCTTCTGTTGCCCTGTTGTTTATGTCTGTCAGCAACTTCCCCTACACACACACTCCAGCACCACTGGCACAAGAGCATATAAGGAGTCAAAATAAAGTTATCTGAACGTAAACATGGACATATTGCAAAGACTGGGAACGAAGGGAGGAGGAGGATGAAAGAAAGGGGGGGAAGCCAGGGAGAATTGTTATCTGTTGCCATCAGCGAGAGAAAGAAGGTGTTGAAAGGAGAAAACCCCAAATCCTACACATCTGTATCTGAAAGAGCAGGAAATGCACATTGACACAAAAGGAAATTAACACCCCGTAACCACAAAGCACATTAGGGCAAAAAAAAAAACCCAAGAAACCGCTACAGGTAATCGCAAGTTGGGGCAGATGCCATGGGTGTGTTTCAGCAGCAGCCAGTGAGGCGTAGAGGTGACACCATACAGTCGGGATTACTGATATAATTACACTAACACAGGCAACACAACACTGTGCAGCAGCAAAAATCACAGAGTCAGGGAACGTTGTGTGTGAGAAAGCTAACGGCCAGGCTGCGACAGCTTTGTATAAAACCATCAGAGTGTGGGGCAGGAAAGGCCAAATCACTTACATATTTTAAAGACTTCAAGGGGGGAAAGAGAGGAAATGAGTGGAGGGGACTAACAAGGGCTCTACGTGAGTGTGTTGTGAGGGTGACAGCATGCTGGCAACACCTCCAGAATTAACACCTTATTATTCACACATACATCATTATGTGTGTGTGTGTGTTTTTGCGTGTAAGGAAGCAAAAGAAGGGCCGTTATTCGTCCTTTAAAAGTTTTGAAATCTTTCTTTTCACAGACTTTAAAGAGAACTCAAGTCCGAGCACTAAACTGTATTTTAGTGAAAGTGATGCGGACACTTGCATGAGGTGAAATTAGGTTTAAACGAACGATTTGCTGATGCCGTTCACAGGAAGTGAGATTAGATTTGACTGACTCATCAAAGCAAGTCCCCATTAGTGCTTAAAAAACCTACTGCAAGAAAAAAGATGATCTTTCACAACAAACACAGCGTTTCCTCAGATGATTCCCAGACTGATGTGTTTCAGTTTTCAAATAATACGAGCAAGGTTCGGTTGCGTTCGGCGCTCTGTTCACATCGTCCATTTGAAACATGCAGCGTTTTCAACATTTACCCTCAGCTTTATGGTGCATGATAACAAAAACACAGGAATCATACGTAATTTAATAAAACTTTTCCTTCACTGCTTTCTTTATGAGGCACGGCAGCTCTGCGTGTTTACTGAGTAGACCAGGAAACTGGAGATGGACCATGATCTCCCCTTCCTCTATGCAACTCCCTGTGTGAGTACAGACCTAATCATCACCCGACCTAAATCTGTACCCCCCACAGCCACGTCACGCATGCAATTTCAATGTTGCATGCAGGGCTAACCAGTTAGCAAACCTGTAAAAATGTGCCTCAGTCGTGTGTTAAATGTGTCTTAGCTTAATTGATGATTGTATTAATGATCAAACTGATACATATCAGTGGATTCAGCAAGCTGGGATCATAGGTTATAATGGTCGCTGCCACTTCCTCTAAACCCTGAGTCATTTATAACAGCAACTCAACAGTTCCCTCTCACAAACTCCACTCCTCCTCCTCTTCTCACCGCTCCCTCCCTTCCCTAACCTCTCTCCTTCTATCTCTTCCCCTGCACCTCCCTATCGCCCGTCTCTCCTCCCCAGTCCTGCAAAAACTGTGTGAATAACTTCAACCTTCATACACAGAGGAGATAAGTGATAAGTGTGTGTCCGTGTGTGTGTGTGTGTTTATGAGTGTAATTAATGAGCTTGTGGGGGTGAGGACATCGTGTCAGACGGCTGTCTCCATGTGCAATCAGTTGTTACCTTAGAAACACAGAGAAGAACCAGATTTTCATTACAACACAACGCAAATCTTTGGCGGAGGCAGACAAGCAGCCGCTCTACTTTTTCCAACATTTATCCTGTTGCTGACCTTTTAATTGCACACAATCAGGGAGACGGATACACTCGTTTATCTTCTTCGTGGCTTTCCTCTCTGTGATATCACAAAGTCTATCCTGAGTCCTTGATATCCACAGCTATTAGCCCCAACTTTGGGGATTGCTCACTGTAGCTGGCTCTGTCCGGCTGCTGTCTGTTCGGTGAGGCCGCCGTTATTTATCACCCAAAGTTAAAATGGAGGGGGGCTTGCCCGGCGCCCGAGCCTTATTAGTGAGATTTACAGTGTGCAGGAAAAGCTCTCATGGGGGGAAACTCTGCTCTAAGCACCATCAGCTGTTCATCAGATAACACCCAGAGCAGTACATGGTCCATGCATGGGAGCTCAAACACATACACAGAAAGGTACAGCGGAAACGTGCCAATAATTTCCCACTGGGTTCAAAACATGGACCGCAGTGACCTTTCCACTTGTGTAGCGGCTGTTGTTGATGGAGTTCAGTATGATTTTTCTTTTCTTTTCATCCCATAAACGCACTCATAACATTTTAATTCATGATTGTTTTATAATCTTAATCTTTAAAGTAATAAAGTTAATTATAGTTTACCAGTATGTTGCTTTCTTTCTGTTTTACTATGAATGTCAAAAACATATGTGGTGACTGCCAGCAACATGCGTTGTCCATGTTCACTGTAGATTTTTAAGCGGTATCATCATTTTAATTGCATCCCTTCTAAAATTAGCAAAGCACAAAAAAGGTTTTAATACCCAGCACTGGTGCGATGAGAAGACTCGTGCTGACACAACTAATGGCAGAAAGCCAGTGAGGGATCAGGTTATTCACAGTTTTCTGTCATGTGACTTACGCGGCGACCTGAAGGCCAAACACTGTTAGAACACACCCCACAGAATAAAATATATATGTGAGCAAAGTGCACATTTTGGGTCCACATACACTAACTTATTGCAGTATTTCGGTTCTCTTGTAGACAATGTGATGATAAAAGGATGTAAAATTTTAGACAGTGATATATATGTATTTTAATGTGAAAGGGTCAATACACTGATTTGATATCAGTTTGATTGATGGAAAACTGTCAGTTTTTACGATTACATCATAGAAGCTATGTTAGCAACATTAGCCTGAAAACAGAAGTGACATGTAAACAAACTAGACTAAAGATAGTTTATCCCCCCCCCCCTCCCCCAATAAGGTAATTACCTTATAAGCAAGCACACATCAGTAAAATGAAATGTGATGAAAGTAGAGGCCTCACAGGAGAGGTATCTTAGATCCAGGAAGTCAAGATGATATTTCATTATTGCTCATTTACATAGTTTGACTTGTTTATCAAAGAACACACCTTGTAAAGCTGCAATTAATTCTTTACTTCTTGCTTGGCATTAAATCAATCAGTTAAAATAAAATCAACAAAACTTGGAAAATATCCTGGATGTGACTGAAAAAATGCTAAATTAAAGGTGTGAAGAAGTTTGGCATGTTTACTTTTGTTTTTTCTTTGTAGATGAACTTTAAGTGTGTGTCAATAGGGATCTGCAGAAACAGGTCATTGGTATTTGTTTGGTGAACATTAAAAAGAGCTATAACACTGAGATTTGAGAGGTAAATAGCAGGATATCCTTCATTTTGTAAGCAAAGGTTAGAGATGATTAGCAAACATTAATGTAAGGTTTCCTCCCACAGATCTATGAGGAGTTCCTGTAGTCAGTGTCAAATACAGTAATATCTTGATTAGATTAACAAAATCTTGTCCCATAAATCTAACCGAAGCATTTTGTTTCTAACGTCTGGTAAAATATTCCTAAACTTTAAATGACCCACCAATGACAACCCGAGGAAGAAGGAGGAACTCGTTGATCTGTTTAGTCACAAGTTGCCACTTTGAGAGAGATTTGCTGGAAGCTCAGCCACATTGACTTTTACGCTGTGTTCATACAAATCAATCAAATTAAAAGTAGATTAATTTGATCATCAATAAAACAGACAGCAGCCTGATAGCAAACATAAAAAGCAAGCAAATCTGTCACACAGCCAACTTGTTCAGCTGAACAACCATCCTGCGATCGTGGCTCAAGAGTTCGCCTTGTAATCGGAAGGTTGCTGGTTCGAGCCCCGGCTTGGACAGTCTCGGTCGTTGTGTCCTTGGGCAAGACACTTCACCCGTTGCCTAATGGTGGTGGTCAGAGGGCCCGGTGGCGCCAGTGTCCGGCAGCCTCGCCTCTGTCAGTGCGCCCCAGGGTGGCTGTGGCTACATGTAGCTGCCATCACCAGTGTGTGAATGTGTGTGTGGATCACTGGTTGTGTAAAGCGCTTTGGGGTCCTTAGGGACTAGAAAAGCTCTATACAAATACAGACCATTTACCATTTTAACTGAACAAATATGGTAAAACTAACAAAGAGGAAGAAGTTTTTATTTTACCCTCCAGGTGGGCATTACTATCATGACATGATGAAAAAAACTATGAAATGCATTCGTGAGTCAGACGACCTGCAGAGAGGGGAACATCATCTGTGTGACCCACAGTGTACCTGAACAGCGCTGGGCTGTGGAGGATTTTTGGTGTCACAGTCAGAAGTACAGCTCAGCTGACCACATTTTGTACAACTGTAACTGAAACGGCTTCTTTTAAATTTTAGAAATTACAAAGTATCAAAATGAAAATGCATCTCAAGTATAGTCCCCACAACATCAGTAACACCACTGGTAGGAAATAAAAAGCACCGAGCACAAATATAAGAGTTTAGTGTTTATATGTTTCTGAGTGCAGGCTTTGGCTAAACAAGATATGAATTGCTCCGACAATATGAACAACAATTAGCTGCATGCCAGAACATTAATTGGTAAGTCATTTTTGTATTTTTCCATCTAAGGTTATCAAAATTGTCCTAATTTATTTATTTATTTATTTATTTTGTTTGCTTTTCTTAATATTGTTTCAATTAGATCAGGTTTGGGCCTTTTGATTGGCCAGACCAGGCTTTGTAAAGTTGCCACTTGTAAATGTAAACTGTAAATGTTACAGAAACCTACTAAAAACTGAACAATCAAAAATTACAATCATCAGCATTTAGGTAAAATAAAGATTTTTAGTTGTTTAGTATATCTTGTAATTAATTTGAGGATCTAAATCTTCTTCCACCACTAAATAATACACAATCAACACAATAGCTTAATTTTTTTTTTTTTTTTAATGAATGAATTCTGATAAAACTTTGTAGGGGTGTAGAGTGGGCTCATGTTAACAATCTGGAAAAACAACCATCAAGGACTTCAAGGTCACCTTAATGATTTATTGGTCAAAAACTGATTAAAAAAATAACCGTATAACCGTATAAACATTTAAAATATCATGTCATGTTTGACCTCTGAAGTTATCTGGAGGTCAAAGTGATAAAAATGCCATATAGAGCTATTTTAAAATATGTTTCTTACTCCCATTGTGTGTATTGACAACATAGAGGCATATAGGAAAAGATATATTATTATGACTTATATAGATTACAGTAACAGCTTCTAACATAATAATTTAAATAAATGTTACTGAAGAAGAATAATCTATTTGGAAAACAAAGTCAACTTTTAATGAAATTAATCAAAAAAGATAATATAAAATAACTGTATTCAAAATTATGTCAAGTGTATTCAAATGGATTTCAACAGAGCAAATAACAAAGACCTGAATTATGTGCTTTTTTCAACTACATACAAACGTCTGACTTTAAAGTAAATACTCCCCAGAGAGTGAGCCGGTGGAGGTTTGCGCTCTCAGGGTGTTTATTTTCCCTGCTTTGGGTATTTCTTGTCAGGAGTGGGTCTAACAGTGCATCTCAACTTATTTCCAGATACAGACACAAATAGCTTGCGGTAATGTGCTGGCCACTGTCACGGCCCAAAAAGCCCGTCTCACCCACCTCAGTCAGTCCAAGTGTTAAATAAGTGCTTGCTATATCTCGTGTTGCTAAACGGTAGGCTTGCACACTCTTATCGGGACTCTTAAGTGCTGTAGTGGGTGAGAAAAGACAAACAGGGTCTCTGTCATGTGTCTCTGTCACAGTCTCTGTGCTCAGGATCTGGCCCGATAGCCATCGAGAGCATCATTTGTCACTTACTACATGCGTAAGTGTCGCGTGACAAACAGACACCCCTGCTGCAGTCGCATATTTAACCTACGCGTACACACGTAAACATTTAGTGCTTTTATAGAGTCACTAAAGCAGTTTGTGCAACACGTGCCCACCTCACACTACCCACAAGTATAGGTAGAAAAAATGATTCAACAATAAGTGCCACTGATTGCACTATAATTTTATAAAAACTGCCTGGCAACAGATTTTCTCTGCAAAATGTGTTTATTGAAATATTTCAAAATACTGGAGCAGGCGTTGCAGTTTTACTGAAAGATCAAACAGGCACAAAGCGCTGGACCAAGGCCGCAAATTCTGATATCAATTCAAGTTTTCAGCTGTGATGTTATATGTATGAGGCCACTAAACAGATCCTGTGGAGCACTTTCGCTATCATCCATATGCAGTAGCTTTTTTCCTTCCTTCCAGGCAGCGGCGGTTGTGTGCTGGATGTTCCTGTCGAGCCGTCTCCACCAGAATCCAAAGGAGCCGGAGTGATTTCTTAAGCTGTTTTCTTGGCCTTGGCTATGGCTACGACAGAAAAAGTGTCTTTATGTAAGTTAGTGTGCGTGCTCGTGTGTGTTGGGACTTCTTTGCAGTGTGCGTCTGTGTGTGCGTGGATATGATAAGTATGATGGGGTTATGTTAGAATCAGTTCCTCTGCTCCACTGAGGCTGAGACAGAAGGGCAGGATGCGGCAGAGAAACAAAACCAAGCGTGACTTTGTGTGTCTGTGCGCGCGCGTCTGTGTGTGCATGTGTGGGAATACAAGCTGCCTGTATTTACATGGCAAAAGTTCATTTCTATCCTTTGAAGTGGGGAGTATCAGTGTCTTAAGAAAACACACAGAGGAAAGGCCAGTTGGCTGGGTGTGCGTTTGTGTGTGAGAGGGAGAGGAAAGAGAAAAACAGAAAGAGAAAAAGGAGAAACCATTAATAACTTCTTTATCACAGAGGTCTCTCTTTGCCTTCATCTTCTCCTCATCCTCCCGTCATCCCTCTTCTGCTCCCTAATCTCACCGTCAGCATTTCTTTCACTACTTGTCTCATAGCAGCAGAATGATGGGGCTTGGTGACTCCAGCCATCATAAATATGACAGCGGGCATCTTCATTAATGTGAAACTAGCACCTCCCATCTTCCAGTGCATGTCTATGTGTATTTGAGTAAGCCTCGGTAGGGATGTATGCGTTTCCCCTGTCCTCACCCTTATCTTCGCTATATACAAAAAGGTCTCGTCTCTTCAGAGAGGGGAAAAGATTATGCACACAGAAAACTGTCGGAGAGACAACATCAGACTATGATAGATGTTAGCTGGGGTGAGAAAGAGAGGTCACCATATCAGAGGCATGAAAATAATATCTCATTCACCCTCAGCTGTTGCTTGTGTTTTGTGTTGGGAAATGTTAGTATGAAAAATTAAGATGGTAAACATAATGTCTGATGACAATCAACCTTGACTTTGAGCATGTTAGCATGCTATTCAATGTATGAAAGATGGATGTGGCGGCCGTGATACTGAGTGTTGGTTAGTGAAGTCCCGTCTAAGAAACCTTGACTTGAGCATTTTGATCAGCTCATCAGGAAAGTGTTTACTGGCCTCATAGATCAACTGTGATGAGGGGTTGCTTTGTGCCAGACTTCTATCCGGCCTTTAAGTCTGACGTCATTAGCCGTGCCTGGGCCCAAACTCCGCTGCAGGTCCCTAAGTCACGCGATCACCGCGGCATCACTGAGAGTTAAAAACTGTCTAAATTCTTGAATCTGTAATAAAATGATCAGCGTTGCTCTACCAGGTGTAACAATTAAGTTTAACATCCAGGCATCCATGAAAACAGGATTTATTAAATTTAAAGTTAGAAGTTAGCGGGGAGTTAGCTCGCTAGTTTCCATCTAAATATAAATTACCATGTTCTGAATGAGAGATTCTGAAACAAATTAACACGTACAGCTCTGCTATCACTTCCAATATAAATGAAGACAGGGTTACTGAAGTTGGGCTAGCTGGTATATAATGATGTGCTGCGTGATCGCTAGCTACACAACTATGTTAGCATAACATAAACACAGTTAAGCTGGAGGATGAACGCTAACTTTTTCCACTCGATAAAAGTTAACGTGAGGGTTCCCGATGGTTAGAGACAAATGCAATCGCATGGCAGGATGCTGTAAACGGACCAAACTTCAGTCAGGAGAACAACTGAGATAATCCATCTACAATACGAGGTTAGTCATTCATACACTGCTGCATGGGCTGGGCTTTAGTTACATCGTAAGGGTTTAAAAACTGAGCTTTAAAAGGATTAGCGGTAATAAAAACCGAGAGAGGCCGACACTGATCACTGACTGTTTTTAGGGGCTTGTTGAGATTAAATAGAACAAGATACAAAGAATTAAAACATGTTAAATACACAAAAGCCTTTATTAAACGCAGAGTAGTTTGGGCCCAGAAGCAGGATTCATCACGGCATCACTTAAAGACTGGATACAGTCTGACTTCTTTTTCAGTCAGACGCGTTTCCCCCTGCTGGTCATTAGAAAAAACACATATAAAGTATCCCAAGGCTAAGTGTATCTTTCATATGCAGTCAATAACGCTGAAATGCATTTTTCTTTTTACATTTTCTCCCCACATGTTTAAACACATTTCCAGAAACTCTAAACCCAAACTGAAAAGATTTAACCGCTTTGTTAAAACTCCACAGAAGTCTTGTAAAAAGAAACATGGCACCAAAAACCATGTTCTGTCTTCTCAACACTCTCCTCCTTCCACCAAAACAATACTGAGAGTTATCTTACAGGCGTTGATTTGATCTGCGGTATCAGTGGAGCTGTGCTTAGACTTTAGCAGTTTTGAGTCATATTTCTGATGCATCGGCGTCACGTTTTCAGAATTGTGCTCGATTCTTTGCGTCTACAACTCTCAGAAGCACCACTGCCTGCACTACACAGCCATTAGCATTGTTTCACACTATCACTGGTGCGACCGTCTGTGCTCCATCTCAGGTTTTGTGTCACACTACATTACTGCAGTTTCTACCTACAGTTTCTTGCTTTTCATCAAATACAGCCCATCCAAGCAAAGACCCCTCAGCCTTTACCCTGTGAGCTTCACGTCATCCAAAAAGATCGCCCGTAAAAAGTTTGACAGGCAGCATTAGAGAGACCTCGGACAATGACAGCGCAAGATCACTTTTACATACCATTTGTCCATTAATAGGAATAAAGGCACGCCTGTACAACAACACACTCTCAACACGTGTGCACAGGTTTCACTAACTTTATGACGTCTTGTAATATTTTTTATTGGAAGCGAGAGGGGAACGGAGAAAGATAGGAAGAGTGAGACAGACAGATGGAGACAGAGAAGTGGGGAGGTCGCTCCATGAGCCAGTATCTGCAGATAAAATAATCTGGTTATTCTCAGCAGCACCAGGAGGAGACATGCCTTGTACATGGCGTGGCCCTGTGAGTGCGCGATTAAATGTGTCTATGTGTTAATTACATCTACAGGGAACAGATACTTTACATGAACTCCAACTACTTGAAAGCTGAAGCGAAACGGTGGGTGTGTTCACTTTGGGGCAAAGACACAGAGAGTGTCCTTTAATAACTGGTTCTTTTTGATGTAATCATTAAGCCGTGATCGTAAGCATATAAATGTTATTTACTGCTTGTTTGTGTCCTGTACTTTACAACTTTTTAAACTTTTTAAATGCTATTACTTTTTATCACAGTTTCTTCACATACACGGGAAAATGTGATGTTGTGAACTTTTTCCTAAGATTTTTTGTCTAAACTCAGCAAAATAAGGAGCACCACATATTTTACGATTTTACCAAATACAATATGCTCGGTGCCTTCTAATTTTCTCTGTATGGCAAAAATCTAGAAACAGAAACTCTCCGATTCATATTCTTTTAGTGTTGAGGCCAGAAGTTGGTAAACCTCTTGCAGGCCTGGACGAAGATCACTGTACCTCAGATGTTTATGGAAAACAAGACTGAAGTATTGAGTGGATTACACTGGTTGATGTAAGTAATGTCAACTCCATTTTTACTGTAAATGTTTTTTGGTTTTTATGATGGCCAAGTATTTTTGAACATTTTTGTGGAATCATAAAAAACACAAAGTCTGTGCTGTTTTTCCATCCCAAGAAAGAATCACTATTTTTCTTGGTTTTCACTGATTATGTATGTAATTTATCTCAAAGAACGTTTCTACTTAAAATAGTACTACTGCACAGTGAGGAAGTATTTGGCTCCCTTCCTGATTTCTTAGTTTTTTTAATATTTTCTATTTAGGTCCTCAGTCATTCAAGTCATTGATATCTAGGGAGCTTGGAACGAAAATCAGCTAAGACCAATAAGAGATACATAATGGATGACAGCAGGTCCTCGATGGGACAAGAATCAGCTGTTCATCTGCATCTAAAGGATAAAGGTCGCTCTTTCGAGGATGCCAATGTTCACAGAGAGAAGACAGACGGTTTGAAAGAGGAGTGAAAGAAGCCATCTATGTCCGCTGTCAGTCACATGACAGGGTGAGGCAAGATCTCACAATAGTTTCACCCTTAAACTCTACTGATGATGACCAGTGATGGGAATAACAGCGTTACAAGTAACGTTACTAACGGCGTGTAGTTAATGTGTTGTCTTGTGTAGTTAGTGTGTAGTGTTGTGGATAGTTTTGTGTTGTGTGTCAGAACAATGAGGCGACTGCTGTCTCCAGGTAGAAACAGGAGTGATACACCTGCTGCTGTCAGACCTGCAGGTATCAGGCTGTGATGTTCTTCTTTATAGTGGACAGAAATATTTGGAGTAGCACAAATAATTTGTGCAGCATTTTATTGAAGAACAGCTGATTGTTTGAAATGTTTTATGTTTTCTGTCTGATTTTAGATCAATTATGTTAATACAGTCTGTCAAAATGAAAACCTGACTGTAAATTCAGACACGTGAGGTTGTGCTGAAAAGGATGATACCAAACAAGGCAAAGTAAATAGTTTTAAAGGTGAAATGTGGAGGAAACATCAAAACTAGTGAAAAATGGCCAATTATACCCTGGACCCCAGAGGGTTAAACAATTGTTTTTTTTCTTCTTCTTCTTTTTTTAAAGTAACGCAATAGTTTCAAGTAATTAATTACTTTTAGAATCTTGTAACACAGTTACTAACTCAGTTACTTTTTTGAAGTAGTAGCTATAATTAATTACTTTTTCAAAGTAACTTGCCCAACACTGGTGATGACCCACACCATTTCTCACACCTTGGCTCATGTGATGAGGCAAATGATCAATAGTGGGTCAACGACCCTCTTAACTCCCCACAGGGTTTAAAATCTGGGCCCACGTGGCAACGAGTCTCTCATATTGCTGTGCAGGAATTTTGGCCCACTCTTCTTTGCAGAATTGTTTTAATTCAGCCACACTGGACAGTTTTCCAGAATGACCAGCTTGTTTAAATTCATACCAAAGCATCACAGTTGGATTTAAGTGTGGACTTTGATTAGGTCGCTCCAAAACCTTTTTGTGAGCATTCAGAGTTGGACTTGATGGTGTGTTTTGGATCATTGTACTGCTGCATACACTATGTGTGCTCAAGCTTCAAGCCATCACCTTGTGATTTTCTAGAGAGCAGAATTCCTGGTTCCACGAATTACAGCAAGTCATCCAGATCCTGAACCATCACAAGTCATATTTGACTTTTAGCGTGATGTTCTTTCAATGAAATGCTCTCTTAGTTTTATGCGACATGTAATGAGACTCAAAGCTTCCAACAAGGTGAAGTTTTGTCTCTTTAGTCCACAGAATAGTTTCCCAAAAGTCTTGGAGACCGTCAACATGTTTTTTTACAAATGTTAGACAACCTTTGTTGGTCTTTCTGTGTTCAGCATTTACTTCCACCTTTTGAATTCTCCCATTTTGCCCAGTCTCTTTCATATTGAGGCACGCGAGGCCTGCAATTCTTTAGAACTTGTTCGGGGTTCTTTTGAGACCTCCTGGGTGAGTCATTAATGCGCTCTAGGAGTAATCTTGGTAGGCCAGACACTCATGTAAAGGTTCACCACTGTTCCAAGTATTTTCCATTTGTGAATAATGGCTCTCACTGTGGTTCACTGGAGTCCCAAAGCCTTAGAAATGACTTTGTAACCCTTTCCACGCTAACAGTTGGTTACTTTGTTCCTCAGCCGTTTCTTTAGATTGGTGATCTGAAACAGTGTAACAAATAAGTGTAACAAATAAGTGTAACAAATAAGTGTAACAAATATACAAAAAAAACAAAACAACTAAGAATCACAAAGGAGCCAAATCTTCTTCACAACTCTTGAAAATGAACCAATTACACTACACTAGAGCTACTCACTAGAGTACCTCAGTTTTTCAGAGCTGTGATAAACAAACGGGACATTTTATTCCCGGGACATCAAATGCTGCCATTTTGGTATCTCACAGAGACACACGAGAAGTCCTTTGCCATGAAGCACTGGATCAGAGCAGAAGGGAGACAGATCTGTCACTCCCACCTCATCACACTTGTAAAGGATCGTACTGGGTAGGCGTCATTTTTCAACCTGCAGGATTAATGTTGTGAAGGGCAGTCTTTAAGCCAAACTGTCATCTTTTATTAAAGTTCATCGAGTAGTTTTTAGTGACAAATGTAAACAGACAGTGAAAGGAAAACTCACACTGATCAACATATAAAAACTAAAACTCAGCCAAACAGAAAGTGAACCTCCTGGCTGACAAGTGTGCAGCTACTTTGTAGTTCATTAATAAAGGGACGTTATGTATTCAGCTCTACCACAGATGGTGAGTCAAGGCCCTATCAGCAAAGAACACCTTTTGTGTATTTTTATGTTTGTGGGAATGGGATGAGAAACTTTGAACCAGAATAATAAGAAGGCTTTTTTTGTTGTTGTTTTTCTGTTGGAGGATCATTGCATGAAAAACCAGTGAGAGCCACCCATCTGCTAATTTCAAAATCAGCTGTTTTCAGCCAGTAATGTTGATGCTCTTATGTTCACGCAGTGTTCTGAACCCCTGACAGTCCCAGAAAGTTGCAGTCATCACAGCTTTGGTTCAGTCGATCAAACCAACCTGTAAACCAGCAGGTTGTCTGGCAAAGAAAATACAACTTTGTCCAGTTAACACTCAGTAGGTCAGCGTGCTTTACATGCTGCGAGAAATCTGGTTATCTCTGATGCTACTGCAGTAACTGTCAGCTCTGCTTTTATAGGCCTTATGTTTTTAAGCCTGAGACCAAAAAAGATACATAAATAATCTATTGCATCTCTGATCAATCACATAACAACACTATATTTATTTGGTACTCCTGAATATTGATAATCTCCTTACAGCCCTTTTAAAGGGAAGAAAAAAAGCTAAAGACATCATTAACATTACATTAAGCTCACTCGTCTCTTCTGCATGTCCAGGGTTATAAAGCCTCTCATGATGTGACATTCCTTTCAGTCATACTTAAATATCCTACCACTACTACTTACTGGCTGCATTTAATGACATTCAGATGATATAAATACTTCATTTCAAGGTTTCTGCTCAGGAATTAAATGAGACCTTGGCTGCAATCGTCACATGGAGACCTACCAGCAAAGAGGGCCTGTGACTTATTTCGGGTGCTGAGCCATAGCTTAAGTAACCACTGTCATTGACAGCATTCAATAAGTCTATTTCCAACTGTTTTAGTGGCTCAATTTTCACTGCCCCATTGCAAACAGATTGTGGGGTTAAGGCCAGGAAAATAGTCATAGGTTGAAGTTGCATCCAAGCGTTTTAGAGTGCAGAACTTCTGATGCGGGGTCAAACTCTTTAATAAGCTACTTCTGTTGACATAAATTATAAATTGAAAGGATTTTGTTACAGTTTCAGTCAAAAGAATTGCAGGAGCAAAAAGCAAAAATGGACAAGTGTTATGAATCACATAAACTTTTCCATGCTAGTATATAACCTTCCTGTTCGTCTGTCCTCTACCTTTGTCTATCTGTGTCATTTCAGTTCAAAAGCAGATAAAAAACTGACAGCACTGCACTAAATCTCTATCACTGGCTTCATTCCTTTTTGTTATCTTGCACTTTTTATGTCCAAAGCAGTATTGCAAGAACATAAAGAAAAGAAAAAAAGACAAAGGAAGAAATGTAAAATACCGATATGCACATCCCTTGCTCTGAAAATCCAAGAAATTAGCTCCAAAAGGCCAGGACCACATGAGACTGTGGGAGGTAGGTGGGGTGTTGCCATTTGTCTGTGTGTCTTCAGCAAATTTGAGGTGCCTACAAATGTGTGTGTGGGTGAACGCGTGACTGGTTTTATCATCAGAATTCTTAAAATGCTTCACTCTGTCTGCGCTGATATCATAGCCTAACCCTAAACAAGCTATCAACAGTCACAGTTCACCAACAGCTATCAGCATTATCATCATCATTTCATGTCATCAGTATCATCCTGGACCCCACATTCATCGTGGTGCTGCAGCTTTGCAGTAAACAAGGTTGCAGGTTGACGGGGGAAGCCTGAAGGATGAATTACAGAAGAATTTCCACAGTTTTATATCTGCAGACAGGAAAAAAGCAAGTGAGTAAAGCTGCTTCCTCTGGTACAGAAATATGTACCAGGCAGATTGGAAATGCACAGGGTGGCTGTGGCTACAATGTAGCTGCCATCACCAGTGCGTGAATGTGTGCGTGAATGGGTGGATGACTGGATATGTAAAGCGCTTTGGGGTCCTTAGGGACTAGTAAAGCGCTATATAAATACAGGCCATTTACCATTTATCAAATATTCCACAAAGGCTTTTTTTTATTTTTTTTTTATTTAACCACTTATGATACTTTATACAATTCACCTGGTCTGGTCTGAAAACACCAGTAATTGAGTCTCTTTGTCATGGGTTAGGTTTTCTAAAATGGAGCCAAAGCTAAAAATGTTTGTTCACTGGTTGCTTTTGTAGTCGTTTTGAACAGTGATGCATAAATGATGTTGCCTACCCGTTAAGTTGGATATGTTAAGTTTTTTAAGCATTAAATATTTTTTTAAGTTAAGAAAGAATACGAAAATGTTGATATTTTATATGTTGTTTGTTGTATCTACATCAGTACGCACTATTACGTACAGAAGTCTGTCACATTTTTTCCATTAGAGTCTGTTAAGAGATTTGAACTTTTAAACCAGGCAAGGCTTAAGTGTTCTCGCATGACTATAAAATACAAACAGCTACATGTGCTGGCTGTGTGTCATTGTGTGCGTCTGCATTTTAGTCAAAGTGCTATGAAGATACACAGGCATCTTCATAGCACTTTGACTGGAATCATGGCACACTGAACGCCATAAAACTGAAGGTGAAAATTCAATTTTCCTCCCGCCTAAGCTGGTGCTGGTTTTGTTATTATGAAGGTGATCAAAAATGCCACACACTTTCTCTCGTTTCCTCTCACACACACACACACACACACACAAACCACAAGTCCCTCACAGGCCTATACAGACCTGTCTTTAAGTATTAAAAGCACCTCCAGAACGGACGGTTGGGTTGGGAAAAAAAACCAACACCATGAAAGTTTAGCCAAGACTGTACTTGTCCCTAGAAACCTACAACCATTGTTAGCGTTACTATTATTATTATTGTTAATAATAATAATCATATCAAACGAAATCACCACAAATATGACAGCATTTCCTCAAGGCTTCATTCTCAAAGCATTTTTCACTTTCTCCAAGACGCACATCTGAAAAATATTCTCAAGTTTCAAAGGAAATACAGTACAGCCCACCTAAAGCTTAAAACAGGTTATTGCTGAAGCAGCTGCATCTAAATGTTCCACTTTTGTTCTTAGAAATATTAGATAAACAGATGATTTTTGTGAGTTATTTGGTCATAGACTCACTCTGGGTCATTTTTTAGACAGAACATGCACTTTAGTTTGCCACATGGGTTCAGCAACAGAAAACAAAAACGACCGTGCATGTGTGCAAGTGTAGATATTACCCATCTACACCTGCACAGAGGACTGTCAAAGTAAAGTTCTTTTGTAATTTGGTAAGGGACAACATTTAGCATAAAACTAAAACTGTGGTGTATACCAATATAAAAAAACACACATTTTTCTATCAAATCAGGAAGTTTTGACACTCCAAGAGAGCTCCAGCTAAATCCCAAGGGCACAAGCGGGATGGTGCATCCCTAGCAGCTATGATGATGGTGGTCTGCAGGTTTTTTTAAGAAGATGATCCCATATTGGTCAAATTTAAAACATACGAGGGTTTCTGATGTTTCTGGGCCACTTACCTAAGCCTTTTCCTGCCCTTACTTACAAAACGAGTTATTAACTGCAATCTACAAGCAGTTCAACATTAAAAATGGACTTGCTTTACTTTTTTTTTTTTTAAACCAAAAATCACATGAGAAGACTCATTTAGCACAGAGTGGGAGTCCTAGTTTAGCATAAAAGCTTAAACCAGGCAGAAATAGCATAAAAATCCAATATGGAATCAAAGCTTTTCAAACGCTCTCTAATTAGCACGTTATATCAGCTTGTTTAACAGATACAGAAAGAGAAATGGAAACACTTCCATTTGTGGTTTTAGGTGGAGTTGCATGCTGAAACTATTTCTTGACAAACAACAGGCAGATTGTTGGGCACTGTACCCAGCGTCACAGTCTTCTTGTCTCAGTCGCCATGTTCGGCCCCACCGCCCATCGTCTACAGAACAGAAAGCCAAAATCAAACTCTGCAACCCTGATGGAAGGCTGATTTTTACTTCAGTTAGAACTGTAGGCGGTTTAATCTTAACGCTGACCATATCTGAACTCCGGCACGACGTATTTATTGCACAGAGTTTAGCGGGATATCAATCTTCTTGTCCAACGTTAAGAAAAAACAGGAATAAGTATATTTGTCAAAATGCCGGCCGACTCCTTTCCCATTACTGACACAGAAGAATGTATTCAACTGTGTTCAAGGTGCTGATGCATGCCGAGGAATGCATGCAGACATTTTGTGCAATTCTTGGGAAACAAAGTCCACAAAATAAACAGATTCGAAGTTGACACAACTACAAAGTGGAAATCATCACATTGGCTGAACCACATGAAACAATAACTATTAAGTCATTCTCCTGCCCTCTTAAAATCCATAATATGTTGAGTCTGTTAATCGTTTCCTCACTTGCTGGGACATGATGAAATGTGCTGACAATCAAAATAGCATTTGGTTTATTTTCTCTCCTCATGGTTACCCTGTATACATGAACATAAAACATGAAATGCAACTCCTGGCACAGGCCTCAGAACCCTGCCAAGTAATGAGTGCATGTGTGTGCGCGCTTTTACCCCGTTGGGCTTCGGATTGATCGTGATTGTTTCCTTCTACATCCCTTCAAAAAGTTTTCATGTTTCTCAAGGCTGAAACTTTATGTTGACTGTGGTCTCGGGGTTTGGTTATTTTTGAGAGCAAATGCAGAGAAAAATATCCCAAACATTTTAACGGCCTTTCTTCAAAGGAAGTCGAGTCGCTGTTGAATTTAATTAACAGACAGAATCGAGATTGCTCTTAAATAGCTTGGCTTTTTACTGTGCTTTTAAAAACTTCAACATAAAAACCACATTTAGCAGTCATTAAGTCCACGGATCGCCACACCACTTTACTTAAGTACAAAATTAGGCTAAAATGGGAGAAATCTTTATAAACGTAGCGGGACATTTTTGGGACTCGAATGCAGACATGTGCACCCAAGATACTCTGCACAGCTTTTAACAGCATCACAAAGGTAAATACAGACATTATAAAAGAACAGAAAGGACCCTGGTCCAGTGTAGCGATTCTTAAAGAACAGAGTAGGCGTATGTACAGTGCCTTGGCAGTTCTAGTCCAATATTCTCAGTGATGGATTCGTTCTCCAACAGGTTTTGAATGGTTTGTTTAACCTAAAAAGTATCAGACAAATAATCACGTCTGAAGAAACCTGTATCAGTGCGCCACAGGATACATCAAAGATTTGTTTTTACGAATCTCATAACATCCTCGGTCCTCTCACTCTAGGCTACATGTTACACATAAATAAGGTCAAGCATGTGCAGCTGCTTCACGTCCCATCTGTTTAACATAAGAAAGAGCTCCCTCCTGAGGCCGTTCTCGGCGCTACCCGGCTTTTCCCTGGAGAGACCAGACAAGAAGCGATCCAGATGTGGAGGAGGAGAACAGAAAGGGTGCAAGGGCAGGTAAAGTGACAGGACTTGTACGTGTGTGATGTCTTCATTGGTGTGTGTGTGTGTGTGTGATGACTTAATGCAAGTCCCAGCGGGCTGCAGATTTTAACAGAGCATGGATCACAATTACTGTTCCTCAGAGAGAGAATGGCAAAAAAGGGACATAAATGTTCTCTCTCTCCAAGTCTCACTCTTTCTCATACATACACACACCACAGACAGGCGCACACACATACATCTGCTTTGTTCCTTAAGTCCAGCAGCTGAAATTCCCATCAGAACTTTTACATCGTAAAGCCCCATCATCATCACTGCAGCCTCTCTTTGGTTTCCTCCTTTGTTCTTCGGCCGCGCTCTCCATTCCTTCATCTGTAGGTCACACACACTATTCTCTTGCAATATTTATTAAACAGAAAAGAGCTGTGTTTACTTTCAGTTTTAGAAGGAAAACTGTTGAGAGAACTACTGCAAACGCAGGTTCGTGGCAACAGAAGGTTTTCAACAGATTAGTGGATGTCAGCAGGCCTCAGCAGCTAGTTCAGCCGCCAAGCACGCCATCCAAGAAGAAAAAGGGTAAAGGTTTTATTCGTGAGAATGCAAAGCTCACCAGAAGAAGATCATAACGCGTTATAATGTCTTGGCAGCAATATATGAAAATATACGCACTGAGACAATCTTTTTTTAAGGTGCCAGGGCTTCACTAGAAGTCTGTTCGGCACGCAACAGAGCGACACAGAGGTGACAGCGGTGATGACTAAAGCAGAACATCAGATGGTGAAGGACACACACGCGTGAAATAAAGCACCTCGGAGGCAACATATTGCCAGCTCATTACATTCACTTGCACAGTGGCCTTTAACACCGCACACCACCTAGAGAGCTGCATGGCCCCCCACGCTGCAGCATCATCTCACACATACCGACCGAGAAAACAATCTTCTTTATGTGATATGTTTTTGTCACATTAGCTACACTGCACAGGGTTTATATCAGAAGGCTCTTTCAGGACCTGAATCGGTCAACAAAAGCACCCAAGTTACACCTAAATACAGTGGTTAGAATTATTTATTGCCTCAAACTAAGGTAAGCCGATGCAATACAACATAGTCGTGCTGTGGCACACAACGGTACTGTCCTGGGTCGCAGGTCAGAGGTCACAGGTCCCACTGACATTCTGCTGACTACTCCTTCTTCAGCCAATCATCAATCAGCTTCCATTATCAGATCACATAACTGCAGCAACGAGCTCTGTCAGCAGTTAGCTGAAGGCCAAGAAAAAGAGCTGTGTGTGTGTGTGTGTGTGTGTGTGTGTGTGTGTGTGTGTGTGTGTGTGTGTGTGTGTGTGTGTGTGTGTGTGTGTGTGTACGGGCATTCCAGGCCCTGATGTGGTGTGAGGGTCAGGGGTGAGCCGTATGCAGGCCCTCATCAGCTCTCCTGGGAGGGAGGGGGGAGGCGAGGGGGCAGATGAGTAAATGCACACTTGTTGACCACTCACTCTGTTTAAGTGACATGAGTGTAATGATGAAACAGTGGAAACATGCGAAGAATCCACCAGCAATCAGCACTGTTGTTCTTTGCTGGTGGTTTCTAAAACAATTAGATTTCAAAACCAATTAATTTGACTAATAATGAACTAATAATTTGAATTTAAAAGCTGTCGGTTGCAACAATGAACTCGTAATTTTTACATCAAGGGGAAAGATTTTCTTTGGTCTTGAGTAATAGCCCTCCAGGTTTTTCTTGGACACTGTCATTTTGCGTGCAGTCCTTATACCTGACCAGAGTTGACCCGTCTACTGTAAACTGAAGTTTCATAAGAAACGTCTCTGTGGAAGGGTGGCTGTCAACAAGTTATTCTTAAGGAAGAGGGAGAAAAGCCTGGGATATGCCAAATTACACAAGAACTGGAACAGGTCTTTATGGAGTGATGAATCCAAATGTGACATTTTTGGTTGAAATCGTCATCAGTACATATAAACACAACAGTGAGTGTCTACAGCCATTTGTAAATCATGATGGAGTCTATATCATGGTTTGACGCTGCATTTGCAATACCATCTGCAAAGCGTTTGATGCATGACAACGATACTAAACAACAGCCAATGCAGGAAACTACACACTGGAACACCACCAGTCATGGATTGGCCTCCCCATTATTGAAGCAGTGCAGGATCATGCCCAAAAGTTGGTTCTGTTCATCTGGATGTAGCATTTTCAGTGGGAGAGATGTTTCATATTTGCATATTAATGATCAAAGAACTGACCTCACAGCCCATTGTTCCTTCAGTGGGCTGGTTTCAGTCATTATGCAAATGTACTGTTTATAAGATTGGGGAAACCTGCAGTCAGCTGAGACTGAAGAAGTCACTTGGATGAGTGATGAAACGTTTCTCCCACAAAATGCTACGTCCAGATGAACAGAATCAACCTTTGGGAATTTACTTACCTGAATGATTGAGCATGCATCGAGAACTGTGCTCGTTACCTTCTCTGTTCTGAACATAGCCACTAAGTTCCTTCACTGTAATTTTCCGTATAGAAACCCCAGAGTGAGAATGTCCACCTGCACCTCAGTAAATTGAATTTTGCCCATTTTCCCTCCTTTCATCCTGTGTTTGGCTGAGTTCACGCACACATACTTCTGTCACACACACACACACACACACACACACACACACACACACACACACACACACACACACACACACACACACACACACCCCTCTGCTTTAAAGCACTGCCTATCCAAACAGGAAAGTAGCCTCTGCCCCTGCAGCAGTTGAGGGCACAGCAGTGGAGATTTCATTAGTCACAGCTAACAGGCAAATTATTCGCTTCAGCACACCTGTAAAACTTTACTGTGTGTCAATCTCACACAATCACAGACACAGCTTATAGGTGAGAGTGGGTGAGTTTGTGGACCTGTAGGTGGGTGTGAAAAGATGGGTGTGTAACTAACACACACACACACACACACACCACACACACACACACCACACACACACACACACATGTTTTTGTGTTAATATGAACTGTGTCGGTCGGGCCTCCCTGGGTATGTGCACAGTTTATGTCCAATAGTATGACTGGCATCCAAAGGCGATGGGTTATTTATATTTAAGGTAAAGCAAACTCAAAAGCTGTATGCTTAGTTAAATAGCTGTAATCAACTTTTAAAACACAGACTGAAAAACAAAGTCTGGGGATGGAATAAATACTCTTCACAATTTAACACACAACACCACCCTGGGAATTTCACCCAGAGAATACTGGATCGAAATAATGCCAATTACCAGGAAGACACTCAGATCCGTTATACTCGAGACACGGTTCAATGATTAAAAACAGATTGTTTTAAATAGTTGATAATATATTTTCAATGTAAAAGCACAAGCAGCGATATCAATATACAAGTATTCTAAAAATTCAGAGCGGAGGCTTACCAGTGTGGGGGGGGGGGGGCAGGGATGCCACCAGCGTTGGTCAAGTTACTTGAAAAAGTAATCAGTAACTAATTACTTCCCCAAAAAAGTAATCCCGTTACTTTACTGATTACTTATTTTCTAAAAAAAATTAATTACTTAGTTACTTTTTAAAAACACGATTTACAACCTGAGTAGGTGATAAAGCGATAGATCTTTCAGCCCAATTCTACTTTCTGCATAATCCATCATACAAAATGTAATCAAATGGAAAAGTCCCTTTTTTAAACTTGTTTTATCAGTTTTAATCTTTTAACTTTATGCATCAAGCAAAGATTACATTATATGCAACATTCTCTGACTTGAAGAAATTAGTTTAACATTTAAACCTATTTTCTGCACATTCCAGCTCATAAAATAAAATATTTTTTGTGTTTACACTCAGTCTTTCAAATAGATGCAAGTAAAACACAGCAGAAAATAAATAAAGTCAAAGACTCAGCGGTCCTGTTGCTCTATTTTCACCTGTAAAGCAGGAGTGGGGCAGGCGGAGGTTTGTCCTGGTGCAGGTGTGCCGCAGCGGTCAGTAGAAGAATCCGCGAGTTTCTCTGTGAGTTTCCCATTACGTCATAGCTCACTCGGTGCTTGTTCAGGGGTTTTTTTTGCTGTAAAAAGAAGTTTTCTTCCCACGCACAACGGATGCTAATGTTTTTGTCACTTTTTATGGAATCAAACTCAAAGTAAGGTCAGTACTTCCACGCTTTAAACGCTGCACGCTCAAACTCTCTCCCGCACTCGATATATGATCCACTGTTGATCTGCCCACAGCTGTTGTCACGAACGTCGCACTCGCTTACGTCACTGTCGTGAGACATTCTCGCAAAAAAAAAAAATCACGGTTTTAGTAACGCAGCAACGCAGCGTTCCTACGGGAAAGTAACGGTAATCTAATTACCGTTTTTGCAATAATAATCCCTTACTTTACTCGTTACTTGAAAAAAAGTAATCAGATTACAGTAATGTGTTACAAGTAATGCATTACTGCCCATCTCTGGATGCCACACACAGAACAATTAAAAAAAGGAAAACTCACCAATACACAAGTGCAGCACACTATCATACACACACTAATACAACTGAAAAACACAGGTGTGTCATACTCAAAGGATCCCACCACCAAAGCACCTCAGTCTCCTCCACGTCAGGCCCTCTGCATCTGAGTAAAAGAAACAAAGAAAGTTATAACGTGTTCATAAAAAACTAATATGCACACACTGGGGTCAGCCCAACTGCAGAAACACACTGGTGATCTGCAGCTAGAAAAAGGGCCTCCTACCAGTGGTGTGACAGAAACCAAATTACGAATCAAAACAACAGAGAGCCAGGCATACAAACTAAATTAAACCTTAAATCTGGAATAGCCGAGTCACTGTGTTATTCCAAATTGTCCCCCGCCCCACTACTCCAATCTAATAATTAAGTCAGTCACATGTACGCCAGCCGGCTCCCGTGGCCGTCATGTATGTAGCCACTGTCCACACAGACGTCCACTCGAGGCTGGCAGCAGAAGGGAAAAAGAAACCTTGCAAACTCAAACTAAAGGAGAAAGGCAAAGCAGCAGCACCTCTGTCAGGAAAAGATGCCCACACTTCCTGCAAGGTGTCATACCATACATATTTACTAAAAGAAAAACAACATCAAGCAGGGATTGTTACAAATCAAAATTACACACCGATCAACGGCGGCACTCAATTTACTAACGAGGTGGCTCGTAGGAGGCTCCAGCAGCTACAACCTATGAATAGCATTAGTTTACCACCGAGCAACATAGTATACACATGCGCCAAATAAACACCTACCAGCCACAATGGAGGCTTCAAAAAGGCGATATCTGTAACATGAGAAACACCACTCAACACACGCACCACCAAGTCAGGCTGAGACAGCAGCGACGCGCACGCAGCTCCTACCTGCAACACCGGGGGAAGTCAGGTGATCGAAAGGAGACGACAACAGGTACGCGGATTCGGGGATGTTCAGATGGCCGCTACTATTTATACTAGCGCCCCTGATGCGCCTGACTCAAAGTGGGATCAACAAGAACATCTTTTTTCCCTACTTCAGTAAAGGCTCAGTCACACTAGATGAGTAAAAACCGTTTGGAAAATTAGAGGAAAACAAATGGTGGTTACCTGTTGATTGTACTAAATTTTGTTTTTTGCATTTGGCAACCAATTGCAAGTACAGGTTGAGCAGGCAATGCCCACTAGGAGACTAGTTCATCCATCCATCCATCCATTCGCTTCCGCTTATCCTTTTCAGGGTCGCAGGGGGTGCTGGAGCCTATCCCAGCTGTTGGAGACTAGTTCAGTCACTAGGAAATTGCACAGGTTTCCTGGTGGGAGGCAATGTGTCTCTAAACAACCACAGTCCAACTCTGAATGACTTCAATCACTGTCAGACAGACAGGCGATGGTTTACAAGTACTTGCTGTCCAATTTATGGAGGCAAACAGATCGCCAACAGGTTGCAATCAATCTGAGTAAGTCTCACAAACAGACTGGACATGATGGACAACTTTACACTATTCAAATGCAAACTGATTTAGTGACTCTTTTTCTATTTTCTTCAAAACCTTCTTGTGGTAACTTTTCTTTTAGGCCTTTGAAAGCAAAGGATACATTTTCAAGTTACAACCATGCAGGCTTTCATCCCTCCAATTTAATAATGGTCTTAAGTTGGTCACATCTATAAAAATAACCAGTTTCAGCCACTAAGGAGTCTTCTGAGGTCTTGCTGTGAAGTCTTCCTTTTAGCGACTACAGAGGAATGAACATCTATATAACAGGAGATTTTTAGTCAAAAATAGTAAAGGAAATCATTTTAAAGGCAGACACGTAGGCTCTTTAAAGCATGAATTGACGGTGAAATGACGCACAGCTTCCAATTTAGTGTCTCAGGGTTTAATTATTTTTTCTACACGACCTCTGTTTGAATGTTTCTCATTTAGTATCCTTTCTTTAAAGCCACACGTGCTGAGGCCCAGAGAAGAAGAAGACAGCATTAATCAAAAGCCCCATTCACCTGTTTGAGGGTTTAGGGTTTCAGTGTTTAAAATAACCTAAAACAGAAAGATGAAGGAAGGCCACCGATGTGCGTATGTGCAAAGAGGCTTTGAGGTTAAGGGAAATTCTCACCATTTTACAGCAAGTGCCAAAAATCTGCATCCTGCCTGATGAATAGAGCTGGAGAATCGCACAAAAACGTCCACACACAGACACCGGTACCCCCTGTCTGGCAGCCTCTTTGTAGCCATGTTGTGATTGTATCAGATGTGGAGCGATAGAGGTTTGAAGTATGGGGGTGTTGGTAGGGGCATGTGTGAATTTGTAATGTGCTTATACTGGAACCGCAAAGACAGGAGATAGGGGCTCCAAAGCGGTGCTATACTCCCACACGCTCACTCAAATACACACACACTAACACACTGTGGGGAGTGGAACTCTAGCTCCCTGAACTCCTTTCATCTGAAGGTGGAAGTGAGTGCCAGGTTTCCTGGAGTCACACCGAGATACAGCACTCTATATCCTCTGCAAATCTACTGCCTGCTGCCTGTGTGTGTGTTTTTGTGCGTTTTGGTTCAAAGACTTAAAGTGTACATTGCTGAGGTGAGCTGCGTCTGATCTCTCGAGCTACAGCATATATATAGCACCTCACAGTTTGAATTGTTGGACTAAACCGTATAGCACCTTTTGTAAGGGGGCTCTGCAGATGTCGGAGTTAACAGAGAGGATGTTTTAAAACTTTGCTTTACTGTACCTGTGTTGCTGTGATGTACAAGGCTCAACATGCATAAGAGATCAGATAGCCTCCATGTGTGGTGGTGACTGAGGTCCTTGAAGGTCACCAGAAGCTAAAGGACAAGTAGCAAATGGTGTCACTTAGCTTAACGGCAGGTTAGGGGTCAAAGGAGAAATGCACGGGACTGTTGAACTGGACAGCAACAAAACACCTACAGCACGCTGCACTGTGACATAAAAGAAAACATCCAGTGTGGTCCATAAGCGACCACAAGGGATCTTAAATCAAACAATCAATGTTTAAGTGCAGACTTTTAACTTTAATTCAAATTACTGCAAAAGGTTTTTTGTTGTTTTTTTTTTTGTTCTCCATTTCCAGAGGCTCAAAAGTAATTGGACAAGAAAAACTATTTTAAATGTAAGGATTGTTTTAATATTTGGATGATATTCTTTGAAGTTAGTGACTGCATATACATATAAATATGAGTGTGATGGGTCCTAACAAAGGGTCGATATCTAACAAGTAAGGTGTGAGAATGTGTTTCAAAAATCTAACTGTGCACAGAGTGTAACATACTGAATTCTTCAGGCAGATACAGACAAGAACAACAAGCTCTCAGTCCCAGGATGTCGAATACTGACGTTTTCTGAATCCTTATGGCCTGAGTTGACTTATGCTACTCAAAGCTGTCAGCAATTATCTTACCTCTGTGCAACTGATCATTTCCTGTCTGCTACCCTTAAAAAATCCCTGAGAAAATCAAGAGGTTGTTATATTAACTGTGGTAGTGTGGTTAGGCTCTTGTTGCTGTGTGTTTTTGCCTTGTCGTTTGGATCAGTGTTAGTAATTGGACTCACCTCCTTCTATGTGCAGGTGCTTCCAGTCTCAGAAGACTCTGAGACAGAGAGAAAGCTGTCTCCCTGTGCCGCATTCCCAAACACTCCAAAACAGCTTCATCAACCTGTTTTCCTTCAGTTTCCACAATAAACATGTTGAACTTTTAATCTGTGGCCAGTGTTTGAGTCCAGCCCTCAGTCTCAGCTCGAACCGGACCACTATGATGTGGCTGCTGTGCACAGGGCTAAAGTCTCAACTCATGTTCAGCCCAATGCTGAAGAAACTGATCACAGTGCAAATGGATGACGCCCCATATTACATCCTTTTTTCAGTTTTTTGATTGGTTCAACAAAACGTTTTAATCACAATTTCATTATCGTCATACTACAGCCAGCCTGTCCTGGGAGAAGGATGGCTGAATGTTCTTATGTTTCAGGTACATGGGCCAGACGTGGCCGTCAAAAAGGCCAGGTGGGTCTGGTACCAGGTAGTTTCTTGTAAATACGAGATGCTGAAAGGCACAAACGCATGCATGCACATAAACGCACAAAAGACTTCCTCTTGCTCACTGTGGTCGTGGTATTGTGAGGGTAGCTGGTCTAGCTCCTGTTTCTGTTTCTTCATATAATATTATCAAAGCATCTCTCTGTGTCTGTGGATCTCGGAAAATCCGCCCTCACTTCCTGAGCTGACGTTCTCTCTTTATCTCTCTCTCAGGCTCTCGCTATCTCACCTTCTCTTTCACTATTACACATATGCACACACCATGCATGGTGATGAAGGATGGTAACCCTCCTTTCCCCGGTCTCCTGCTGATTTACACACACCCTCTTTGACAAAGCACCTGGAATAACACCTCAACACACACTGGCACACATACCAGAAAGACAGAGCCGCTCTACTGTTGCTGTGCCAAGATAACCATGAAGCAAAAATCACACAACAGGACTGTTGCATTAGACATGACTGTGGGATCATTATGCAAACAAAAGGGGGAAAAAACAGTTTCCTTGTTTCTCTGTTAATGACATTTCAACCGAGGTTCTCCTCATTAAGCCATTACCACATAAACTCTCAACATACTGCAGCTGCGGGATTAAACTGCATATCTTTGACCAATACACCACATCAGCAACATTACTGTCATGGAACATTTCATGAGCTTACATGATTCATTTGACCTTTGTTTCACTTGCTCCTTAACATGACTTCTTCCTCTGCCAAATGGCAGACGCAAGGCCCCACTGGGCAAGTCTGAGCTGGAGGACACAGTGGAACAAATGGAGCAAAGAGAGAACGAGAGAGAAGGCGAGAAACGGCGAGAAACGGCGAGATAGTGAGAGTGTTTTATCTTATGTGGAAGAAGGACATTGGCATGATGGAGAAAAGTACTAAATGTGCACTCTCTGGGTGTTTTTGCTATGTGGGCAGGAGAGTGAGTAAAGACACCAATCTATGAAGATAAAGCCCATCCTGGTCAGGAGGAGGAGGAGGAGGAGGAAGGGGAATAAAAAGATAAGAGAAAAAAAAACAGTGAAGCCATTCATAGAGCTTCAGGGAAGTAGCTTTGTACTGGGAGGAACTGAGTGAAAGAGAAGGAATTAAAGTAAATTTTAGGAGCTACAAAAATAATAGGGTAGCTACAAAAATCAAAGATATTAGCAAAGCAACGGGGCTGTTTGATCTATATGGAGATACATATACAGTGTACAGTGTGCCATGCGTGTGGTCTCATGCTCTCATCCTGTTTAGGAAAGAGAGACCCCTGCTTCCTTTGGCTCTGAACCCACTGTTGTGACTACATTACAGCTCCTCCACTGCCTCCCCCAACTCCATATGTCTACCATACTAAAACCCAACAGCAGCCCATGCACACACGGCTACACCCTTTTCAACAGCACCCTTTCTAGCTTTTAATTAAACACAATTAAGGTAACAGTTAAGGTTTAAGAGAACACATGAGAAACGCTTTGCTCTTTGTTGTCATTTTAAAAGCAGATTATACTATAGTGTGTGATAGTAAGTCCACAAATTTGCTAAACACTGCTCGGTAATTTTGATATTTCCCTGTTACCAGATTTAAATATGAATCCATTAAACTTTGGCAGCGTGTAATCAATTAGAGATACATAAGACTGCTTATGGTGTATGAAATAGCTTTGCAAATATTTGGGGGTTAACAGTGATATACCCTGTTTACAGCAGTGATATGCAACTATACTTCACAGTTTAAAGACTGTTTCGGTCATTCCTGGTGTTTCTTTTTGACAGTACAGCAACTCGAAACACAAACAAAGAGTCTATTATTTTCTTTCGCTTACTAGCTTGGATGAGAAGTACAATCTTCCTAAAAAGCGCATTGCTATATTATGAAAGTTGTGTTTCTAATGTTGTTTAGAGCCTAAATTATGGCCAATGGGGACACATGTCTTATAGCAGGTCACTGGAGGAACAAGTTCTGGATGCAGCGAGTCAGAAGAAGCTCTGTCCACAGAAGCAGGAGAAGTGAATGCAGGTAACAAATTTTACTCAATAAGTTCCACCTATCCTACCACCCAGTTAAAACAAAGCAACAAAAGGAGAGGAGGAACCATTGTGCCTTTTTTTGATTGATACTAGGCTTAAGAGCAACTTAACCATGCATCACTGAAAAATGGTGCTAAAGAGTACCCAAGGTTCTTTAGCCTGACATCAAGTGTTCCTCAACAATTGAAATATGTGACAAGTTGACGGTGAAACTCTTCTCACTAGTGTTATGTACAAACAGAAAGACAGCACATCACAGAAAATATGCCAAAAGCCATCTTAGTCATGTCTCTGGGATACTAGCTGCTTTGATTCCCAGGAATGTGAATGGATTGTTTTAGCTGCTACTTAGACATCTAGATGGAAAGAAAAATCCTCTGCTTTACCATGACACTGGCTTCTTTCTACAAATAAACTGTGTTTTTCCCTTTCATTTTATTTTAAACCCATCATTCAGTTTCCCAAAGTAGGTGGATGAATTGTACAAAGGCACCGTCCCAGCTGAAAATGAGCAAGAGATGGGGAAGAGCCATGAAAGAGACTTATAAACGATTCATGGTCACATCCACACCTTCAGCCAATCTGGGATCACTAATTAACCTAAAGACTTACTAATAAACCACTCCAACCATTGTTAAAATGTTGCACCAAACCAATTAACAGAAACTTACACATGTTTTTGTTTATAAAAGCGAAAAACAAGATGCACAGCTGATTAGTAAAATTCCAAAATCTTTGTGGATGCATGACCGAAGAGTAGATGAAGCCAGGGAAACAGTTTTCCTGTGGTTTCAGTCGTTATCCTAAGCTAACAGCATTAACAGAGTGGAGTCGCATTGATCTTTTCATTTTGTGCTCTCTTAGAAAGACAGTGAACTCGGGAATTCCCCCAAAATTTGGAAACATTTTTTTAAAGGGAAAAAAAAAGCTTTTAGATACACAGTAACATCTTTGTCTTAGCAGACTAATAGGAAATATACACTGGCAGTAAGGGAAAAAGAGGAAACCTGGAGCGAATTTCTTCATGTTTACCCAAAATATACAAAGCCCAATTCCCTCCTTCCCAGCTGAGCCCTCACAAATCCGCCAACCGCTTATCAAATTAAACCCCCATTAGCAGCATAAACATACAGGCTCACACACACTCGCACAAACAAGCCATTACCAATACAAACATGCTTGTGCCTCACACATGTTTAACTACCCTTCCTGCTCAGAGTGTGTTGCAGACTCTCCAAATAATCTTTCACAGCAAACTCGACTTGTCTTCACATACAGGTAAACGGCTCTGTGCGTCACACGCTGCCCCGAAACAGCACGGCTTCTTGACCTGCGTCTTAATTGTCAGCACTTGTCGCTCCGTGCGTCCTCAAGCATTTCAGATTTAGCCCCATATTGTCACACCTGATGAGACCCGGCACCCAGCATGGAGTCGGCAGTCTAATTCTTTCCATGTGCACTTGTTAACATGTAGGATTTTCTTTGCAGCCACCATAAAGCAGAGTGCAGGTAACACAATCTCATGAAACTTGGCTCTGTCTGCCAGCTGCTAAAGGGATTTACCTCGTGATGTGGTAATGTAAGCCCCCAAAGTAAGACACCGACGTAAAAAGGACAATTTCATTTGTCCTTCTTCTTCTTCCTGTGTGGCCCCGAGGGGATGGCTGGCTAGCAGTCGAGGGTGAGAGATTGGGGAAAGCAGAGAGTAAATGGAACGCTTATATGCACTCCATCAGCATAAACCAATCAACAGATGATTTTCAGGTGGACACCAGTGTTTGCATGCATTTATGGGGCACGTCCAGGGTACGGATATAGCGGGGGTATTGGAAAACCCGGGGGCAGAGCTTTTGGTAAAAGGTAGCCAAAAATTCAAACTCTGTAAAGATTGTTTATGGATTAACTCAAGCAGCAGAAGCTGAAGCTCCCTCGGTATGTTTCAAACTCTCTTATCTCGTCCATAAAGTTCGGCTCAATAACACCAACTTGAAATGAATCCCTCAAACGTAATAGAAAGTTCATCAGGAGTATCTTCCATTCTTCCCTCTTATTCAACTGATACGAGCAGGAAGGACCATGTCTCAAGGTCTTTGTAAATGTATTAACAGTTTGCCAGAACTTCTTTCACACATCATCAGTAGTATGAGTTATTCTGGAGGCCTGCGGAAACAGAGGGAAGTCATGCTTCGCTCTTTTACTCTGCATTTGGTTTTGTTTGCGAGACGTTTATGGTCATTTGCTGAAACGTGCTGAAGAGCCATTTTGCTGCTGGCAATTTTTTCTTTCTGAAAGCAGACCCACATTTGGATTGCTGTTTTAAGTGAAATTACATTACTGACATTGCTTTATAGTCTGGAAACTTTCCATGATCCTGTAAAAAGCATCCAATCACCTCTACTTAACTATGCACCCTCATAAAAGGTCGATTAGGAAGCCATTTTTGTTGTTTATTTGCATGCTCCATAGAGATACACTCTGTGGCTCTTAAATGTTTAGAAAAGGCTCTAAACAAAAACCCTGAAGTCCTGCCTGCTTTCTTCCTCCTCTTTCCTCTTCTTCGTCTTTCTTCCTCCTCCTCTCTGGAATTCTACTCTTTCTCTATTCTAATAAATCTGAAGGGGCCTCTTCCACTTTTACAGGAACAGCAACTCATTAAATGGTTGATTTCAGATGGCAGAGTGTGAATGTTTTGAGTTAACTTTATTGATCTGCGAGTGGGTCTGTGGGCCAGAGAGTAACGGACGTCCCCTCCAGCACATGGGCAGTAGATTTACACCTCTGCATTTAAAGACACCACTAAACCCAGATGGCTGCAGGCCTGCTCTCGCCTGTGCCGTGCTGGCAGGGACGCTGTGGTTGTCTCTGCTATACACATACATAAACACAGCAAAATGGGAAAAACCTATTTTACTCACTTACCTGTATGAATGCATCCTCCAAGGCCTGTGAGCCCACGCCTGGTTTACTTCTGCCACCTTGGAAGTGTCTGCGGCACACAAAGAGGTCGTGTGGCAGTCATGCAAAACAGATTTAAATTACAGAATAATTTATTTTAGCTGATTTTCATTCACAGTGGGAATGAAGGAGAAGCTGCAGAGCCCGGGGTAAGTGGAAGAAACAGAAAACAGATGACATGAAATCCAACTTACTCAGCCGAATGAATCAAGCCAAATTATTTTACTCTTCTGTGACATGTTTTTGAAATATGGCGGTTGCTCTTTGAGCGTGACCTAACAGTGACACTTAAGGGGGAAAAGGACCTGAAAGACAGTCCAGTTTAATTAAGGAGTGTTTTTTAGATCCTGCAACTTGTATTTGTCCTCCCTTCACTGTATCAGCCAGAGAGAATTTGGTCTGTCTCCTATATATATTACATCACTCGCTGAGCATGAGCCATTTCCCATAAACCTCTGTGGTCCCCAGGGTTTCCCACCCATGAGATCAGGGAAACGGGCAGGGTGATTAGGAAGAACCAAGACTGCCTTTTACCAGTAGTGAGTTCAGTTTTTATCTTGCCTGTTTCTGTTCAGCCATCCAACAGGTTCCTGTGAGAGCCAACCATGCAGCACATCATTTGTTTTGCAACCGTTTCATGCTCATTTAGTCATGGAGTCTCCATCTCTGTGTGCCGGATTAATCTGTTTAGACTGTCTCTTCCCTTTCTCTCTCCGTATCGCTGCCTCTCTCGCTTCCCCTCAGGGTGGAAAGCTGTGAGGCTGTAAGGTCCTTCTCTTCCCACAACTGCTCACAATCACCCCTGTGACTGTTCGCCTGTCAATCACTTCATCACATCAGACCCACACTGAGCAGATCGAGCCTGCTGGCATACAAACACATATAATACCCAAAAAAAAAGAGACGGGGTTTACGGGGGGAGTGGAGAGATGAAGGGGGTCCTGTCAGCACCTGCTGCGCCTCACCGGAAAATGTGCACAGATGCACACACATATACACACACCACAGAGCACAACTCTGTGAAGGTACCTCTTTAATATTGGTCGTATTTACTCAGCCTCCCTCTACGTTGCCTCCAACCATGCTGACCTACAGTGTCAGCAGGGGCTACTCTGCTGAGAACCACGCTGCAAAGCGCATACATGCAGAAATGACACAGAGGCGCACAGAAGCATGTATGTGCAACGAGAAACAGGAAGGTCAAACAGCTTGAAATACACACAAACATCTAAGGCACCCTAAAATCAGGTACTCTCTATGAGCTGCGCAGTCACACCGAAATATAGACTTTACTGTTTCTCAGATTGCTTCTTATGAATGCTCAACCTCCCAATTAATTTCATCTGTTTCTGTCCAAACCACACACACACACACACACACACACTCAGATGAAACGCACACACACAAACATACACACCGAGTCCATTAGGCTCATGTGTTGGGCCCAAACCACGGCCCAGAGTGCTCTTTCATGGCTCCATCATTACATCAATAAGTCTTCACATTAATCTCAGCACAGCACACAGGCTATTACCAGACCAGCCCTGCACCACAGAGGCTCGCTCCGAAGCAGACACAGGCAAAATAGTAGACAAATATATTCTGGATACTTGAAAAACACACTAAGGCGTGCTCGGTTAGTCTCGGTTTGCCGAGGGATGTGTCCACTTCTGAAGCTGCTTAAACAGCAGAGGGTGAATTACGTATGCCTTAAGCAGTTCAAATGCATGAAACCGTATCTAGATATATTCATCTCCGTCTGCTGTGAAAAGACCTCAAAAAGACTTAAAGAGTTGTGTTTTTTTAATGTAAATGCTGATTTAATACACAGCCCAAAATTATTTTTGAGGAGCTGGTTTCAATAGCGGCTAATAAGAAGCTTTCGCCAGAGCCTTTTCGAATCTGCGTAACATAAGATCATGCCCTTTTAATAAAGCTCTTGAGAGTAGTGTGGAAAAAAAAGCATGGTAACTCTTGAGAGATTACCTTACATTGCTTATTATTAAATCAGTCTTTGGTCTGCAGTAAAGAGCACCTGTAAGAAAAAGCGGTTGCTTAATAATCAGTGGGATGAGCTGCTGAGGCAGCTAAGGCGAGGCAGCCGTCACAAACACATCATCAATCGCATTTAAAATGAAAAGAAAATGACTCAAGACATTCAGAGAAAGACAGAATGAACGAAAGGGTAGAAGGAGAAAACATGGAAGAAAGAAGCCGAGTGGGCTTGAGAGGAGGCCACTTCTGTCTGGACAGGAAAGGGGGTTTTTTAACCCCTGACCCAGGTCCACTTTTCGTCTGTGTGTGTGTGTGTGTGTGTGTGTGTGTGTGTGTGTGTGTGTGTGTGTGTGTGTGTGTGTGTGTGTGTGTGTGTGTGTGTTTCTCCCCTTAGAACAGGTTCTTTCTGACACTGGTACAGGGACAGATGGTGCTTGTTGTCATGGCAGTCCACGCAGGTGCGTATGCGTGGGGTTTCCTGTCCCAAGGTTCAGGAAGGCAGTGTGGAGGGGTGTTTATTATTCGCAGTGCCAACGGGTAGCAGATTCCAGTCGTTCCCAAGAGTCAGGAGGAACGATAGAGGATAGAGGGAAAGGAAAAAAGTGTGTGTGTGTTGGGGGGGGGGGGGGGGGGGGGGGGGGGGGGGGATAAAGAAGAAAGTCAAGGAGAGAGTGGTAAGCTGTAAAACTCTGGAAGAGCGTTCACTTTTATCGCTCTGGATCTGTTCTTGGATGAGAAAAGCTGTGAAGTATGTTTTTCACTCGTCTCTCATTCTCTGCCATAATAAAAGAATAAAAGAATATTGCCTCAGAAACCTCCACTGTTCCAGGAATGGCGGCCTCAGCGCCGATGACCTCAGATATTGTTCCGCTGTATTCTTTTATTCTCTTTCAACGTTTTGGGCCGCAAATGCGAGACGGGAGAATGAAGGGGGGGGGGAGGCGTGGCGGGAGCGGAGAAGCTGGGGCCAAGGGTCACTGCTGCAGAGTCTCCCCTGAAGGCAAGTCCGCTACAAACGGGGTAATAATAAACGTTTGTCATTTTGAGTTTCCAAACCCCACCGCCCCATTACTCTGTCACGTTAGTCTGCAGGCTTCGACTCCTTTACCAAACACACTCGCCTAGACCCATCGAATTCACAAACTTACTGTGAACGCAATCTTAAACGCATGTTCTACAAACTGTAAATCAATAGTTAGGGTTCTGGTTAAGTCACTGGACAAATATGTTGTAATCGTTGTCCTCTGAAAAATCTAACATTACTAATGCCGCTTTTTGTTGTTGTTGCAAGGATCAATTCAAAAGTACTAAAAATCTGAAGTTACAAGAGCAAATTTTTTTTTTTAAATGACAATCATATCTACTAAAAACTCCCAAACCTACTAAAAAATAATAAGAAACCTATTTTCTTTTGTAAGAGTTAACCCCAAGCTCAATAAAAATTAAAAATGAAGCATGAAATTAAATAACCCTAACTGATTTGTCCCAACACACGTAGAAACACATCGGCATTTAAGAAATATGTCAGTGCTGTCCGTCTGATCCCAGGCTTTGCTGTTTGACTTGTTTGTTTTAGTGTTTACTCAGGAATGTCAGACATCCGAGGACACAGCAGAGAGGAAGGTCAAAACCGCAAACCTCCAAAGGCTCAACAAACATTATTAAATTCTAATTTGTTATAAAATGTTTGCGGAAAGTGGCGCAGTAAAACTATTAACGATTTCACTGGTTTATGCACTGTGGGAGCGTGTTCCCTTTAAATCCAAACTACACAAGCCTGATGATTAAATCGGGCAGGTTTGTATATCGTGCCAGATCTCGAGCATACAGTGCATCATGTAAAGAAACATCACCGCAAGAACTGAGTGCCATCAAAACATAAAACAAAGTCGTAACCGAGGAAGCAAAAATTTAAAGGTATAAAAGAACCTAGCAAGAAAAGTCACAGGGTGCAAAGTTTGAGCGGACAAAGGCTAAAAACCATCTCCTCAGAGCACATGACCTAAGATGATTTCACTGATCGTAACTTTTTTCTTTGGATTCATTTTTCTCAGTAGAAGCGTATGAGTCAATACCCTGTTTGAACGCAAACATTAATGACACATTCACTGAGCTTTAGAAACAAAAAGTTGATAATTAGAAAAAAGCTCCCGAGGAGCAGAGCTCTGGTTATTTGAGTGCATCATTTAGCAAGAATTCTGAGATCAGGCTTTCCACTTTTATCTGTAAAAAAACCCAAAAAAACCGAGCCTGATCTATAGTGTGGAAGAGAGGGGAGGAACAGGGGATCATAGTGCTGAAAGGGCTGTTAAGTCAGATAGATCTTTTGGAACCCTAACAGACATAATTACTCTAATAATGACGGACTATACAATAGCCAATATCGCTGCAGCCTGCATGAGGGGAACATGTGTTGCTGCTATGTGTCCATTTGTGTGTACGCTGTGTACTCATTAGCGAAAAGCCTCAGTGCAGACTAGCTCCAGTTACAGTAGTAAACGCTGCCTTTGAACTTTTAATGGAGCCCTGAAACCCAACTAGGCCTTAAAAACACACAGATCTGCAGCAGAAGACAAAATGCAGAGAAAAAGGGAGAAATGGTAACAATAAATAAATTCACATAAAATGCAAGCAATGTATGAACTAAGACAGCGAGCTAAAAACCTGCCGTAAGATTTAGATCCACAACACCGTAATAACATCCAGGCACAAATGCTATGGTTTGGTCAATGTTAACAAAGCAGCTGTTAATTAGCCAACTAATGAAGCACAACATGTTAAATAATCGCACAGCTGTTCACCTGCTGATGGACACATATTGTAGCTTCATACTGGTATATCAGGTATCTTAAAATTCTCATTTACGCACATCATTATCATCATTAGGGCCCCTGCTCTGTGCGGCACCTGTACCTGTGCCTGCATGCAGTAATTAAATCGCCAACCGGTGTGTGTGTGTGTGTGTGTGTGTGTGTGTGTGTGTGTGTGTGTGTGTGTGTGTGTGTGTGTGTGTGTGTGTGTGTGTGTGTGTGTGTGTGTGTGTGTGTGTGTGTGTGTAAGTCAGTGGGTATTTATCAGGGTGGGTGTTTGTGCTGCACAATCTCCTGGTATGCATTGCAATAAACAGATGTTGAGTCTTTATGAGGTCTTTACAACAGGTTCAGTGTGTGTGTGTGTGAGAGAGAGAGAAAGCCTACATGGGCCTAACATGGAAACCTCTCATCAGTGAGCCAAAAAAAGACAGACCACAAACGGAAATAAGCAGGAAATGTAAATGTTAAGAGAAATACTGCTCATTAAAACATGAGCAATTTAAACCATTGTGGGAAAACCGTCTACGTTAGCAAACAATAACGACAGCAATGCCACCTCTGCTAATTGTTGTGTAGTGACTGGATGTCACTACAAAATATGAATTTTAACTGCCTCAGTCTTCCCAGTGGGTAAGCATGCAGATTGCGTTATCAGCATTAAACAATAAATTACACGTGTGCTTTCCCTGCTATCGCGTCTCCAAATCTCTACTGAAGGCTCGCTCAGCGATGAGAGTGGGGAAGGCTTGTGAACAGAACTGTTTATTTGACTATGAGCTGTTTACAGAGATGGACGCTGTGGGGCTGAGTGACAGCATGAGAAAATACCTCTGATAATATACTGACATGCAGAGAACTCGGCAGTGAACCTGACTCCTTGCTCAGCTCTCAGGACCTATGGGCATCCCTCCATAGCTAATCGGAAAAAATTTTTTAATCACGTTCCTAATTCTATTAATTCTTAAAATACCACGATCTTGACTTATCCCAGCAGGAAAAGGCCAGGTGTTTAAATAATATTAGCCGAGGCTTTGCAAGTGTAATGGCTATGAATTTGTTTTCTAACACCTCTGCCGGGTCAAAAATATCTGCTGAGAATAGGCCTATCTAACATTATCTAATATTTGCTTTTATTATTAGATACTGCAAATACTGCAACACACAGGCCTAGAGATCGGTCAGTGAACATCTGGCAACCACTGGGGGAAAATGTATATTCCACAACTGGTGGGCAAGTGGTTGCAGGAGTTGCTGGATGTCTGTGAAATCAGCTGCTCAAGTCCAATTCACACAAGCCTAGAGACAAGTCAGTGACCCCCTGGCAACCACTGGTCGCTAGGGAAAAGTGCGTACTCCACATCCGCTTGGCGAGCAGCTGCTGGAGATTCCTGGCAGTCAGTAGCATAAAACCAGTCACAAAGAGCTGAACGGTGCTGCACTAAAAACCTCTTAGTTGACTTCTACAGTTGCCAGTAGTTTCTTCCTTGATCTCTCGGCCTGTGTGACTGAGGCCTTATGCAGATGTTTGGAAAGGTAAAGAACCACCTACTGCTTTTCAGGTTTGACTGAAGGATTTATAGAATATTGTCAGTACTAAATAGTTCCATAAAAGCAACTCGTTTGCATTTTACATTGTTAGATGAGTACTAGAGAAACAAATTCATCTTCTAGATCTTCGTGGTCGTATGTAAGTCTTATAGCATCGTACTAAAAATATCATATTACATGAGACCACTTTGTTTTCTGAGAATGAAAATGTTCCACATGGAAATGTTTACTTACTCACACTCTTGGACAAGCACGTGTAGCTAAGACTTCACCATCCTTTTTGCCGCTTGTTTTTCTCTCTGCCCTTCCTGTCGCACAACAACGTAGAGATGATGATTTAGAAATGTTTCAATCCCAGTTATAATGACAGTGAAACATTGAAACAAGTCCATCTCATTTTAACAGTTGGGCCTGCGGGTACAGAGTACCTCCTGCTGACAAAACAATGATCACCACCTGAACCTATTGTTAAACAGAGCTGAATACTGCTGCTTTTATAACCAATAAAAGTGTTCATCGGAAGAGTCTGGAAACGTAAACATTGAAAAATCTCCATTTATTGTGTTTTCTCATTCTATCAGCATCTGTTTTTAACAGGGAGAGAGATTTGTGCAGGGAAATAAAAAGTGAAACTTTACTTTTTTTTTCTCCCCACTTTCACAATAAAGTTCTAGACAGATGACAGCTGTGGACACACAGAGTGCAAGCTGCATGTTTTATCGCCTTCACCCATAAATAAAAAACGCAGAGTGGAAGAAATACAGTCAAAATATACGATTTATGGCAACGGGCACAGAAGGGAGTCTGGAGATTTCTTGGACAATATGAAAATAAAACTGCAATAAAACTGCACGGGCCTTGATTGTGGTCTATGGAGAGACATGGAGGGACTCCAGCACAGCTAACTTTATTACTTCATCTAAGAGAGAGCAAGAGAAAAGGAGGCACACATCAACAGATTCAGACACTATTACAGTCAAATCCTTTACCCAAAGTGGCCACAGTCTCCATCCAAGGACCCCAGCCCCTTTTTCACCCAGCAAAAAAGGGCACAGTAGAGGACAAAACCTTCCCAATTGAGTTTACCCAGCTCTGTATTTACATAAACCTTTTACAACTTAACTTCATGGCAGGCATCATCAAGTCTTAAACTGATGGTAGTTGTATAAACATTGTGGGGAAAGAAGAATTAATGTTTTAAATAGTAAAACGGACTGCTGTTGTTATGGTGATTGCCAACTTAACAAATAATTTACCACCATTTTCATTTCCCACAACATCACAGCACCCAGCTCTGCTGCTCTAAGCATTTAAATTCACTTTGAGGGAGCCATCTTTCTCATCTGGGAGGCGGAGAGGTGAAAGGGAGACGGGAAAGCGTGCATTTTTTAGGCGATTAGAGCAACAGATAACTGGGCGCTAGGCGAAAACAGCCTGATAGTCTGCAGGCCACTGAAAGAAAATGCTCCAGACTTCCATGGAGATTTAGCAGTAAGAATCTTCTCCTTTTCCCTCTTCTCTGAAAATAGGCTATTATATGGTGTTGCATCTTTCTTGGCTGGAGCTTCGCAAAAGATGTAGGGTTTCAGAGAGCATACTGGGGGACCGGTGAAACTGGAGACAATATCAACAAATATGGCCTTGTATTTTTAGGTTGTGATTATAAAGCTCATTTCACAGTTTAATACTCCGGGGAAGCCAAACAAACATGGTTGTATAAAGAAACCAGCATCCAGTATTGGATCAAATCTCTACTGCTCCCAAATGTCCTGGACATACAAAAAGATATGCACATGCAGTATATATACTTAGCACCGGGCCTATGAAGTTCAGTGACAGATTTAAATACCACACACTGACGTACAACAGGTTCTCTTTTAGCAGAGGAGTGATTCCTGTTATTTACCTAATGCATGCTATTCTGAGGAAAACGAAGACACATAATTAATTACAGATAAACTAGATCAACAGTGAATTTTTTAATGACTAATTTTCTTTTCATATTTATACTTTTATTTGGTTTATTAAAAAGTCCTTTCACATATCATGAAATACTCCTTTGAAAAAATATAAATAAATACGAGAAAAATAAGTGTTGTACATATCCAGTTCCTTATTTAATACTGCCAGAAAACAATTATTAATACTTTTTTTACTCTTTTTATTGGCCTCTTCATTCATCTAATAGAAGCAATTCAGTTTGAAATGATAGTTTTACATCAGCAAAAAAAAAAAAAAAAAAAAAACTAGGATGCTATTTCTTTAACCCTTGTATGGTGTTCGGGTCTGTGAGACCCGTGTTCAGTTTTTTTCAAAAGAAAAATTAAACAATTAATTATTTTTTCACGTGTAAATGTGCTGTGTCTTTCCACTCACTCCACTTGATTATAACTGATTTATTTATAACATTTTATATAAAAGAAAAACGAGAAGCACATTAATTCATAAATGTGATCTAACAAAGGTAAAGGGAAAAAATTAACCATGTTTGCTGTTCATATGTCTTGTAATTGGGATGAAGTAAACATCTGTTGAGTAATTTAACATAAAATTGTTTGATAGTGTTAATTTGGAAAGCCAAAACTCTAGCGGGTCCACCAGACCCATGAACACTGGCTGAGTAACAAAAATACGAACACCACACAAGGGTTCAAACAAAAATTATTTTTTTTTTTAGATCGGAAAACCGTGTATAGTGCGTTAAAAAAGCATGACCATTTGATGCATTTTTTTCTGTCTGATTATCGGTACTCTGCTGGCCCCTGCTGACCAAACAGAACAGAACATTTCCATTACTGATACCCTCAGTTAAAAAAACAAAAATGTGGAAGCGGCATAGCAGATATCATGTAAAATAGGCTGTCAAGTAATAAACTGTACTTTATTAGGCTATGATACACCTAAAGGAAAACTTCGCATGCCCTCTAATTTGTTTAAATTCATCTTGTTGTATATACTCCTCTTGTCTGGCACATCTGGTGTGGAGCATGCACAGTTTTGTTATATATGTACAAGATCAATAAAAGGCTATTTTATTTTATCCCAATCTATTTAACATTTGCACATTTACCTTAGTTGGTTAATATTTTATTGACTAATTATTTAATTTTGCTTTTCAAAACTGTTACAAATAGCTAAAACACACATAAGAACATGAATTTTGTGAGGAAAATGACTGTCAGCCTACCCGCTGCAGTTTTTGTAAAGTTTTTTTGTGCTTTGACCAATGGCAGCTAGTAGCTTAGAATTAAAGTAAAAAAAAAAAAATTAAGTATTAAGACATTGAAATTGATTAAATTAATATTTTTTAAAAAGCCTTAAATTACTTAAGATGTTGTATCCAGAATTGGAGAGCATTTGTTTCACTAATAGCAGTGCTCTTTTCAAACAAGCTAATTGGCTAACTTTTTGTCTTATCAGCTAGCAGTGCTAAACCAAGGTGTAAACACAATAATATTAGAGCAGTGCAATTCAAATGTTTTTATTTAAAAATAAAAATAAGACTGTGCCACAAAGCAAAATTGAGCTATTTATGGTTTGCAGTTTTTTTTTTCCTGCAGATATATCAAGAGGCCTGATTTATCCGCTAGCTTAATTAGAAGAACAAACAAAAGTGTGTTAACAAGAACTGAAAGCATATCATTGCAGGTTTAAATAAATTAGCACTTTATTGTTATTAAAGGAGATAGTGTTTCTTACCATGGCCTGGCCATCTACATATGGAGTGTAAATGTAGGTGTAATTGTAGTGTTGAGTTTGGCCAAAAGTTTCCGTTACCACTGTAAATTACTGCTGCCTTATACATACGGAGCTTGATTGTTGATTTTTATCCATTGTCGACATCAATGCATTCTCAAGCCTTTTATTTATAGGTTTAACAATCCCACCTAGATGCCAAACACCTGAAGCTAATACTAAGTTTAAAACAAAATCCAACTCTTCAGCCTCAAACAGCTCTTTGAAGGGCTAACAACAACAAAAACAATAATAATAATAATTTATTATTATTATTATTATTATTATTATTATTATTATAAAAGTGCAAATGATCGAATGCAATACAGGTAACTATACTTACCTTTAACCTGTGTAGTTTAAGCCACCTAATAACTAAATTAGGTGGCTTAATAACTACATCTGCCCCTGGTAGGGAAGCCTTTTATTTCCCTGACATGTGCATTTGACATCATCTTACATTCTTTTTAATCCGTTGACAACAACCTTCTCTCCACGTACAAATGGGCTGGATTAAGCTCTCGCCGCACTAGAACAGGTAGCCTACAAATCCCAAAGACCATTGCGGCTATTGCGGGAAGCACAACGGCTGTCGTTTGTGCTTAACCCTCCATCATGGAAAGTCAGAGTCGCGTCTTCGCGGCGATAGTACCGGCCGGGCGGGAGCTCTCCGGTAACGAAAAAGAGCAGGGGCTGGAAGTAAGAGCGGTTAGTCGGCAGAGTCCCGGTAAGTGTCTACGGGAGGTCCAGGTGACAGGGACAGCGGAGGTTCGCTGCCAGGCGGACCGAGCATCGGTGCGGGTCAGCGTGGGCAACAGCAAGGAGTCCGTCAGCGAAGCAACCCACAGCGTTTCACGGCGACTTGGATACATTTTACAGGCTCTCAGGTGAGAAAAGAAGTTGGAGCGAAGCAGGAGCAAACTGTAAAGTTAGCTAGCTACTGTTAGCATTATGCTATTACCGGTTAAAGAGGCAGCAGCGAGAGAAGTGCGTCCGCAGATACAGCCAACTCGTTTAGGATTACCAGCAATGGAAGAAGCGATGAAAAGTTTATTACTGGTATATTTAAAAACGAGAATACAACTAGAAGAGTTTCATTTCGAATTTTAAAATAACCCCTTAAGAGGATGAGAAATAACCGTACTTATTTGTGTATTTATTGGTCCTACTGCTGTTACAGCTGCATGCAGGGGCGGAACCTGAGGGTGGCCATCACAGACTAAACCCCTGCTACCCTCCATCCTTGTATATTTGAAGTCCGTGATTTTGGCAAACTAACTTGGATTTCAGTGCTTGTAAAAACGTAAACTGCACAATTACTTCAAATTTGCAGAAGTGGCACATTAAATATGCTTCCAAAGCAATTGGTGTCCAGTAAAGCAGTGTTTTAAGTTGATACAGTTTTGTTTTGTTTATATTTCTTTTAAGGGACAGTAGCTAATTTTTCAAAGTACACAGTAATTTTTGTGACCATGTGTTTATTTTTAATCCATTCTGCTTAGACAACATGACATCAGAGAAGAAGACACTTCAGTAAGGAGGTTTCTCCACCGAGATGCAGACATGTATCGGATGGATGCAGAGGTCGAGTATTTGGACAAACACCGATGAACGTGCAGCACAGACGTGTTGAGCAGCATGTGACCGTGCTGTAATATATCTTATAGGTCATAGTGACTTTCTCAGACTTTGAGAAGATGGAGCGAATATGTAGCATCCTGCTGGAAAAGCTAGACAAGAGCGTTTTTGTGGGGACACCAGAGTTCTACCACAGTGCTGAATGCCTGAGTCAAATGAGGTATGAAAAAAACAAAACAACACAATCGTACCTCTTTATTATTTTCATTAAATGGTGTGACCGTAACTAGCCCGTGTGTGCTGCAGGCTGCGTGCGTGTGTGTCTGCAGTCGAGAATGCTCAGCTGAAGGCCAGCAAAGTCAGTCAGCTCCTGGGACAAAGTCTGGGACCCCCTTTGCTGGTTAGAGAGGACGAAACCAAAGAGTGGAGGAACAACGAGGACAACGGTGGTGGGGGGCAGGGGTCTGCAGCCCCTTCTCACTTTCCCAGCTTACCTGCAGTCACTGCTTCCTCGCAGGTGTCCGTCTCCTTCAGCCTCAGAGACACGAGCAGGAAAATGAGATGAGAGATATAATGCTTAAAAAAAAAGTAGTTTTAATTCAGCCAACACTTTCTTGAAATAAAAAAATAATTTTATTTTGACTTTAAAAGCAATTTAAAGAATCTCAGTCTGTCAACGTTGTTTTTTTACATATTTGGTAGACACTTTAAATTATTTTGTATTTGTAAACTTCAGAGAAATAAATGTAGTAATTCAGAAGCGTAATTACATTTCTTCATCTTTGATCATTTATCTTCAGCTCCGTTAAAGAAAGGGTTCGATGGTCACTCTTAACTCCTATTTTTACTTGAGCGGGTCGATGACTCTTAAAGACGGCATTTTGTGTCCACTCGTTGGACTCCAGTAGACAAACAAAAAGAAGAACCAGGCTGAAGAAAACCACAGAAGCCAAAGGATGAAACTGTCTGTTGGCTAAGGCTTTCATACTCCAGAGTCAAAAGTCCTCGCCCTCATCATCCTCCTCGTCTTCGGGGAAGAGCTCTCTGAGCCAGGGCTGCATAACAAAGCGTTTCCCATTAAAGTGCGTGAAGTAGTTCTCCAGGGTGGGAATGTCCGGCTGGAAACATCCAACAGTAAGCCCAAGACCTATTTTAATATATATGATTGTATGCGCTGTGATTTTCAGGACTTACCCTCATCCCTGTGATGCGCTCCAGCTGTGTCTGGGGCAAGTATGCAACTATGACAGAGGAGGGTCCAGGTCCTCCAAAGATCACCTTGTAATGAGGTGTCTTTTCTGCTCTTGTGTCCTATATGAACACACGCTTCCGTTACTAACACTTAAATGATATATTACCAATAAATGATCAGAGGAAGTGAAGGAGGCTACTGACATCAGAGCCGGAGTACATTCTGTCAACCCATTCTGGAGGAGCTCGCAGTTCTGGGTCCCAGCTCACCACTACTCCAACCATGTGGCCTTTTGTCTCCAACACCACCTCTCCGACCCGCAGAAACACATACGGGGGACGAGGGCTGCGCGCCGTCTTGGATGCTGATGTGACAAAGACAGAAGAGATTACAGAACTGACATGACATGCATGAATAAGATCTGTTTTTAATGAAAAACCACGATCAGATTTCCTTCTGTGTCTTTCTAGAAAGCTCTGCTCTTGCCAGGCAATAAAACTAAAATCCCATGATAATTTCTAATATGACCTCGGTAGGTTTTCTGAGTGCACAGGCTGTGATCAGCTAAACTGCTGCTCTTTGTGGATTTACACAAGTGAATTCATCAAGATGTCAGCAGATGTTTCACAGCTATCCTGGCCGATATACATTCCCTACACTGTTTATAGTATCTTTGCATTAGACAGTTGGTATAAAGTTGGAATTCAGTGAATGAATCTAAGCATCATAGTCTTAAATGCAAATTCTCTGCTACACTTCATTCTTTTTTTCTCTCCTTGCAAATACAGAAGCTGGACCCATAGATAGCAACACATCGTGAGACAAACTGCACACAAACAGTTTGTGTGTTTGCTGATGTTTGTCGAGCTGATAGAAACGTTGAATTTGAAATTGCCTGCCACTTAAAAAAAACATCACTCCCATTCATGCTTCCTCCCATCTGTAGAGCTGTCTAGATGCTGAAGTACCGCAAACACAACATACGGATACAAGCACACTCCGACTTTAAATCCTGAGCATAAATGCTATAAACGATACTGTTGAACCAAATGTAAGGAATAAAAAGTACGGATTTTTGGAAGTAAAAGTTGTCAGAAAAACAAATACTAATAAGGTGATTGCCAAAGTGCTTAGCTAAAAACCTGTTATATCCCAACATGGTGTGGAGTGATTCTTAGGGCAAAAGAAACGACAGGCCTTAAAAAAATACCTACAGCAATCCAAAGTCAAGAAACGGAGGAAAATGCTGCAAAAACCTGACACTGGGCCTGAGAGCTGCATCTTCAGCTGATCCATCGAATTCCATGGTTTGGGGCTGCATTTCATACAGTGATGTTGGGGATCTTGTCTTACTAATGGACTTACAAACAGAGCAATGTACCATCATCATCATTATATTTTGATCCACCATAGAGTAGCATCTGGAAAATGTGTGACTGGCAACAGCTTTAATTCATCAGAATGACCCCAAACACACAGCCAATGCAGTAAAAGCACACCGGGATAGAAAAACCGTGGAACACCATCAGTCATGGATCGGCCTCCCCAGAGCCTGAACCTCAACATTACTGTGGGATCATCTTGACAGAGAATAGAACAAAAGGGCAGCCAACATCCAAAGAAGAGCTTTGAATGTCCTTCAAGAAGCCTGGAGAACTATTCCTGAAGACTACTTAAAGAAATAACAAGAAAGCTTGGCTAAAAGAGTTCAGGCTGTGTGTTGAAGAATAAAATATTGATTTTCAAGCTTTTTAGGATCATACAAACTCTTGTCCTCATATACTGTATTTCCATGTGTGTTTCACTGCATCTATTTCCTATTTTCCTTGCAAAATATAAAGATATCAGGGATGGTTCAAGACTTTTGCACATTACTATAAATGTAGTGCTTTTCAAAGTGCAATAGTTCAGGAGGACATGTAAAATTAGAATTAAACATCCATTAGTTTTTGGTAATTAATTGCACTCGATGGGGAAGGTGAAATTTCACATTAACCTATGAGAATGAGGATATGGACAGACTGTATCACATGTGGCTGGTTAAAAATGCTTCAGTATAGCAGAGCTATAGACACAAACCTCCAAAGAATCCCAGGTCATTGTCAAAAAGCATGGTCTCCACGGGAGGTGGCCCTTGTCCCACTTGATCTTCCTGTCCCAATCCAACCAGAGACCTTCAGGAAACAAACACATCACCAGTCTCTAAATACAACTCATGTGTTTCCATAAAAACACCAGAAATCACTTTTGAGGTGTGTGGGATTTGAATATGAAACAAGATTATGCAAATAACTGTAGCCTCAGATCCCGAGTGAGCGAGCGATGATTCAAGTTAAATTCAGTCCTCATTTGAATGCCATTCATCTCAAACACTCACATGGCTTTGGACATCTGCTGGCTTGTCCAGTCTGACCATGCAGTGACATTCATGTATGATTTTCTCCATTCTCTCCATATTCGAAGCAATCTGAAACCAAAAATGTTCTTTTTATTAGTAAAACAGAAAGAAAACGGCCACAACAGTCCTTAGTCTGGTAAGGCCCACTTTATCTAATAGTTCACATAAAAGGTTATCCTGGGTCATTCACATCCAGCCAACTTAAGGCGTTTTTCCCCTTTTTGCAAACTTCGATGCGGTAAATAAAAGCTGGTTTTTGGCGCACTGATCTCACCGCGTGGTCGCATGGTAGCGCTGCGCCGCCGAGGAGCCGCTCCACCTGGAGATGAAGTACTGCGCGGGCACGGCGGAGAGCAGCAGCGCGATCTGCAGCACCGCAGAGGCCCTGAGCACAGGCATGACCGCACAGCTGGCACCTGCCCGGAAACCAAAAGTACATGCACGAAAGTGAGCGCCAAAATTAACCTAGGCGATAGTTCTATATTTATTTTAGTTAACATATATATATGAGGTTTAAGTTTGTTGAGCGTAGGCAACTATCAGCTCAAACATATGTTTATGGCGGCTGTTAGATTTATATAAAGTTGTGGCAGGTAAAACTTTAAAGGACACGTGACCCCGCAGGTAGCTCAAACCAGGTAACCGCGAAAGCTCTTTACTAATTCTAATTGTGACACTTACCTCTTGTTAAGCTCTAAAGTCTTCCCTCTGATTGCGTGTCGAACATTGCGTTTGAGTGAGTCTGCTGCGCGTGGAAACCAGAACACAGCGGCGCGGTTTCACTTCTGTTTTATTTACATAAACCACACTCCGGCCCATGTCGCCTCCAGCCACCTGTGTATTTACATTTTTGGAAAAATTGCCAAACAGGTATTCTAACCAATAGCCGCAGCCCACGGAGTACCCAAGGACCTTTAGCGGCTCGCCACGTCAGGAAGAGCCGGAGGTGTGGGAAGTGATTTTTGTGCACTTACCGTTTCCAACGCTAGGTGGGAGTGTTGTTCATTCTTCTGCACCTCATTTCCCACCTGCAGCTCGAGCGTCAGTGTTTTTTCATTATCATTATTATTATTTTATCTTTATACAACAAAGAAGCAACAAGCATTAAAAGTGAATATGGAAACACAACTTTTTATTCACTTAAAATATTGGTATGAACTAACAGGACAGCAGTACTCCCCTACACATACATTCTAGCCTTATGCTTATTTTTTTTGCATTAATTCCTTTATATATATATTTATATTTAAAAAAAAAAAAGTATCCAAACTAACAAAGACGACCTCATCAATTCACATGAAAAATACCCCTTCTCCTCCTCTTCTGAAAACATACCCAAAATTCTTCCTGGTGGCTAACATGAAGTCCCTTCTCTCTCTCTCACACACACACACACACACACACACACACAGTGACCATTAACCAAAGACTGTGATGCCAAAACAGCACAGCTCTGCCACACATTAACACAGGCCAGTGTGAATGTTTACATGAGCTCTGAAATGTAGCGTCAAGGCAGAGGTGCTGCTCTGAACCAGTAACACCACCACCTTACATTAGAATCTGAAAACCTAACGGCATATATACCTCCACCGTATAAAGAGCTGGATACAGATGTGTGTGATGTCTGTTTGAATGGCTTAACACCCAAAGTCTTGCTTATACACCAGTGAGTTCTTTTTAAGGCCCCTTTAAAATGATTAGGTTGCACACATTGATCTGCCACGGTTAAGGTAATATGACCAGCTACGCTATATCAGCGCATCTACTTTGACCCGTGATGAGTACAGGTAGTGTGATGATCTGATGAATAGGGTGTCACAGCAGAAATAACCACATCTGATACCCACTGCATTCCCACTTTGACTGTATTTCAGTGAAGAAAAAAAAATAGATGGAAAAAATATACAGTATCCTTACCCATCACCTTATTGCATGGGGATTAAATGGCTATGTAGCACACCAGTAGTTCCTAATTTAATATGGCCGTGTAACCGATATCTCACAGTCCCATGTAGTTCTGGAGGACTGTTTATTTTTCAGCTGGCTCATGTAAACACATTAAAGGGGATCTATTAAACTTCTTATTTTCTGATATATTTATATATTGTTATAATGGTGCCGATTCAATTAATGACATCAGGATATGTTATGGTGGCCCATCTGAGCCAGAAGCTCAGGGTTCGTCTAAACACTTTGTTTCCAAACGTTTTTTTCATTTCTTGGCTCTGTATGATGTCAGCGAAAGCCGACACCTCCTTATACGGTCATTTGAGCACAGAAGCTCCGCCCACAGATTGTTTGTTTGCGGGAGCCACACAATAAAAGGAAAGCTGGCATAACAGCAGAGGGAGAGCTTGTTTAAGACACTGGATCAACTAGAACTACACCAAGGTCCAGTAGAGGGTAAAAAGGATAATTCTGAACTGTGAATTAGGCAGAACTATTGTAATGGAGTCCATTACAACAGAATACATGGACATGGACGTCGGAGTAAAAGGTCCCCTTTAAAAATAAAGTCATACCTCAAATTTGAAAATCCTGGGTCAAAGCAAGCCCATCTCTGCTTTCATCACATGATAAAAAAATCTTTAAATCTTTGTGTTTCTGAAGAGTTTTTAGAGTGTTTTTTTTTTAATTAAAGCCATGAATTATTACAATAAAGTTTCTCCACAACATAAATATTATCATAGGCAAATATAACCTTGAAACCTCAAGAATAAAATTCATTTTCATGTCATTTGTGGAGGATAGTGTCAGTGTTTTTAGGCAATTTTTGAATGAAACTCTTCACAAACACAGCATAAACAAAGCAATTATGAACCACCAGAACATCTGAAATAGGTGTGGCAGAGGATAAAAAACCCATCTTCACATATGCGGCCACTGGTATATCGTCCTTTATGGCAGGGACACAAACAGAAAACAGCCAACGCGTCATATGTAAAACAGCTCAACACACTCACCATGGAGACAATAAAATCTCTTTAGAAAATAAAACACATTCAAAAGCCATGTTCTACAACTTCAGTGCCCAAAGACAGAATTTGGCATTGACAAATCCATAACAACAACAAAAAGACATTGACAATAAAGATGAACAGATGAGATATACGTTTAGTAATATGTGACGAGACCTATGAAAAGAACCAGGTGTATATTGATGCTACCATCCAGTTCCGTCCAGTCAGTCCTGCAACACGAGTGGAAACTCATGGATTCTGGCATTCACTCACTCCGTGCTGTGGGGAAAAAACCCCAAACAAAACAGAAAAACCCCACAAAAAAAACAAAACCCATCTTTATAAACTCTCACCTGTGTGTACAAAGAGTGACATAATATGTTTGTCCCCTGTCAAAATGTTAATGTTTCGGTCTTTTCATTATTTTCCTCACGAGCCTGTCAGGTCTAGTCCGCTCCCCGAAGTCCAGTTTCTCTGAACCCAGTGACGAGCGGGACCGGGAGATCCGAAACGATAACAAACACTAAAAAAATAAAGGCCCCAAAGAGGAGAAACCAAGGATTCAATATGCCAGAGTAGCAAAGGCACACAATCAGAAAGATGAAGGTAAGACTTGTCTCTTTCTCCGGTTTGCTTTCAGTTCAAATTCAGTCCGATCCCAGTTTGATCCGTCTCCTTCCTGTTTGCAGCAGACGTGAGAAAGTGCTAGAACATGCGAGACAGATTTGCGTGTGTCTATGTGTGTGCGTACAAGTTTGGAGTCACCGTGGAAACATATCGACACTTTAAAACTTTATATGTTTAAAGATTTTAAAATACACATGGTTACTCCCTAAGACTGCATTGATAACCGGTCTCTGGTAAGTGCATCTCAAAGCTAGTCACCCGAAGCTCCACCCCTCTGTACCTTAGGTATAAACTGACAATAGGTTGGTTATAGGATAATATATCGACATGAGTAATGGTATGCTTACAACAACAGTAAATTTCTTTTCAGCTGCTATAAATACATTTCTTTGAGAGGTTTTCACAACGATCAAACTGTATGCCACTGTTTGCACGCTGAAATGACACGCTCAGTTGTGTTATTAAAAAAACAAACAAACGAAAAAACATACACACATTCCTTCAATTACCCGCATAGTCACAACTAAGTTCGTACACAAACAGGCACATGTACTTTGCAGGGCAGAAGCCAAGCACGCATACACCTACATGCACGCACGCACCCATACAAAAGACATAAAGGCACAAGGTATTGCTAATGTTGAGGACGCTTTGAAACATGAACTAGAGAGACATAAATGACCCTTTTCACCCATGCATCCTTTTTCTCCTCCTCGCCACAGTAAAAACAGCATCAGGAAAAGGAAAAAAAAGTTGCTTCCTCTTTCTAATAACATGCAAAGAGAAAAGAAAGGAAAAGAAAAAACACCCACACACATCAATAGTAAACAAAACCTACAGATCTACAGTACCTCCGAAAAGGTACACCATTTGGTATTTTAGCGCAGACAGATAGGTCAGCCAACGTGTAAGACTTCCAAAACAGAGAGCAGTGATCACGTACAAATCTTAGAAAAAGCAGAGAGCAGGTTGTATAAAAAAAGACTGGGAACAATGAGGAAGGGAGGGAGAGAGGGGGAAGCGGGAAAAGGACGTTGTTAGGCCAGCGGTCCCGTCGTCCATTACCGCGTTCAGCTCCGTGGGCATCTTCCATCTGTCCGGCGGAGACGCTTGAAAAGTCCTCAAAAATAGTAAAAGTTAGATAAGATACATCTGGCCTCCTCGTGATTTTTTTTTTCAAGTACTAAAAGTCTCCAACTACCAACAACTTTACCCAATCTGACACCAAACTGTGTACAAGGTCAGAAGGAGACAGAGTGGTTCACAAGAGAGGAGTCACAACACCGTCGACATGAGGCTCTGTGATTCGCGCTCCTGCGGGATCCAACATGGATCAATAATGTAGGAGGAGCTGGAACACGCGAACATGCCATCGGATGTCGTACAGATGTGCTTACTGGGCAAGAGAGGAAGGTGGAAGGGGAGGGGCAGCGACAAGGAGTGGGCTGGTAACTCTTTGCTCTCCTCAGCTTCAAATAGCAGCAGCTGAACCAGCGACTCCATGGATGTACGCACACATACGCACACAAATGCATACACCGCTAAGCGTGACTTCCTCCACTCCGCCCTCCCAGTCCTCCAACGCACGAGCGAACATGTCCCAGCCTGCGTGGCTCCTCCGTTACCAGCCAATCAGGTTGGCTTTGGCTTTCTCTGTCAGTTTGCGGACACGCCCTTTTGAGGAGGTGCCAAAGGTTATTGATGAGTCCTCAAACAGCAGCTGCCTTTGCTCCTCCTCGGAGTCCTCCTCCATGTACCAGGCTGACCGTCGACCTTGGTTACGTGTGCGCATGGACCCTCCTGCCTCGTCGCCTGCCTCCTCCTCCTCCTCCTTAGGAGGTTCTTTCCGGCTGGGTCGTTGGGTCTGGAGCGGAGGCGTGCCCTCTTCGTTGGCCCTTCTGCTGCTCCTCCTCAGTGGCGAGGGCTCCGGTGACTCAGGAGGAGGAGCAGGTTCCTCGATTCTCACCACTCGGGGCCGGCCACGCCGTCTCGGCGTCGACGCCATGCCAGAGTCCGACAACACTTCCTGTGCAGAAGACATGCCGCCTTCGTCGCCTGTAGACGGGTCGACCTCGTCGTCAGGGGTGAAGCTCCTGCGGCTGCCGCTCTGTCTTGTGTCCTCCGCCTCCTGCTTGCTCTTCCTGCCTCTCTTCTTGCCAGGTGGGCGACCTCGCGGTCTTGAAGGGCTGGCCGGGGTTGAGACCTCTGGTGGACTCACTGGCGGCTCTGTTCTCGACTTCCTCCCCCTTCTTCCCACACCTAGGGTCACATGACTACCGTGGCCATTCAGGTGGACTGTGCTATGAGATGAAGTGCTGCCAGGAGAGCCTGAGATGGAAAAGAACAGAAACGTAAATGTTTACGTCCTGATCGTAAACCTTTGCTTTACACGGTCACATGATTGTGACGTGATCTCTTACCTGGTGTGTGTCGAACAGGTGTCCTGAGTTTCCGTCGAGTGCTTCCGCTGCTACTCTCTGTGGGTTGGGAAGGTGTCACCTTCTCAGGAGCTGGTGATGACGAAGCTGGCACAGAGTTATGAGCCCGCAACGAGCGAGTCGACTCTGTTAATGAGAAGGAGATAGAAGAAGGAAATAAACAGCCAGGCTAGGCAGCAGGCGAGGAGATGTAGTGTGCTTTCTTGTCCAGCATCAGATAAGAAAATCAACATCACTTTGGTTAGCATAGCTTAGCATAAAGGCTGAAAAACAGGCAGCGTATAGTTAGCCTAGCTTTGTCCAAAGGTAACAAAAGGTGACTGTCAGCGACTCACAAACTTGTGTTGTGTGTGTATAAAAACCAAAATGTAACAGCAACATGCTGTGGCCGACTACTCCTTTGCCTGCTGCAGTGACTTCCTGGAGCGTTATCGTATTTATTGAACACGTCTGTGATGATACCTGTTGTGCTCGGCGTGCTGTTCGTGACGTTATGTGATGAGGATGAGGGTAGTGAGTGTGTAGTATGGCGCGCAGCGCTACGCGTGCGTCCTGGAGCTGGCATTTCTGCTTTGCCGTTGACCATCTGAGGCGGCTGCTGCTTGACGGGGATGCTCTGCCTCAGAGAGGAGGGTCGTGAAGGGACAGGCGAAGGCTCCTTCTTTGCGTTCACTCTGGACGATACGCGTCTCTTCCTCTCTGGGCTAGAAATGAAATCAAAAAGTAACCGAGTGTGACATCAGGTTAAAAAATATATATATTTAAAGCTGCAGAGAAAGTTAAATTTCATCTACCTGGACGCGGTGCTGCTTGCAGGAGATTCGCTTCTCCTCCTCCTCCTCTTCATTACGTGCCGTGTCTGTCTGTCTGTAGTGTGTCGTGTCTGTCTGTCGGTGCCTTGTTTGGTCAGTTTATCAGTCAGGCCGTGGATGGCTTTGTAGTCAGCCAGGATGGGGCTGATATGCTCCTCAAACAGGGCAGAAAGCCTTAGGCTCATACTATAAATCTGAAGAAGTTAAAAAAAATAATAATTTGAGGATTTAATTTTATGGACCCATAAAATCTATATTATAGGCATAATGAGCTGTAAATGTGTGTGTTTGTGACCCTCACCCGAGACTTCTTACTGGGCGTGTAAGCTTTGGAATTACTAAAAATGAGCCTGACATCCTTGCAGAGCTCGATGGGAGACTGGTACTTTCCTTCCGTCAGCGTGTTGAGAACAGTGCCAAAGTCCATCGGTGATTCGACTATTTGCAGGTAGTCCTTGAAGAAGCAGAGGGACAGTTGGGATTTTTCATCTTTCATTGAATTGTTTTCAAAAGATGACAGAAAGGAGAGAGAGAGAGAAATGGGAAAGAAGTGAGAGAATAGAGAGGTTTGAAGTTTTTACTGTCAATGAGCTGAAAAGGAAAAAAAACCAGAAGTGAAAGAACTGCACCCTTCTTCTTTTGAAGAGAACTCAAGGCCACTGAAGCTGTGAGTCTGTTCACATCATGAATGAAGAGGCCTTTGCCTCAAACAGCACTCATCATAATTGAACTGGAGCCACTTGTGCCCCCTGAAAACACAAATCAATGTGATTGTGATGGAAATTTACAAGGAGCTAAAAATTCAGATCAGCTCCAGAGAGTTGAGTTTGATTCTGAGCTCACAGGTATGCACCGCACATAACACAAAAAGCGAGAGGTTTGTTGCATAGTTACCGGGTACTCTTGTAGGTCTACGGGTTCTCTGAAGGGCTCAGAGTCTTCACATTGAAAGATGAGATCCAGCAGCTCTTTGCAGCGTCCCTTCCACGCGTGAGGGTCGTACGAATGAGGTCGAGCTCGCAGCTGGCGCTGCATGGGTCGACGGGCCTGTGGGAATTAGTAAAAAAACAGTAAACGGCCATTTCTGATACCGAACCTGCATCGACACTGACACTGTATCCGCTCGTGTGAATCTGTTACATATGTTACCTTGTGGTTCCGTGTGGATGTTCCAGGAGTATTAGTATCTTCGTCCTCTTCCTCGTCATCCTAAATAGGATAAAAGAAAAATAATCTAACATGTTTCTCTGTCAGCTTAATTAATTATATTTTTTAGCTCAATAATTCAAAAAAGAAGGGAAAAAAGCGAGATTAGTGTCTATTTTCAAAGCTTTACGCTTAACGTGCCCGGATCATCGTGTGAATGAATGCAGTGTAAGCATGCATACGGACAGTCACACACACCTCGTCTTCAGAGTCAGAGAAGGTCGCCTTCTTCATAGTTTTATAGAGGGGCATGATGTCTGTCAGACTTTGGTCCCTGTGGAAGAAATGAGGAGGAATCAGGAGTTATTCCTCTGTGATAGGACAGGGTCAATGATCTAAAAATTATTCATGTCAAATTATTAAACCCAAAAGTCGACTGTTGCAGCTGTTGGGAAAGCTACATGTGGGGAATGAAACATTCATTGATGAGTAAGGAGGACATTTCAGATGATTATTTTCACATCACGTAACTGTGATTTAGTAACGCTCGACATTAAATGTGCTCACTTAATGAACTGCAGCATGAGGTCAGAGACAAACTTGGCGGTGGTGACGATGAATGACCCCGGCTCGTTGAACGTCTGGGCGTTGTGTTCTATGTAGCGAACCTCCCACATCAGAGAGGAGAGCCGCCTGAAAGGAAAACGCAGCTGTTACGGTCGGTCTCTTTCACACGCGCTCTGTATGTGATAACCCGAGAGGACGCACCTGTAGAAGCGGTTCACCAGCCTTTGGCGTATAGTGCTGAGGTCAGTGACGTAGGCCACTACTGTGCAGTACGTGGGGTACGCCTGCAGGTCCACTGGGAAGGCAAACGGTGCTGCAACATCTGTGTTTGTTGAAGCAAGTACGTGATAAGAGAAATACACATGAGTTATATTAGTGGTGCACATGAGCCAATGGGATCCACATTTGGTATTATGAGGAATTAAATCAGTTTAAACATAACAGAAAAACACGAACTGATTTATTTTCTATGGCAGGATGGTGTGCATGTGTTTCTTTAATCCATTTGCTGAAATTGATTTTGATTCCTTTCCAACAAAAGAAGCCCTGCAACAGCAATGCAAACACTTTTATCCTGTTTTTCTTTCTGCAGCTATTCTGAACATCCCTGTCTTAATTTAGATGTTTCCAATGGAGAAAAATATTTGATAAAAATCTTGTTCTGCAAAAAACAGTCTGCTCTTCATTATGATTACTTATTTCTCTTCATTTCCTTTCACCTATCGGACCATCATGGAGGATGTTTCTGTCCCTCAAATGCACTTTGAAGATGGCTGGCTCCAGACCCACATATCATACCTGGAACCTTTTATCATTTATTACATATAAATACCACGTGATAGCTCCATTTAACACTGTTAGGGAACAAAATCTCTCTCTTTTGGCATCTTTGCTTCCTGCACCCTTTCATCTCATCCTCATATCTCTGTTTAACTTTGTCACTGAATGGAGCTTTAGCATAACTGGAAAACATTCCTGATAGTGAACCATGGGCTAGATTTAGGACAAAACCCTTCCTTTACCTTAAAAATAGGAAACTTTAAGGATTTGCTAAATAGGCAGAGTGTCAGTTTTGTGACTGAAAGGTGTGGACTTGGTTCTTTTTGCTTCTAACTTTATTATTCATATATTTGAAAAATTGTTTTCACTCAGAACACAAAATCAGAGTTGGAATTTTAATTTTTTATGTGTCTATGATAGTTTGCAGTAGGAGTGCTGATTTACTTGGAATGCCTGGGGAAGAGGTTATCAGCACAAACACATAATAGGTTTGGGTGTGACGGCTCAAAGCTCCGAGGGCAGTGCCAAAGCTCTTCACTGAATCCTAACACTGAATGCTGATACTGGTATTTTTGATGAAACAGAGCAGAACTTAGGATAACTTAGTGTGGAGCATTGTAGCTAGGAGCAAAGGCAAAATACAACAGACAAACCTTGGACATATCACAGTCAGCACAGTTAGTTTTTACAGTGACTAGAGTGATGTGCAGTGTTTCAGGTTTTTAGTAGGGGTGCAACGATACTCGTATTGATATTGAACCGTTCGATACAGTGCTTTCGGTTCGGTACGCATATGTATCGAACAATACAACATTTGTAATTTATTTTATCAACTTTCCTTCTGACGATGCTGTCTGTGTTGAGCGCTCAGTGAATCTGCGTTCGACTACTCCGCCTAGGCTGCACTGTCGAGCGCAGATCCACTGAGCGTTCAACACAGACAGCATCATCAGAAGGAAGAGCGCAGGGCAAGCTAGCGAGACAGAAGTTAAACTCTCCTTGCAACATGGCAAATTGAACCTCCCCCACCCTCATTCAGATCTGGCATTTGGAATTATTTTGGTTTTCATGTGACGTATGACCCTGACGGTAAGCGCGTCATGGACTAAAGTAAAACAGTATGTTGGATGTGCCACGCAATGCTCAATTACATGGGTGGGAACTAGTGTGTTAGCGCAGTTAGCTCGTCAACGTGTTGGCCGTCTAGCCCCACGCAGGGGTAGCTCGTTAACGGAGATTTGCCGTGTTGTGGCGTTAACGTCATTTCAACGAGATTAACGCTGACAGCACTAGTGGGAACACAACGAATATGACTGCACATTTACCCCGACATCATCCTGGTGCAAAGACAAGTGGAAGCAGACAAAAACAACAAGCATGCATGCTACAAACTTTACCCGAGTCATTTAGACAGCCGTTAGCACATGATTCTCCTTATGGGGACCTGATATGTTCCCGTGAGCTAGCCAGGGAGCACAGCCGTTTATTGACATCTGCAGAAGAACACTGCCGCTAGCTAACTGCTCAGCGCGGCAACCGCACAGCAACAACAACACACAGAGCGCCCTCTGACTCCGGAAGGACACACCGTCGCAGCGAGAAGGCGTCACCCGTCACTATGGCAACATAAACAAAACATAACTGTACAAACCGAACCCCGAACAGCCCTGACCCGCTACATAGCCCCCACCTAAGGGGTCAGTCGTCCCCGACGACCCCATTACCCCACACAAAGTCCTGCAAATGTCCAGGTGCCTTCTTTTGGCGCGCCGGCCGATCACGACCAGCGGGGGAAAAGTTACTCGGGTCAGAACATGGGGTGCCACCATCATCCCACTTCTGACACCAATGTGGCGAGCTCAGACAACGAGGAGACGGAGGTGTCGTTTGGTCTTGCTTCCCGTGAGCTAGCCAGGGAGCACAGCCGTTTATTGACATCTGCAGAAGAACACTGCCGCTAGCTAACTGCTCAGCGCGGCAACAGCACAGCAACAACAACAACAACACCACACAGGGCGCCCTCTGACCCCGGAAGGACACACCGTCGCAGCGAGAGGGCGTCACCCGTCACTATGGCAACATAAACAAAACATAACTGTACAAACAGAACCCCGAACAGCCCTGACCCGCTACATAGCCCCCACCTAAGGGGTCAGTCGTCCCCGACGACCCCATTACCCCACACAAAGTCATGCAAATGTCCAGGTGCCTTCTTTTGGCGCACCGGCCGGTCACGGTCACTCGGGTCAGAACATGGGGTGCCACCATCATCCCACTTCTGACACCAATGTGGCGAGCTCAGACAAGGAGGAGACGGAGGTATCGTTTGGTCTTGCTTCCCGTGAGCTAGCCAGGGAGCACAGCCGTTTATTGACATCTGCAGAAGAACACTGCCGCTAGCTAACTGCTCAGCGCGGCAACCGCACAGCAACAACAACACACAGGGCGCCCTCTGACCCCGGAAGGACACACCGTCGCAGCGAGAAGGCGTCACCCGTCACTATGGCAACATAAACAAAACATAACTGTACAAACCGAACCCCGAACAGCCCTGACCCGCTACAATATGCTGCCGAGAATATAGCCCAGAAGAAGCGTATAGTATAGCTTTTATTTTGGAAAGAGCCATTTCTCTGTAATAAACTCTCTTTTCCAAAGATGAGTGATTCCTCAATCAGATACAGGTGTTACCGCGCCAGATCCGCGGCCCCGAACCGTAGTAAGGAAACCTCTGGCAGTTACTTGAAGGTTCCGTAACTGACTCGTAGCCGGAAACAGCTTACTATACAGGTCAACTCCGCTAGCAAAAAGATCGAAGGAGGCGTAGGAAACTGCTTCACCGAACTTTATTTCTTCTCTAAGGCACGAACACCGCGTACAGTGGGCTGAAACAGTTTACTCACACCGAGCATCGCCGACACAACTCTGGCTGTCGAGGGAGTTATTATATTCCTTTTATTTATTTTCTTTTCGTCTCTTCTGTAGCTAACCGTTACTTTTTCCCCTTCTCCGCTCTCTCTCTTCACACACACCAGGCAGTCCCGCTACACACATCCCGAATACATTTCCCATCAGGCTTCATCCTTAAAGGGCCATGCCTGTAACACAGGGCTTGCAAAATCGCTAGCCCGACGCCCCGGGGCTCGCGAGCTATTGTCGGGCTATTGTAGGAAGGAAAAATATATGTCAATGCTTTTGCATTCTTTCAGAAATGTAGCTGGGTAATTAGGTCATTGGCATCGGTGAGCCACTGTCAATATGTGACATATTGAAATCGCGTTTGAATTTGCGCTTGTTTTTTGCTTTCACTTTGCAATCGCGCGAACTGTGTATAGAGAGCGACAGTACTGATTGGTGAGTGATGATAATTTGCGCACCAATTCCTCTGACATCGTCTTATCAATCGTTAGCTTACTACGCAAACATGACGAGTGAAATCTCCCGCAGCAAGCTTAAACATATGAGAGGTTGATCGCGCAGAGAATCGCTGACCGTTATGTGTGTGTGTGTGTGTGTGTGTGTGTGTGTGTGTGTGTGTGTGTGTGTGTGTGTGTGTGTGTGTGTGTAAAAGCAGCAGGATATATATTTTAGTTCTGCTGAGCCAAATAAGACAGGTCAGGGTGAAGAAGTTATGACAAATCAGACTATAAGGCAAAAAGAAAGTGCAGCTTTATGGTTTCATGGACAAAAGAATTTCTGTGGCTGCAATATGACGAGCTAAATAACCAGGGCTGCACATAAGTGGTCCGCAGGTGGGCATTCGCTGTGAAAAAAAAAAAAAACGCGCACAAGATATGAAGTTGCAACGCGTGTTTGCATGCATAAGATTTTCTGGAGGAGGACAGACATTTGTTTAAAACTCTTAAAGATGTCGAAGAAGCTCCTTTAAGCAATTACTTTGGTGTTCCTCCACCTCCAAAGAAATGTCAGAAGGAGTCCGAACCACAAAAGAAGCGCGTATTCTCGGAAAAGTGGTTGCAGGAGGTGAGCTGGCTTCAGACAAATGATGAACGCACAGAGATGTGGTGCGGAATGTGCCGTGAAAATCCCACTCTAGTGGACAAAAACAGCCTTTTATATGGACGCAAACGCGCGTTGCAACTTCTTATCTGGTGCGCGTCTTTTATTTTGACAGCGAATGCGCACATGCGGACCACTTATGTGCACCCGTGTAAATAACATAATGTTCTGCCGGGTGTATTGTTGGTTTTCTCTCGATTTCTGAGTCGACAAGCGTCTTTGTTACTGGGACCAGTCATTTTAAGAAAGGCCCCCATTAGAACCCATGAGAAATGCAAGAAATGCATTATTGCTCAGTCTGCAATATCTTTCCCAGAACAAACACCAATTGCAAATAACATACTAAAAATAAACCTGAAAAATCTGTTTAGAACAGCGTACTATGTTGCAAAGAGTGAACTAACACTGGCAAAATTTAGCAGTCTTTGCAAACTTCAAAAAGCAAATGGCCTCGATCTTGGTTCCACTTGTCTCTTACCTGTGACTTCAGTGGAAATTTCAAATTCAGGATCTGACACAGACTGATTCATGTCCTACACAGTTCTTACAAGTTCATAGAAATTTCTGTTCAATTAGAATCAAGTATTTGAGTTGATGATTGTAATTTTTATACAATGTTGTAATTTGTTTTTCAACAATTTTTTGATTAATGTTTTGTTTCCTTTACAATATTATACTTTAATGTATAATATTGTAAAGGAAACAAAACAGGAAACAAAACATCAATCAAAAAATTGCTCTTTTTTATTCGGGCTACTTACATTTATTTTGGGCTACCAAAAACTGAAGAGTCCCTGCCCGAAGGGCTACCAGGGATTTTGAAATTTTGAGAGCCCTGAGATATATTTATTTTTTTAATTACTTTTGTTTCAGCAACATTAAATTTAAAAACTGTACTTTTGAGTTAAAATATATATTTATAATTTTAATAAATGACAAATTAAAAAGGCATGAACATTTTTTTGTATCGAAAAAATATCGAACCGTGACACCAAAGTATCGAACCGAACCGTGAATTTTGTGTATCGTTGCACCCCTAGTTTTTAGGTACATTTCTACACAGAGATCGGTTCATAAGGAAAACTGCAGAGAGCACGAGAGCACCTGCATCTTTGCTCATTTTACTCAGCGCGCACATGGAGCTCTGCAACACGATACGTTATTTTTATGCATTTTACTTTTTTTATCGCTCTACAATAGGATCAGTTATAGAAAACTTTGAAATGTCTAGTAGTACAACGATGTTTAGTGTTAGTATGTGTGTAGTAGTGAGTACCGTAAATGTCGGGCTATAAGCCGCTACTTTTTGCACAAGCTTTGAACCCTGCGGCTTTTAGTCAGGTGCGGCTTTTCTATGGATTGTCCGTGATTTTTGTCATATCGTAAGACGATTTGTTTTGTGTGTTCCGCTGTTGTACGGCACTAAGTTGCCTGGCGGAAGGATCGGGGTTCAAGAGTGGTATGTTAGTCACATGTCCGTCCGCCAGGCAACGTAGTGCCGTACGAAGTAGCGCGAAAAACAAACTTCAAAGTAGCGCTACGCGTTCAGCGGGAGTCGTGGATGATGAGCGGCGATAAACTTGCAAGTTATGCCCAAAAAGCAAGTTATGCCCAACTCCACCGGTGGATTCTGACAGCGTGGAAAAGTGTGAAAACATCCACGATCACCAACGGATTTTGAAGGGCTGGACTGCTGCATGATGGAGAGGAGGACACCGCCACGGCCCTTCTGAGGGTGTTCGACTCTGACACTGACAATGAGGATTTCTTTGGTTTTGAAAGTGACAACGAAGGAGAGAAGAAGAGTGGATGACGAAGCCATCCTGAGCCTGTTTGTATCCGACACTGGAGAAGAGGACTTTGGTGGTTTTAGTGCGTAGGAAGAAGAGAAAGATGGTGGTGAATGACTGACTTTTCTTCTTGTTAAAGCTGTGTCACTGCACCTGAGCCTAAAAGGTAGGCCGAATCTATTGTTCTGGTGTGCTGTAGGTTATTGTTATGTACTACATGTGCAAATATGTACCCATAACTTGTTTTTCAAAATATTAATAAAAGTGATGTCTCCAAACAGCCATCTCTTTCCTGACAATTCCCTTTGTGCATATTCTCTTACATATGATAAGTCAACATTGAAACACCTGCGGCTTTTGGTCAGGTGCGGCTAATGTATGTACAAAACAGGATTTTCCCCTGATTTTAGCTTGTGCGGCTAATATTTAGGTGCGCTTTGTAGTCCGGGAAATACGGTAGTAATGTGTGTATTCTTACAGCAAAAAAGAGCAACGTGACCATTTATAGATGTGGTGCAGCTGCAGCAAGTTCATTAACATGATTGGAACCTGATCCCTGCTGATCCCCATGTTAATGATTTGACTGCACAGGTTTATATGGTGGAATCATTCTTTATAAAGCAGCCCTGCTCTGGATGAATCCTGAACACAACCCAAGCTCTTTGATTTACTCTGAGAACGACTCCCTCGACTTCCAAGACCCCTCGGAGCCCGCTCGTTTCTAACACAGTCCATTGCCCTCATATCAAAACCAGTTGACATGCAAATTTGCGCTGCTTTTGGTAGATTGCATTGGTCATTATTTAAAAGTACCAAGTCTTACATACGTACATACGTATATTGAATGTGACACGTGACACAAACACAAATGGAGAATGTAACATTGCATTTCAATAAATGTAATATGAATGAAAATCAAAAGAATTGGGACAGACTTAGATTTTTTTTTAAACATATAGATGTTAATAATCGTTGTTTGTGAAACGATGTTCGTGCAAAGTTTCGTTTAAATTTGCACACCGATTAACTCTTTAAAGCCGGTCGGAGCGGGCTTACCATCAGGGCTTTATGAGCCTATACTGGTGTTTTTAAAAGTTATGTTTGACTTTATGACTTTCTGTGTCGTTTCTGGGATGCTTAGGACTCATATTGCACTGCTGGAAATAGTTTATTTTGATGCACATGCTGTTTTTTTTGCAAATTTGCATTGTAAGATTTATTTTCGTTTTTTCCTGCAGTATATAAAAATTGGTGTATTTCAAAAATAAAACTATGAAGACACTTAAAATAAATTTCCTGTGGTGGTAAACTATTTTGTGCAACTTTTTTGTATTTACAGTTTTGAGGGATAAGCTTCTTAAATTTCTCTAACTAGAAATATATGTTAAAAAAACAAAAACAATTTTCAATTTTTTTGTAGTTTATTGCACGTTTTTGCAATTTATGTAATTACTATGCACTTAATGCAGACATATTATTAAAATTTGGGCTATAATGGTTGTATTGATGTATATCAACTTGAAATGCTCCCAAAAATGGCTCCACAGCATGTAAAAATATAATATAAGCTCTGGCGCACTTGGTTCTATGGTCGGTCTTAAAGGGTTAAGGAAGACATGAATACAGACTTATATAGATATGTTATAATCAATATAGCTGGCTGACTGTGTGTTCATAAATTAGCCATATAACCTGCCACTCCCACATACTTGCAGCTTCAGCATCACACCAATTTGCCCTGCTAAGTAAATCTGAGGCCAAGCGTGCTGTGCAGTGAGAGCTTGTGTGTGAATCTGTGTCTAATCCCCAAACTGTCACTAGAGGGAGCCATCACACCATCTTTCTTCCACTAGCAGGCCTTCAGTCTGTTCCTAATGTGTCATTACATCACTTAACGGGAATTCATGAAAGCACCTTAACATTTAGTTCACTGTGTTAGCAGCTTACTCTTTCGACCATATGATCCTGGCCCCTGGCTGGTTCATCTGACTCATGGGCTAAGAGTGGTGACTCACACTGGGAAGAGTCATCCAGCTGCTACCTTACAAGAAATGCGCCCTCATGGCGGAACTTCATATCACCGCTTACGTGGCTAATGTTAACGGGCGCTTCGTGACATCATACCGAGCGTGCAGAGCTGGTCGATGGCTTTGATGATGCGTTCGCACTCCTCGGCGCGTGTGCGGCAGCCCCATTCACCGTCCAGGGGAACGTACAGCAGCTCCTTCTGCTCCTCCTCGATGAGCGGAACACTCTGGCCCAGCTCATCCGGAAACGTGGCTGCAAAGACATAAGGACAAAACTGTCACAACTGTAAGCTGTTAAAACTGAAGGAATGAGTTCTTTGTTGTTTTTCAGATGAGCACCGCATTTCAGATTCCTACCATCATCGGGGATGGGTTCCATATCCCAAGGACTCATCTTCTCTGTGTCTCCATTATCCCAGCTGGATGGGAAACAGGGTTGGATTATAATCATCATCATCATCATCATCATCATCATCACATTGTAATCTTAGTATTTTGTTAGTTCTTTTGTATTTTACAAAGTCGGCATGTAGTATTGAGCATACCGCTTCATTCTTTAACAAGGTTTCAAATAATGAAGCGCTCAGTAAACATACAATATATGTATCAGTGGTTCAAACTGTAAAGTCACAGCAATGCAAAAGGTATTTTTTCCAAGCCACGAGGTGTTTCGTGCAATAGTGAGGGAGATGCAGCATAATCACAAGCAGCTATCTGTCCGAGTTTGTCCAAGCAAGTAAATTCCTGTTAAGTGTTAATGGGAATATTTTAATGACAAATATTCTGTTGGTGTTTCAGGATGTAAGAACCTGAAATCGTTAAATAATAGTATTCACTATTATCTTTTTGTACCAGGAGACCAACTGGACAGTAGACAAAGTGGGAACTGATTGGAGGGTTTCACACTTTTGTAACAGCCAACATCAAAGAAAACAAAGAAGACCAAAAAAAAAAAATCCTGGTTGAAATTTCTCTGACTCATAGCGTGCCATTTTTGGGGGAAGTTTCATGGTGTCACTAAGAGGTGGCACTAGCTCTATCAAGTATGCCTCGTCTACGTTATCGTATGCCATTGTTGTACATGACTGTAGTGGAGTCTAGTAGAAACTGTCTGGTGGTGATTACATCATCTATACTTTGGCTTTCTAACCTACTGTTTCAGCGTCTCAGAGATATTTCTGGCATTCAGAGGAAAAACACGTCAAGTATGTAGTGACTGTCATCATCACCTTTGAATCTGATGACAGTCAATGTGACACTTTGCTCCTCTTTACTTCCTTTTCCTCACCATCACCAGCGAGTTCTTCTGAATGTGATTCATGTTGGTCTTGTTTGCGTCATCCCTTTGATCTAATTTCTTTGTTTCTGTATGCATCTCTGCCTGTGCACATTTTTGTTCTTATATAGACCGTCTTGCAGTCTTGCCGATGCAAGACGGTCCTACCTAATGCGAATGCAACGGATTTGCTGTCATGCCAAAAAGAAGTGCAACCCTGCTGAGAATAGAGCAAATCCAAGCTGTGGTCATACCAGACATTGTAGCACTGGAACAAGCTGTCAGGATACTGGGACTGGTAGGGCTCCTGGCTCTCAATGGTTCCAAACCACCAGGCATCATCGATCACTGACCGAAACCTGTCACCTATGGAGACATCACATTACTACAGAGAACTCTGCAAAAAAGAAAATGAATGTCATATACGATATCATTTATATTTGAGTGAAGTCGCACTGCAAAGGTAAAACTGACCTATGCGCCACTGCCTTTTTCTGGCGTTGTCAAACTGCTGCCGCAACACCAAGAAGTCGATTACATCAGGCATGTCGTGGTACCTGCAAGTAGTCAAGAGATTTGTAGTAGCGGTTCACTTCTGTATGCATAAAGTATATGCTATCTGCTGTCAGGAAATATTACTGCAGTCAGTGTTTTTATCAATAACCTCTTGTCTTGTGTAAAGATATGAAACCTTGCTGAAATGTGAGTTTTATAACTGCCATGTTGCAAAGTTGAAGAGAGACCATATAACATGATATAAGACAAGAGTCCCGTAGTGTTTTAGAAAGAGTAATGACGTCGGCTCATCTTAAAAGCTGATAAATGTTTGGCATGTATTGCAGTCTGTTTAAACTCTTTTACAACAGCAGTTATTCCACAGATGATTTTAGCCAGAGCCAAAGAAAAACTATCAGTATTTATAAAACAGCACACACATTTTTGTTTCTCAACTCAGAAATGAACTTTTCTACTTCTTAAAAGTATCAACCAAATTAGTACTGCCGAGTACTGATTTGCATGCAATCAGCTGGTGCCAAATTCGGGTATTAGAACACATCTGGACGAAAGGAAGATGAAGAGCGAGTGAGACCATGTGCCGTTAATTCAGTTATGTGTCAACAATCACACAGGCCAATGGCAGCAGCGGTGTGCAAAAAGCAGCCTTGGGTGGGGCTACGCTTTTCAAAACGCAAAGCAGGCGACACAAAGCTGGCCGTGACAACACATCTAATCTGGGGAAGCACCTTGTCAGACTCAAGAATACATCTAAAAGCTGTGGAGTGTTTGACATCTTGAAAGCCAAATACACCAGAGGTCTGTTGCCAACATATGAGCCACTGAACCCACGGATGATGGTCGGGACCCTACATCTTCTTCAGATAATTAGGTAGCTGGATAAAAATGTTTTATGTATTATTTTACAAAAAGCTGTACTGGAAAAAGGTATAACTGGGAAACAGTCCCAAATTCCCCAAACACCGGCTCTGGTACCAGCATTGTTTCAAACGTGAAAGGTACCAAACCCTATTGTTAGGGTAACTAAGTAAGATAACAGAGTTGCATTCTGACTTGTAGTCAGAGGCCAGATATGAGTCAGGAAAAACCCTGTACTCTTATGTGGAGGCAGAGAGAGACACTTACTTCATAGAGAAAGATCCCCCGGTTAATTTTCCAGTGTCTGGGTCCAGAAACGCCAACTTCAGGCAGCACAGCGTGGGCAAACCCACCTCATACTTGATGCCAACTATCTTCATCAACTCCTGCTCCTAAATGCCACAAAAAAGACATAACGAGCATGTTTGAGTTCTCAAGACAAAAAAATTAAGCAAACCATCCTGAAAGTCTCGATTAATGATTCCTCTTTCAGTTATTTCTTGTTCTTTCCTACAGGAAAGCCCCAAGTCAAGGGTTTGGTGGTTTTTTTTGTTTGTGTGTAGGGTGCAGGTTTGTTTCCAGCTGAGAAAAAGTGAAACTTAAAGATAGAAGTCTGGCTGTACAAAATACTAAGAGAAAATAAAAAGACGTCGTAGAAGAAAACGCTGCATTTCATACACTACAAGCAGCACATTCACAAGGAAGCACACTGTGCCCGCAATGCATTATGTTCTGCTGTCTGCACAGGAATTGCTATTTCAGCTTCCTCACGCAGAAGGACAGAAAAAAAATGAAATGTATACCAAATATAAAATGCAATCCTATAAACTGTTGCTCTCAAGTGTTAAAGTGTCTGAAGTTGGTGGCTTTTTTTCATTCTTCCGTAGACAGCTCCATATGCAGTTTCATAACCTTTTTTTTATGCTCGGTAGACATTTGTCTTTCGGTAGAGAGACGTTTTTAGGAAAGAAAAAATAAGATTAAACTAGGAGTGTGAAACCAGACGTGTGGCGGAGATAAAGAAGCCACACCGGTGAAAGGTTTGCAGCAAAAATCCTGTCGAATTTTGCATTGCAACAAAACAGCAGTTAATGATTACACTAACATGTGCGTGAATCCCTGGGTCCTGCTATGTATTCCTAGGAGGACAGTGTCATTTTTTTTTTTTTTTTATTTGCCTTATTTTGTTTTAATCGTGTCCCGTCTGGCAGCTTTTGCAATCACAAATAGGAGCTGAGCGACTGTCGTGCCAAACACATTTTGCTTTTCCAAGATCAGCTCTATAAAGTCTCTATAGGATCTTCTTGTTCAGGGTTTAACTGTTTATTTCTTCATTTCTATTCATGTTATTCCAGTTATTACATTCAATGGGGTATACAGTATGACACGGGTAACAAATCAACACTCTTCTAGTGGTGTGTGTGTGAGAGTGTGAGAGAGAAAGAGAGAGAGTGTCAAGTGTGAGTGTGTTTGTGTGTTTTTGTCACCAAATGTACTTGAAAATGAGGGTGGAAAGCTGCAATGATGGCCCTCAAGAGCTCAGGCAGACAGAGATGGATCCGGGAAAACTGGGTAATCCCCATCCCTGCAGGACAAGAAGGGAGGGCCTAGATGGGGCGCCCAAAGCCAAGGGGCGCGAGTCCCAGATGACCAGAGGCAGCAGGCAGCCGACTCCACTAGAGGCCAGTCATACTAGCGTGAGCCGAGATCAGGGCTCCATGCGCCAAAGAACCACCCGGCAGATCGCGGACCACCAAGGAAGTGGGTCAACGACCACGCCAGAACATCCAGCCACGCGCACCAACAAATATCCACATCCCAGTGGGAGGGGGTAGCAGGGTGAACCCCTCCATACACGACCATGTCCCACACGGACCAAAGCTCAGCAAGCCCACAGCGTCTTTTTTAAAAATTTCTCATGGGCTCGCCTTTTTACCTTTGGATGTCTACATTCTTAAAAGAGAAATGTCACTGAAAATATGACACCTTCAAAATGTCAGTGAAGCCAGGATATAACTGCGGTTCACTGCATATTTAGGAGAGAGGCAGCGCTTTTCAGAGAAACGCTGCTTTGGTTCGGATTTTACTGTCAAACTGTTTCTTACCCGGAGCTCCATCTTGTGCCACGGCTGCTTCTTAGGATTGATGCTGTAAATTTTTTTCTGTTTGGCCATCTCCACGTAAGCTTCATGGCCCTGTCTGAAGTAGTACACCTGCACACACACACATATGCAAAAGAATTAACGGCTTTAACTGCACTTGTAAATTCCTTTGGTGCGCGTTTGCAATGTAATTACAACGACATGGCATAACTGCTCGAGATGTGCCCTTTTGTTTTCATGGGTGTAATGACCGTTAATGCCACATGAGGTCTCTGACTTGTGATGCAGACTTTAGTCCTTGTTGCCATGTAAAACATGACCCTGTGTTTTGGTGTGAGCAGACATGTGGTGAAGATGCGGTCGGCGTGTACCTCGTCGCCCATCTGGGGTATGTAAGGACATCTCCGGGGGACCGTGTCTGTGATCCAGGCAGAGGGAAGCCATTCCTCCAGAGTTAGCCCTTGCTCCTGAAACTGCGTCCTCTGCAAGACGCACAGCAGAATAAATATGACACGTACACTGCTTATAATCCGGCGTGAAGCAAAAGACCTGACTGAATTAAGTTAGTTCATTCGTCAGCTTCAAATAACTTCGGAGAAGGAAAATGCAGTTCATTACTGATAACAAACCTTCCTCTTCTCCTTTGGCTTCTTCTTCTTTGGTAATGCGCCATCTTTATCTGCTTTGTCTTTCTTCCTTTCCTTCTTCCCCTCCCTCTTCTTCTCCCCGTCCTCCTCTGAGCCGCTGCTTTTCTTCTTCACTTTAACGCTCTTCTTGGGCGGTTCAAGGTTGATCCCGGCATCGGCTGTCCAGTCCGAATAATCGCTGGAGTAATCGCTGCAAATACATCACGGGGCCGAGATTAAACACACAGATGTGCGGCGTCTGCTCGTGCCGCGTTCTGATTTGCATTTAGTGTGCGAACGCATCGTCGGGAGATGAGTGACGTGATAAATTGGAGATGCGCTCGGTGTTTCTTACCTCGAACTACTATGCTCATCTGGCCAGGGCTCCTTCTCCTCTTCATCCTTCTCCTCCTCTGAGGAGTGCCCGTTTATTTGCCGTACCTCCACCTCTCCCTGAAAACACATACAAAATTAAATTAGGACACAAAAGCAAATGGACAAAAAAAAGACAAAGAAAGACAAAAATCATTATAATAAAATGTAAAATCCTCAGAACATCAAAACTTAAAACTATTCACTAAATTCGTAACAATGCAGTATGAATATGTACCTCTGAGGTGCTATCATCCTCATCTGCAGCCTCAGCACTCTGCCGACTTGTCTCCTCCATAGCAGCGCGGGTTTGATAGCCATGGTTACCTTGGCTCCTCCTCGCTTCGTCTACCACACACTCTGATGTCGGATGAACCTGGAAAAGCAAAGAACGGAGCTGAGTGTAACTAAAGTCCTGCGTTTGAGACATTTCTGGTTAAGAAATTAAAAAATTAAAAGAAAAAATCATAATAAAACAGCCATAATCTAGTCGAACAGCTATGCTCATGAACTCACCCTGCTCTCCTTGGGGAGAGAGTGGAGAGTACGTCTTCTCCTTTCTGACTGATAAATATTGATCTCTTCCTCTCCTTTAGCTTCACGCCAGTTCACTTGTCTCCTGCACACACACAGATCACGAGGTTCGTCATATTTAGGAGATCCTGTGCCCCAGAGAATGTGAGAACGTGTTTGTGTACATATCTGTTTCAGGAGTTACCTGACAGAGGCTTCTTCGAGCTCAGGGACCAGCACCCTGCGGCTCCAGGCTACCAGATCTCCCTCTGTGGCCATTTGGCTGCGAGGGGCGTTGCTGTGCATCTGGCGGACCCCCTCGATCTGCCCGCTGCGCCGTAGACCCACGTTGGGCGGGGAGTGCACCTCAGTGGGAGATCCCACAGATCCTGAGGGGTGGGGGAGGAGAGATAGGGTTTCACTTAAACTGTTGGGGAACTGTTGCACAGCACTAAATAAATGATGAGCCCACTAGCAAAATCTCAGAATTATTTCCAGTAGACCTTCTGTTAAGGTGTGACATATGGGACACTTCAGTGCATCACAGTAGAAAACTTTGATATAAAATGAGAAAGTAATGAGAAATAAATTGGAAAAATCTGTAACTAGAAATTATTTGAATTATCAATAATAATAATTAAATCTGAGATTCTGAATTTTAAAAAATAAATGAAACTCATTGATTACATAAAACCCACAGAATTATCTGCAGTTTTCTTCCAAAACCAGAAGTTTAAAGCTCAAGTTCATGTTTTTCTTATTTAAATTATTTTTTAAAAAAAGAACAATTTTCCATTTATTTTATCTCCCGTGATTAATCGACTAATCACCAAGGACTCAAACACAATTGGTTTGCATAGGTAAGAAATAGGAGTTTAAAAAATACTTTTTTAAAATGTGACTTCAAATAGTAGAGAGTCGATTATTAAGTATTTTAGGAGCCCATCAGCTAATCTGCTGACTCTGGGGACATAACACAGGGGCTCAGGTGCAGCCAGTAGATATACAGGCTGAGACGACCAGTCACTGCTTAAGAATGCAAATAAATTTAATGCAGCTAGTAAAAAGCTTAATTGTCTTCAGCTGATGGTTTTGAGACTGAACATTTTTTTTGTCTCCACACTGGCCGTTTACCAGCATGTACCCATGATGTCTGATGTCACTGGTCAATAAAACCAACACCACAAATGGAAGCTGGGACAAGCTTTGTCTACAGATGTCTTCATCTTTACATGCAGATATCAGTTATTAAGCCACCGACTGATGGAATCTATAAAGGGAAAAAAAGTGTTCTTTCATAATGCAGTTGGCTCACACTCTATTTTCATGTGCTACCACGGAGCACCAGAGCTGAGGACACAAATAGTTCTGATCTTCTGTACTCATCACTCTGAGAATTAATTGACCAAATAAAAAATCATATCCCACAAACACACATTACCTACTCTCAGTGTGCTCTGTGAAAACAGGTTCCCTGCATTCACTAACTCTTTGAATCAGGGGGGGGTTTATTACATTTCCTGTTTAAAATTCCACTGAGACACTTATTTACATAATTGCAGTTGTTGCAAATTATGCATTATTTCATTGAATAGTAATAAAAAAAACTCTCTTCACGATCCACGAATCATGTTGTCAACCTAAAGGTCTGAGAAAACATAAATAGTGGCTGTAATACATGTGCTGTTAATTCTACGAATTAATCAATCACAGCAAACACGTCTGCTTCAAGTGTAAGATGATGCTCCAACATATTAGTGCTGCTATGGATAGATGTGAATAATGACTGGAATCCAGGAAAATGAGAACAAAAGAAATTTGGGTGGGGAATGAATCAGAATAAACAGTCAGCATCGCTTTAATGTCATGACTCCTACCTCTGCTGGACCTGGTGTTTGAGGCAGCAGCAGAGATGTCATTGGTTCCCAGTCTTTGGTCCTGTTCCTGCTGCAGCCTCTGAATCATGGTGTCCAGAGGACTGGGACCATCCACCGCCTGTTCACTCACCACTTGATTCAGGCCTGCCAGGAATAGCGCAAAAGTGAGAGAGAGAGAATTTTAAAAAATGAGCTTAAATCCAACCATTGTTACAGCCATGACGAATACAACTGCTGCCTAATAACTTAACTATCTCTGCTGTGCCTTACTAACACATTTCATTAACTGCTGATTGCTTCTGTTTATATCCCAGCCAACAGCCTTATGAACTCTAATCTTAATTGCCATTGCTACTGTAGTTTCAATAAAAGCCTCACATTGAGCTCATTTAAAGACAGATAAGATTATTGTCAGGCTATGACAGCACAGACAGATGGTCTCTGATAAGACAGAAGACAGCATCACCTCCAGGCAAATATCTAAAGCGCATAAGCAGAACTCCAAAGAAAGAGGTCTTATTTCAGCCTGAATACCTGAGGAAGTGACCCCCATCTGAGGAATCAGCTGCTCATCCCTGCAGTCCTCCCTTCCGGGCACCAGCCGCTGGTATCTTGGTGGATGTGGATTCCCATCCACATCCACCAGGAAGGGAGGGGGCATTAGGTGTGGAGCTTGCTGAGTTTGTTCGTCCAGCACGTAGTTATTGGCATCCCGGATCAGTGGCCGGTAGTCGGTATGGAAGAACATCTGATCTGCTATCTGAAACAGTTTTGAGGTTGAGAGGGTGCGGCGCTGTTGTTATTACTAATAACATGCGATGAGTTGTCGTGTATGTGCATAAATATTGCAGGTCAGTTTACCTTGTCGTACTTGCTGCTGGAGCCGAAGCCAAAGATGAGCAGGTGACCGTGGGAATCGGTGGCTGCAAAGTGCTGCCCATCTGGACTGCATTTGCAGTCGAACAGCGCTCCGTGCCCTTGGCCCTCAATCTATCAAGGGTGAGACAGAGTGGAGGGGAAATCTTAAAACTGCACTGTAGCTATTTGAACTGCATGGGCACAACCCACTATTAATGTCTTGTCAGCAAGCCAGCAGAATTGTCCAGAAAGAAATATGCACACAAAGAACAAACATCAAACAGTTTGTAGCACAACAGTAGCCTGTTTATGCAAACCGACAGGACACCTGCAGAAAGCAAAACTTCTTCAACAGGAAATCAGCAAGAAACCCCTGACTGCTCTGACCGTCAGCCAGCTGCTGCTTTTGGTTTGATCTGCGGGTTTTCCTTCATTCTCACAAAGGCTCCATTCAACTACAAGATGGAAATATGCCAAACTCAAACAGCACATAGACTACTCAGTTTTATACACCTTGCATGTGTTTTTGCCCAGCTGGATGACAGAGTTGTTGGAAATTAGCACCATAATTTTGCTACAATAGAAATACCGATTCAAAAGAATTCAAGCTTAAAAGTGAAACCAGGGCATCCTGTAAACAGCCTCTGCCGTCCTGCACTAGTGACATCGTTCAGAGAGTCTGTGCAGCAGGTATGGGCCTCAACAGCAACTTTGAAGCCGTGCGGTTTAGAGGGGACCTTGTTTCTGTGGGCTATGAGTGGGCTGTGTCCTCTGTTGGTGCTGGTAGTGGTCAGTGAAATTTGTTTTATCGAGTCCAAAGTCACCACAGATGTGTACCAGGAGATTTTAGACCATTTCATGCTTCCACCCACTCACAAGCTTTATGTAGAGGGAGCTCTCCCTACCCCACAGCGCCCAAACGACTACCAGATGATTCGCTGACCATGTTATCACAATGTTATTACTGTGTGAAGGCCCCTATAACAGCAACCTGGGATTCAACAACACCTCAGCAGTGCCCGATCTGATCACCTCCATCCCAGCCCGCAGTGATGCAGTGATATGCAGGCAGCGAGTTTAAAAATGAACATACTCTCCAGAGGCTGGACCGATCTTCAGGGTTCAGACAGCTTTAAAAGCTACGTTATTTACATCACTGTGTAAAGTCAATGAGAGCTGATCTCTCTAATAGGGTCATCTCAGGCACTCGGCTCTGACAGTAAGCCACACCCACCTGCTGTTCACATTTTCTGCTTAAGAGGGGCAGCCAATTAAGAGCAAGGCATCTTAAAAGCAGAGGGAGGAGGGAGTTAACAGGGCTTGTTGCAGGCAGAGGATGAAGTGAGGGGGTGCACTAAGGCCCGGTGTAAGATAATTAAGGATTATGCAGTTCCCTGCCTGTGTGTCCTTTCTGCTTGTGCTAATCTTACTCTACATTCACCTTTACTCTTCAACCCTCTTTTGTGTTTTTTTCTGTCCACAGGGAGGTTTTCAAAGTTTGATCGGACCCAATGAAAAAACTGCTTCCTCCTTACACTGCTGTAGTAAAATTATTTTTCAAGGCATTGTTTTTTATGTTACTGCTGGGCATTTTTGACTTACTACTTTACTTTCCATGTATCTATCGTCCCTATTGTTGTTCCTCCAACCAAAAGACCCATTCAAAGCTAGGAAAAACCCTGACAAGAGGACGCTTTTCAGGAGAAGTCTCACAGCAGGTTTCAGCCTGAAACTTGGGCCTTTTCACATGCACAAAGACTTTGTGTTGTTAAGCAACACTATTCACTGTCTATGACCAACACCAAGATTTGGCCAAAGGACCAGCTCACTATGTGAGTCACATGTTCTGGGAATGTGGTTAATGCCGTCCTTGGTTACCATAGAAGCAGGAAGCAGGAAATACTACAATAATTAAAGCACTGGATAAATTTGTGGAGTGGCATATGTGATTCATTTTGATGAGAGAGCCACGAAGGCACGAAGGGAAGTGAGAACAGTAAAGAAAGCAGAGCGAGAAAGTGAAAGTATAGAGTTGGGAGAAGGTCAACAGCGGGTGAAAGTGAAATAAAGGGTGAGACGAGGAGGGGAATGGGAAAAGAATGTGTGTAAGAGAAGCAGAAATATACCTGATAAAACCACATATATATGCAGATAAACAGAGAAAATACAGTTAAAAAAAGTGCAGGGAGAGGATTGAGATCTGGACACTTGTGAATGAAACAGAAGCGAGTGAAAGGCGATGACACGCGGGCGAGGAGACGTTCTGTGGACGAGACGCTCACCATGTTGAAATAGGAGCGGATCTTCACTCCTCTGGCTAGATCCCACACAATACAATTCCCATCATGCCCCGCTGAGAAAAGGATTCTCGGATCAAAGGGATGTGGCTCCAGAACAAACACTTCATCCTCGTGACCCTGTCGACCAACAACACGAACATCTAGGATTAGATTAAGAAATAAGAAAAGAGAAGCAACAGCCAAACCTGACTTTTTATGCTTAAGCCCACACACAGCTGAGCATATTTTGCAATCCTCTCACTGTCAGTGTGCAAACCCACATGCTTTTTAAGTTAACAAGTAAAAAATTCATATTCATCTGTTTTTTGTTTGCTTTTTATATACACTGTTTTCAGGCAGCTATCAAATGTTCCAGTTTTATCACTGCGTCACCAAGGAGACTCTGACAGCGTGTTAGCAACTAGATTTCTGATCAAAAGATAAAGTAAAAATGATGAAAACAAGGCCAAGAGCTAAGTAGTGAAACAGCAGCAGCCTAAGATGACCCTAACAGCAACACCGTAATACAGAAGAGTTACTTGAGTACAATGTTTAGTTTGTTAACTGACAGGAAGACAATAACTTAAAGCAGAAGGATGGCATCTCCATAAAACCACATGTCTGGGTGACATTAAAGCTTGGTTGGCTTTAAACATTTTAAATTTTAATGAAAAGAAAACAGAGGTGTTGGTGTTTGGTGCTAGTGGTCCCTGTGAGTCCTCGTCTGTTGATTTGGGATGCCTGGAAGTTTATTTTACATCTGTTATTACTGACCTTTGTCCAGCTGTTATCATTTAAGGCGACTGGCAAGAGTGAAATCTTTTCTGTCTAGGCAGCATTTGGAAACAGTGATCCATGCTTTTATTCCTTCCCGTCTGGACTACTCTAACTCACTTTACGTGGGTCAGTCAGTCGCTGCTCTCACTATGTCCTTTAGAGTTCATCTTAATATTCTTATGTTTGTTTTTAAACAATCACAATCTAGCCCCGCCTTACTTGGCTTTTGACCGTAGTGAGACTTAGTTTCTCTTGGAATTAAATTAGTTATTAACTAACTAATTAATTATTTTACTTTTTTCTTTTATTTGGCTTTTATTTATATCGTATGTAATTTTATTATTTAGTTCTAACGTACAGCATTTTCCATCAGCAAATCAAAAATTCACAACACAACATGGATGACTTATTCCGGAAACAGCCTACACAGCAGCTGCTGAGCCATATCACTCATGTGTAGGGATGGGTACCGGTATCCGGTGACATAAACGGTAGTAACCAGACCGAAAAGCAGCGCACATTTCGGTGCTTTTTTTTCCTGAGATGTCATACACTTTGGATTCTAGCCAATCATTTTACCTTTGCAAGCGGGCCCAGGTACGTACGTTCTTTTAGAGCAGAGCTACAGATTAAAAATGCCCAAGGCGAAGCGGTCAAAAGTCTGGCTGTACTTCACAGCAAAAGATGCAAACTCAGCAGCCTGCAACAAGTGCTTTAAGGTGGTACTGTGCAAAGGAGGTAACACCTCGAATCTGATGAAACACCTGGCGACGCATAGCGTTTCTTTAAAAGCCGAGAAATGCACCGTATTTGATAGCTTGCTGCAAGAGCTCACACCGAGCACATCTACTGCGCGTGTGGTGCCTATTATCGGACCCGGAGTTAGCAACATCCCCCAAGAACCAGAAGAGGAGAGTCCTGGCCCCTAGCCCTGCCAGTGTAGCAGAAATGATGAGGATGATGATGCAGCAGCAGCCGTTCTTCTCTGCGTGAGGAGCTTAATGTTGTTCGTGTGTAATTTACGTTGAGTAGGCTAACCACGTTATTACATTAATGCATGTAAGGTGAACTAGCAAACACCGTCGTAGTTACATGCGACTGTCTTCTTGTTTGATGGCAGATGTTCCCTTCACCCTGGCCAAAAAGGCTAAAATGACCAAAGAAAAAGTGGAAAACAGCTAAACATGAGAGGTTTTTGGATAAAGTTTGTGTTTTTTCCATTGTTTAAGCACTGCTTCCAGCTAAGAGTGATGCCATAAATCCCCTATAGCTGCAGAAAAGGCTAACATTGTTATCTTTTTACAAAAAAACAGCTGAACATGAGAGGTTTTTGGACAATGTGTGTGTTCTACATTCTTTGAGCACCGTTTAAGCACCGGCACCGTTTCAAAAGTACCGGTTTGGCACCGGTATCGGATAAAACCTAAACGATACCCATCCCTACTCATGTGCTAATAGGCTGTATGTCTGCAGGGCTTTTTAACTCACAGCATCCGAAAAAGTGAAAATTTGTAATAACATCAACATGTGGATAAGTGAATAAGAGGGTTTAACCTCTGAGGGCCATGCATGTGTATACAGTGTGAACTGGCAGTGTGTTGTGGTCCAGTCAACAGTGATCTGAGCTGTTACAGAATAACACACAACACTGAACTACGATATTATGATACACATCTTTGTTTGTGTCCGAGTGTCAAGTCACCACATACCATCAGGACATGGACCAGATTTCCAGTGATGGAGTTCCACACTTTCAACGTCAGATTGTTGGCCGCCGTTATCACTGTGCTGTCATGGCGATCCCATGCCACCATGGTAACCTTCAGCTTGGTCACCTTGTCTTCCAGCGGCGGAGGGTTGTACTTCCTGAGGGGGAGAGCAGTGATGCCGTTCAGGACTAACTGAGGTCTTTCTAGTTTAGTTTACACATAAAAATCAGACACAGAGTCGTTGCCAAAGGTATTAGCAGCAGCATCACTCCAAAATTCAAATTTTTATTCATTTCCAATAAAGGTTCATCTTCACCATATCACAGAAACATGGAAGAAATCATCTAAATAAAAACTGAGCAGCATACTGCATGAAAAACAAACTCTGTGCTACTGCCAAATGTTTTGGCCATGACTGTGTATCAAATATGAAAATACTGTAAAAACAAAACAAAAAAAGTAGACGCAACAAAAAATGAAACGCATCTTTTTCTAACTACATTAGTTTTAAGTTTAAAAAACTCCACTGTCCTTTCCTTTTGAGGAATGTATTCTATTTTCCTCAGTCCCTTTTTACACCGTTAATGAGGAGCCAGACCAATCTGACAGTTAAACCTTATCTTTCTGCAGCTTCAGATAATTATTCACAACCCCAGCTGTTCCTGTTTACATAAGAAAGATGTGAAAATCAACACATCCAAAACATCCCAATACTTTTTGCTGCAATTCCCTGACCCAGACTTTCTTTATTTTACAGACCGATTGTAGGAGCAATGGTTATAGATTTAACTCTATTAAATACTTCAAGTAACTTCTTGTATTATCCAAGTTGTGGGCATTTAGGACTTTTTTTAGGTTTTGTTTTAGTTGACCTCGTTGCTGCATTAGGTTTGTTGCGTTTGTTCAGGCAACAAAGACATAAACAGTCTGTCAGTGTACTCTACTCATGCACCGTCTGGGAATAAATCTATACTCTGTCTAGGAGCAGTCAGGTAATCAATCACCATGTCACACTTTATCCCACAGGTGTGAAAGAGATTTTTCTTTAACTTAACAATGCAGCTTCTCTATATTATGCAGTAGGTCATTGTACTTTAAATACATAAAAGCACGTGTAAAACACTTCAAAACTCTGCATTTTTCATGAGAAGAATTCATCACACACTGTAGCGTTCAATGCAGGTGATTGATTATTTTAAAATGTAAACTGACATCATCACCTCCAGGATGATCCCAGCTCACAAGGTCTTTATTCCAAGCACAAAAGCACTAATGGGAAGGCCAGGCCTTGACGGCAGTGCAGAGACACATACCCGGGTAATTTGGTCTGCATGTCCAGCAGAATGCTCTTCCAGCCCTGAGGGTGAAGCTGCCAGATCCGAGCTGTACCGTCCCTGCTGCCGCTCACAAACCTGCAACACAAGCGCGCGCACACATTTATGTGAATGAAAATATAACACTTACTTTGAGATCAGCTTCCTGCAGTAAAATGGTTCCCTCCGTCTCCACACATCAACAGTAAATACATGTACCCCCGGATCTCCACCTCTACCACCCTGGCTCTTTGCATACACCGTCTACACCTTCCTCCCTGCTTAGATTACAGCAACCCAGGGGAATTACAGCTGAGCTTGTTTTTCTGCACTCCGTCTAGTTTAATATGTCGCGCACAAGCACAAGTGTGTGTCTGAATGTGTGTTTGTGAGAGAGAGACACACACAAAGAGTGTGTGTTAGACATTAAGCAAAGCTGCTGACATCATCAAGTTATATCACAGCACCGCGAGGTTCACAACGCAACAGTGGTGCAGAAAAATTAACTGCAATAACTATGTACCACACGCACACACGTATAGAAATGCAATCTGCGTAAACTCACCTGTCACTGCAATGTGAAAACTGGATGCTGTCAACTTTGTCCTAAGTGGGAAAATATGAGAGAGAAACGTCAGCGCAAGCCTATTTCTTATTTAGTTAGGGTTAAACTGTATTTTCAGCAAATTAAAAAATGTCAAATAACTCGTTCATCTCAGACATTTTCAATTACAATTCCACGTTTCATTGACAAGAACAATATTTGTGACAAATCATTTCAAATCCACCTTTAAAATTGACTACTATAAGAGCAGCTTTGTATTTTTCACATTTCCAAATAGATATTCCAATTTTTTATTTATCCTCTCAATTCCTCCTCTTTGGCTCTCTTCACAAACTGAAGGTCTGAACAGCAGCTGGTGCTCATGATCAGAGCAGTATGTCTGGAATAACTATATCCACTCTTGCTGAGATCATACACAGGCAAGAGTGGAAAAAACTGTCTGAAAATGAGCACTGTTTGTGCACATGTCGTATTTGTTATTTGAAGCATCTGTGGTTAGAAGAGTATATACAGGACAGAAAATAAGGAAGACTATTATAGGTCTGCTTCAGATGTTCCTGAGGAGGTTGATATATGGCTGAAAACTTCAGAAGCCAGCATGTTTTTTTGCTTTTATTGTTAAAATAAATCAAATTGAAAAATCAAGAGGAGCTTTCACTGAAAAAAATAAAACTATATCACAAACAGTAAGAAAACTATAGCTATAGATCTACAGCTACAGATTTGATCATTTTTAGTAATATTCTCAGAGAACTAGCTCAAATCGTAAACTTGTTCAATAAGCCAACACAGTGCGCTTGGATTAAAGCTGTTTTTGTAGTAACTAAATAATAAATAAATAAGTACGCTGACTCACCGTATGGGACTCAAGCTCAGAGATCTTTTCTGGTTGGCCTGAGCCAAAGTAGTATACCCTGATGATGTGGTCTGTGCTTCCTGTGGCGAGGAACATACCACCTGGATGCATATATTTTTAATAGAAAGAAAGAAAAAAGATTAGGGTAATATTTGTTTCACATTCACTGGTTTACCTCGGGGACATTGGTATACATTAACTATTTGCAAATGTGCGTGCTTTTGCAAACCAGTAATATTTCTAACCCTTAAAATAGAAATACCCACAAAAAACAGACCACAGTCATTCCACATTTACTGATAAGGAGCAGCAGCCACACAAGTGGTGACGCACAATGTGTGCTGTTCTCCAGTTAGTCTGAGTGAGCATCTTGTTCTGTTTCTCTGTCAGTGCTCTGGAAGCATGCATAAAAAAACCACAGCGAGCTGCGTTCACCTGCGCTGAAGGAGGAGCAGATCATCTGGACGCCGGGTCGAGAGCGCTCTGTGAATTTACTGGGCCTCTGACTGGACGCACACACAAACACACACACGAGAACAAAATCATTTATAACACAATTTAACACAAAGAACCACCACCATGTGTTTTTAATAGAAAATGTCTTGGCTGAGTTTGGCGTGCTTTACATACTGCACCTAAACATTTCTAAAACTGGCCAGTTGGCCATTAAATACAGAGACAATTATAAATTCATGTGTACTTAAGATCAATACAATCAAACTTTTACACAAATAAGCCTCTTTCAGACATGCACTCCTTTCCATTCGTCAAAATTTATCAACTTCATGTCTCTTTTTAAAAAACAAAAAGACCGTGTGCGACCGAGTAATTATTTCAGTGCAACACATGCCTAAACTGCAAGCAGTCGAATTTACGTAATAAGATTACACCGCACTGACTTCCAAGGGCGTGCACAGGTTTCTGGCCAGTATATAGAGACCCATTAATGAAGCACAGGCTCTCTGCATCGAGTAGCAGAGACAATATGGGGACAAGGTTCACAGAGAGGTAATATGAGCGTCAGGAACAAGCCAGTGCAGGTAACAATAAGGAAGAAGATGCAGGAAGCTCAGATCAACTTCTAAAAATAAAAATAAGTCTTTTTACTCCACTGAAAACTACGTGTCATCTCGTGCCAAATATCGCATCCAAACCGTGGCTTTCTACATCGCGGCTGCGCAATTCACTGAATGAGGCCGTGAGGAGCATGAGCTCAAAAAGTGACCTTTATCTGAATGACAGAACGCTGTCACTTACAGATTGATGAGGACAACTGTGTTATGTATGCCGTGTCTGAAAAGGAGCTGCGATGACGTGCTGACAAAATGCTTGATGCACAAAGTGTGAGAAATGTTTGTGCAGGTGAGACCGTGTGTTTTTCTCACCCAAACTTGAGTGTCCGTGCATCCCACTGCCAGAAGCAGATGGTGCCATCAGCTCCAGTGGAGGACAGGTAGCGCTTGGAGCCGCTACAGAGAGGAGAAAACTGCAAACACAACCAATCAGAGGTTAGCGGAATGAACAGAGGACAAAGACACACACAAACACAGTCGCTCTCACTGGGCACTTCATTAAGTATACCTGTTTGTCTGCTTTTTAAAGCAAATATGGAATCAGCCAATCGCATTGACAGGCTACAGCAGCAGAAAGACTACATGAGTGCCACTCCTGTCAGCTACGAACAGCAAACTGAAGCTACAATTCTCATGGGTTCACCAAAACTGGAAGAATATTGCCGGGTCTGATGAGCATCAATTTCTGCTGTAACAACCAGATGCTGGGTCAGAATTTGAAGTCAACACATATTCTGATGGCTGCTTTCAGCAGGACGATGACACAAAGCTCCAATCATCTCAAAGTGGTTTCTTTAACATCTCGGTGAGTTCACTGCCCTCAAGTCAGCCTCCACAGTTACCAGATCTCAATCCAGCAGAGCACCTTTAGGATGTGATTTTTAATACAATGCATGTGCAACAAATCTGCAGCAGCTGTGTGATGGTATCACATCAATATGGACCAAAATCTGTGAGGGATGCTTCCAGCATATTGTTGAATCTCTGCCATGAAGATTAAAAGCAGTTATAAAGGCAAAAGAGCGTCCAGCCAGGAGCAGATAAGGGTGACTAACAAAGCGTCCAGTAAACTGAAAGCAGTTGCACAGATAAAACTTGACACAAGTTAAACTGTGTGCTGTAAACACAAAAACATTTATATAGATATATATTGCCTGTTAAGTAAAAACCTAGCTTTCTACAGTAAAATGCAGTTGCAGTTTGTGGTGGCTTCTCCCAGTCTGTAAAGAATATGAAATAAAAACAGCTTTAAAACAATACCTGCAGTGAGGTGATGGATGCTGCGTGTCCCTCCAGGACAGCCAGAGGAGCGCAGGTTTGTAAGCACCACACTCTAATGGTCTTGTCACAGGAGCCGGCGGCAATCATGGTGTTCTCATAGCTGACGGCCATGTCGGAAATCTCGGCAGCGTGGCCGCGCAGGGTTGCCAGCAGACGCCCGTCATCTGTTCCCCAGATCTTCACGAGACAGTCATCTGAGCCCTGGGACAGAAAGAAAACACCACCGCACATGAGTGAAGATTCACATTTGAGATCAGCGCATCTGCTTCTGGGAAGACAAATTAAAAATGTGAAGTTGAAGAAGATTTCCAAAATCTATCTGGGCACGCTGCAGAGCAGGACTCTCAGCAAATTGGCAAATGTGGAATACAAACAGAGGAGGGAAAGAGACTCTTGAAATGTAAAAATAGATCAATGATTAATTTGCTTTTTGACAAAAAAGCTACAATGAACATCTCAAGGCACTGACGGTGCATTTGCATGCACTGTAATCAGCTTATTATTAACAGGTAAAGAGAAAAAGACCGCAGCTGGCATGTAAACACATTCCCTGGCTAATGTTATCAATGCAAAACAACAGTGAGCACTGCCAAATGAACACGCACACTGTTACTGTGGTCTGAGAATATCTTAGGCTGATTACATTTGACTCAGTAGACTGAGACTGGATGTGATGACACAGAGTTGGTTTTACACACATGAGAACTCGACTGTTAGAACGGAGGGACAGAAAATAGATCAGGCAGGAACCAACTCATCTCCTCTTACTTTGTAACGGTTTTGTAGCAAAGTAGAAGCAAATAATAATTCTATTAATATTTATAAATAGTTACCAAAAAAAAAGCTTTGTTAGTGAAGCATTTACAAGAATTGTTAGCTCAGATTCTCCTTAAACACTCATAAGTCTGCAATCAAAGTGCACGATCGAGTCTTCAATCGTGAAACCGCCTTTGGGGCGAGTGCCTGACTGCGATCCAACTCGCTGACGGTTAAAATGCTCGTGATTCAACACGTTGCCAGATCCATCTGTTTTTTAGTTAAGAGCTCAAAATTATTTAAGTAACAGGTAACCGTGATGAAGACGCGAAAGACACACAAACACAAATCCACTTGTTTTAAAAAGCCAGCGATTTCAGGATGTAACGCTTCATAAAATTAAACTTCTTCGCTTTAAAATAAGAATTTTTGACACGCTGAGGGTCAAACACTGTTAATGACGGTGTTTCATTTTATGTGCTCCAACATGCACCTGAAACCTTTTGAAAAATCATAACGCTTTATAAAATAACTAACACAGTGCTGTATGTTAAGTATCAGCTGACGTGTTGGTTGCCCTGAAAGCCTTGACCTTTTATAACTACAAAGCATTTTGGGAGACCTGCCACGCCGTCTGCACCACCATAGATTTAAGAGCAAAGTGCAATCCTCCCTGTTTCCTCACAACTACAGATAAGATTTTAACCACAGTCACAAGGACAACAAGCACAAACCAACTGCTCTCGATTTGTCTTTTCAAGTGACCACAAGAATTGGCTGTTTTTAAAATTATGTTATGCAAATCGATATAACTGACAGCAAAGCTGTTGTTGGACCAAACTTGCATGCACTTGTTCACCGAACACAACGATCCCCGCGAATCTTTAGGGCGCACAAAATAATCAATTAATATGCCTGAAACAGCATAAGAGCCTGAGCAAAAGGACTGAAGAGATCTAAAAATAAGAACATATATAAATAAAAATGATCTCGTGATAAAAGGAGGGGGAAAAGTAGCAGAGAGAGAGGGGGGGGAGAAAAGGGAGAGAAAGTGAGGGAGAGCAAGAATGAATTTTAATTCTGGCACTTAGCCAGCGCCTCAGAGGAAACATTTTCTCCAGTTATGATGAGAAATAGCAAGATGAAGAGTGGGGGGGAGGGAGGAAGAGAAAGGAACAAAGGAGGGGCAGCATAGCATGAGGACGGGGGGAGAGAAAGAGAGAGAAAGAGAGATAACAGGAAAAAAGACACAGAGACACTCAATCTAACCCCCTCCTCCTCCTCCTCCTCCTCTCAGCAGCCAGCCATTTTTAGAGATTTAAGAAGTGAAAGCTGAAAATGGTGTAGAACAGCAGGCAGTGTTTGACTCAAGATTCCAAACAGAAGGACGGCGACATTAAATCAACATTGTCTCATTGTTCCTTCACCATTTAACACGTTACCAGAAGCTGTACCTCTCTCAAACTAGGTGGAAAAGGCATGCGGCAAATGTATACAACGGGCACCCAGGGGGCAAAGGTCAGCTTACTTCTTTTGAGATAAATGCTTTCACTTCATTACCCGTGATTATTATCATCGCACAGCTGTCTGAGTTTTTCCCGACGTATAACCCAACAGGTTATAGCTGTGAGTCACTGAGTAAAAGCGTCCTACCACAGTTAGGTAAACAGTAATTACCGCCTAGCAGAACCGTTACAGCATGAAACGCAGATGCTTGTGCATCTTGGTGAGCGAGCGGCACCTTGTAACAATCTAACACAGAATGCGAGACGTGACTCTAAACAAACACAGAGCCTCTCGTTCACAAGCTAATGTCAACGCAACGTCGAACAAAAACGCGCGTGGGAAAACTTACGGTGAAGATGCGTCGCCCCGTCCTGTCGAAGGTCACGCAGTACACGGACGACAAGTGTCCCAGGATCCTCTTGTGCATCTTCATGTGTGTGTACACGGCCGTGGGCACCAGCTGACGGAGACGGTAGGCGCCATTCAGTCGACGGCAGAAGCTCGTCTCCACTGGATGTCAAGAAAAACATGCACGTTAGTACGGAAAGACACGACTGTACAGATGTAAACGTCACTAAATATACATTAAATTGACAAAAGTCTCCACTCGTCTGCTTTCCCATGCACACTCCAATCTTAATGCAAAGAGTTTAATATCCTGTCAGTTTGGTACCATAACAGCTTCAGCTCTTCTTTCCACAAGGTTTAGGAGTTTGTTTATGGGAATTTTTGAGCGTTCTTCCAGAAGCACCTTTGTGAGGTTAGGCGCTGATGTTGGATGAGAAGGCCGGGCTCGGATTCTCTGCTCTGATTCATCCCAAAGGTGTTTTATTAGGTTGAGGTCAGGACTCTGTGCAGGCCAGTCAAGTTCTCTTCCACACCACACTCGATCTTCCATGTCTTTATGGACCTTGCTTTGTGCAATGGTGCGCAATCATGTTGGAACAAAAAGAGGCCATCCCAAAAGTTTTCCCCCAAAGTTACGAGCATAAAATTGTCCAAAATGTTTTGATATCCTGAAGCATTAAGAGTTCCTTTCACTGGAACTAAGGGGCTCCCTCAAACCCCTCAAAAACAATAATCCTGCCTCCGCCAAACTTTATACTTTATACTTGGCACAAAGTAAACCCAAACGCCAAACCCAGACTCGTCCATTGGACTCGTCCACAGAACACGACTCTGTTCCTCTAGAGTGCAGTGGCGCCGTGCTTTACACAACTGCATCCGACACTTTGCATTGCGCTTGGCGGTGTAAGACTTGGATGCGGCTACTTTCATGATGCATAACCGTTTCCATCAAGCTCTCTACACACTGTTCTTCTGCTAATCTGAAGGACACAAGTTTTTACAATAGAGCATAAGAATGCTGAAATATTTTAAAGTGAATTATTTTTTAAAAAAAGACCTCCATCTTTTCACTCTTGGACTTATTAAGATTGGCTTTGTATGATTCACCATTCAAAATAATCCTCATTTATCTTATTTATCCTCCGCAGCACAACCCTCTTCTGATTGGCTGTCCCTGACACACAGTAGGTTTGAATGTAGATGAGTAAGGCTCCTCTGCGCTGTATCTGATGCCGGTGGTATAGTTGCTGCATCTGCTAGTTTATAGAGGGTCTTTCGTCCTTCACGTTTCATGAGATGCTCTGTAGAGAAGTGTCCATGTGACCTGCAGTTTTTTGCAACCAGTGTGCCAAAATTCGCATGAATGCTTCAGATGGATTCCAAGAGGACTTGGGGAAAAAAATAGAACAGGAAGGACTACTCATCCATGGTGTCCACAGCTGTCCATGTGCATCTCCACAAGCAAGTATAATCCTGGACTGAGATGGTCGTACTGAGCACATCCACTCTCACTGACACTGACATCAGATCCAGGAGTTTAAAAAAACTGTCCAAACAGCGCTCTTATACACGTCTGGAGCCGGAGCTTTTGGATTATTTGTAGATGCATCCCCCTGATTTTTGGAAACTATGGCCATGTTTATTAAGCGCGAGGTGGAGCACAACAAGTCCACAAGTCTGTGTGCAAACATACAGACTTCTTTAGGCAAATCAATAGTTGGCCCAGTCATTTTGGCCCACTTTACCAAAATGACTGTTTTCCTTACCAATATTCGGCGGACTCCCGTAGATAACAGGTGGCTCCGGTGGACGTCCACAGTGCAGCGCAGCCAGCGCTGAGCCTTTCCACACAACATGTTTGCAACCTGGAATTTACACACAGCACAGATGCATAAGCACATGCACAGCTATAGTTAAGTGTGTGTTGTGCATGTTGATCTGGATGTATGCAGTCATATTTGCATAACCACGCAAATGTATACATTCACTCCATGTCTTGGTAAGTCAGCACTTACACGCAGGAAGACACAGGCATTGAGCGAGTGGGTGTTTTTGCACGTGTGTATATTTAAGTATGCAAATGCACTGCATGTGAACTCACTCTTAGCGGTGCGGAGAAGATTCTGTCTGCCAGCTCCTAGAAGGCTGGTGAGTCCAGGCACACTGGCAGGGACCTCCCTCTCCAGCAGCGGACAAACTCTGGTGCAGACCTGCAGCAGGTGGTCTGGCGTGATGTGCCTGTAGAGCTTTACCTGAACGCAAGCATACACTCAGATTAAATCTGTCTTCAGGCTGGTAAATGACCACAAAAAACAACTACTGCTAGTGGGGGGAGGGTGGTAGAGTTTAAAAAAAGATAAAAAGGAAGCTGAGAGAAATGTGCTCAAAGAGCTTTCCTGCCAAAAGCTGCTGTGTCAAGACATCAAACCCCCACCAGCTGGATGATTTCTGCTGCTCGAACCCGACGACAGTGGTGTGAAAAAGAAAACGTCTCAGTGGAGGTACAAATGGGTTCCACATTACTACGCCAATTTTCACACACAAAAATCTACAAATCTATCGAACACATCAGGGGGTAAAAACATGTCAGAAGGCAAACGGTGGCTGCAAAGTAAAGGGAAATTGAAACTTTAATTTCAAATTCAAGTATTTCCAGCAAACAGAAACACTGAAAAATCCAGGCCACTTCCACAAATGCGGATGCAAGTAAAGGCCCCTCTGCTCTCTGAGTGTGTCAGAGGAAATCACACTAAACCGATAACAGATAAAATAACAGATAAGATCCTCCTTTTTTTAATAAACTGCAGAAATAAAAATACAACCGGACACGTATTTATACACTAAAATGAAAAAGATGAAGGCTTCTAAATGGTGCGGCTCCCAGCAGCATACGCACTACAACAGTGTGGTGGGATGGAGGGGGTGTGGCATGCAACATAAGGATGAAGCACACAGAAACCTACGCTGTTATAAACACACAGCCTCTCTGATTCCACTGACACATGGGGACCCTCCTGCGTGGCCTACTTCTAAAGAAACATGCACGCCTGAATGAGTGGAATGGCACGCACGATACAGCCGGGATGTAAGCGAGACACGGAGGGGAATAAAATAATGCAGCATGCAGCAGTGTGTTTACTTGGAGCAAGCCAGATCGGTTTAAATGTATTCACTCAAATCAGACGTGCAGTCATCGGCTTTGTTTCAGACACGTAAGCCTGAAATTAAACAATTATTCCACTCAGTCACACACACACACACTTTTTCCATTCCTTTATCTGTCTCTGTGACACACACACACACACAATTAATGACCCCTTAATTGCTTTCAACATCCTTGCTGGTTCACAGACGTGATCAGTGTTTCTAAGTACATATCAGCCCCTCTTAGGTACACGCAGACCCACAACTGACACACACACACGATGTGCAATAACAATTTGCTCCATTTTCCTTCCTTCTGAAGGGTAATGGATAACACTCCCCCAGCCACGGCTGCACCATCACAAAGCACATGGCCCCACACCACTACAAGTTACCCTCTATGTAATCATTATTAGTATTGCTATTATTCTTATTATTATTATAAACATCCTGCTTTCCATTCATAGCCCTACAAACATCTTTCACCTCAAGCATCACTGCCTCTGACATAGATTTGCATTCATTAAAGTGTATTATTACTGACAATTAATCCGTTAATAAATGAGTCTAAACACATTTGTGCTGATAACGATGCAGGCTTCCACTTCCACTCAAAAACACGGCCGTATTTCATTGCGCTTCGTCTTCCTGATCAGTTTGAAATGCGACACGAAAGCAATCGAACATCTAATGAATCCGCCTTCGTTAATTAGCCGCAATTAATATCGTTAATTATTACAATATCATTGTTGAGTCCTCAGTGATGCCCAACCCCCTTCTTTAACAGCGTCCCCCCCCCCCCCCCCCCCCCAGACATCTAACTACAAACGCCCACAAAAAAATAATAAATAATCATAAATAAATAAATAAATCCAGCCGATATCCTGCCCTCCTGCCTCTAACCTCCCTGCTTCCGCTTGGTCTAATAATTAAAACCCCTCCGCAGTATTTTTTTAATACGGGAAATTATGCACAATAGACTGGAGGCAGGCTGAAAGACTGGGGACGGGAGGAGGAGGAACGGAGAGCCCAGCGAGCCAAGCAGGAAGAGAGAAGAAAAAAACACACACACACTCATACGAGCGGGCAGAACGACGCTGTCAATAATTTCTTAAACCTATACATTTACATGGCGATCAAGCTGCACTTTACGCCATCTAGTTCCGTGTGTGCTTTGGGACGTGAAGACGGAAATCGTCCCCCACAAACATTATCTCGTAGATTAACCAGGTCGCTGTTTTTTAAAATCAGTATTAAAATAAAACTTTTAAAATAACACAAAAAGGGAAAAAAGAAAAAAAAGATAACGGGGAGTGCGCGCTTTTAGCAGGTCTGACTCGGAAACAAATATGTAAGAGGATGGTGAATTCACTCCACGCCCCCATGCGTAAAAACGCCGCTTTCAGGCGAAAGCCCCGTTTGTTTACATGACAATTAAGCGCTCCAATTAATAGCGCGATTATAATACATCAAGCTGAACGTTACCTCGCATCTTCACACCGACTGATCCTTCCTCTGCTTTTCCGTCCGAGCTCGCACCAAAACAACCCTCTCCCCAAAAAATAAAAAATAACCACTCCACAACAACCTCAAAGAACAGGGGGCGAGCCGTGTCTCCGGCTATACTGACTATACTCTTTATATTCCCCACGAATAAAAAAAAAAGTCCTGTTTTCTAACTCTTGTGCCCCCCTGTGTGTTTTCAACCCATGCACACAAATTATGGTTCTTGCAGGACAAGAGCGCCTCCATCTCTCTCTCTCTCCTAGAGGCTCGTGGCGCAGGGAGTCCCTCCTCCGGATCCTGGCGCTCCTACACCACAACACTCATGACGTATCAACATTTCACACACATTTTTCACCAACAACTCTCGCAACCTTTTGGACATGCATGGACACCAAACTCGCACACCGTGGCGCACACAAGGTTGGGACCCGAGCCCCTTGTAAGTGCTCCAAAAAGAGCAGCTTCCCTCCCCCTAAAGCCTGCAGCCGACTCGCCCTGCAAAGTCCTTCTTCAGTTTGTGCTCCACCACCTGATTTAAAAATTGCGGGAAATTCAATTTTTATTTTGCTCTCTAAAAACTTTTTCCTCAGTTATACAGCACCCTTACCAAATTTTCGTACGTCCCGGGGTGTTCCTGCCCCGTCCAGTCCAGCCTTTTGGGCAGCAGCTGAGGTGGAAAAACAGTGTGGACCGTGATCACCCAGTTTATAGACGTTACAGGTGATGTTTTAAAACAGTAAATGGTAAATCAGAGTCAAAGCAACATTACAAAGTACAGTGCAGAGAGAAGCATCTCTCTCGTGCTGCTGACTGCTTACCTCCTTCTCCTCCACCTCCCTTATCAGGGTCTGAAAATAGCATAAAAATACAGAATTACACCTCGTGACAATTGCCGACATATTATAAATTCTCCTAAAATGCGAAAACACCAACCTCGGCTGCTTTTTGACACGGTCCAGCTTCTAGAAATCGGGCTATTAGGAAGTACAGTTCTGGTATGGTTGGAGGGGGAGAAGAGGACGGGAGCTGCGTTAGAAGAGGGCACCGAGGAAATTGGGGGGATATTACAACGACCGTGACATAGTTTCCGATCTCCTTTACTCACCAGAAGTCAACTGCGCGATGTGTGTACTGTCTGAAGCCATTTTGGTGTTGTTTGCCAGGGCAGCGCCAGAGCCTGTGTGGTGGGTCTAGGTGGCTGCCCTGTAGCTGTCACTGTTTATCCACCAGGAAGAGGCTGCCTCCATTCAGCTTCGCTCGCACGAAGTCCCGGCTGCGGGAGTATACCTCCGCGGAGCGATAATTAGTGCGCGCTGAAGGCTTCACCCCGCCAAACACCGCCTTCCTTTAACAAAGACCGAATGGCTAAATTGTGGCTGTACTGAGCGCCGGCTGGGGCGAATTTCACTTACGACCGGTTTGCCGTGGAGGCATGTTTGTTTTAATCCCCCTCCCCCTCAAAGGAAAAAGCGCAAGCCCTCTGCGGAAGAATACAGGCGCTGTGGCTCACGTACGCCGCCGTCGAGGGGAGGTAGAAATGGCAGCCTGCTAAAGGAGAGGACACATTGCTGCAGAATGGCTGTTATTTTGTAACTAGACGGCATTTATCACATTTTTATTCATTAGAGTCCATTCCTCTGTCATTTAGTGTCTATTGCGGATTACCACAGCCTAATTCTTGCCATATTTATTTTCTGTATATTCGTAGCTGGCGGGTTCAGAACATGGCTCCCGTGTTTGAGAGGGATTTACAGGCGAGCAAACGTTTCAGCTTAGTTTATCATTATTATTTTTTTATTATCAAACACCACAGCTAGCCTGTTCTCTTATCAGCTCTCCGTGTTCTTGCTGCTGGTCTCGCTTGTCGTAACTTTGTCGCTATTGTGTAATAAGATGTCCTAGCTAACACACCCACTCTCTCAGGGAGCCGTTTGGTGGGGAAGTCGTCCATTTCTCTTCCAAATACTACCAGGCAATAAAATGGGGGAAGGGTTGGAGAAGGGGAATGCAGCTTAATGAATGAAACCCCGTGAGTTACAGCAATTTAGTGGCAACTGAGACACTGAGACAAGGCACACACATCAAGGGGGGTTATCAAGGAAATGCATGACAGGATGCCTCGGTGACAGCTGTGAATGAAAAAAAAAGGAACAGCAACTCTTTGGTGTTAATTTTTACTTTTTAAAGTAAACTCACAATAATATGTGTGCAAGGGACGTACATTATAGTTTTATTAAAAGCCACGTCACCAATGACAAACAACCCCTCCTGGTCTAATCTTATTTCCCACATTTAATGTTTACTGCTGCAAGTAAGACACAAATGAAAGTGAAGGTAAATACACACCACACGTGTTTCAGATCATTTTACAACAGTTTGGAGTTTTCTTTTTCGAAATATTTTGCCACATATCTTCTGTTTTTTTTCTCTTTTCACTCATATCTATAGCTTACATGTGTGAAGTTGCCTATGTGGTACAATTGAGCTAAATTGAAATATTCACACCCACTTACAGTTGCATATAATTCAGTCTACCTGCACAAATGATTAACACTAGTACAGAAACATATCACCTCTACATTTTAATTTCTTCTTTATAAACTATTTCAAATCTAACACATCAACAGTGCATCTGGGAAGATGCTATAAGGCTTCGTGCTTCTAAGAGTCAACTTAATTTTTTTGTCTATTTTAAACAGAGTAATGCCATTCTATTTGTAAAACTAACAAGGTGTAACTCAAATAAAATCAAGTGTAACGCACACAAATTAGGTCTGTATCGACACTTTCCACAACTTTGTCATTTATGTTGCATCGTTAGGCAATTATGGGTTCATTTTGTCAACGTTAAACACAAATAATACAACATTTATAGGCTGCCAGATGGACAGGAACTCAACAGAGAGTGTTCTCATCACCAGTGGCTACACCACCTACCATTATTCCATGTCAAAAGCGTTCTGGCAGATAGGTGGGTGGACGATTACTCTGAGAGGAACAAGCAATATTTGAGCTTTTCAAAAATCCACTTTAGTATTCTGACCCTCCCCTGACAGAGTTTTCGATCTTCTCTTCCAAATGTGCGCATCGTATCAGGCCAGATTAAACTGTCCATCCGTGGACTTCACTGATTGGGTGTAATTTGACCAACAAATTCTGTATATATTTTTTAAAGCACAGAAAAAAAGTTAAAATAATACTTAAAATATTTAGATGATCAGTTATGGGTTTTTCAGCCTAATCATTAACTTGTATTTTACCGGTTGACCTGAACTCTTATGACTAAGTTTATTGTGTGGGCTGACACCACCACAAGGAGGCAACCTCACCATGTGTCACTTTACGGGCCTAAGAGGAGTCAAAGGTTATGAAAAGATGCAATCAGTTACAGGTTTTCTTTTACTATAAATAGCTCACTTGTAAATACTAATCACATTAAAAAAGAGATCTGAAATGGTTTGAGGTTATCTTGACAACAGTCCACACAGAGATACTTGTTTATCCACACCCTTGCAAATCCACACCCTTTACTAAACTTTGCCAGATAGCTTAAAAATCCTGTGAGGTGTGGAAAATTACTTGGCTTCAACACTCTTTCCCTGCTAGAGACAATCATCAGACAATCAGGACTCTGATGTCTTCACTAGTTAGAAAATAGAAGTTTCAGCTAAGTACTTTTGCAGCCACGTAACCTTTCTCATATCTTTAGTCTGGATTCAATGGTCTGCTCTGTGGGTTAATACAATGGCTCTTTTTTAAGTGTCATGATCAAGGTTAAGTAAAAGTAGGTGTGATAAAACATTTTAGTTAACCCCAATGAAAATAATTTAAAATAATTTAAAAAAAAAACGTGAAAATAAATATTATAGTGGTCAAATCTTTCACTACTTTTGTTGAGACTTGTCATGTTTACAATACTGTGACTCTGCTACGTTCACAGAGGGTTGTGTTTGCATTGCTACACTTTTTCTGAATTTCTGAAATTGTCTCACTTTCAAATTCCCTGCATATTTGAGTAAATAAAGATGCTACAGCTGACAATGAAACGAATAAAACCACCTGAAACATGAGTAAAAAAAAAGGTAAATAAAAAATTTAAAAGTAATAACAAAATATAAAACTAGATCACTAAGGGTGATTGAGTGGTTTGCACCATAACCTTGCATCTAGGAGCTCCTGGGCTGATGTGCCCTGCTTTTGGCCCCATGACAGCTGGGATACATTGAAAATAAAATTCTGGTCAAAATGCTTTAACTAATTTAATCACATGTAAATTATCCACATAATTTTATATAATGTAAAATGATAAATTAATCAAATCTGCTCAAAAGAGATTTATTTGATTGGTATACATTCAGCTTCTACAGCTCTTTAGTGTTTCGGGTTCTCTGTCCTGTGTTTGTCTTTTATGTTTGCGATTATTTTAGAGCACTTTGGTCAGCCCTGCTGTTTTTTAAAGCACTTTATAAATAAAGTGGTATGGTTAGGTAAGCATTTGAATAAATCAAACCTTTTATTGTATATATTTCAGTTTCATTTTATTCAAAATGATTGTTTCATGTTTACTGAAGGTGAAAAATCATTTTTTGGGAGTTGGCAGCGCAACCCTAAACTGGTTAAGTGGTTAAGAAAATAGATACATTGTTGTTTAACAATGTATTAAATGAACTTGTAAATTAAATGTGACCAAAAAAGGACACTAGAAGGACATATTTGCACAGAGTTGGAACTTTCTGATACATTGCACCCATTGATTCTTTGTGGGCAAGTGCGCTGATCAAACTCCTTTCTGTGTCTTAAGTAATTTTATGTATATTTTTAACCCTGGAAAACCCGTGGGGTCAAATATGACCCCATGGTTTCCCTAGTAAACCAATGGGGTCGGATCTGACCCCATGGGTTCTCCAGGGTTAAATGAACCTTTTGAAAAACCTGGAGGTCCCACTGCAGCACACCAAAGTACCTATAGGGGTAACACTGGGTTAAAAGGTGTTTCCCACTTAAACACATTATAGCAATATTTGTGTTTTACAGCATCCAACAGCTGAATGGTGATAAAAAGGCATCGTGTTGTTGACCGAGGCTCATCTCAGTACAGTTTTGTCTCAGTATGTGGCAGTACCTGCACAGCCATCATTTCACCTCTACATGCTAGAGGGAGGAACAGGCTATAGGCCCACAAGTGTGAGTGACAGGTTGTCCTGCAATGGAGAGACCCAACACTTTCACTGGTCCCACCACTCTGGCAAATGCTGACCTTTCACTTCCTGACGCAGCAGTTGTATTTAACACAGCCACGTGCCCCTGGCGACCTCACACACATGCACACAAAAGTGTACACAGACACAGAGTGGCAGCTTTGTGTTGGTTAAAAAGTACTTGTAAAACCTGAACACAGAGAGGGAAAGCAGCCTGTGTGCAGGCATACAGTTAAAATACAGCCTACTAGTGTCTGGGGAAGAACAAAACATGGCATTGCTGTCCAAATGCAGAACCTATTTCACAACGTTTTTATTTACCAACAAGTGAAGAGACACTAAAAAAAGAGTCCCACGAGACATCAACTTTTTCTTTTATTTCAAAATATTCTCCCAACAGGATGAAACTCAGAGAAGCCCAGAGGGTCCAAAGCCAATAGAGCCGTCTAGAACAGAAGCACCACTCATTATTGCTATGTCACTCTGCTGCAGGACAAGGTGTTCAGGGGAGAGAGAAAAAGAAAGAAAGAAAGGAAAGGAAAGGGGGAGGAAACAAAGTCAAGCACAGAGACTCACAAACACATTCACTCCAGTATACACATACAAAAGGAGCTATGTGAAACACAGTGGTGGTGACTAAAAAGTAAGATTTTTAAAAAGCTGCAGATGTTCTCCATGGTGACTGTGGAACTGGTTTCTTGTGGCTCTGCAACCAAACTGTTGATATGCTCACCTTAGCCGTAAGGGGGTTACATCATGGTGTGACCATCATCCGATTGCAGGCAAAGTGCCAGTAAGTGATGTATTATAGAGAAGCATAACTACGAATGAAGGTAGAGCCGGTTTATAGATTTAAAAAAAGTCTTGTTTACAGATCCTCTTGGGCAAAACAAAGAACATCTGCAGCTGTCTGATAAAACCACTTCATTCTGCCTTTCTGCTTCTAAGAGGCATACAGTATAGCAATACAGAATGCTGGGGGGAGGAGGAGAATGGAGCAAAAACAGGAGGTGGGGGAAGGAGTGTGAAGATACGGGAGGTGGGGCTGCTGGTTGTCCATCTCTACTATCACAAGTCTAAAAAAAATTCAGCATGGTACAAAATCGTCAGTAAAAAAAGATGCTTTGCTGCCATGGAGTCAGAGGGGGCGAGTCGATGGACGCGCCCGTGCCTTTACGCCTTCTCCTCGGTCGCCTCTTCTGCTGCTTCAGTTACCTGGAGGTGAAAAACACACATGCAGGTGTAGCCATTATTTACCCCAGGAGACGTAAGAGGGCCAATGAGGTACACGGAGGGGAAAACCCAACCAGTAAGTTGTGGTAACCAACCCTTCAAACAGTGTAGATCCAAACTTATTTTGCATAAAGATCACTTAATGTTTTGGTTTATTGTCTGTAGAGTAAAAGGCTTTCCAAATGAGTTATCTGGATGGTTTTGCTAACAACTACAGGGAGTTATAGGGATGCTTGTCTGTGTAGAAATTCTAGGCTTATAAATATTTTAAAAGTTGAGCTAATGTGTTTTTTCACATCTTTATTAGATAGTTTTCACTGAAGCAAGTAGGACATGCACCAAAGCGGCTCGGGTCAAAAGCAAACCTATTTCGATGCCGCTTTGGCCTGGCAGCCACCCCAACCACTGAGCTAAATTAGCACCTGATTTATTTCACTTTTGTCGTATTGTTTCCTCGTTTTCTGCTGGGGATGCCAATAACTAGTTTCTATTTTAGTCTTCTTGCATTTTGTCATACTGTCTGTAAACATTGAGTGTAACAAAGGATAAACAGGTCACATCTTGGGTGTGAGACTGCGCTAAGTCTGTAAAATAAAAGCTATATTAATGTCATATTTTTAAACTCTTACCTAGAAGTCTTGTTTGATTCTTTACATTCAGTCTAGCGCATGTCTTTTTTAGGTCTTTACCAGTCTATCAGCATAGACATTTATGACAACCAATAAATGAAAATTTAAAAAGTAAAGAACAGACGGCAGGAACACGGTTTGCCCAGCTATTAGCACTCTGCAACTGCCAAGTTGGCAACAAATGTTTGGAACCCCACAAACACAACAAACGGCAGAGTTGAGCAGAGTGTAAATGAGTAAATAAATAACTACAGATAAGGGGTGGGTGATATTTCCTCAAAATTTCAAGAAAATCTATAATTATGATACTTCTGACGATAGAGAAAAAACAATACTGAACTACATTTTATTGATGCTTGCAGACAGCTGCGTTTCTACATTTTCCATCCTTTGTATCCAATGAGAAGTTGGCACTGATGGCACACTTCCTAGTTTGAAGTATTTAAACAAGGTGCCTAAGTAGTTTCCTCACCGGACATTTTAAGTATAAAATAATTGCGTAACGCTTTACTTTAACAATAACTAAAAATAAATTACATAATAAAAATGTAAAATATTTTCTCTATTGCCTAGCTCCATCCAAAGTTGTCAAGATTCACCTGAACACACCAACAAGATATTTCTATGGGCATTCAGACTTTAAAGGGGTTTAAACACATCCACTTTGCAGCTTTGAACTTTTCATGACATCTCCCAACAAAGGTGCATATGAGTACACAAACTCACAAACTGCTCTATCCAGGCAGAACATCACCTTAAACCACATGGAGTATTTCTGGTAGGGTAGATGCATCTGAAGCTGACTGTTTCCTGCTGTGGTTTACATGTCAGAAAGAAGAGCTGTCAGAAATATCCCAGCCTGATTCTTCCCATTGTTCATGTGTAAAAATGGCTTATGCTAAGCTAAGCCTGGCTTCATTTGTACTGTACAGACACACAGAGAAAGTGCTATATTTTTTTTTTTCATAAGGTAAAAGCAACCTATTTATCCAAATGTCAGGCTCTTTCTTTAATGGCTCAATTCATTTCCCCAACAAAACACCACATTTACTCACTTACTGCCAGCAGTGGCTGATTTCTATTTATGGACCTCTCAAACCTCCAGTAAATAAAAGCAGAACTATCAGTACTGCGATTCGACCGAAGTCAACCTTCAATAAGAAATTTACAAAGTCAGGCAGGTCGGTGTTCATGAGTTTCAAGGTAACATATGACCTCATTTGCCAATGAGGAGCTTCAAGCTGTTAGCTCAACTCATCACTCGTTTTTTTCAAGCTAAAATTTTGCAGCGGCACAATTATTTTATCTTACTTACTTTTTACATTCTCTCCTGACTTAGCAATAATTTTGTTGCGATCTCCTCTGAGAGCTAAGTTCAGCACAGCCAGGTTTTCTTTGTGTTAGTTGGTTTGACCAAACCTAACACCCTCAGAGGCAACAGGTACCACAATAGTGGTTAAGAACTTTTGTTGTTAACCCAGGCACATCAGACAAGTCAGTTGACTGAGCACCAATTATAAAACAGTGCAATGCAACACTGTACCAAACAAGACGACAGTGGTGCTGAGAAAAAGGATAATTTTGGGAATCTGTGATCATCACAAGCGCACAGAGCAGAAACATAATCATACCTGGCACTCTCGCTGTGCTGTTGTTGGTTAGAAACGTAACAACTGCGCATCACAGCTCTGATGTTTTTAAATGAATACTTTTAAACAAAGGTCAGGGTACAGTCTGTTCAGTCTGTGCCATAACCTAATGAAGAAGATATGAAAATCACTTTATATCAAAATCAAATTTACTGTATTCATCTAAAACTGTCAATAAACAACCTGCAAATGTACTGATTTGTTATAGTTTTGTATTTTGTATATTACTTTTTATTTTTATTTCATTATGATTTGTAATTTAGCTGAAGTTTCCAGAGTGCATTCTTTTTTTTTTTGTTTCAGTTGAGTTTTTAATGCTTTGTTTTAGTTTAATTTTTGTTAATTAAGTTGGAGTGTCTTAAATTTCTATTATTATTATTTTATGTTTTGACTCACAGTCTTGTGGACTTCCAGTAAACATGTTCATCAAAGCCTCGTCAGGTGAGTTGTAATAATATTTTTGCTAAAGAAACAAATACTACATTTAAGAATATTTTCTCTATATTTTTTTGTTAGTTTTCCAACTTTACAAAATTTAGTTTTCATTAGTTTTAATTTTTGAATTTTTTTGGTCAACTAAAATGTTTTTTAACGTCTACATTAGTTTTAATTAGTTATAATCATTTTGGAAATGCAGTTGATCGGTTTTCTCACCTGGGTTCTAGTTGCAGCACAAAGAAGAATTAGCAGCAGGTTAGAGCCAAGCATAAAAACATTCATACATTTTATGCATCACCAGCTGAATGCATGCAAACTCCAGTGACACCGTGACGCCCAGTTTGGGCTGCTGAAGCTGAGCTTCATGGTGGTGTTAGTAAGATATTGCTCAACAGGTTGCATACAAAATATATTCGTCAAGCAGATATTTGTACTTAGAAGTGTACCGAAAATCTGAACGTAAAGCTTATGAGTTTAGAAAAAGCAAACACGGTAATGTTGCCGAGTAAAAAGAAAGTCACTAGTGACACAGAAAACTCTGCCTAAAAGCTAAACATAGCTCGGTAACCCGTTAATCTCACCTCCCACTACACCCCTCTGGTCAATAGTGGAGTCAGCTGTTCATGAACCAGAGCACATTTCACATTGCAGCTCTGTGAGCAGCAGCTAACCTTCCTGCTAATGGAAAAAGTTGTGTCAGACCCACTTCACATCCTTACTTCTTCATTGTGTTTCCCAAACACTCTAATAAACACAGCACTGCAAAGCACAGCGAGTAAATGTTTTCCCTGTTAACGCAGACGTGACTATTAGCAGCACGTTAGTGTCCAAGCACACATACCAAAGACCAGTTAGAGACACTCAACCATACCCTTAACTCTGACTGTCTCACTCTGTCCTCTCACTGACATCATGGAGGGAGCCGTGCTTCTGATGGAAGACACACTGACAGACGGACGAGACACATAGATCTGTGTGTGTGTGTTTATGTGTGAGGGTATATCCATGTGAGCAAAAACAGACGTGTGGCGTATTTGTTGTAATTAATGTTCGTTTGTACACAAATTGACAGGATAAGGAAATAAAGATTATTATTTTTAGAACTGAATATAATTTTCCTACATTTTATTTAAAAATTACATCATGTTTTTATTTTCCCCTCCTCATACCTCATTGGCCTTGGTGTCTCCATTCTGGGCAGGACCGTCTTCCTTCTTCCCCTTAGCGCCACCTTTCTTTGCCTTTGCCCCCTTATCATCTACCACCTTCTGCACAGAACAAGTGAGAATAACATAATGTGCATATAATGATAATTATAGTAACATTTTCTAAATCAGCATTGCAAAAGCTTCACAAGGGCAGCAAAGAGTCAATACACAGTGGTTACAGTTAAAAAAATCAAACTTGACTAAAACCAGGAAAGGACTTCTCTATTTTATATTGTATCTTAAAGGAAATAAGTGGTTCAGAAAATGACCTTTCCAGAGCTTTGGGGTGTTAATGCTCTATCCCCTTCCGGCTACAGCCAGGCCCCTGGAGGACACAAAGGATCTGCCCAAGGATCTCAAGGCAAGTACTAAGATGTCAGCTCAGAGCAAGGCCGTGAAGTAACCAATATAATCTTCCAGAATATACTGGGAGTTAATATAAATAAGGCTAAAGCTAGAGTGATGTGATTCTGTAAAAACTCAGTAACAGTACAGTAATGTACACAAGTCTTGAGCTACCCCCCATTTCTTTGTTTTCAAGTAAAAATAGCCTGAGTTATTGCATACATACTCATCACAGTTAAGCCTGCTTTCAGTTTGTGTTTTGTTTTTCCAATCCAGCAGCTTTGGACAGTCATATAAACTAATACTAAAAGGCAGCCAATTTCCTCAGATTTTTGCAAATTATTACAAATAATTTAGTGTGTGTTTGTGTGTGTGTAATCTGTTTCACCTTGACGACAGTTTTCTTGGGCTTGGCCTCAGGCTTGGGTGGAGCAGGTCTCTGAAAATTACAATAAATAAATAAATCCTGTCAGAACTAATTCATGGTTCAGAGTTTATGAAGACATGTTGCTCTTATCTATATTATCTAGAGTTATCTTTTCTCTTTACTCTTTGAAAGCAGTTTCAGCTACTTTGCTGTACAGAGTTATTCACTGAGATTAACCCAAAGCCTGCTGACTGAAATGTCTGCACTTGATCTTCCTGTAGCCCAAATATTGATAATGATTAAGTACTTGCACCATATTTCATAACCCATGGGCTTTCATCATATTCCCATGGGTTTTAAATATCAGATGTGGGCTGACCTAAGACCACTGTGCAATGATTTTATCAGATGGGAGCAAAGATTCTGGCCATTTTTTTAGGCTGCTGCGTGTGGACCATGTTACCCTGAAGCCACAAGCTACAGTAACGCTGCTGTGATGAAATGAAATCATGTGATTTATTCTCACAATATCTCTGTTTTGCTCAAGAAATGTCTGACACAGCACATGTGATCTAAAATAAAAAGGCTTGAATTAAGACAAACTGTGCTGAAGAGGGTCAATCCTGCTAGTAACAAATTGCCTAAAGATACAATTTAAAAAGTAAACCTACAGCTAAGAAATTGCTTGCTAGGGTGACTTAGAGTTGAAAATAAAAGGATAAGAGGCACTTTAACTGTAGCTAAACCTCAGTCTACTTGGCGTTAGTTTGAATGAGGCACGCACCGCTTGTAGTGTAGACAAACCAACCTTGTGGCTACACAGACATGGTATCGCATGCCCTTTAAAAAAAAAAAAAGAAAAAAAAAAGAACTTACACCATACATTTTTTTGGTGCAAGTAGTTAATTTGTACCTTTGGACAAGCCTAGGTAGCATAAAGACTGGCTACCAGTCTTTATGCTAAGCTAAGCCAAGCTAACTGCTAGCATATCTAGCATACAGAAATGAGAGATGAAAGTGATAAAGATTTCCCATGAAACCCTTAGCAAGAATTACATAGGCTCAAAATGTCAAACTAATGTTTAAATCAAGGGTGTCAAACTTACAGAGAAGAACCAGCCCCTCAAAAGCTATTAAATGACTGCGTAAAGTGTGAAAGAGGCAGAGAATGCATTAATAACTCAGGTTTTTTTTCTCTTTTTTCTTGGTGCTGAGAAACTTTTCAAAGCCAAAAAGTATGTCTAGATGTTGACAGGTTGCTTGAATCAGAAAGAATTAAATTGTGGCCTTTAACAATCAACTGCTATCTACAAATTGTGTTGCACATGTAATTAGAGGAGACTGACTACATATGCCAAAAAGAGATTTTGTTCAAATGAAAGAATTAAAGAGAATTCAGGCTGTTCTTCGACAGTTTGATACCCATGATTTCAATAGCACATGCAAATAGACGGGGTAAAAAGACCCAGCACCGGTGGATTTAACATGCAAAGTACGCACACACAAACACAATGACTGCACAGCAGGGCTGCTAGACCACATAAAAATAACACTATATTTCAGATAACATTGTTTTAAAATGCCATTCACAATCAATAGCTTAATACAAATTAGGCATAACGTCATCAAGGAAAATACTTATTTTCATCCACATGATTACAGAATTTATAACACCACTGGTGGCAGTCATGCAGCCCTGAACATCAACATGTTGTGCAACATACAACACTGAGAATGGGCAAAGACAACAGAGAGTAGACATGCATACCAAGCCAGGAGCCAGTCCTCTGGGAGCACATTTATGGAGCTCTTTTAATTGGCGATTGCCTTGATGAAATCCATAAAGGTCGAGAGGACTTTACTCAGAGCCTTGGCAATGTGACATGTTTTAGCCCGGCGGGATGAGGGGTTGACACTGAGAGGAAAGAGTGGACAGTGACAGAGGTGAAGACAGAGAGAGGGGAGAGTGAAACTTACCGCTGACAATCTCTCTGACCTTCTGGTGGGCTACCGGAGCAACAAATGATCAACAAGAGAGAGATAGCGAGGGAGAGACAGTGACAGAGAGAGAGAGAAAGAGATATCAGTTGTACCTTTGCCAACTGCTCTCGAGACGATCTACTTGGTGACTGTTACACGTGTCCTAATCATTAACTCCTCATGTGAGTATTCTTTCACTCATACACACTCCACACAGCACGCGGAAACACTGCCACGCACACACACACAGCACACACACTCACAAAGCGTCTACCTGTTTTGTGACTTTGGGGGCCTCCTTGCCCTCAGGAGCCTCTGGGGACTACAGGAAATAAAATGAACATATAAAAAAAGTTCAAATTTAATTTTTCTCATGCACAAGTGAATTATCTCTGTGAACCAAAACAGATTCCAGGATGTCTTAATGGAAATATCACTTACTACTCATGGTATAACACATCTGTAACAATAGCTGAAACAATTAGCATGTTTTTGATTACTTACAAAAAAATAATCCTCAGATATTATTTACATCATAATATTTGAGGATTTTATGATGGAGGAAGGTTTTTCTCATTCTGGCCGAATCACAAAAAGAATGTAATCACAATTAAATTTAATCCTTCTTAAGAAAAGGATTAAAATAATTTCCCCCAGAAATCAATGGTCTTTAAAAAAAAAATAAAACCACTGTTTAATGTTTCACATAATCAAAGCACAATGTCCATCACACGTGACCAAAATTCTCAACAGATGCAAATCACATTATGTGATGATGATATATGATGATGCCACAATCTCTCTGGTTAATTCCATTTTTTTAATGGAGGCATCTTGCTTACGTGCAAAAAAAAAAGAAAAAAAAAAAGAATAATGGACCATAAACATCGATTCACTCGGGGGAGGGCGCTTATTAACTAACAACACGGGCGTCATTTGTTGCTCCTAATGGACACCGTATTTCCCGGCTCCAGGTAGGCAGGGACGGCGCACGAGAGAAGTGCGCCCACTCCCACCATGAAAAAAAAACCCGAAAAAAAAATATTGGTTTAGCTCGCAGGTTGACATTCACATTATTTGCATCATTTGCATGTGGCCGACCTCCGCCCCTAGAGGCCCCCCATTCTCTGTCCTCAAAGGCGAATCTGCGAGGACAATAGCCGTTTTTTTAGGTGACAGAAAAGCCAATTTCCATGTATGCGCTGATACAATGCACAGGAGCTTGTCGTGCAGTCCTGTTCAGATAAGAGCCACGGCCTCTTTTCACACAGCGGCGATTGTCCCTGATCCTTCCCCCCCTTTATTCCTTTCTCTTCATGGGGCTAAGGGCTCGTTCATTCTGCGTGGCGCCTGCCATATTCATCACCACCCGGAGAACCAAAATTAGACAGGGAGGTGGAGGGCTTTTATTTTATTTGTTTATTAAATATTACATATATCACGCATTATTAGGAATCTACATGAGTAGATGAGAGAATCTATATGAGTGAAATGCGCCCAGAAGAATGATCACAGCGCACGTCTCCAACAGGATTTACGCGTCCATCCATCCAGCGGCTCTAACATTCACCGGTGCGCACTGTGGACAGGGAAGTGGCAGGGGGGGGGAAACGACCACAAGAACGGCCATTGGGATGAACACGGGGATTTATAATGAAAAAAGCCCCAAAATGTCGCATATAAAATATCCGTTATTAATAAGTGGGTGTTTAACGCCTACGCGTGAAAGGCTGCAGTCGAAAAGACGTTTCCTCAAACTTTGGCATCACCTCACCTGCCTCGACGTCGCCACAAAATATTATTCCCATTTTTCCTCGATTGCATGAGCTCGAAAAAACTACAGTGAAGTGTGCTGCACGCAGGGACGACACTCACCTTTCTCTTCGGCATTTTATGCGTCAATAATTCTCCACCGAGCAAAATAAAGGTCAAAGCCAAAGGGCCAAGATAGGTGAATTTGAACTACCTCGAAATACGGGATCAATATCTAAGCACCTTCGATAATATGTTGATTATATGCACTCCCCCAAAACTTACACCGTCCGCAGCCATTGGGCAGAGAAGTCAAAATCCACTCCTGTGCTGACTCCCGATTGGATCGTCTCGTCTCTATGTAAATAAGAGGGTCGCGGACATTGGCCGAAATTTACCAGAGTCTCCCAACGATTGGCTACGCGCTCTTTGTGCGCAGATCCCTCCCGGTGAATCTGGGTAATGTAGGATGGGATAGAGAGAATGTTGTAAATAAAATACAAAGGACCAGAAAAAATGGGCACAATGGCACAATGTCAGCCACAGGCGAGATCCAGAAAAGCTGGAAGGTACTGTGTCTTGTAGGGGTTTCCCTGCTACAGAGAACTAGAGAAATCATACACAACGTTTCTGCAAGAAGGTTGTCACATTCCCTTCAGGAACGTGATGGTCTGTAAAACGATGCAATGGGGGGGGGTGTACTGTGTTAGATTTCAGCGTGTCAGACAGGGTTACGAATATTGTGCACAAGTGCTTTTTTTGCATTTGTATTTGCATCCTAGAAATAAAGTCAGAATTAAATCAAGTTGTAGATCACGAAGCCAAATCTGTCATTCATGTGCACAGTACAATTTTTAACATAACACACCTTTGAATTTAATTACCTCTTGGGAAGTTTTAGGACCCCTGTAGTCAGGCAAGGATTCACTTGTAATCCCAGCTTTCCATCTGGTCAGCCTTGGTTGCCCCAAGTGAACTCAGATGACCCAAAACTGCCCTCCTGATAAGCCAAATTGCGCACTCATCATGACCCGAAGGACAAAATGAACCCAAGGTAGATATCTGTGCTTAGGTATAACAGTGTTACTGACAGTGGAGGCACCATCAAGAATACAACTGTGTTCAGAATTTCAATTTCATTTATATATTTATACATTTCTATAGCACCAAATCACAATGACAGTTTCCTTAAAATGCTTTATATTGTAAGATAAAGACTCTACAATAATACAGATAAATCCCCATAATAAGACGACCAAGCGCCTTGGTGACAGTGGGAAGGAAAAACCCCTTTTTAACAGGAAGAATCTCCTTTGCTTGATGGATGAATGGCCTTTATAAAAACTACACATTTTGTGCAACTACATGCAGATGATTTGAACAGAGAGAAAAACATTTTAAAAATTCTGTAGAAATTATTTATTAATTGTCATTAGACTTTTTTACTAGCGGTGGCTTATAATATATTTATTTATTCTAGGAGCCATGACACTTTGTTCTTTTGCCTGCTTTCTTCTTATGGACAAAATAAACCAGAATGACAAACACCTATCGCCTGGAATGAACGTCTTTTTGATTGCATGCATCACATCCTCTTAGTACATCAGCAAGTACTGGAAAAAAATGCCATTCACATTTTCTAAGAGGCCAAGGTGCTACCTTCAAGCAGCTCAAATAAAGAAGAAAAAACATTTCGTTCAGCCATCCAGTCAAAGAAGTCAACCAAATACTCAGGATAGAAGGTGTCAATTCATTTCTTTTCGCTAACTTTCTGTTTCTACTCCAAATCTGAGCTAAATCTCGTGATGTTCTAAATTACACCGCTACAAGGAGTTTAATTTTCTATTAAAGCTTTAAAACAGGTGTTTAACTGTTTAGTGCTCCCATGAGTAGGTATAGTCAATTTTGAACTTAACTTGAACTAACAATAAACATCCAGAACTTACAAAGCAACTGTTTTCAGCATATTCTACAATATACAAATGCACATATTGCACTGTTTTGACACACAATAGCCATAAAAAAAACTGCACAGAAATCAACAAAAGGCACATTCTTGTTCAACATAACAACAGACAGAGAAACGCACAGAGAAACCAGTTTTACAATAGGCAGAGCTTTCCTGCCCTAAACAAGCCAACAAACAAAACCCCTGATTTCCACACAGGTATGAACGCACAACCGCTGTAGAAGCCAACTAACCCAGAACCAGCTTGATGGGAGCTGCAGTGTTCCCACATAGATTGACACAGTCAGCTCAATGGAAGAAAAGAAAATCACAATGGGGCGCATCTACAAGCTTATATATACAGACAGAGAGTTTTAAAAAAAATCAAGGAAAAACCTGAACCCACAAGGCCACGGGGTGAAAGATGACACAAGTGTGAAAACTGTCTGAATCATCAATATGCTGCACAAGCTTGTACGGGCACCATTTGAACTGTTTCCAATAATCTGCCACTGATGTGAACACAAAAGATGCAAAGCAAATACATTGCCTAAAAGGTTAAATTAATAGAATGGAACCATATTTGTGTAAGTTAACGTAAAGAGAGAGAGTTATGTTCACAGCAGGCCAGTGAGATTTTGCAAATTTTGTGTTTGGTTGACTTCAGCCAATACAAAATAGTTTAGGTTTTAAAGTTTACCGTGTTTAATGAGTTTCACTTCTGCTTAAATATCCAGTCAGTGGGGCAAACATGGTTACTTTGTTTCTCTTTTTTATTCATTGAATCACTGATTTCTTATCGCCTTACTTCCTGGTGAATTCTTTCACCTCTGCTGGTCAAAATGAATCTATGTTCCACACCGAACTTTTGAAAATGCCCTATATACACTAAATCATGCATATCATGGATGTTTTCTCCAGGTACTCCAGCTTCCTCGCAAAGACAGCCTAGAGACCTGTCCATGTTGTATCCTCCCTTTGACACTATGACAGCTGTGATAGGCTCCAGACCCCTGTGCCCCTGAATTGGGTAAATGGAACAAAATGGATAGATAGGCTGTATTAAAAGGAAAGATTAGGCCTTTAGAGCATGCTAACATCTCTATAAGGCTGTTCAAAGAGATGAACAACTTATTAATGAATCAGGCTAAGTGCCTATAGTCTGATAAAATAATGCTCACATGTTTAACAAATATAATGTTTATTCATAGTCTGTATCTAAAAGATGGAAATTGAAAACATGGCGTCACCCGTTGGTCTGAAAGTCTTGCTTTGTAAATCTGAAGCTGAGCATTTTGATATCGCCATCCCACCTTTTTTGAAAACAGACATTGTGAGTGAGGCGTTGATCTAACTGACAAACTGAGGACAGCTCACGTTTATAAGTTAGCGACATGCAATAAAAGCCTAACAGCCCCAGTTTGTCAGCCCTTCTTGTAATGATGGAGAGATAATGTACAAAACCAACATGATTGTTTTATTTCATAAGACTTTAAGCTTGAAACTGGGAACATAAACTTATTGCAAAATGTTTAACCGAGGTCATGGTTTATGGCAGCACAGGGTCATTTGCCATAAGTACAGCGCCTCTGGGTGACATAATGAACACTCAAAAGTTGGTATAGACATTAAACACAAGTGATATTAGTATTGCTCTGATAAATTTAAATCAAGCAGAACCAAGCTCATTCCTTTTAAGCTATATTAAGTCATAATAGAGGACATGTTCAGCCTGATCTTTAGTTTGTTTGATGGGGGTGGAACAGTGGTTAACATTGTTTTCTCATAGCAAGAAGGCTTGAATGGCTTGAAAGGCTTAGTTCCCTGCTGGGGCCTTTCTGTGTGAAGTTTGCGTGTTCTTCCTGTGCCTGCGTGGGCTCCCTCCAGGTACTGTAGCTTCCTCACATAGTCCAAACTGGCCATAGGTGTGAATGTGGGCAGAAAAGATTGTATGTTTCTCCATTAGCCCTGTGATGGCTCCAGGGGTCTAGATATTAAGACTGTTTGTCATTGTGACCGTAACATCTTTGTCTGCGCTCGCTGATAAAATATCTAAGATCTACAGCTGGATGACAAGTTAAAGTATAAATCAGCACAAATATTTAACCTCATATGGAACCATTGTCCTTTCTTTTCCTGCAATTTGTCCCCTTCGTTTCCTCCTGCTTCAGCCCACTTTGAATGAGAACTAGAAAAGAAGGAGAATCCACGCCTGCACAGGGAAAACATGCAAACTCCCCACAGAAAGGCCTCGGCTTTTCCAAGAGCTGTCTTGCTGTGAGCAGCCGTGTAAACAACTTCCCCACTATACCACCCCTGGGAACATTAGACAACAAAAGCTGAACTTTATGTACCCATGAAGCTTTTAATCATCCCACATGATGATAAAAGAAAAAAAAGGAAGTCTTCCACTTTTTCTTAAATTCCAGTTTCTTTGGGCTGTGCTCAGGGCTAAATATCAAATTATGCTTGGTCAGTTAAGAAGGTCAGTGTGTTCCTTTTATACAAATAAAGCACAGTTTATCAAATTAATACAATATGGGTTAACGTTATCCCCCACACTCCTCTGACAGATTAAACACACCGTGTCTGTGTCTGATTAAAATTTGGGTTTCCATATTCATTGTACTACTCCAAATGAGAAGGGAAATCGAATGACTCGCTGAAGCAGTACACATCAGTAAAAGAGCCGAGGCTGCCTCTGCAGACACGGAAGTGCTCGTCAGCAAGTCAGAAATAGTCTCGCTCTCACCACGCAGTGACATTATTGAGATGCCATATTTCGTTGTAGAGAATGTGAAGAAAGCCAGACCCAGGCCCAAATACACCCGCATGTAGGCAGGACGTGACTGACACCTTGTGGACAATCTTTTGCATGATTATTATAGATGAATACTGAATTACAGAGGATTGAAAGTCATTTTAATATGTGCACCGCATACAAGCCCAATTCCATCCACTGAAACCTTTTTCTAATAATCTCTGTAATAATAGCAAATAAAACTCTTCATATTTCTTTTTCCCACTTTCTTCTTCTGCAAGGAAGTTTAATAAGCACATTCTGAAAAAATTCACAATTAATAAGCTATCTGCTTTTTAAAATGATGATCAGGAACCTAAGATCTCATATCTGATATGTGTCACGGACTCTAGTGTAAGTCCAAGGACAGCAACACAGACTCCTTACGCTTAAACTGTAACACATGAAGCCATAAAGAAAACAGAAAACGCAATGAAAGCTGAACATGAAGCACTTTCATTAATTCATACAAAATTTGCAGTAAATAAAAAATAAAACAAAATAAAATAAAAAGGTGTTATATGGCAGTATGGCATGCCAGGGTGCCTGTCAGGTAGAGAGGCTCTAAGATCGATGAAGATTCAGATCTCAGACTCTCAGATGAAAGTAAAACTCACTGCTCCTCACTGCTCACAGATGCTTCATCTCTGTTCATGTTTCACATTTTGCAAAGCCCTCCAGTGGGTCGAATTGGATCCTTTGTTCAGCCAGGTCTGGCTCCCTGGCCTTATGTTTAACATCTCTGCCCTATTTCACGTTTCAGCATTAGTATATTATTCAAGGAAACTGCTGAGGGGTTTAAAGCAGCAATACATTTTAATATAACTATTTCCAACGCAGCGTTTTATTATTTATGTGACACATTTAAACGTTCTCTTTTTTGCTCTTAAAACGAGACAAACTTAACCCCTCTGACACCCAGATGTCTATTTATAAAGCTGGATCACCCTCCCACCCATCACTCTTACCGGTCCGGCATTACGTCATTGGGACACACAGTTTGTGTGCACACTGGGAAATTTGAGGCGAATCATGCGTCTGCAGGAAACACCGGTCAGACTGCCTTTTGTCTGCATATGATCCGCTTTTGGTTTATAGCCTCTAAACACATAAAAGCAGCAGAGGGGCAAAAACACACAGCAGGCTGATAGGCGGGACTTCCTCCTGGCATAACTCAGCTAGTCGGGCTGTTTATCTCGTCGTGCAGCGCAGGGATCGAGCCAGTGCAGGATCTGATAACAAGGTAAGCCCGTTGACAGCAGCGGGGTTTGGCGTGTTTCTCAGTTTGTGCATGTAGTCTGCCTCGTTGTCGCTCCATCCGCTGCACTCGTTGCTGTGCGTGGTTATTGTTGCAATCAGAACTGCGCGTTTTTTTTAGCTGTTAGCAATGCAGCACAAAGGCTAAAACACGGGATCTGTTATAATGTAGCGGACTGTCGGGAGGTTCACTTTAATTCGTCTGGATGTGAGTGTCTCTCTGATGTGTCGCCGTTGTGATATCCTCAGCTCGCCACATTTCCAATGACATCTTTGCTGTCATGAACTGAAATATCTAAATGTCGTTTTTATTATTATTTTATCATTTACGTTGTTATTTAAATCAATTTTCTCAATTAATTTCTGCATTGTTTTCATAACCAGCTTAGTGTAATGTATACATATATTTTTTATAATTTGTTTAATTAAGCCATTAGTTTTATTATTATTAATTAGTGATGCAAGTTCCAAGGAGGCATTTTCAGCTGTTTGTTTGATTCGGCCAAAAGTTCAAAACCCAGAGATCTGTTATTATGTAGAACAGCCCTCACATGTGCAAATGTGTGTTTCTTTTGCGTGATTGATTTCCTAACTTTACTCTACTAATATTTTAATATATAAATCTGGGTAATCAGTAAATGTTGCCTTTGCATTCGTAAACTTTACGGGGCTCAGCCCCTTAAGGGTTAGGGTAATTATCATAATGTCATGCATAGAGTGCGTTGCAGTTAATATTAATGTCACCGTTCAACCCATGTTCATTGACATGAATCCTGTTAAATGCTGATATTTATATCAATTAATATGTTCTATTTAGAATGTGAAATTGTGGACAAAGCAGAAGTTACCTCAGCTTTGTAACTTTTCTTGACTTGCCTTCATGTCCACTCTAACCTGTTTTATTTTGCTCTCTGCTGTCTTCATCCAACGCTTTCTCCTTCTCACCTTCCCCATCCACCTCTCAGTCTTTGTGTTGTCACCAAAAAGTAAATGGAACAGTGAAGCTGAATTTATCATCCAATAAAAAGCTGATTTACGTCACGTTACAACAATATTCTAATTAAATACTTGCTGCCACTGGCTGTTGACAGTCAACACTCTTCTGACGAGCTCTCTGGAGCTCTGCTGTACTGTAAACAAACAATGAGACTCAATTCAACCAGAACAGGAAACTAATAAAGCAGATCAGCTACGTGGTTGGCAAATAGCGGCTTATTGCTTAGAAAGCTGAAATTAGTTAATAAATCAGGTGGTCTAGCCTCCAGTAGCTAATGTTTTTGATGCTGTTTAGAGAAGAAATATGCATAGGCAAACAATTTTCACATCACAGCAGTGACCCTTCATTACTGGAACAATTTGAACTTTCCCTTGTTAATGTTTCATTTGCATATGAAATTACATCTTTGCCTTCTTTCAGCTGCAGCAACGCAAAATCTTAATTGTTAACAAAAAGCGACGCTGCAGCACCTCTGTGTGCGAACACTGGGCATTTAAACTGTTTTTAATGGTCACCTGTACTGTCTCCAATAGACAAGTTGAGAGGAAAAAATAAAATGCATACAGTCATTAAGGAAGGTAAAATGATGCCCTCAATGTTTTTGAACATTTTCACAAACTAGCTCACAGCTTCTTGTAAAAAAACAAATGTCTGTGTAGGCTTGTATCAGAAAACCTATAATGGAATATGGATGTGTCTGTGATTGGTTAGTATCCAATCTAATCTGTCAGGCTTTAGTTGAAACCACACGTAGTTCCTCCAAAACTAGATTAGCAGACGGTACTTTTATATTGATGAGGAAGTGCACTAGATGAATAAAACAGTAAGTGCAGCTGATCAGATAATGTTGGAAGTTGGGTCTGCATTATCATACGATTTTCTAACTTTGTATGGATTAAATAATTTATCTATGATTTCAGTAAAAACCATAGATAATCATAGATTAATAACAGGTTATAGACTTAGAGGGGTTAAATGCTGGCTGTAGTCATTAATGTGTTGTTTTTTCGTAGGCTGTTTCGTCAGACTGCACACTATGCTCTGCTACTTGTTGCGAAGAGGCCACAGTCCTCTGCTCTGCCTCTGGGCCCTGCTTCTGCCTCTGGCATCCCTCGATCGCCCAAGCCACCGTGGAAGTAGGGACTACCTTGTAACGGAGCGGCCCAAGCTGCTGCTCGTGTCCTTTGACGGCTTCCGTTGGGACTACATTGACCGTGTTCCAACGCCTAACTTCCGCAGCATCATGGACACAGGGGTGAAAGTGGAGTTTGTGGAGAATGCTTACATCACCAAAACCTTCACTAATCATTACAGCTTAGTGACGGGGCTTTATGCCGAGACGCATGGCATTGTGGCTAATGAGATGTACGACCCTGTTCTGAACCGGTCCTTCTCCATGGAGACGGACAGTGTTTATGATTCACGGTGGTGGGAGGAGGCTGTGCCCATCTGGGTGACCATCCAGAAAGCTGGAGGACGGAGCGGGGCAGCGATGTGGCCCGGGTCTGATGTCAAAATCCACAACATGTACCCTACTCAGTACCTCCCCTACAACGCCTCAGTCTCCTTTGAAACCAGAGTGGAACGGATTATTGAGTGGTTCTCTGCACCAGAAGCTGAGGCGGTGGACTTTGGAGTTCTGTACTGGGAGGAGCCTGACGAGAGCGGGCACAACCTTGGACCTCAGAGTTCCTTAATGGACGTAGTCATCGCGTGGATTGATGAGAAGCTCGGCTTCCTTATAAACAAGCTAAAGGAGGCAGGGTTGTATGACCGAGTGAACCTCATAGTGACCAGTGACCATGGGATGGCTCAGCTTTCTCCTGAGAAGATCATAGAACTGGATGAGTACGTGAGCAGAGACCTGTACACCTGGGTGGATAAGAGTCCAGTGGTGGGAATCCTGCCCAACGAAGGTATAAACCGTAATGTTTTTGGAAATTCATTCACTTTCCTCTTCACCACCATCATGCTTGTATATTAAATATGAAGCTGCAGCTGTAAATGAACTTTATCTGGCCAAAAAAGGGAAAGTGGATGTGCAGGACTGACCTAAACATTATCAGTTTAGTTAACAGTTCATACCACAGACAATCCTCCATGATGACCAAGGTTTACATCACAAACTTAATTTTTATTAAATTTGATCCAAAACCAGTGACTGAGCCATTTTCCCCCATAGACTTCTACAGGACCGGAAGTGATCGCCATCTGGTGGCCTTCATATAGAATGGAGGCTTAAGGCATTTCTGCACTTGCTCAATTTTTCTGACCTAGAAACTATAGTCATCTTATATTCATCCTGTCTGTAACTGTAGGGTATGTCCATCTTTTATATACAGTTGCTGCTTTTCAGTTAATCTCTAAAGTATTGAACTTTTGTTCCTCATGAGCCGCCGTTCATAAATCAGAATTTGCAGCCTCTATAAAGATTTTCTGCTACCGCTCGTTATGTGTCCTTCAGGGAAACTCGACGAGGTGTATAATCTGCTGGTGGATGCAAACCCGAACATGGTGGTGTACAAGAAGGAGGAGATTCCCCAGCACTACCATTATCAGCACAACACAAGGATCATGCCCATCGTCATAGAGGCCAAAGAAGGCTGGACCATCATGCAGAACAGGACCGGACCCTTCATGCGTACGTTTTCGCACATCACAAAGCTCTGCTGAGTCGTTACTGTGCACATTAAACAGGTTTTGTCAGTTTGTTTTAGCAGCAGCCTTTTTTCTGCTCTAATAATAGCTTCACAGAAGGTTTATTTCAGTCACTGAACCAGCGCTTGGTTTAGAGCAGCTGTAATTAACAAAGAAAGCTGGATATGCTTTCCCTTAGGACCAGCAAGAGTGTGTTTGAGTTAAAAAGTGTGTGTGTGTGTGTGTATGGATGGGTTTGGAGGCTTTTATTGCATTAACTCTAAGTGCAATCATTTTTTCCTAATACAAAACCTACTGAGCATCACCTCCTCAGATTAGAGCGTTCAGACCCATGTGTCATGGAGGCAGAGTGTCTTTTCACCAGCTAATGTCACTGCTTAATTCCTCCTCGCTGCTTGAAGGCTTGTTAATGAGTGAAATGACCAGGTGGAGCCTGCGGCTGGAAAGAAAACTAGCAGACTTTCAGTCTTCAGGGACAAAGCGATGTGAGACTGCTTAGATACACATGTGTGTATTATGATGCTTTCCTGCTATAACAAAGTTTTTGAGAGGGAGCGATATGCATTCATGACTAAAACATGTCTCTTCCCGTGCAGCAGTGGCCCCTTCTGTTTCTCAGTGCATCACAGAGCGCTGCGGAGTAATGCAATACAAATAACACTGCAGCTCCACAAACCCAGTCATTCTTCTTTGTTTACATCAATTGAAAGAAAATGTGCTCTGCGTTTCTTGGTATTCCATTATATGTCTGTCTCTATTTATTTGGCATTTGCCTTTATTAGATACTGCAGCGGGAGACATTTTATACATCCATATTTAGTTGCTAGCAGCATTCCGCCGGCTGATTGCTGCACTTCTGTGCTCATTCCTTGCGACATCGATCAGTGGAATGGGATTACAGCACTGGTAGAATTGCTAATGTTCTTGCATGCGCGCGCACGTGTGTGTAGTTGTGCATGTTTACAAAACAAAAATATAGAGGAAAGAAATGTCGACCAGGCAACGTTGGGGATCGGAAATCTCCGCGGGGTATCTTTAAGGTAAGATTTATGGCAGACCCTGGACCTGCTCGAATGGCCGTTAAACCCTCTGAAGCTGCCGTCGCAGCAGCGCTGATAGAGTGTATTGATTTTTACTCACAGCGCGCTGAGAGAATCACGTCAGATCTTCTGGATGTAATAGCACTGATAAATTTGAGGAGCGGCTGTTAGCCTGTCTAAGCTTTCATGTAAGGTCTTTGTGTTTTGTGATTTCATTTTCAGTTTTTGTTTGGGCTGCGCTGTGATTGATTTAGCCTTATCCCGTCTGCTGAGGCAAGTCGTTTTGGCAGTAAATCATCAGGTAGAGCTGCGGCGCCAGGTCCCATAAATCTGGAAACAAAACGAGCGGTCTGTGATTTATGGGATGTGAAAACCAGATATAGATGTATAAAAGGTCTATTAGCAACAGAATAATAATTTACATCAAAGATTTCCACCTTCTTATGCAAATGTTTTTGTCTTTTTTTTCATCTCCAGTGGGAAACCATGGCTATAACAACAGCTTACGTAGCATGCAGCCTGTGTTCGTGGCTCGTGGGCCGGCCTTTCGTGAGAATTACGTCAAATCCTCCATGCGCTCCGTTGACCTTTACCCTCTCATGTGCCACATCCTGTCCATCCGCCCTATGCCGAACAACGGCTCCCTCTCGAATGTTCAGGACCTCCTGTCCATAGAGCCCACTGTGACCACGCCGGTCCCGCCTCACCCTCCCGTTCCCCCTCCGGGCACCGGGTACTCCTGCGCCCCCATCGTGGGCTCGTTCCTCGGTGTGGTTTTGGTGCTGGGCTTCCTAGTGGTCTACGTCATACTAGTGACACTCAAACAGCGGCCCTCGAGAAAACACAGGAGCTGGGAGATGTCGCAGCCTTTACTGCAAGAGGATTTGCACCTGTAGCTTGAGAGTGGAAAGAGAGGCAGACGTAAAAGAAGAGGAGGTATTCCTCCTCCCAAGGTACTCCCACATCCAGAAGCATCCCCTGAATGCCTCCCTTACATCACTAAATGCCGTTGTGCTGCTCTTGTTATTCACTGAAGATCAAGGAAATGTACCCTCCCACTCGTGCGTAGGGGTACGTCTGGTGTAAGGGAAACGTCCCGGGCGTGCTTCTGGTTTGGGTTTATTCAGAATAATTGGTTTCTTAGTGGCTTTGCTTTGATTGTGAATTCTACCTAATAGCGTCTAACATTTTCATTGTCACTTTATGAGTAAAGATGCAAAAGTATACGTGAAGTTTGAGCCTGTGATTGTAAAAGGGTGAGCTTTTGGTGGCCAAGCCTGTGACACGGATGATATCGAGGTATCAGTATGCTCAAATCCCACTAAAGCTGTTCTTTTCCAAGGTGGGGTGTAAAAATCTTGTAATGGTGCGTACCTTCAGACAATCTTACCTTGTTGGAATTTATAATGTAACACTCATTAGCTTGTTGGGAAGCTGTGCCATGAGCACAGAAGGTCAAACGAGTAACTTTTTGGAAAGCCTACTGACACCTTTCTCATCCTGACAGTGAGAGTCGTCTTCAGTCCGTTTGCTTTGACATTTTCAAATCTATGCAAAACAGATTTGTATGTCATAAAGTGAAAAAGGGATCTGGTGAGATTTTTTTTTTTTTTTTTTTTTTTTTCCGTCACCACCTGTTCTTCTTGTGGTCTGAGCACTGAATAAGATGTTACTTTGAACTACAAATGCTGTGATTAATCTAAAGTATTCCAAACTGTTCGTTTTAAGCACTTGACTGTGGTCAGTGTTACTTCTGAATGTTAACTGGAACCACTAAAGTCTCACTCTTCGTGCCAAGCTACTGCTCATACGTGTAGGTCATTCCATGAGCTAATCACTTCAGTAGTCAGTTACCATTTGCCTTTGAACTTAACCGAGAACATCTCTCGAACGTGTGCAGTTGTTTGTGCGTCTGTCCTTTTTTTGTGTGTGTCAGGAGGGCTTTTTTTTTCTTCCAGTGTAAGATGATTGTGTAGTGCCCTTCCATTCATATGTCTGCTGTCATTACCATGGTCATTTGTTGGTGAAATGTGAAGTGCAATTGCTATTGGTCAGTATTTGTGTTAGGAGTTTTAAGGGTTCTGTTTGGTTGAGAAGACTATTTCGAGCATGACTTGCGAGAGCTGTTCCCATAATTTGCACTACAGGATTGAAATGAAACTGAATGAAGGGGCAGTAGCTGGAAGCTTCTAGGTCATGTATAATTTGCACTTCTAGTTTGTAGTTGCTGTTTGAAATGACGAAAAAAGATAGGTGCCTCTTGCTTAAAAGCTTTTTAAGTAGCATAATCGGAGAGAGAGGTAGAAGACTAGAATTATAATCTGCAGATTAAATACTATCATTTTTTTCCAGCGTCTTTTAAGAAAGAATTGGTTCAATTTCAATTTTCTCCTTTTTGCTTTTCGACGCACTGACTTTACCCGTGCCCGAAAATGACAGACATCACTGTGATATATACTTTTTACAAAATTTAAATTCATAAATTGAGAGCATTTATATGAAATTGTTAATTTTCTGAGAATTGTGTTGTTTTATGACGGAAAAGTGTTGTCTGATAATTTTCCCCTAACTTGTTGACAGAGAAGTGAAATGTATCCTTGCTATATTCCAAAAACGATTTATTTGAAGTTTTTAAGAAAAGAAAGAATATTAGATGAAGCTGATCTCAGTTTGTTACTACCTTGGATTAAAATTGTGGATATTTAATATCATTTACAAATTAACTATCTTTGCCATATTGAAGCAAATAATGAGTCTTCTGGAAATAAAGGGACTAATGTGAAAATAACTGTGTTTGTTGATTATTATTATTATTATTATTATTATTATTATTATTTTTAACCCTTGTGTTCGAGGCCCAGATCTTTACATTTTTTCTCTTAGTCCACAAAAATTTAAATTTTGTAGTAATCTGTCATTCTTCAGAAATGCAGCTAAATATTGTAAAGTGTGATGCATTTAAGGAACAAAAAAATAAATAAGAGCAGCACGGTGGTTAGCACTGTTGCCGCACAGCAAGAGTTCAATTCCACCATCAGGCCGGGGTCTTTCTGTGTGGAGTTTGCATGTTCTCCCCGTGTTTGCGTGGGTTCCTTCCGGGTATTCTGGCTTCCTCCCACCGTCCAAAGACATGCAGCTTGTGGGGACAGGTTAATTGATTAATCCAAATTGCCCATAGGTGTGAATGTGAGCGTGAATGGTTGTCTGTCCCTGCGACAGACTGGCGACCTGTCCAGGGTGTACCCCGCCTCTCACCCTATGACAGCTGGGATCGGCTCCAGCGCCCCCTGCAACCCTGAAAAGGATAAGAGGAAGCGAATGGATTGGAAAATAAATGGAAAAAAAAAAAAATCAGTCACTTAGTTGAACCATAAGATTCCCCTTTTTCAGACTGGAGTATAACTGTGCATGCAATCATGCCTACCTTTTCCATTTCTTTGAAAAAAATAGTGATGAGGACGGTTTTGTAATTTTAATAATTTGGAATTAAAAAAATATTCTCACCCTGCAAAGAACATCCACCAAAGGAAGCTCAGCAGTATCGTGATACCATCTTTTAACCTTTTAAAGTTGGGTTTTATTGTTCATCAATAACACAGATTCACCTCAGTAAGTAACACAGACTCTTTGCCTTAACAAAACTTCCTTCCTGTATTTTCCAATGGGTGAAGATAACATCTAATAGATGTCAAACTCATTTTATATCAAGGGGCACATACAGCACACTTTAATCCTAAGTGGGTAACCGGTGGAACTCCCCTTTCTGTCAGTATAAAGAGGTTTAATTACACATTTAATCCCTGAACGTAATAAAAAGACGACAGTATGTCTCAGTCATTCCACATGACAAAGAAATGCTGGTGCAGTAAATGAAAGACACGTGTCAGCATCACCGTTTGAGCTGAAACTGCAAGAAATAAATACAGAAAAACTGGAAAACTCATTAAAATACATTTGACTGTCTGAAATTTTAAGCCCTCTTTTCTGCACCCATCCAGTGGATGTGTGTTTCTAAGTTACTGGCCACAAACAAAGCTTGCACCTCTGTCATCTTATAATCATTACAGTACCCACTATCCCCCTCTTTTCTATCTTACTGTCAGCCGCAGGGTGGAGGAAACCTGGCAAGGTGCATTTACACAGATTTTACGTAAGCAAGTCTAGAAAATGCACAAGGGCTCTACAGCTTATCAACCTTGCAAAGGTCCCAGAAGATTAAGTCATCGTGTTCTGATTTAAAGTTCTGAAAGGTTTTCGGTGTTTATGTGCTGCTCTCTGTCCTTGCAAGCCATCACATTTAAAACCGGAATATCCGTGAAGGGGCACAGTCCTCCGCTTTTACGCTATCCACTCGTTAACTTGCAGGATCAAAGGTCTTTTATAAGTTATCACTGGAATTTGCTCAGTGCGCTCAGTCAGTGAGTCAGAGGCAGGCACACGGTGTGAAAACACTGACCACTCCAGCACTACTCCTCCACTTTCAACTTCAAGGTCTGCTGCCAGACATGGACAACATCTATGAAACACTAGATCACGAAGATGTGCCCGCAGGACGCGATCGCGTCGAGCCCAAATATGAGAACTCGGGTGAGGCGAGGGAGCAGCTGTACAGCGAGGTGCTGGTCCACAGGCCGTCTCAGGAGGAAGACCGCAGCTCCCCGGATTACATGGAGATCAGGGAAGGGGGCAAACACAGCGACTCCTCTTCTTCATCCAGCGACGACGAGGACGCTAAAGCGAGAAAGGAAAAAGTGGAGCCCCAGCCTGCGGTGGAAGTGGAGGCACAGGTGCAGGAGGTGAGTGGTGAGGCGCACAACGGATCCAGGCGCTCATCCTCCTCCTCAGATTCATCCGCCTCACCCGGAGATCCTTGCGACGACCCGCCGTTTCAGAGGAAGATCCAGGAAGAGGATAACGCCGAGGATGGGATGATGATGGCCTACAGCCACCCTAAAACTGACCCCGAGCCGCAGGAGTCTGTCGACTACACGCTTAAAACTCTGGAAAGTGTCTCTTTGGATGAAAGCAGCTCTGCGCCAGCTGATCCCAACCAGCCTAACATCGCCCTGTACATTAAGGTGAGACATATGTTATACTATATAAAAAGAGCTCTGCAGGGTTGATCCAGGCATCAACAATACACAGCCTCAGGGTTCAGCATGAGCCTTCAGGCGCGTGGAATTTCACTTCCTTGCACAAAAGAAGGCTCTGAGGCCAAGTAGAGCATCCTTTTGAAGAGACTCTCATCATTTGCTCCTGTGCATATTATATTATATTATATTATATTATAGAAATGATAATTCACCTCATTAGACGTCCATGTGGTTACTAGTTAAGTCTAAATAGTTATATTTAAATATAAGTGTTACTAAGCTGTGTATATTTAGAACAATGCATGTTTAAAAGAATAGTGCATAAGCAGTGATTTCTTTGTATCCAAATCTTTGTGTGTGACTTTAATCACTCTGCTGTAATAATTAACTTGTTCGCGTTAAGGTCACAGGAACCAGGGGTGAACTCTACGCTTGAGCAAATCCGTCTGTGTGTTTTGTTGCTTTTTGGTGATACCTGCTCTGGTGAGTGTACTATCAGTTAATGCAGGGGTCACTTTGCTGATTAGGCTGCTGGCATCAAGTCAGTGAAAGTCATGAAATGGGTAATGGCAACAGGCTGTTTTGTTTTTTTCTTTTATTTTAAAATTGCCTTGTCTCCCTGTAGCGTGAAGCATTGTTGGGTGAGACGGTGAATGAGTTTGATTCCAGCTGTGTTACATGTCATAATCTTCCTCGCCCACACGTTTCCTGTTTCCCTGTTTACTCCACCATAAAACCAAAAAGGTGATTATGACAAGGAGAATAGAAAACACCAGACAGCTTTTCAAGAATAATAATGTTTTGTCTTTAAAAAAAAAAACACATTTCAAGAACCCTACAAAAAAAATTGCATCTAGTTCAGAGTGCACAGTTTTTGTCTGAGCTGCTCCTTCTTCCTCGGTGAGCTGGAACGACATTGGCAGGATCTGAAAGCTCATCGCAGTCTACACACTTAACACACTCAGTGTACAAAACTACATTATATCACAATTATGATAAATATGCAGGATAGTTCACCCCCGAAGACCGTAGGAGACGACAGACGTGATAACATCCTCAGCCCCTTCAAGAAAAACACCCCACCCTCTATCCTTTATGTGTCTTTCCGTGGGTGCGTTTCCCAACAGTTTAATCATCAACAATGGCCATAAACTTAACACGAGCTCCATCATAAAAGTAGGAAGGTGAGTTATGAGGTCACGTCTCTGAGGGGAAAATTTAAAATGAAACCTCCACAGTCAGATAAAGTGGGCTGTCCTAGGCTATCAACAGTATCGCTAACATGCACTTTTACTGGCTCTGTCACTGTTTTTGTGCGATAAGACCTTTTCACATAACTGCAACTGTCCAAGACTCTTCAGCAGTTCTGGCTCGTGCGTATACGCTGTTCACACACTCCCTGTCACCTCAGTTCCGGAAAGAGACAATTCTCTGTAGCCGTTTGATGTTTATGGTGAATGATTAGCCCAGCGAGTCACTGATTTGAACTTCCCTTTGTTTCAAAGGGATCGAAACGCCAAGGCCATATCTTAGAAACCACTAATGGTCCCATTATTATTGATTTAAATTACTGATTTAGAAATCCATGACAAGAAAAGAAGACATTCTGGTCGATACTTTTACTCGAGTTAGATTAAAAACTGTACAGTTTCTGTGACTGCACACTAAATGTAAGGCTGGAAAAAAGGGGAAACCGTTAGTGTGATTCAGCACTAACCTCCTTTGTCCATGTTTAAGTCCATTTGTTGAAAGAATTACAAGCTACAGGTGATAAGAGTCTTGGTGGTGGAAATTTGAAAAAATCTTCTCATCTAGACTTTATTATTATTATTCTTTTTTAAAATGAATATAAATCCAGTTGTGACATATTTTTGGTATCCTCAGCTCGTTATTATGGATAGTCCTCCCTCATTTTGGTGCTGTTCACTCAGTAACTTTGCAAATAAACTAACTAAGACCTAAAATAACACATTCAGACACTGTTCAAGATTTTCCATCCTGAACTCTGATAATGAGCACCTTCTTCCTCTGCAGCTCCCTTTTAATTGGTTTGTGCTGCAAGTTGGTACACCAGCCAGGAGAGGGAGCTGCTCTATAAATAGAAACAGTTAAAACGTTTCTCTCCAGCTGAGCCATCTGTCTCCTCTTTGCTGTTTTCATCAAACTTTCTTTCTCGGATCTATCTCTCATAAGCCACACACACACACACACAAACACACACACTACTCAGTTTCCATGTGTCAAATGTACCTGCTTTTTTTAAAATTATTTTTGTGGCCTCTTTCTGCAAACAAATGCAAATTTTTGCCTTAAAACCGCAGCCGTGCATCAATAATTTAGAGAGGAATCTTCTCTAGTCTGCTGCTGGTGATCAAATATAACCTGCCAGAGTCAAACACATGTGAACATGAATTAAATATAAATGCTGCTGCACAACTACTCGGTAAGTGATGGACTGACAGCCTCAGAAACTCAAAGTGACGCAAATAGTGTCCCATTTTTTGGCAATGTTGTCAGATGGGGAGAATATATTATTGATGGTTTGGGTGTTCAGGAAGTGTTTCATCAGTTTGGCAAAAAATAATACAATAAAACATTTAATAGTGGAAAATATTGAAAAATAAGAATGTGTCAGCTGTGGGGCAGAGAGATAAGGGAGTAAGTGCTGCCTGTGATGCGATTTTGATGTCAGGTTTGGTTGCAGTGGTGGGAAGAGAGACACGGGGCTCCACCCCCTCTGCTATAGACTGACACCTGTTTTCCACTTTGTGTCAGTGACATCTAATGCTGCCCTCCATCTGTGTCTAAATCAGAGCACAGGGCTGTGACTATCACCTGGACCGACTTTCAGCCTCACCCAGGAGACACAAACGGAGCAGAAAACTGCCTTTACAGCTGCAAACGGTGGTGAAGGTGAAGGGAACAGAACTTCCTTAGGTGTGAGAGAGGATAACCTCAGAGAAGATAAAAGTTTCTCCTCCTTTTTTTTGTCTTTCCAGAAGATGTAGAGCTCCAAGGATAAAAAAGGACACATAGTTTAAAAAAAGTAAAAGAAAAAGGAATCATGTCTGATGAAGACAGAGACCCTGATATTGAACTTTTTGTAAAGGTAAGATAGACACAAAACTATGGCTGCAGTGAAGGTTTTGATAACATTTGAGGGACCAAGTATTGCCTGAATTTCTCAAATGAGCATCGCTGCGTGTTATGGAGCAGTTGCGTAACCCAATAGCGGAGGTAGAGTTACAGCAGCACCAGCAAGCACCCCGACCCAGGATGGTTGTGACAGTGATACCGAAGCTGCTTGTTGATGGTGAGAAGCTCACATCAGGCCATGCAGTGGTACTGTTACTTCAGTCCACACTTTTTCAGGGAGGACTGTGCTATGCAATCAGTCTCGAGAATCTGTCTAATGTCTCAGATGTAAAACAGACATTGCATTCCTGAGTTGAAATCTGCAGTATTCAGCAGCAGCAAAGATGTTGGTAGAAACATGACTTCCAGGGGATGAACAACTTTTATGATCTTTGTTTTTTGGGGGCAAACTTTTAAAGTACCTTATAATGCTATACCTGAAGTTTCTATGTTCCAGTAACAAATGAAAATGAACGTTAATGCAGACAACTACCCAAATACATCTCTGGAAGAATTTCAAGTGGTGAGGCTTGCTTGTTCAAGGACCTTTCAAAAAGATGTTTTATATAAGATAGCATGTAGGGTGGAAACTTTGAAACAGGTAATAATAAAGTGGAAAAAAAATGACAACAGTTTGAAGGTGGTACCATCAGTGGACACAGCAGTGGTGTTTTGTTCTCTATAAAAAGCTTTACTTCAGGTCCGCTGAGGAATCACACAGGCAGATGGATACACCTGAGGCAGGTGGAAAAGCTAACATGCTGCCTGGATGCACAGTTCTAATTAGCTGGTGAGAAGTCTGACTTTCTGCAGGCACTTCGGAGGTCAACTAATTAACTTTTAGGCCTTTATCTTTGATTTAGTTTCTAAACTGTCATTTTCTTTCAATAAATCCTAATTAAACACAAACTGTATTAATATATATAGAGAGTGACTACAATCCTAATATAATAATTTATTCATCGTGCTACGATCTACATGGATCTGATGGCTGGAGAACTATCATGCTCCACCCCACATACAGGAATTAGCCTATAAACGGTGACTATCGGGGGTTATAGGAGTCTTACGTGCACCAGAGGGATCAATCTTAGCAGTTTTAATCTTCGTATGCCTTTTAGAAATTACAGTATTATTCTGTGAATGACTGTAGTATCAATGTTTTCAGTTAATATGTCAGAACCCCATTTATGAATTCTTTGTTAAAAAGCAGGCTTAGGCAAACTAAGGACGCCAAAACCCAGTTATAGTTATAGCATAACACAGCATGTGATGGATCGTATGACGTGAGAGCCCCCAACAGTCATCATCTGATCACTCAGCAGCTCCATGCTCTCACGTTCCTCGGGCCTAGTGGTCTAGCTGTGTGTGGCAGCTTTTGTGCTCTGTGTTCTAGATGTTGATTGGCGATTATTTGAGGCCAGTGTATTGTGTTACCACCATGCGACTGAGCCTGGCCATAACAATACACAGACAGCACTGAGAGCATCAATGGCTGGCGTCCATACAGTTGGCTCAGCTACTTTGAGCCTGACGGCCCTTTTATTTCTGGTCTTTGCTAGGAGCTGTTTACTGATGATGGACGTCTGTGGTGAATGTCAAAATATTTTTTAACGTCGTTGCAGTAACTTCTTTTTTTGAAGGGATTGTTTGTGTGTCCAATTATTTGTTATACTGGCCATTCAAAGGTTTTAGTGACATAAATAGTGAAATAGCATGCAATGAAGTTCATCTGCCGTTCTAATAACTTTAATGTGGTCAATGGTCACACTTGTCATGTAATGACCGGGACGTCATTGCACTCACATATTTGTTATGTGTTGTGGGCTTGTGTGCGTCTGCAGGTCTGCAGGTCGAACGCTGCTCTCTGTGCCCCAGGGGCCAATGAACCTGCTTATCAGAATCACCATGTATAATTCAGAAGGTTCACTGGATCAGATGTCACCGTTTGTGCTCCTCTGAGTATCCGTGCATGCCGACACATAATATCAGTGCATGTACACAAGCATATGATAGGAAGGAAGTGATTCTGTGTAGCTTTGTCTTCATCAGAAAATAAATAAATAAAAATACAACGTTTAAAGAGAAAAGCAGTGAACAGGTGAATCAAATCAAACCCGTTACCTGATTTAAATGTGGCCTAGCTCATGTTCGACAGCACATTCTCTCCCATATCAGGACAATGTGCCCTGCTACTTTTTAGATCTTTCGGTGGATGTCCTCTTGCATTCGTGTCTCTACTATGCACGTTGTGGTGGTGCGTTAGGACCACATAAACCTCCTGCATTTCTCTGTACGGGTAGATGATGGAACCCTGGCACATTATGCCCATTTTAACTCGTTCATTCAGTATCATCTTCTCATACACATCTGTGCTGCTGCAATCTGCATGGCTGCTATTTCTAGATTACTATGCAGAAGTTTTCGTCAGGCTCCACTTGCACTTGTGCCTCAGCAGTGCACATTGAATCTCCTCTAGTGTGTCGAAACAGTGATTATTCAGCTTGATCTTTATTTACAGGAAGTGAGCAAAGCGGTAGGTATCTCAGTCTAGTGTGTCGTCCAGGTAGTGAAGAAAATTGTGTTGGAGCAGACAGAAAATTTCCTGTGCTGTCTGTGCACTCTGAGCAGGCATGAGACAACTTGCTGACAAGCACCGCAGTTCATCCTCCAAACATGTTTTGCGCCAGTTTGAGACAGAAGTTGATTTGAGGTCTGTGGTGAAACTGCAGAGCACACAGTTTAAGTGGTCAGAAGGGGACTTCCAGGGAGCAAACTAAAAATAGCACACGTGGCTGAGAACATGACCTTGAACGTGAGAATGGCCAAGAGTAAATCAGGCCAGGTTTTTAACTTTTAAGGACCTTCTCTCAGAGCTTTTTGATCAAAGCACAAGCGTACTGTCAAAAATCAACAACCTTGGGCACTGTTGATACACTGCTCACAGGCACTCGTATGGTCAGCATCTGCAAAATAACAGCTACTTTAAATTCATCCAGTTCATTCAATTAATTTGTCATGAATAGTGGCCATCTCAAGACCCTATCATTAAAAATATTAGGGTGTGAAACAGCAATCCCCTGTGAGCAAACACCCACTGACAGTGGGGAGGAAGAAACCTCTGACTTAACCAGACTGAAGGAGGTGCCTGGAGCCACGCGGCACGAGTGGGTGGGTTACGGTTGGGAACAACACAACAGACAATCCAGAGAGAAATACTAAGTGCAAAAGTGCAGCTTCAGAAAACAGAGACGTGTGCAGAAAGGTACAGGGAGACAAAAACATAGACGACAGCACAGAGAAGACACGGTGTTAATGGCCTGTAATAAATGCATATACAGGAAGAGAGGAAAGGAGATCCAGTAAGTGTATACTGCACTGACTGTGTAAATACTGACGTTATCGAACCTACTGTAAAAGTTTAAGTATTGTTACTTAAACTTAAGTGCACTGGTAATAATTAGCCAGTCATGTCTTACATAATTATTGAAATTATCACTGGTTATTTTTCTTCTAAGTGTTCAAAGTGGTTATATCTGATAGCTGTTATGTATTAATATAATAAAAAAGAAACAGGATGTTTCCTTCACCGTGCTCGTCCACTTGGGAAAGTAAATATGTTGGGCATTTTTTTGGCCTTCAGACAATAATTCTGATTGCTACAAGTATGCAGTTCACATCAGATAATAACACGTGCACAGACGGTAGGTTTAGTTTGACTCTGTCCTTATCACGAATCTGTCACAATGACCTATTTATGTGTGCTTATGTAATGTTATATGTTACTTATTGGAACAACTATATCAGGTAAAGAGTGAGTTAACACTTATCGCTTAAGATAACAGGAGACTTATCCCTGTTAGTAGCAAGGTTGTTACATTGTTACCAAAGGGTCATGTACTTGCTTCCCACAGCTGAATTAGAGAAACAAGATGTAAGTCTTTTCATCCTTTGTCTGCTTCCAGGCGGGCAGCGATGGAGAAAGCATCGGCAACTGTCCCTTCTCTCAGCGCCTCTTCATGATCCTCTGGCTCAAAGGAGTCATGTTCAACGTCACGACCGTCGACCTCAAGAGGTGAGGTTACAAAAAGCCAAGTTTGCAAACATGAAAACAAAACGTGCTAACGTCGCCCCTCACGACATTCTGCTTTCTCCGCGTGTGTCTTCTGCAGGAAGCCGGCAGATCTGCACAACCTGGCTCCAGGGACGCACCCTCCTTTCCTGACCTTCGAAGGAGAGGTCAAGACAGACGTCAACAAGATTGAAGAGTTTCTTGAGGAGACACTCTGTCCTCCAAAGTAATTCAACTAGAGGGTTTTTCATAACAGAGTATCAGATTATACCACCAACTACACACATCCTGGTTTGGCTGGATTTATTTCACTTCAGCAGCATTGCTGAAAGAACAGGAAACTCTTTAGTCCAGTAAAAGAGTGCTGGATCTGATGAAGGCTGACGTTAACAGAGATTACTGTTTATAGCTGCTGCAAATCTATTTTGAGTTGATATACAGTATAATGTAAGTGTCCCAGGTATGTGTTTTTGCACTTTTAATTCCTAAATGCAAAATCTTTAACACTCTACATCCAAAGCTTTATTGACAAAATCTGATTGGGGTAATTTTAGTAAAAGAGCCTAAGAGGGTTCTTGTTGTTGTTATTCCAGTAAAAATGACCAGAGTCAGCGTGTGAGCGTTTGCAGAGAAAAATGTCAGATTAACTAAATCTTTATTTTATTGCCTGTAAAGTTTTTTACATTATAAACCGACCTCAGTGTGAGAAGCTCAAGGGGCGAGTAGCCAGCTTGGTGAGAGTGTGTAACATGTTTGGAGTGTGAGCTGAGTTTCAGCCCAGGTGTTAATGCTATCCAGATGGTTTGGTCTGACTGGGTCTCTGACTGCCTCTCCTGCCCCTGTCCCCCCATCCACTCAGGTATCCCAGACTGGCTGCCAAGCACAGAGAGTCCAATACAGCTGGAAACGACATCTTTGCCAAGTTCTCAGCCTACATCAAGAACACCAAACCAGAAGCCAACGCTGGTGGGCTGCTTATTTCATGCCATTTACATTCACACATGTACATGTGCAACGGAACAAGATGAAATCATGCGGGAGTGATTCATCAAATCCTCCACTAGGTGGTAGCAGAGTCCACTTTTTAGGCATGAGCTCATGCCGTTTGCTTTGCTGCCACCTAGTGAGGTTAGCGCCACACGTGTTCCGTCACCTTTTAAAGGTGTTGTATCTGTGCGTTTTAGCTCTAGAGAAAGGTTTAACCAAAGCCCTGAAGAAGCTGGATGACTACCTTAACAACCCATTGCCAGATGAGATCGATGCAAACAGCATGGAGGAGGAGAAGGGCTCCAACCGATGCTTCCTGGATGGGAACGAGTTCACTCTGGCAGACTGCAACCTCCTGCCCAAACTCTACATAGTGAAGGTAAAGAAATATGGCATGAGAGGAAAATTATTGAGGGGCAGTAATTAGTGGTGGTGATTCTACAGCTGCGTTGCCCTTCAACAATCATTCTCTACCGGCCCCTTATTATTCTCAGATGAGATTTTCATATCGGTACTTTGAGCAATCCAGATCCTATTATCTGTTAAAGTTAGACGTGTGTTTTTCCAAGTAACCTTTAAAGCACACACCAGTTTATCCAAGTTCAAACCACCTTATGAGGTCGGTTTCTGCAATATTGGACTTTGTTAAAAAGTTTCATACATTTTCACGGGCTAAACAAGTTTTCCAGTCTACAGTAAGGTTCACAGAAGTTGTCATATCAAGCTGTTCCTCTATTAAAGCCGGTGATAAATAAACACTTTGATATATCAAAACCAGATTTAGTACATGGATTTTGAACTCCATTTTGATAATGAATTCAGTGTTTTGCTGCATTTGAGTAATAAAGGCTGTGGTAATAAACCTAATATGTGCTTGATGATGATGATGATGATGATGATGATGATGATGATGATGTGTTTGCCTTAAATTGGTGTCTGGTAACACCCGGGGAGGTCCCAAGCAGTATTACAGTTAACTAAAACGAAATGTCAACGTACATTATAGTTTAAGTTATAACAGAAACTAGAGACTATAAATAAATGAAAATTAACTGAAACAATGTGTATTTAAAAAGAAAGAAAGAATTGAAGTCAAATAAAACTATGCAGTCAAAAATCGTCAACAATATGGTCAAATCTGTCAACAGCCTGCCTGAGGGTGTCTACATGACTGCGAGCCAACTCCCTCCACAAATGTTGCATTTGTATTCAATTTTGTGCCACAGGAATACATGAATGATTTAAAAAAAAGACTAAAACTAACACTGGAACTAATAAAAACTAAACTAAAACAAGTAAATCTATTCTGGAAACCAGCAGGATCTGAAAAGAAAGTAAAAAGGAAAAAAGGAAAAGACTGAAAATGTCAAGCAACTCTGCCCCCAAGGTGTGTTTAAGTTAGGTTTGCTCTTGACTTTGTCTTCCACAGCCACAATTTTTAAAAATTAGATTTTTAGATTTAAAAAAATAGTTTTCTATTTTCTTAATTAAGGGGAAAAAAACTATCTTGAATTTGTTATTTGGGGCATTTAGTATCCATATGTCAAATTATTAGTAGCTAAAGGTTATACTGCTAAATCCCATTTTTAGTCCAGGAGGACACAACAAAATGTAAGAACACAAATTCCCTTTAAAAGTTTTTTGTTTTAAACTAAAACTACAATTTTTAACAAGAGCAGGTCCTTTCTACGGTGGGTTAATATATCAGGCAGATAAGCATTCACCACTGGAGGAAAGTATCTAATGAATCTAACCGGCATGTCCTGCTCCTGCAGAGCTGACTTACTTAATGCTTCATTGGTTTTGCAGTGGAAGTGGTTCTGACTTACCTTTTGGATGCAGAGCACAGACGATATACAGAGTATTGCTGAAAGGCATTAATTCTTACATTCACGAGCTAAAAAAAAAGCATAAATGTTATTAGTTTTGTTTCAAAATGGCAAACTGGAACACCTCATCCAAAAAACATACCTCCTGGAAGGTGCTGAAGATATCAGCTCGAGTCTGAATGAACGGGGTAGTTTAGTTATCGCCTTGCATTCTCTCCTAGGTTGTTGCTAAGAAATACCGCAACTACGACATCCCAGCGGAAATGTCGGGGGTGTGGCGCTACCTGAACAACGCCTCCACGCGTGACGAGTTCACCAACACCTGTGCTGCTGACACTGAGATCGAGACCGCCTACAAAGACGTGGCGAGGAGACTGGCCAAGTAGCCTGACCTGAGCGCAAGGAAAAATAAACCGGCAACACACATCATAAAGAAAACATCCCCCATGAACGTAACACGCGACTGTCCTTTGTGAGATCCTCGTCTGTCATAATAAACAAGTCCGATGTCTTTGTTTCAGCTCCAGATGTGGATGGACTTTAGCTACTCGGTGCACAGTGTGTATGGTATTTCAATCACCTCGGCAGAGACACGGCAAAGCAGAAGTGGAGCAGAAGATAAATCAAACACATTTAACGTGATTCGCATTTCAAAGCCAGGTTCCAACGTTGCTGCTGTGAGACTTCTGACATAACTCTTTTCGCTCAAATGTGATTGTGTCTGTCTGTATTTATTCCTCATAACACAAAGCTCCCTTTCATACCTACTCTACCGCACGGCCAAACATTTTACTAGCTGCTGATGTCGAGGTCGTTCACTTTATTTATTCCCGAGCCCACATAAGTCTAGTCTGACTCCAGTGTTTATTATCGGGCTCTGGCTCCTGGGGAGACACCTTGATTCATCTATGATTGATGATTGATGCTAATTGTTTGCTGAATATGACTGTTCCACTCTGCAGTTTCATTTTCAGTTCATTACTGTGGGTGTTGCTGTAGTTTCTTTTTCTTTTCTAATGCTTCTGAAAATTTGATGTAAAGGCAAAAAATATATATATTTTATTCAAATATATGCTCGACAAAAAGAACAAATGTACCTAATATGGGCATTAAAAGTTTAGAACGAGGCTTGTTTCTGAACTGCTTGCATGCGTGAATGTCTTTCAAACCAATTCGGAGCCTTCGGAAATATGAAAACTCCACAGATACGTGGCTTTATTTGGAAGTATGAGAAATCCATGCCAATGTCACTGATGGATTCATTCTGAAAAATGTATTGCAGCCAGAGCTGGGACGTTTGTTTTGCCTCAAGCTATTAGTGTTCAGTCTCGAGTATTGATTTTGTCTTAAGTTACGCATGATATTATAAATGGAGAGAGTATTTATTTAGCAGCCCCAATCAGGCCTGATTAGCCAGAGCCATTAGTGCTGCGATGAAAAGCGTCTTCCAGGCCAGGTCCGCGATGGTCAGGAGCCCTGCCCTCCAGCCCTTCATCAGAAAGACATTTCCTCCTCTCTGAGGACTTCATCAACATCCGCAGCCTAAAAGTTAAAGTTCAAAAGTTTCATTGTCTAGCAGAGAACAGAGAAATTTGTCTCGGGGCTTATCGTCTTTGGCTTGCTGTCGGGCTTGCAACTATAGCGCGACTTCCTTGAAGAACCATAAGGCTCTTGTGTGGTTTGGACAAACACATGATATGAAACTGGAGCATGATGACTGAAAGGCTTTCTCATTGCAAAGCTCTACAAATAAAATAATATTTTCACAGATCTGCTTCTGCCTTTTCTTTTCTTTTCCAGCTAAGGTAATCAATCAACATCCACGCTCGCAGGTTGTCAGGAAGGGGAAGGCTGAGCAAGTCTCTCTGGGTGATAGTGAAGGTGCTGGAGGGGAGACTGGATCCCGGTTCTGAAAAAGGGTTAAAGTGTGCAGTACTGAGTTGATCAAATCCAGTGGTGCAGGTCTGTTTCTCTATCCATAACAGAGAAAGAAAGAAGGGGGGAGAGAGAGTGATGACCGTTGACAGGCTTAAATAGAGGCTTCCATGCCAGGGATCAAACGCCATCCCTCTTCTCCACTCTCTCATTAAGACGGAAAACCCGAGCGCCGCCATCCGATCTGTCTCCATTTTTCCTCAAAGGAGTCTAACTTGAAAGATCTGCGCCTGTCGGATTTACAATGGTGGGCGAGTGGTGTTTACTGAGACGCGGCCTTGCCAGAAACAACAGTCAAAGAAAATAAATGGAGCCTGCCTAGTGTTTCCACAGGAGTAAGGAAATATGGAGCGAGACTTGTGCCTTGCTGTTTGGTAATTAGTACCTAAACATCCCTGTCCTTGGATCCCATCGCTCACATCCAACATTTCTGCAAGCTGGATAATATACAGTGGAGCATTAGCGTCAAACACGTCTGGTCATGGGGCCTGGCACGCCACATTAATCTGTTATTACATTCCCAGTGGATCTACCAGTCGCTGGCCTTGGCTTGGCCACCATAGCGCAGGGAGTCCATATAGGCTGACAGGGGACTCACACAGTGCACTTTTATAGCCAGGTTTAGTAAACCTTTTCAGCTCAGGCATAAATTTTGTAAATTGAGTCTTGCTTTGAGACCTGAGCTGATTAAAACAAACGGGTGTGCTTGACGTGTGAGGACCTACCAGAAACAGACCTGTGATCCAATTAAGGGCCAGACCCATAGTTTAAGAAATACTGCCATATAGGCCCCTGTGCAAGAACACGTCAAATTTAGCTGCTGCTAAAGACATTGCACCTGGGAGACAGACATATATGTTTCAGGCTGAGGTTAAGTTTAGTTTTTCCTTCTCCTGTCCTGTTTTTGTTATAATACATTTGTTGCTGCTGTGTTATCTTCAACAATTTTGCTTCTTCTTATTTTTTTTTAAGTTTTATATTTCCAAATTTGGTGGAATTGGTCAACTGCCATGTTATTGTTTGTTTTTTGAGACAAAAGTGGCATATTTCGGCAAGAGTGCGCAATATCTTAAGTAACATTAGCTGGTTTCATTAGCAAGTTTGCTAATTAATGCTAAGTGACATGAAAATAAAATACCAGAATTTCACTCACCAAAACTGGCACGCAGGCTTCTGGAATGGTCTGTTAGAACAATCACAGTGCACCGAGTAATATTCACTGTCAGATAAATGTTTTTAAAATGCTACAAAAGGGAAAATGCTCCAGCAGAGGTCCAGTTCAGAGACTGGATATTAGCACAAGTGAAGAGGAAACGCTAGCTAGCAACCACAGGCTGTATCCGCCACAGGCATTACAAAAGATAGACGTCGCCCATTTGTTTCTGAAATTCAGTTTTTAAGCCTCAAGATGAGTGTTGCAGTCATCTTGGCTACCCCCCTCTCCAAAAAACCAAAACATGATAATGAACATGCTAATAGTAATAGGCAGCTCGATAGCTAATTTCTTACCGGAGACAATATACGACTTTGAAACGTGGCATGACCAAGATTTACAAAATAGACTTAGTTTTTAAAATTCAGTTTAACCCAAAACGAGTAACTGAGTCCATAAATTAAGAAGGAAGGTATTTAGATAGGTCAGTGATTAAAGCAACCAAACCTTTAACAGCTGAGTCTATTTTTAAGCCTAAACGTTTTTATTTTTGTTAAGTTGGGGATTTTAACCTGGGAGCCTGTGAGGATTGACTCATATTTGGAGCCTGCTGTAAGTAACTGTTTGAGGAACTGCTGTTTTTAAAAAAATTATTTTATATTTGGCTCATGGCACTATGGTTTGTTATTAACTTCAAGCCACAGGGCTAAGCGTCCATGTTTCTGAAAAGTAAATATGTAAAACTTGAAATAAAGCCACAAACCAAAGTTTGTCCAACATGTATATATGTATATATATATATATATATAATATATATATATATATATATATATATATGTATATATTAATTATATGAACTGTTTTAATATATATACACACACACACACACACATATATATATATATATATATATATATATATATATATATATATATATATATATATATGTGTGTGTATATATATATATATATATATATGTGTGTATATATATATATATATATATATATATGTGTGTATATATATATATATATATATATATATATATATGTATATATATATATATATATATATATATATATGTGAACTGTTTTAAAATTGAACCCTTGACTTGTGGTTGTGCCTTCAGACCAGAGTAGTAAGTTTTGTTAAATGTCTTTCGGATATTTATTTTTGAGGGATACAGATGCTGAGCTCTGTGATTGGAGTGATGACACAGAAAGGCATGAATTAGACAGTCTGTTTTTTCATAGCTAATTTTGCGAGGAGCAGAATCAATGTTTTTTTGTTCGTTTTTTCCACCTTTGTTTTCTTACATTAAGTCGAATCGTAAAGGTCTGAAGTATGACGTCTGCATCAGCCCGTTTAGAAGGTGAGGGCTGAGAAGGAAGTTTCTAATCAGAGCGCAGGAACAAGTCATAACAGGAGATCCTGTTTTAAAAAAGAAAGAAAAAAAAAAAAGAGCAACATGGCTGCTGAAAACGACTCATCGCTTCCATCCACTCTGAGACAGGGAGCATCTTAGAGAGTATCAAATTCTCAGCAGGTCCCCCAAACCTCCTCTCCTGGCCTGCCCTCAGAGCTTTGACTGACTTGTGGTGAAGGTTGATGGGGATTATTGATCTGCCTGGCGCGCGCCTGTGGTTACGGCACAAGACTGACGACCTCACCAGAGGGATTTTTTGGCGTTCACGGGCCCCTGTCTTACATCAGTTGCTGGGACAAGGCTGCCATGGCTTCCACTGTGGACTGTTTGAGCTTGGAGCCAGGTGATCAAGACATTTTTCTATGTATTTAAATAATCAGACCCAAATTTAGGCAGAAGATAACAATAAACATATCTGATTGGCTTTTTGGAGAGGAGCCGTCGAAGTGAGTAACCATGTCTGCAGACAGCAGAGCCTGGGGGTATTTATGATCTTGGTTAAATTCTCTGGTTAGGGTTTCTGTTCCAGTTGCGAACCACATGAAATAATCCTTGGTTACTGGAGGAGAAGGATGTGGACACTGTGCTAATTATGTGAGATGATGATGTCAGGTAGTGATACCTACTACTGAGACACAACTTTTCCCTCTGCGCTGTGTTCCAACGTATATAACCACACTGCGGTGACCACACTCGCAATACGACCACACTCGCATCCACATGTCGGACATGTCTGGATCCTCAGCAGCCCTCACACATCCACACACTGTCAGACGGGCGCTCACTTTATCATTCATACTTATAAATCATCACTTCGCCTGCAGGAAGCGCGGGGCATTTTATTTTCCAGTCATAAACCATAAAACCCGCCTCTAACACGAGTTATGATCCTTGGAGACAGAGAGGATGAATGTCTAAAGCAGAACCAGACACGATGGCGGGCATCCTTCGTCCCCCACTTTTCCCCTGGCACGCCTCACGCGGCCATGGTCGTACGGAAGATTTTCCTTTAAAAAAAAAAAAAAAAGGCCTCCGCATGATCTAAATGTCACCAGGGCTGTATGTCATTCAGCAGCGAGCTGGATTACCGTGACTGCTCCGAATTACCAGTCCATTAGCTCTCAATTAACACTTGCCTGATAAAGTTTTAACAACCCTTCATCTGACACGAAGAACGCACAGGGCTCCTTCATGCTTGGTTTCAGGCAATAGATGGGGCCCGGGCCCAAATTTTTAAAATTTTATTGCCTGGCTGAAACCTATGGAAAAACGCCTGTTTTACATGAATATTTGGCACAGAGTTTATCCTGTCTTATGTTCTGTGCATTCGGTTGTGCTGCACCAGTTTGCCATTTTTCTGACAGTCGAGATGGTGTATAATTTGAAACACTGACATGAAGCAAAGGCATGGGACAAAGAGGGCTTTTGTTTGCATGTTTGGTCGCTCTCCATGGTACTGACACTCACATTTTCACAGTAATTCCCGCTTCTTCTTCTTTCTTTTTTTTCAGGCAGTGTGGCCAGTATCAAATTGCATAATCTGAACTAGCAGTGCTCATTAAATGTAGGCATTTTAGGTTTCATAAGTGCACTCTCTTTGAGCTTCACTTAGCAGCAAATGGTTTCATGGAATCAAATGTTTCCAAAGCAAGCTAAAGACACAGGCATGCTTTAATCTAGTGATGAATGGATTCTGGTGCAGGATGTCAAGGCTGCCTTACAACCCTACCATGTCTGTGAGGTTCTGGGCTGCTGCCTGGATGCGGCTCGCCTGCCAGCTGATCATTTCTTTTATTACAGGTCAGAAGACAAGTTGTCTTTTACGGTCCCCTCTCTGTGAGGGTGAACAGCTTTTCAGATCTGGCATTCATTTATGGAGGAAAAGCTCTTGTGCAGGCTCGACTCCACAGAGGCAAGATGTGGGGTGTTTGGAGGCTGTGCAATAGTTCCACTAACATAATAAGTGCTAGTTTGGCTATATGGAACGCTGTATAGGTGGGCCCCCTCCCTGCGGTCCCCATGGTTAAATTAAGGAGCCACTAGAGTGCGCCAAAGTACACAGTTATGGTTGTCACAGTTTGAAAATCTCAAGGATCAAGCAGTGGGTGGGTGTCGGTGGAGAGGTGTCAGTTACCATCACATCAAATTACTGACAGTTTTTATATATTTTATGGTGGGAGTGGGCTGAAGTCGGAGAAGGTGGTCATCCTCTGAGACGTGACGGTGGTCGCTCCAAAACACTGAAGCCCAGATGACATCAGGTAACAGCGGTTCAGGGAGGTCAAAGGCTTCACGCTGGTTCTACAGCCCACACTGGAGAGCCCGTCAGCCTCAGTTTATCTTGGGACTAAATGAGAAATCAAGATGCACGCACACACACACACACACGCACACACATACAAACACACTCAACCCACAGCTCTGTTAGTGGAGACGGAAACATAGGAAGATATATACAGCTCTGAGTGGTATGAGGCCCTTGAGGATCACTTCCCGCCTGAGCTGCTCCTCTGAAACGTTTGTAGAGGTCACGTAAACAGTTTGTATTGGGCTGTCAGTTGTGTGTGTGTGTGTGTGTATATCTGTGTGTGCACAGTCCTTTGAGTGGAGTGGTTTTGTCTCCTCATAAACTCTTGTTTGTATTCCTGTCAGTTGATTGCATAATATAAGGAAGAAAATACAGTCTGAGCTGTGCTACTGCAAAACTACTTACAACCTGGTATAAAAATCAAGCGCACATCATCGCTGGCATCATGTTCAACCACCAAAATTTAACAGGGACAAAAAGCTCTATTCCAACCCCTCTTTAAACGAGTCTGCCTCGGCGCTGCTGTCTCTCCCGTGCATGGAGGACATTATGCTAATTTCCCTGGGTGTCTGGGTCCCGCTGCTCCTCCAGAGTTCATTATGATAATTGCTAGACATGGATGAGAACGCTGAGAATGTGAACCTGAAACCAGCAGGAGCTTTTTCCACGCAATCTATATTCAGGGAAATCCCGAGAATGTTCCCCAATCTGGATCATAAAAAAAACACATGGGGATGCTGTAGATCTCCGTCTCTGTTTCTTGTGTACGTGCACGCTTGGATTGGCTCTATTATGTCTTGGAATAATATAAAACAGCTTCCCCTGGTTCTCCCTGTCTCCATCTCTTGGGGTTTTCGCTTCACCTTTGAAATGCAGCCATGTCAGTTGTGCGCCGGCTGAGCGTGCAGTTAGGGACGGAGGTTCGACACCGCCTCAGGCCCGCGTCCAAAGACAATGTTGGTGCAGACGGAGCGGCAGACAAGAGATGACACGACCAACACGCTGCAGAGATCAGCGTGTTTCAGGGAGAGATCGAACCAGCAATGACTGCTAAGTGTGCACAGGCGATTAAGAGTAGACAGAGTGATGGCTTTTATTTTGAAATAGGTAGAGGAAACTGAATCTTAACTTAAAGATCCTGTATAAGGAAATGCAATTACCTGGCTATGTTTTCTCACTCCAAGTTTCCTCATCACACGGCTGTAATTTTGTAACGGCAGTGGTTTCTAAAGTAAATGTGTGTATCTCAGAATCAGATAAGCACAGGGAAGTCTTCTGGGGTCCCCATTGCACATAAACTGCATTATTATTATTACTATTAAGGTGAAAGAAAAACTGATTTTGGTGGAGAAACAAGATTCTGATGGGTGGGGGGGGGGGGAAGTAAGTTACAAAATTCCTATTTTATTCTTAAAATAAACAAAAATGTACAATCACAATGCCAATTTCACTCACTGTTGTCAGGTCTGTGTTTCCCTTAAAAAACAAAACAAAACAAACAATCGAAAAAAAATTATGATCTTTATGAAACGTACCAGCAAAGTCTAACAGTCTCCATTAGATTGAGTTTCCTGACAAGTGTTCATGAGAAGGAGCATAACAATAGAAATAACAAGTAAACTTTACATAAGAGCAGGTACAATTCCTGGATATCATACATGTTGATCAATGAATAATACAAGTTTTTTTTTTTAATGACAGTTTGTACGCAACATTAAAAATTTTTTTTTTAAAAAAATGAACCTTTGTATTTTGAGGAACAGCAAAAAAACCCAAACAGAAGCAGATGAGGACAGGTTAGGGTGTCAGTGCTGCGTTTAGGTGTAAACAGTTTTTAAAAGATTTGTGAAGCAGATTAAATAAATTCCAACAGATGTGCATAGTATTTGGGAAAATGCTATAAAATCACAGCAATCTAAAAGGTTTTTGAATTTGTTTATTTATGTTATGCTCTAACAGCAAAAGTACTTTTCGTGCTGGGCTGAAGCTGCTGGAGAAATGTGTGTGTGTGTGTGTGTGTGTGAGTTGAGAAGATCCTCTGCAGAGTGTGCGTGCAAATCTTAAATGAAAAGCTTGAAGTCTGATCCTTGGACAGGGCCATGTTTTTCTCAGCTTTTAAAAATTGGGTTATTATATTACCTTCATGCACTCAGTATCATACTGTATGAAAGCAAGAAAAGAAATGCTTTTTTTATTTTAAACAAATGCCAACTGCCTTGTGAAATCAGATTAAACTCCAATATAAATGGCTTGTTTGGCCAAGTGTTATCCATTCTGTGTGTGTGTGTGAGACTCCAGTGGCGTTACATCTCGACTGAGGACCAAAACCACGAGCCCTGCTGGCAGCCCGCCGCAAGTGCTGCTAGAAATAAAACAAGAAATAAGTGCTTTATGAAACAAACATACACAAGTCTCCCATATTTTTTGGTTACCAGTTTGCTGCCAGCAGCTGAATCCAATCACCACTTTGTTGTTTTGTGTTTTTTGGTTGTTGTTTTGCACTTTTTCCCCTTAAACTTTAACACATTTTAAAATCTCGCACGGTAATTTTTAAACCCAGACCTCCCCTCATATCGAGCCCACAGAGAGATTTTAGATTTAGACCCTTATTGTTGACATTAGCCAATAAAGAGGGTAAAAATCAATTCGGTAAACCCAGAGTAAAAATTGGAAAATAAATAAAAGCCGAAAGGATCACCAGAGTCTCTTTTGTTTCTCTGCGATTTCCTTTTTAACCCAAAAGACAGAAAGCAAGAAAAAAAAAATACAAACCTGTGTGTGTGTGTGTGTGTGTCACACACTAAGACAGACTTTTTCAAAGCTATCTTTTACATAGGATATGAAAGCTATAATAGACTTGGCATGTCAGAGCTATAATCTTGACCGTGCTTTCAGCCAGGCTGGGTATGAAAAAAAAAGAAATGCAGATATAGCAAATCTGTGGGATCAACCAAGGATTCTTCCAGTCCTGAGGAGTTCATGTATCACAAAATAAGTGATCCTTAAAGTCTGACCTGCCTCTTTTAAAGTGGGCCATTAGGCACAGTACCCACTGCAATCATCTTTGGGCTGGACGTCAATTCGTGTCTAAATGCACCATTTCTTATTTGGAAGAGAAAATGCATAAGTATCTGTGTGCATGTCAGACTAGACAGAGCAAAGAAATCAAGCAGAATTTCCCCAAACGGATAATTATTTTCCCCCATTGAAACTCTCTTTAATGGTATGTTGCCAAGAGGCACAATACGAGTTATTGCTCAATAAATACCAAAGGTTTAATTCCGAGCCAAATGTGTGTCAACGCCTCGCAAGGATGTGGGGCTCTGGATGTGTAGAGCAGTTAAACTGAAAGTTACACCAGAAAAAAAAAATGTTGCAATACTCTTTGGAAATTACATTTCATATTCAACACGATTTTAAATCTTTGGGTGCTACCAGAAAAACAAAAACAAAACGTACTTTCTTAAATTACCTATCAAAAAAAAAAAAAAAAATCATTTTAACTTAGTCATATAGATGCATCAAAAATATTCAGATTACCTTTCTTTGACTCAAGTTTCAAATACAATACATAATTTATGGCTTTATAAGTTAAAACGAAGAAAACGCCTCAATCTACATCGTTTCACCCACAATATACAAGTTAAATTAATCGGTTTAAAGCAAAATTTACTGTCCACACCACTTAAAGTAACATATGCGTTACTCTTATTACTTGCTACTCAGTGCTTAACTTGCATCTTGATATTGTCGTAGTACAAAAAAAAAAAACAACACAAAAAAACATGCTCTGCAAAAAAAGCCTTAAAGAAATACAAACACTGTACAAAAGAGGCAGTCTTTAACAAATATCGTCGAAGCATCCCTTTAGCTTTGTGGAATAGAATAAAACTGAAATAATGTCTCATCCACTTGGGCCTAGTAAACCAAAACTGTCTTTTTCATTATTGCTTTGAAACTGACTCCCTTTGTAGCGCCACGGTCTAAACACATTCCAGGAGGACAAGTCCACACACGTTTGGTCTCTCTTGCTCTCTCCCTCTTTTTTAATCTCAACCTTAATTTCCAAAGGTAGAGACAGCTGATGTAAGCTCAAAAATCCCCTTTTTATTTAAAAAAAGAAAGAAAGAAAAGGTTTTGTGCTTTCAAACCATGACATCAGTTGACTTCTTATCTCTCTGCCTTCTTCAATATGGCCTCCAGACTGCTTCATCCATGCGGCCTCCGGGGTTGAGTACAGTTGGGGAGTTACTGTGGCTTCCGTCGCCGTCCACCCCTCCCTCTGTCTGGCTGGGCAGGTTAGGGTTCACCAGGGATGTGCCCGTGGAGGCGCTAGTGCAAGGCGGGATCATCCGGGACGGCGAGCGGTCCCCGCCGGGAACCATGGAGAACTGGTACGTGTTGGAGGACGTCCCGTAGTACAGATAGGGCGTGCTGCTGGTCTGGAAGGGTCCGCTCTGACTCTGGGTGGAGCCCGGGTACGGAGGGGGAAGGTAGGTGTGGTAGTGGGCGCTGCCCAGCGACATGGCTGAGGTGACGGGCGGGGTGTAGGTGAAGGTTGCCGGGTAGTGCATCCGAGGGCTGGAGAAACGGCTCTCTGTGAGGGAGGAGAGGCTCGGGAACTGGCGCTCGAACTGACCGGGGAATGGGCTCAGGTCAGAGGAACCTGAAAGGTGAAAACACAAAACGCACAAACACGTGAATTTCGTCTGTGTTTTATGACGTCGACAGGAAGGATTTATTACGGAACCTAAATAATCACACATCAGCTTGTCAGTTGTGATTGCGCTGAATGTGGTTTGGACTATTAAACCATTTAGCACTTTGTCTTGTAGAGTAATTGAATTTAACGAATACGTCTCTTGAGAAATTAAACAGCAGTAAACTGAATTGTCTATGAACCAATCTGAAGAAGCTAATAGATTTTGCGGGCACGGCTGCGGAGCAGCCTTCATCTATCAATATTAATAATGATATATCGATGAACTTCAGTCAGATTTTTTTCCAGCTGCTGCTATTCGGTTTCCATGAAGTTACCAAACGCACATCAGCAAAGTCGCGTGCAAGCATGTTTACACCTTTGCATATTTATGTTCCTGTGAGTGTGTTGGTGCATGTTTATGTGCATCTGTGCAACTGTTTATGCATGCAAATATATCTGTGCGTGCATGTGGGGGTGGTGGGGGGAGCTGTATGTGTGTGAATACTGTATGCACATAAAAAAAAGAAGCAGTTGGGATGAATCAGGAGCTGCACATGTGGAAACACTTTGAGCAGAAACAGTTTCCATGAGATCCATAATGAGGCAGGGCTGAGCTCTGATGTGGCTCCTCTCCTCGCCTCCCATCGGCTCCAGCCTGTGTGTGTATGTATCCGTGTGAGTGTGCGTCCGTGCAAGCGCGCGCGGGAGGAGTGTGTGTGTGTGTGTGAGGAGGGGGGGATGAGAAGGAGCTGCTCCATCTCACCCTTCGTTCCTCTTTTCGCTTCATCCCTTTAAAAAATACCCAAAAAACCACTAACTGGCTGCGGCGAGCTTTGCGCTGGGCGAAGAGTTTAAGGAGAATAGGAGGTCCTCCCCTCCCCTCTCTCCCCGTCTCCCTCTCAGCGGTTTAGTCCAGCCATGGCGCTCTTATCATAAATCACCAGGCGTCTTCTGTGTCACCATGTCTGCTGCGAGAGGACAGGGGGTGGTGGGGAAGAGGAGGGGAGGTGGGCGCAGTGTTTATGTGCAGGGAGGGATTGCGAAGCCGGGTTTGTCGCTGCAGCGTCAGATAGCATATGCTGCTAATTAAGGCCTTTAAACTTCCTCTTTCCCCCCCGAGATCCGTTTGATTCTAATAGAAATAGTAGGCGATTGTCTCTCTGTTGCAGAGGGGCAGTGTGATCTCAGACGTGACCGGCGCTGTTCAATAAAACCCCTGCTTTTAACTTCAGGACCTATTTTTGTGCTCAAAGAGGCCCTGTGATGATGGGCCAGATCGAACTTTATCAGCCTAAATAAAACCAGAGTGTAAACGTCTGAATGTTTGGAAGGATGTTACAAAACTCGGGGGCGTTGCTTCCGAATGAGGTGTTTGACTTGACTGATGAACTTTTTTTGCGATCGCTTCTGAGCAAATGTAACATTTTGACACACGAGCCGGACCGCTTAAGGGAGGGCGGAACCCCGATACAGCATCCATATCAGCTTCTGCTCGTGCTCGTCGGTATGTTCTGCGGCTGGATACGGTTACACAGCCGCCTGGCGAGGTGTCAACATGATCTCTGGAGATCTGAGAGCCTTAGTCACATCGCTTAGGAGGCATTAAGCGCTTGAGGTGTGCGACTGGGTAAAAGTGGGGAGGCGAGTTTTTGCCCCCGTGTTGGTGCTCGCGCTTTGAGAACAAAGACCAACGCTCGCTAGATGAAAGCTGAAGTGAGCGACCAAACTAATCAAAGTTGACAGGGCAGCTGGCGGGATTTTAAACCCTTTCTAATGCAGAGTCACATGGCTGCATCGCTTAATCACTCACCCTCGCTCGGGGCACACACACACACACACATGCACACAGAGGAGGGTGTAGTATGTTAGCACAAGGAAACAGAAACAAAAAGTAGTGTAGAAAAAAACTGGTGGCAGTGAGTCAAACAGGTGTACAGGGCAGAAACTCGTCTGGCGGCGTGCAGGGATTTTAAAGGAGCTCTTACATTGGGGGAAAAACGGGGACAAATTGGAACACAGATGCTGCCGTTACTGCAAACAGACTGGCTAATGCAATTACCCAGAATGCCTTGAGAGAGTGGCACATCGCTGTAAAGACACTTTATTTGTCAGTCACGAGCCTGTTATTATCCCTGGGCCTGTTATTACCCATGCTCCTCTGGGATCAAAGGCTCTGAGCTTGGAAAAAAAAGAAAAAAGGAAACAATAGTTGTTTTTTTCCCTCGACTGTTTGAAAAACATCAAGCAAAGCGCTCTCTGGAGAGATGGTTGGACAATATGGCCTCATTCCTCACGTTCGCCTGAGAATGAGCTTGCTTTGCTGAATTATTCTCTCTTAAATAGTAGCTCATAGTTTTTTCTCCCCTCTTTGTATACGTTTCTGCTTTTCACAGTGTGAAAGTGCGTGTGTGCCTGTCTCTCCACCCCTACCCCCTCTTTCTCGCTGTAAGAAAAATGCTGCAAACTTGTTGTAAAATGTTGTAAACTAAATTACTTGTAGCAGATTAAATGACCCTGACAGTACCTGGCAATCGTCTAGGCACGTCACTGATGGCAGGCAGACCTGTGGCTCGGCTGGAGGAGAGGGGGGTGGTGGAGTGGACCGAGGGGGACGCCATGGGACTCAGGTAGGACGGATACGTCTGTTCGTACGACCAGGGAGGAGAGGACTGGGACTGACGAGGGTCTGAAGGGGAGAAACGGAGGGAGAGAGGACAGAAATGGAAGTGGGAAAGAGGGGGGGAAGATTACAGAAAGACGTATAAAGAAAACACAAGACAGGAAAAGAAAGGAAGAACGAAAGAATTACCACTGGCCCACAAGCTTGTTCAAATATTCAGATTTCTTTTGGAAGGGGGGGGGCAGGAAGGTTGGCAACAATAACACAACGAGCTGTGGACTTGATCCGTCGCTATGCTTCTCCGCGCCTGTGTTTAGGGTTAAATATCACTCGGGCATGTTATGCAACATTTTTTAATAATAAGACTTCTAATGTTTACCTTTTAGAGAGAAGATCTTCCTGTTTGCCTTGTAAAACTGTGTGCTCGCAGCTGAGGCACAGAGAGCCTCGCTGGCACTCAGCCACGGTGTAAACACACCGGCAGACAACCACAACACTTTATCATTGTGTCTGTGCGGCAACAAGGACTCAGAATGGAAGCTGATTGAGACAGAAAGTATATGTGTGCGCGTGTTTATGTGTGCATGACAAAACTAAACTATTTGATTGTTCACTTTCAAGTGATTTCTTTCACTGTTTTTGTCAGATCACAGAAGGTGAGGAGGCATGCCAAAAAACCCAAAGAAACCAAACAATCTTATCAATCAAGCAGCACCTGTTTGGCAGTTAGCTCACGTGGTACTTTCAGTCCAGTGTACAATTGTCACCCCCGCACTGCTTTGCTGCGAAACCGTGCCCTCAACGATCCATCGAGTCGCAACACAAAACCGTGACAGAGATTAACTAAGAGCTAAATGACGACGTGTGACGTGCCTCCAGAGATTTGGGTGATCGGGTAGCAGCCATCCCAAACCGTGAGAGATTTTGTTACCTTCTAAGATTGATAGAGTGATGGAGTAGAGAAAGACAGATGATCTCAGAGGCACCGTGCTTGGTGTTTTGTGGCTCAGGATGTGTCTGAGGCTCCAATTGGGGTTTAATATTTCACCTTACATACAGTAAACGGTGCTCGGTTTGTGACTCAGCCCACCTGTCCAGAAAAAGCATGGCACGTGTTGGACACGCGCCTATTCCATGCGTCAACTTGGTTATACTTTCTTGGAAGGGAAGCGATGTGAAAAACGTCAAATTTTAAAAATAAAAATGCCCGCTAACTCCTTTAAAACCTTCCTTTCCTTGTGTGCATCCACAGTTCAAAGCATGTATGTCTGTGTGAGGATTTCTTCCCACGTGAAAATAAGAAGACTCGTTTTTAAAATACAATATGGAATTTTGGCAACTCAATTTTGCAGGATGACAGCAGAGTATGATCATATCATGTTCAGCACAAGGAGGCTTTTGGTATCCTAGATGACACATACACACACAAAGCTTGGGCAACAGCAAAATATTTGTATTTGAAACTTATAACAAGGAACTATAAAATCGCAGAGGTTTAAGATCAGATACGGAACAGCATGCTAAGAGATTCTGTGCATGCACACTTCCTGGACACTTCCAGCACCTGGATTCTCCATCAACACCAGGAGGTTTGTATAAGCTGTCCTTGGCGGCTCACCTGTTATCTGCGTCTGTCCCTGTGGGTTGAAGGAGTTGGCCGCCGTGTTGAGAGCTGGCCGGGGAGCTTGTGTCGGAACCGCGACCCTCACCCTCATCCTCTCTAGCTCGCTGAGGCGGTCGGAGAACAGACCAGTTTTGGGAGGATCCTCGAGCTTCTGACGATGCCCTGCAGACACAGAAAAACAAAACAAAGCACTGTTATATTGACGGGACGCAGGCAGTAGCGAAACACCCATTTAAACACTGACTGTAAGTGCTCCGATGTTGCCAGCAAAGAATATTTTTATCACTGTGAAAGAAAAGTTCTGGGCAACGTTCAACTCTTAGGTTGTTTGCTGCTCCTGAACCTTAGAGGCTCACTTCCCGATAAACACAGTTTGTACCCCAAACGAGGAGGAGGTGCAGGCGCATCTGGGAATGGTGTCCCAGACCCTGATAAGTAACAAAGTCATGGGAATAAAAAGAGATGTTCTGATGTATGTTAATTTTTAACCTGAGGCTTCTTCCACTAGTAAACACAAGCTCTCACGCCATTGCCCCATTATCCCCACAGGAGTCATAACCTATGCCAAATATATTATGCATTTTCTCTTCCTGCATTCCTTTACCAATAATTTTACACCCTTTATATCCCCGATTCTATTCCACTCTCTCAGCCTGGTAACTCTACACTCCTCCAACATACAAACACATATCCACGCAAGATGATGTCTGAGCCTGTCTTAGCAGTCCGTTTGGCCTTGTAGTGGGAACCAGTGCAAAACCTGCCCAGGGCCCACAGGTGTAGATTATAGTTTAGTAAAGGTGGGGTAGAAAGAGAGGCCTGGACGCACGCACGCACGCACACACACACACACAGAGTTCTCTTTAACACCGACACAGTCCTGTGTCAGTGTGTCTGTCTGGTCTTGCACTAGTTCTCCTGTAAAGGCGGTAAAGTAAATATCAAACAGAGTAGAAACTCCTGCTGTGCTTGGCAGGGCTCCAGCTGGCTCAGGCAGAAACAGCGCGCTACTTCAGAATCCTGCCTAACCTGACTGCTGCCTGAGCTGGGAACAAAGGCCTGCCAATACTCTTATAACACCGGGTGGGTGCACAGGAGAGGGCGAACAAAAAAGAGCTTTAAAAAGAATCATCACTAAGGCATCATTAGAGAGATCAAAGAAAAATTCCAGCCTAACTATGTGTACCGATGACATCCCAGCTGAGGGGCTCCGCTGCATGTCGTATCCATCTTTCCTGTTTGTGCTGATTATCTAAGTTTGTCGTTTTGTATTTATTCAACTAAGACAGAAATTCTTTTAGAAACCGCCCATAACAGTCGAACATTTTTCCACTACTGCAACAAAGCATTATTTCAGCCTCAGTTATGCTGCTACAAACCATGTGACTCTCTCACAACAAATTAATTTACTCTGGAACAACTGCTTGGAACTTTAATACCAAACAGTGGTGCAATGAAATTGAGACTCGAGAATGGCGGCAGAGAAAAAAAGAAGCCAGCCAGTGACAGTCAGACAGACCATGATTTTTATTACAATGACGTTACCGGACTGGCATCATCCAGCTCAAAATAAATAGACAATCTCATCATCGGTCTCCTCTAGCTGCTCTGGAAAGGAGAATAATAGCGGCTACTAAAGACCTCAGCTTATTGAAGACTTTATAATATAATTCAAGCCCATATTTCATTAATAATATTTCCCCATCGTTCCTGCAGATAATTTGTGCCTCTCGCTGGCATTCCTCGTCTCTCTGTGCAAGCTGCGCCCAGTCAATCATAGCGTTTCCATTTTCAACAGACCCAGTTTCTATTCTAAAAAAGCCTCGGGACACAGAGCAGGCTTTGTGCACAGCCTGTTTCCTAGTGATGGGAATAAATAGCAATGGGAGACCATAGGGGGATGATGGGAGACAGAGGGGGACAGGCGCGAGCAGGGAGGCAACGCCGGTGAGGGAGAGACCCTGATGACCAGTAAATTAAGAGCTCTGGGCTGGTTAGGCGACGCAGGTTCTGTGAGGAGTGCTGAATGGTGAAACAGTTAGGGAGACGTTAGGATTTCAACATATTTGTCGACGATCCTAAAATATAGACAGATGTTTAAGAAGATAAAAATTATACTGACACGACATACAACAAGCTAACTTCACTTCTGTTACAGTTTCATTCAGCTTCCATCCTCAGCCACCGTAAATGTCAACAAATCTATGGATGACACTCCGTTTTAAAGGAAGCCTTTGTATTTTTTCCTCCTATAGGAATGCTGCATGTCAACCACCACATTAAGGTCCAATTTACACTCCAACCAGCCAGACCTCAAGTCCATTAGTTTAGCAGGCCTTGACAGTAAATACAGTTTTTCATGAGTTAATTACACCTTTTAGAGGACAACTGTTGCCAAACACAAGATGTCTCAGCTGTTTTATCGGAACCCTAGCAGGGCGGAGGAATGAGCCGGGGGTATTTAAAGGAGCGGGAAAGGCGGATGATTTCACTGCCGTAGGGAAAGTCCCTGAGATTCCCATCATCCCTGTGAAAACAGCGGAGATTTTCGATAGCGCCTGCCACTTCCCTGCCCAGCCAGCGCCCGGAAACATGGACAGATTCAGACCAGATGTGAACAACTCGCACACACACGGAAACACCAGAAACGCAGAAAAAACAAAAGGATGTATGGATACACACTCCTACTGCATGCGCAATCATGCGTGTTTGCACTCAGCCACTACACACTTAGTCACACACACAAACTAAGATTTAGAATGATTAGATAACACCTCTATAGATAGTATCTCAACTCGCACGGTTGCACGCTGATCCTAGGATAGTATTATTTCAGCCGTTCCAGAGAAATAAGTCTGGATCCAGCTCACCCCTGCTGATCTGATAACAGTTAGTAAGAGCAAGTAGGCAAACACAATATAAGTCTTCCATAATTAATGGCAGCATTAGATTGAATCTGAGCCTGAGCACAGAGATCTTTGACTAATGGTTGGCTGTTATGTCCTGGCTGGGAATATCCCTCAAATACCGTATACATTTCTTTTAGCCGGATAGTGGTTTGTGTAGGGATTTTGCATCGTGTGGTGTATCAATGTCCTTTTAAAAAAGCTTCAGGAGCTTCAATAGTTAAAATATTAGAAATGTTTGAAGAATTTTGTGCCTTTTTTATGAATTTTTATAGCAAATGTATGTACACATGAAATTACAGGCAGACAACAAAGCTTATCAAACACAGGACACTGGTGAAACAGCTATGCTAGGCTAAGCTAAGCTAAGCTAGGCTGCGTGCAGTGTTAACGAATTTTGTACGGATTAAAAAACAAGATATAATATAATAATTAGTGCATGCAGGAGGTGGTGACAGTCACAGGTCTTTATGCTTATCTTAGATAATGTCTCCAAGCTAGAGACAGATTTTATTGATGTGCCAGTTCAGTCTCTGCTAATTAGCGCACCCCAGCTCTTCTCATATCTGGCTGGCGTTATGGCCGGGTTGCTATTATGACAGCCCTCGATATGATTCAGCTACTCTTCATCGCATCCTCAGATGTGGGTGGCTCCGTCTGACAGGATGACAGGAGGCCCAATCTAAACAGAACCAGCAGATCTGCTCTGCTGCAATGGTAAACTCACCGACGCAGCAAAGCAGAACAAAGACTACCTACAGTAGCTGCAGTCTAAACAGGGGACCTGGTGTTTTCCCCCCCATAAATTAAAACATTTGACAGCAAAGAATCTTAACTAAATCTAATTCCATGGTGTAATCTGTAAAAAAAAATAAGTGTGGGAGATGTTATTGTTTTCCCCCCCATAAAAACAATCTAGTAACCATTGTGGTCCTATATACTTTAAAGCCTGTTAGAGCAGGCTGGTTATTGAGTTATTGCTTTCACTGTAATGTTTGCAGAATAATTATAAACCTTAGCCAAACAAGTTCAGAGCTTAGACATATTACCACAGCATTAACAAGAATACTGTAACAGATTACTGTTATGAACTTTTGGATTTGAGAGTTAATAAAAATGTGAAAATGACTTGACTAGAGCTTCAGGTTCTAACCTGTGAATGATGCAATCAATGACGGCCAGGTTAGGACCCCTGCTGAATAGTTAGTAGGCCACAACCGCTACACCAAAGCCATCAAATTGTGCGCTTAACATAACTGTCGCAGACAGCAGCTCAAGTACAATTCAACAAGTCAAAAGAAGAAGCTGCAGGACACACCTTTGTAGGGAATTCAGATGTCAGCAATCAGGCAAATATTTGACACGTAGTAGGAGTATTTCAAGGATGTTTCTGCGAGTCACCGGACTCTCTGAATCAAGTTCACTTCTCTTTTGTTTAGATAATTGTAGTTTTCACTCTGGAAACAGTGGTGGTTTCTGGCTTTATGAAAAGTAGAAACTGAACTGACCTGGGTCATCCTTCAACAATCATATCTGGATAAAATTCTTTCCCTAGCAGCGGCAGGGTCATATAGACCAGAGGGGGGAGGATCCTCCCATCCTCCCAGCTTAAATCTGTTGGAAACACTGAGAATAGTTGGAAAATAAGAGTCTACAAGTGAGTCAGGTGTGAGTCTGCAATGAGCTGATATTATTGCGTAATGCACAGCTGTCTGAAAAACTTGCTAGCACCGTTTGAAGTAATTGATAAGCAAAGAGGCATGCAATTTCAATGGACTGGACATTTTGAACTGATCCCAGATTACCATCATTACTCCTGGCTATAGCCTACGCCCGAGGCTGGAATCGACTGTCATTGCCTATCAAGAAGTGTATTTTTAGAACGCTGATCTGTTCATTTAAAGCTCCTCCTCCTCCTCGAACTTATCAAGTTTCAAGTGTCACCACAGAAACATCAGTGGGAAATTCTCCTACCTCAAGCCTGACTAAGTAAAATCTGAGGAAAATGCAGAGCAACAGAAAATCCTGAATAAATGGAATAATTTATATATTTGGTGTCACATCGTGCCCTCTAAGCCCTTCAGTCTGGTTTATGATCACCAGGAGAGCCTGGATGAATGTATCACTGGGGCTGATTCAGACCCCCCACCTCTCCCCCAATACTCATGGAGCCTGGGTTGAATCAGCCCGTCTGTGTTTGTGTGTGTCAGTCATCTCACGGTGGAACAGTAAACTGGATGAATGAATACGCTGGTTCCATATTTCACTTTTTTATTTGGAGCTTTCACAGTGGCCATGTTGTTTTTGTGAGTGGTCAGAAACAATGAATTATTTCACGTTGCAATCTGAAGCTGGCAAAGCGTGGCTTAGTGGGTGACAGCCAAACGCACGTCTACCATGGGGGTCTGGTATAAAGGGAGACGAGGTGGGGAGAAGAGAAAAAGAAGAGAGCAGAGAATAAAAACAGAACTGAAGGGGGGAAAAGAGGGAAACGATGATGAGGTGAAAAAAGAGAGGAGAGAGGAGGTGTAGGAGACGAGGCAGCGAGCAAAGGAGTGAAGGAGAAAGAGGGAAAGGGGGAGCCAGGCTGTCGTGGAGCGCTGCCAGCCGTCTGTGTGGTCCATGCGTTCCAGCCCGGAGGAAGCTAGCCAGGCAAGGGAAGGGCACACACACACACGCGCACACACAAAATTCCCAAAGGCGATACATTTATTGAATGCAAACACACTTTATACACATTTGTACAATACTGTACAAAGTTTAAAGAGCACCAGCGCGCACACACACGCCACCCACCAAACGCACACACACACACACAGAGTTTAGCTCATGTGTGGCTTTCAGACAGGCTCCTTCTGCACCTCTCTGCTCGCATTAACGTCTTTTGATTCAGAACAGGGGAGAACAAATCCATCTGAGATGTTTTTGTCGCATCTCGGGGCCAAACAAACCCAGACTCTGTCTCGTTATCTTTATATCTCCTTATGATTCACTTCTGCCTCCCTTTCTCGCTCTCCATTCTTCTGTTGTCTTCTTTGTCTCTCCCTCCCACTGGATTATTTTGTTCTTTAGACGCCTTGGCACATCTTCAAGGGACTTCATAAGACATTCAAGTGACTGGCCGCCTCTAGAAAAGCCTGAAGTATTTCTTTTCTTTTTTCCCTCTGCCCTTTTCCCCACCTTCCTACTCTGTTCATCGTTCATTTCATTGCCTTTTTTTCCCTCCTGATGTTTGGATGACTTTTATTTGTTCAGCTACCATTGTAAAAGCTGTTTCAAGTGTGGCTGTAGCCGATAGGTGAATCTTCTGAAATCCTCTTTAATTACTTGGATGATGAACAAAAGAACACTGCTTCAGTTACTGCTTAAGGCAGTAACTGAAAGGGTACAATAATCCAGACACGTAGAGGGCTTCATTCCTGAACATAATTCAAGGATATTAAATGGTATCTGTCTGACATCATTTGAATTTAACGGTTTAATGCAAATGGCACTTTAGCACTTACTGTACAAGCCCCTGCAATGGCATTTGTAGGTGTGTAATATATAAATGTTTGGAGGCATTTTTTTGTATCATTATATCCAACAGTAGGCACTACATTTTGCGTATTAACCCAGCTGAGAGTGTGCCAGACAAGAACCAATCACAGAGAAGCTCACAACACAGCAATATTGACACAAGCTGCCCACAGGAATCACAATAAGGTGATAAAGAAAAGAAACCACTAAAAATGAAAGAGCAGCAAATCTGTGTCAGAGTGTGTCTGCGATCGCTTTATTTTCAGTTTTAATAAAGTGTCAGTTCATTTTATTACAAAATAGCAACTCTTTTGTTGGCTGTTATTTTCTCCGTGTTCTTTACTGTAAATTAAGTATCACTCATTCAGTTTAAACTCATTAATTTAATAAGCTCCACAACAAAATCTCACCAAGTAGTAACACTGCAAATTAAGTGACATGTTTTTGTTTCCCTATCAATCATGCACCACTCCTAATGCCAAAGTCCTGAGTCATCTTTTTCCAGCTAAACTGAAACGTATGAGGTTTTAATGAAGATTATCTTGTCCAAGAGAAATAATCAAATTATATATATTAGAGTAAGCAGCTTTTTATTCTGGATATTCCTAATCCAGATTTGTGAAAACAATGATGGAACTTTTGCCGTGAGGACTCCCCAGCTTTGGAATTCCTGGTTAGGAAAGCCAGCGTTGATTTTCCTGTTTTGGGGGTATATATATATATATATATATTTGTAAAAATGTTTTTTAAAATCATTTATTTCATAATATTATTGAAAATATGCACACACTCTTGTCTTCAGTTTTACTCTGCAAAGCACCAAGTAGCTGCAAGTTAAGTTATTATCATCAAGTACATAGAGAAGCATAACTCCATATGGAAGTATTGTGCATCTAAGTGTGTGTGAGAGTGTGTGTGTGTTGCACGAGTTTGGCTTGGCAGACAGGTCTCCTGAACCACTAATATTGTCTGCAGGCTTGTAAGTACCATGGCTTCTTCACCAGACTTGTTAACACCCTGACCAAACCTGAACCAAAACACGACCCCGTCCCCATGCCCAGAACCCCCGAGACCATACGGCTTCAAACCCCATAGTGCAGAGACGGGCCTGACCGCTAACCTCCACTGCTGACACACAACATTCGCGCACACACACCAAGTTATGAGAAATAACCACCGTGTTACGCCACAGCAAGACACAGTATGTGTAATGCCACAATGGTTTTTGTCACCCTCTGTGCTTGTCTGTCATCAATTAACTATAATGAGAATAGTGGGTTTGGACAGAAAGGCTTGTATATTGCGTTAATACGGCTCGGCTATTATCACTCAGGAAGTTTGTCTCAGCTGGCCACAGCCACCGTCAGGAGCAGCTGAAAGGAGACAGAACCACCTATAAAAGCATATTGGTTTAAACAACCACTCCCTGTCTATTAGCTCAAAATGACATTTAATGAGACCTATTAGCTCTGCTCCAAATCAGCACTGTGGCTACACTAGACTAATGACACCAATAACACACATTCTGCAAACCATGTCATGTGGGGGCACACCAGCAGACACAGGCGCTGCGAGAAACGCACGTGAGCAAACGGATACGCACATCTGCATGTGAGAGCACACACGGGCGCATGTATACACACAGTCGATGAGTCGTCTGTGCGGTGGCAAACCACAGGTTAACCAAGAGCTGTCAAGCGATTAAGCACAATACGAGCCACAAAAACCAAGTTAGCCTCCCGCTAATGACACAGTGGCCAGAGGGACCTGACTAACCACTTACCATACACACACACACACACACACACACGCACACACACACACACACACACACACACACACACACACACACACACACACACACACACACACACACACACACACACACGCACACTGTAAACCTCTGAGGAAAATTATACCACAGATCTTTATACTTGGGCCTCGCTGATTTTCGTCACCGACCACGCAATTAATTAACTAAGGCTCGGGTCCACAGTTCAGAGATGTGTGCCTTACTGAGTCACAGGGGTGGTCCTACTGATATTAGACAAGGGAGCGCTGGGAAAATGACATCCCTCAGGAACACTCATATGGCTACCATAAGGAGCATCAAACAAGTTAACACAAAATCTACTTCCTGAATGAGACACCCACAACCAGGCAAGCAATTATACGGTTAGAAAAAAAGTTAACAGAAGCATAAAGAATATTTGGACATTTGAACTTTTATGTCAGGAACCGGCTGAAATCTTCTGCTATTGTCAACTTATTTTCCAGGAGGAAAACAAACAAACAAAAAATGCCCCACAGTGTTTTCAAAGAGGAGGGCCACAAAGGGCTAGTGTATGTCAACTTTAAGATAGCCTACTGTTCCATCTCTGAGTGCAACCCTCCCTGGTGGGGCCTGGCTATACCACAGGCCTCCTAATTATCCACTCGTTTAACACAAAATAGAGCCGTAATGGCCAACAAAGCCCCCCCATACCCCCTCCCAGCGTCTCAATGAAGCGTTCACAGATAGAATCACAGTTTTGGAGACAGTCACTGCTCTCAGCTCAGAGTCTCTGCGCTGAAAACCTGGAGGAGGGGGAGGCTCTGTGGAGAGGGCACATGTGTGTTTTGCCACCCTCCGACCTCGACTTAATGACCCCTGAGAGGGAGACGTGTTCTGGCTGTAGTTTCTGGGTAAATTACACCACCACTGTAATTCTGACCACTTAGCAGCAAAGGAAAGAAGTTCAGGGGTTATGCATGATGACATAGTCTTTATTGCTTAAATTACTGTCCTGAGACTGAAGTTGGAACATGCAAACTCTAGCTTTATGTTTTTTTTACTCAGGCTAAATAGAAGAAAAAACAATGCCTGTGAGAGTGAAGTCTTGTGCCAGTGTACCCTCACCTGATCAGGTCTCTAGCTTAAAGACTCGCTTCTCGTGTGTTCAGGCTTCTGGACACAAATCTAAGACGGCAGCTCTGCTGAGGCCGCACCGAGCTTTTCTAAACAAATTCACTTCCGACTCCCATCTGCTCGCCACCAAATAACAGGACTTGTTTGAAAGTCATCCGGGGGGGTGGGACAGCAGATGCACAGGAAATGCTTTTGATCAAACAAGATGGCTCGAGAGCGAGAACGGATGGTGGGGAAAAGTGGGCGTGAGCGTGAGTACATGTGCGTTTGAGGACAAGCATATGCCTTTGTTTCAGGGCGCATGTTGATGAGCGCTGAATGTCGAGTGTGTGAGGCATTTTTTGGCACCACAGGCAGGTTTCCTACAACGAGAGACTGATGGTGGTACTAATCCTAGTGTCTCCTGGCTCCTCTGTGTCTCTGTGTGTCCTGGTGCCATATGTGACAGGACAGGCGGGGTGAGTTGTTTGCGATGTGATATTGTTCATTGAGACGCCATGAGATGAGAATATGCTTTTTTTTTTATGAATAGGGAGGAGGGTTGTGGAAACAGCTGCATGCCAGACCAGTTGGCACTGTTGGCTATAGTAAAGTTTTTTTTTCCCTCCTCAGTTGTTTTTATATGGCCCATTAAAATGAGCTGATGCTAGCACTCTGCTACCCCGCGTACCCTCTGAGGAATACGTTGCCTCACATTTTATTTCTCTTCTGTCTCTCAAAGTGTCACATGGGAGGCTAGACTGCTTTGTGAGAAGTCTTTAAGTGATTGCTAATTAACACAATTTAGAACCTTTTCCTGTAAACCTTTTCTTTTTTGTTAATTTCCTCGTTTTATTAGTGTCATCATTTAAGCCGGACGTTCGACTCTGTTTGCTGGCTGGACACATAGCTCAGTTAAAGGGCACTCCACTGAGTTTGCATATCAAGAATAGGTGAAGAACTATGTAAAAGTTGAGAAGTATTTTCCACAGTTAGCTCCCTGATATTATCATCATCACATATATGAGCTAGAATCTGATCCCACATAACACGATGGGATTCTACTTATTCTAATGAAAAAGTAGAATCCCATATTTGAAAGCTTGCAAATTGGCAAATTGAAAGAAGACTTAGGATGCTTCCTTGTGTGTGTGCACTTATTTTCATACTGTACTGCTTGTGCGTGCATTGGTACTCACTCCTGGGCTCACGAGGTCCGTCCACGGTGACCTTTATGGCTCGGTGGTAAGTGGCCACTTGTGGCGGGTTGGTGAATACTGTGATTGTCAGAGTGAAGCTCTTGCCTGTAGTGACATCAAGCAACATCAAATGACAATTGAGACAATGGCTAGTATTCATCTCTACAACATCCCCAAGTCACAAGTGTGGTTGTGATCACATAATAGCCAATACAAACTGGGGAAGAAACGACTTCGAGAGGATTAACAACAGACAACATTGGCTGTTTGAGAGGGTCTATTTAGGTCCTTTGGCAGAGTCTAAATGGAAGACTGACTGCAGGAGCCAGTATCGTGTTATCCAGAATTTCTAATGCTTTGTGAGTGGGCGAGAGGCATTTTAATAGTCACTTCCTTTCTCGATAATCCCCAGCAGTTGCTGCCTTGGGGTTGAGTGTTTGTCTGTGCAAGTGTATGCGTCCCTATGTGCATGGATGAGGAATGCTATGAATCAGAGTCCAACAGCCAAGTCAGCAGGAACAGTAATATCTGAGGTATGCAGATGCAATGAGTAACCATGGCTACACGTTGGAAACAGGAAGCGGGGGTAGCAACTCATCCGAGCCCCTGTCTATTCATCCATACACCTGTGTGTGCCATCCCCTCTTCCATTCTGAGCCCCAGCTAAGTGTAAACATGCTTTTCAAAGATCAGATAGCAGTCAGACAGAGGAGATGCAACAGGCGTCCCTCATACCCGTTTCAAGGTGCATGTGGGTGTTCCCGACCAAGAACCCCAGAGGGTTACTTCAACGATATCAGGTGTGGTATTTGGAAAGATTAACTCTATGATTGCAATCAATTAATGACTTAAGTGGTTGTGAACAGTTTCAACATAAAAATTGACCACAATTCATGGATAAACTGTAGAAAATAGCAACTAAAAGGAATTTCTAAATAACTGGAACACATAAACTAATGCTAGCTAGGGTTAAGAGTTGAAATTATTAGCTGACAGTAAGGATAAACAAATGATATCACTAGCTCAACACAGTGGATACTAAGGATGCACCGGTACATCACCAAAATACTGGTACGGACCTTTGACTTTGTTGATATATTGTTACATATAAATAAAGTGACACATACTGATGATCTATGATACAGTGGGGCATCTTGTGCATTGTGTTCCTGCTTCACTGCTGTTAAAGCTGCTGTCATCTCTTAATTGTGATCCTGTTCGTGCTTCCTGTCAAGGTAAGGTTGTACGCTATGACGCTATTAATTTTAATGATGTTATCAGCGATATCTGAGACCTCTGAACTAGCCGTCCTGTGCATCTGTGCTATCATCATACAGAGGCACCACGTCAGCCCTGTAACCATCAATCCTTGTGCATCTTTGTTCTCTCTCTCTTATTCTCCCGTGCATGACTTTCAGCTATCTAACATCCTATCAGTTCACTTCGCTTGTACTTATCTGTCATTGCAGGGTATTCATTTCAGACACCTCGTAGTCTGATCTCCCCTGGCTCCTATGTCACTTCCTGTTACTAGATTCTTTGTTACAGCAAAGGGACGCACGCAAGGTCTCTGTGGCAACAGGTCAAACCCAAATGCCTCGTTGTCTCCTCTTAAAACTCTGTCACTCCTCGGCCCTCCTGACTGCTCTGCTTCCTCCCCTTTTTGACAGCTACAACAGAGAAGGAAACCGGGAGGAAAAGTTGCTGGTGGAGCTGCTGACAGCACTTATCACCATCAACTTACGACAGGCGACTTTTTTTCTGTGAGATTTGTACAAAAAATAAAATAGTTACAGAAAGCACGGCGAGTGCAAGAGCACATCAGGAGACCCAAACGTACATGATTTACCGACATGACAGTAAATGATGCAAATAGTCACTTTCGTGATGCCAAACATTTGAAGAATGCCATTGGACTTAATAGGCGCGCTTCTCTGCCTGACAGCGTGAAGATATGCGCAGAGAGTGATCAGCCGTAGAGCTGCAGCACCACCCAACATGTTTATGAGCCTGAACTGAGCTGGGTCATATCAGGTGAAAAGGAAGAAAAAAAAAAAAGCCTGTGAGTTTGATAAGTATTTCTTGTTATCAGATTCTCGCTTTTTAATGTGGCTGACACTGGAGAGCTGCGCATTTCTATCTTTGCACAGTTTGTTTCTCAATCTAAAAATCACAAGTACGAAAAAGCAACTCGTCTGGATTAAAGGATAGAAAAACATATCGAGAAGTATCGTTTCAAGGGAAAGAAAGGGGGGAGCAACACGCTTCACCACTCGGGCTCTGCGAGATGGGTGGTGGGATTTGAGTCTGGAGTCAGAGAGATCATTATGTGGTTGCCACGTAGTGAATGTGGCCACTAATCCACACCACTGAACCTAATAGCTACTACTGTGTTGTAGTGAAAGGAGCACAGAGAAAGTTCCAGGCCTCACCTCTGCCGCTGCGGCCCACAAAACGGAGGTCATTGAAACGTGCTACTTGGTTCTTCATCACACCTGAGGCGTTCCGCAGCTCGGCGGAGTAGTTCTCATCGTTGCCCGCCATTACGGTGACAACGGTCCCATCAGGTATATCTCCCAGGGCTACCACCTGTTAGAAGCACAAAAGTTCTCCTTTCAAATTTTCAATCTGACGTAAGCTACATTATATTCCACTGCTCCTGTGGGGGGAAAGATTTTACTTTAAATATCAGAAGCTGTGGGAAAACAAAAACATTATCGTCTTCTCAGTTTTGACTATTCAAAGCTTGTCTAGACTCATCATTTTACATCCTGCCATCCTCCTACAAATTAGGTTGATAAATGGATTTAATTTTAATGCCTCGAAGCAGCCTGATATCATGATGAATGTCCTTAGTTGAATCATGTAAAATGCAGTCTTTCAAAACAAAAGCGCCAAGGCCTCGTGTTATCATTTAGATTCTTGGATGCAGATGAAAGAGGATAAGTAAGGCCACAGAAGTGGAATAATTACAGAGCTGTAGTTATAAGAACGGTTAAATAACACTTATATTTAAAAAGTGTCACATTTGATTTGGCTGTAGCTACAAATTTCCACTTGAGAGTGTCTTTGATCTGCCGTTTAAATAATACCTGTCAAGTAATTAACAGAGGCTTTTCTTTGCAATATCATGCAAGCCAAAAACAAAGAGAAAAAAAGGAACAAAAATAGGCCAAATACACAAAAGCATTATTCTTTGGAGCATTAGAAATATATTTTTCTGATTCGGAGTATTAAAAGCTTGAGGAAAATGAAAATGTACAGACTAACTAAATGTAGACAACATGCTGTAATGTTTATTAAATAATTTTCACATTTGATGCAAATTGTCAAAAAAGAGAAATATCCAATACAATGAAGTCTTTGTTGCTTATTTCACTGGATGGGAAGTTGCTTTAAAAGGCTTGTATATTGTATTAAACTAATTCACAACATTTTCTGATTCTCGGAAATAAATATTATAATGATTTATTTTAAACGCAAGATGAAAACAATATGCACATGTGGCTCCTTTCTTCCAGACGCTGACTCATTTTCCTACAATTAAAACCGTCAGACTAATGCCCTTAAACTTCAATAATATTATTTTTTTATGCATTTCCTGACTATAATTTATTTTTAATGTCACAGTAATAACTTCCGGATTCTGCATGTTTACATTAATAGCCATTAAGGCTTGGAAACTCAAAGAAAAAGCTTAAGAGATAAAGAGGTAAATAATCGAGTGAGAGAAGGTTTTTAAAAATCTGAACTTCTCCTCATCTAACGTTGTTAAAATGTCTTCAGAGAAAGATGACGCGTTTATTGTTGTTCAAAATCAGCTTTGGGCTTCAATTAGTAGTTTTTTTTTTTCTTGCAGTGAGCCATGATAGCCATCAAAAGTCGCTTTATTCGTTCAGCAGCGCAGCGCTGAGTCGGGACTCACCTTAAAAGCGACGGGTAGAGTCTTGTTGCACCGCCAGTGGGAGGGCAGGACCGAGCAGAGAAAGTTGGGGCTGTCGGTCCTCACTAGCTCGGCCGGGTGGTCCGCGATGATCTCGGCCATACTGCGGTTTTCGTGGGGGCGCAGTCTTGGCACCGCCGCCGCTGCGTCCGGCTGCCCGGCTGGAGAGCTCACATCGTTCATCTTTCCTGGGACCGGCTGGAGGCTACTGGACGGCGGACTGAACCTCCGACTGGCGCTGGGATCTACGGGAATTCGCATCACAACAGCGTGGATTATCAGAAAAGGCACCAAAGGCTCTCCGGCTGCTCTCTTTCTTTCTCTCTCTCACACAGGGAGAAACTCAGGAGCGTGCGCCGCTGCTCGCTGAACCTCAGCGCGCCTGCCAATGGAAAATGGGACTCGAGTGAGCGCACACCGCGTTTCAAAACCCTCTCCACTACAAACTTTAGTGGTCGCCTTCAAACGACATAAAATAGACTTCTCCAGCAAGAAAAACAACCCTTAAAAAAGTTGATGATGCTTTAAATGACAAGTTCTTTTTTTTCTTTCTTTCTTTTTCAAACTCCTCGGTGGAAGAGTCCATGTGCCATAACGCTGGCGTAGTTGCTCATGTGCGGATATAAATAACATCAAATAAATGTCCGAGCTCGTAATAGGCTATACAATTACAAAAAAAGCACGTCTAAAATGGAACAGCAGACCCAGATGCTCAAAAAACGAAAAGTTTTTTGTCTGTCTCCCTTTAGTGAAAAGTCAAAGCGCAGCTCCAGGTGCGTCATTGAAGTCTTTGTGCCAAACTGAAAGGCTTTCTGAAAGTCCGCAGGCTATGTACACACAAAAAAACCTTTCAAAGTCAAAGGGATAAGCTTTAACAATACTTTACAGGGTTATTTACAATCCCGCGACGCCTGCAAATTCAACATATTTTTCTGTTAAGTCTTCCGGCCGTGCCGCTGATTTTGTGTAGGGTTTAAAAAAAAGGTTTAAAGACGTTTGAAGAGAAAAAAAAACTATCGCCGGTGAGATGAAGGAGGCGGAAAAACGAATCCCGGTTTTGTAGCCGTAAATGCGGTTAGTGTTTGGAGGCCGGGGTTTCCCGTGCTCAGGCTTTTTGTGGTTTATATAGCTCGAGCGCCCAGCAATTATTGCGCTGATGCGACTCCAACACGTGGTGTCTGGAGTCAGATGCATTCCCTCCGCCATAATCTATCACGCCTATATAGACTGCCGGACAGATCTCCCTGTAAATGGCCATAACTTCATGAAAGACACGTGGAGCTGCGTTTCACGCCTGTCTCTTACCTACATTTCAAAGTTTGCTCACAGCCTATACCGTACGTACCGACATGTTACCGCTCCCCTGGACCATCAGCGCGCTCCTAACAGCGGAGGTGCTCATTTTCAGTCAGCAACGCGCACATCAGTCCATCAGACCGTGTAGTGTTACCGCCGTGTCCTGACCGTAAACGGCTCACAGACGCGTTCAGAGAGAGCCGAGCCGCGGCGAGAAGCGAGTTACACTCCATAAGGTATAGGAGTGAGTGAGTCACCGGAGAGCGGTGAGTCAGGTAGAGGCGCAGGGGTAGAGTTTCACTCGGTCACAGGGGAGAGCTGTTGTGCAGGTGTACAGGTATTCTACTTTACAGGGGCTTTAATTTATGTTTATCCATCCACGTGGCCGCCCTGTGAACCGACTGCGCGTTTGGGAAAGGCATTTATGGAAAATCCAACTTCAACAGTTTCTGTGCCTCATACAACTTGTTAAATCTATTACACGGTCGTTTTATTACACATAGACCGAAAATAAACGATCTATCTATATAAGCAGCACCAAAATGAGACTCCTTGCGTAATTACGCACAACTTAAAATGTATTTGCATATTTCAAAACGAGATCACATACCGAGTAGTCCATTTGACGCAGCTTTTATTTCCTACTTTGACACACTTATTGTACTTTACTACAACACTACATTATTTAACCCGTTTTCTTATTTAATTGCAGAATGTGTGAGACACAAAAACGCCGAACGGCTGTAAATTTAGCCAACAGTGTATCAAATTGTAAAAACCAGCTCAATGTCAGCCAACAGCAAAACACTGCTTACACATGTATGCATCCTTAAAGATAACCCGGTAATTTACAACAGAGGAACTCTCACAGGAGCCACTTTTCAGCTTTAGAAATGCTGAAACCTTCAGTTGATTTTTCGGCACTTGCGGTTTTTATTTCCGCAGCTGCTGTTTTTTGAAACTCAGAAAATGAATGAAAATAATTCTCAAGAATATTTAACACAACAAAAATAGTAGATCTGCAACTCATGACATAAAAATCATGCATTTTTTAAAAGCCTTATTTTTTTTAAAAAACAAAACAAAAAGTGCTACATACATCCTTACATCATAACAAAACAGAACAAATAAATTAAAATAAATAAAAATCACACTTTAACTTTTATGGCTGACATACTCTTTATGCCTGCTGCACTGAAAACAGTGAGAGGGCCTACTTAGCTTGTCCCTCTTGTGTCTACTGTAGAGGGCATCATTTACCCTCTGTGAGCCTCTATATCTCAGCCGGCACTCATCACCCACCCCACCCTCAGCCCTGATTACCCATCGGTCTCCCAATGAGACTTTTCTGGATGCCACATCACACATCAGCATGTGTACTGCCACTCTGTGTTCCATTTCCATTGCTCCCAAACAGGCTTTTATTGCAGTGAGTCTTTAAGACAAAGAGCTTTGATACTCCAGGCCTGTTTCAAAATAAATGGGACAAGTGGGAGGCACAGCTGTTGGGTTATTTGGATCCAGTCAGAGCCTTTGTAGCTTGTTTTTATGTTGTAAAGTTAGATGCAGTTTTATATACTTTGCTAAAGATTGCAGTGTTGTAAGAGAAATAATGTAATTCACCGTACACTACAGCCCGAGCGCTTGAAATAAGTCAAGTTCTTAAGTTTCACAAGCAAGTATGTGTGCACATATACATGTCTATTAAGTTGTGTGTGAGTGTGAGGATGTGGGAGGAATATATATATATAATGTCTGAAAGCACTGACACGCATCTGGCACCTCGTCATGTGGACGGAGGAGGGGGGGGGGCGAGTGATTGAGTTACGCTTCCCTTCTGTGTGCCCCAAACACCAGAAATATGGTTCACATTGTCCAACATTCTCAAAGATCATGTAACAATTCATGGATGGATAAATGTGAATAGTAGTAATTAAATCTGTAATAGTGATAAACATGGACTTGCAGGAACCATGGAGCCGGTTATCCCAACAGAGTTAAGTTTCAGCTCTGATAATATCGCTTTTTTATCGTTGAGTAAATGTAGAGTAATGTGGAAAACACCCTTAATGTTGTAGTGGAATCTAGTTTAGGAAATTTAAAGGAGGGGGGCCAATTTCATGCCATCAGCCAAATCAGCCTTATTACTTTAAATCCTGACTTAAATTTGAAGTGGAACTGTCAATGTGCACGTTCTATGAATAACAGACCCTTTAATGAGAACATTACACAAACTCACCAACTTTTCTAAGTCAAACTAATCATGCCTAAATTTAGATTTGCTGCACTCTGTTATTGTCCCATCAGAGGCAACGTAATTTTCCCGGCCCAACCCCAGGGCCCCAAACAGCCCCCCCCCTCCCTACCTAGCCGTGCTTTAAACTCTGACAAGCTCAGCTCATCAAAGAGTGTTTGTCCCATCTGACTCCGCTTTGCTTCTCCGCTGCACATCCAGCATCTGTCTTCCAGCTCCCTACAGGATACGGTCCACACTCATACAGCGCGAGGGCTTTTTACCGTCTGGCTCTCTGTCATTCAGAGGTATTGGGCAAAATCTGCACAAGTTCAAAACGTTTGATGTTCCAGAGATGTGACGGAAAGATGGCGTTAATGTGCCAGAATAATCCGTTCAATAAAAAAAGAACATACCATGCCTACCAAAATAACATTTTAGGAACCCGACAACTTTTGATTAAATGCGAATGCTGGAAGGTTTCGGGCAGAATTGGCCTTTTAAGGATACTCCGCTGATCCTCCTCAGCATAAACTGATTTCATATGATGTAGTAATGAATCTAGCATAAAGCCGTTTAGCTTTTCAGTGGTTCTGCTGCTTGCCTGGTGCACAGCTGGATCGTCTCTCTCAGCTCTGGTATTATTCATCTACTGTGTTACACTGGCTTGGAGTCACTGCACAGTAGGAGAAGTCACTAACAGTGAGGAACCACAGTATAGCACATCGAGCAGGATGTGCGTTTTATGATTTATGGTAATATTGTATTTCGGCAGCTCAGTTTCAATTATTTGTTTTCAATAAAAATCAAACTTAGCTGACATTCTCTTGACTAATTTTCCTGTCGAGATATCAAGCGAGTAATAAAAGTTTCTGTTCTCGTTCCCACTTGGAATGACAAAGAGTGTGTGAACCGCTAATATGTGCACACATCCACCGCCTATAATGTTGTCAGCAAACGAACTGCGCAAAAGCTTCTCCCGGCGCGTCTGTGACCTTCACATCTCCCTCGCTGTTTGACATTCAAAGGGACGCATTCAGACACGTACTTACGAGGCGCGCGTATCCTCGCTGTGAACAACACCTCATTAAGGAAGATGACAAGACACAGGGCTCAGTGTTTCAGCTAGAAATGTGTGTAAACTTTCCAGTTTAAGCAGGAAACAACCAACTATGAAAATACGCTCACTTTTAGCTTTCTTAGAAAAATAATTTGTAACATTACGGTCATATAGCCTCACTCTTTCGCTTCTTCATAAGCATATACTGTACTCTCATCCAAGAGGAAAAGCACAGCCACTTAAGACTCGGGATTAAGACTCCATTTCACAGTGCTGCATTTTTCAAGACACTTAATTATAGCCTTCTAGAGGAGCGCAGTGACGAGGCCCAGGCTTTTTCAGCTCTAACGGGATGTTTCCATGTTTGGCAGGCCACCAGCCAAATGGCCTGCCAGCAAGCCAATCAGAGAGCCCACCAGGCTCTGCAACAAAGCAGCCAGAGATCCAGCACACGATCCAATCGACCAAACCGACCCGGAGAACAGGCATGTAGCTGCAGAACCAACTAAACTAGTGGGCCGGTTAGTTAGCCAGCAGAGGAGGATGACGACGGACAGAAACTTTGTTCCTTGTGACCTCATCGACACAACCTCAGCGACTCACATCCCAGCGCTGATCCCAGATCATAGCTAAGCCCTTAATGACTGTTTGTGATCGAGGCCGTGACATCACTGTAAACTGTTAGGACGAGGACAGCACGTTCTGTGGTGTGTGAGTGTGTGTTTGTGCGTGTCTCTATGCAACTGCCTTCACAGAGAGCAAACCCAAAATACATTAAACTCTGAGAAAGCCGGACCGGCGATTGCGCCCTCGAAGTCTTACATATGTATACATGCGCTTCGCTGAGGGGTACAGAAAGTTGTCTGATATTTTTGCTCAGTTTTTGAAATGGCACGGAGCAGCGTGGAAAGAGATGGAGACACGGAGGGGGCGGCTGCTCGCTGCTTGTGGCAGGAGGGTAAAGAGGGAGGGAGGGTGGGAGGGGTATAAAGACAATTTCCTCTCTGCTCTTATTGCTCTGACTGTCTGCCGCCTACTGCCTTCACGGAGGTCCCTAATTGAGATCACTTGTACTTAAAAATAGGAACAAAAAAGGAACTTCTGTGGGCTGGAAGATGGAGAGGAGAAAATAAAGCAGCAATATGTGACGAAGGCTGCCATTAAAGAGTCCCAATGATAGATCTGAGTGGGGCGCAGAGCTGAGAACTCTTTCTGCGTCTGCCAGGGAACCTTCAGATGTTGACGTGTCACACACCACCTGCTGTCACTTCGCTTAAACCGTGCATGTGGAAGACTGTATTTGTAGGTTTTCTGTATGTGCGTGTGTGTGGGTGGGTGTTTGGCTCTTTGATGGGGTAGGGTGACAGTGCCTGTGGCTGAAGCCAAAAACATGCCAAAAAGGGGTACTTCAGTTTTTCCACTTTTACATGCAAGTGTTTGTAGGCATTTCACAGTTTGTCTTTACATTGCTTGCAAAAGAACACTCTCAAAGCCATCAAGCATATCTGGGCAACCCCTCGCCATGCAGCTTGTGTATCATTAGCTATGCTATTATTAGTCTTTCACTTTAATTCAGCCGTTTCACCAATCAAACTCTAGCTGGAGCAGCTTTTCCCAGACTTGGTCCCAGAATGTCCTTAAAGCTGTGCTGGTTTCCCCTTTAAACCGTCTATCACTCAATCAGGTCTGATCCTGCTATTAATCAAACAATGAGCCCCTCTCCTTGGAGACCAGTTTGACAGATTGGCTTGAAGGCAACGCAGCGTATCCAGGAGTGGTACTGGACCACTGCTGGGAACAGGAACCCTGTAAAGAGCGTTTTTCTTGGACCGGGACCTTCTGTAGGTGCTAAAGACAATACAGACACTCGGGCTAGGCCAACATTCCACTTTACACTTTTCCCTTCCTCTGTGTATTTCACTGGTCTACTTCCCCTCTGCAAACTAGCCGGCTAGTATCAAAATATTTATAGTACATCTGCAAGACATGCTGTTCTCATGTATCCAGGCCGTTTAGCCCTGTGTTCATTATGCGAGGTAAAACTAATACCAGATTTACAGGGGGAGATTTCTCTCTGTTCTCCCCGTCCGTGTAGCACGATTGAGGATGATTTATGTGAGGTATGGACGCACAGGCGAGATAGATAGAGTGACTTCATGGCAAGAGGCAAACAGCCTGCAGCCCAGACTAGCACTCGCAGGGGGGGTATTGGCTATCACTTGCCCATTTCCACCCTTTCAGCTGAGTGTAGAGGAAGGTAAGGATGGAAAGGCAGTGGCTGGAAACAGGGGAGGAAAAGGAAGGAGACAGGAGGATGTATGCATGTATGTATATACACAGAGGTGGGGTGGAGGAATGTCCAAGGGAACTGGGTCCAAATTGAGGTACGGGGGTGTAGAAGAGGTCCAGATGGAGGGGGGAAAATTCTGTCATGGATGCTCAATTGCACACAGACATAAACATCTAGCCATAGATCGAGTAAGCCCACGCCTGGATATGTCCCATATACATTTCTTGTTTGGGAGCTTTAGAATTTGTATTAAATATACCGTTTATTTTGCTTGGCTGTCATGGATGGACTTTTAAAGCTCGTGTAGAAAAGCTTAGGACGAAGTTCTGGCATCAATTCGCTTCCTCCTTTTTGGGAGATAATCGACATCAAAACTGTCAGTCAAGTGAATATGTCCAGTGCCAAGACAATAGCCAATCAGATAAAGAGAAAATGAAAACAACAGTAATGGGCAGGCAGCGCGAGCAAGCCACTGCAGTCGGTGTGCGTCGAGAGTGTTTGGATCTCGCTTTTTTTTCCTGATCTCTTCCTGATCGCAGTCCAGCTCGGAGCAGCTCCAAAACACTGAGTCTGAACTCCACAACCTGGAGCAGTACACACCAGTTTAAATTCCAAACCATTCAGATGTCAAAATGGCCCCGGGACGCCTTGGCTTTTGACGTGTAGGATGAGATGTTGCTAAATGACTTAAAGAGTTAAGTTGAATCTGTCACGGCTGATGCAGCTCACTCAGAGATTGGCTTTTGCCTAAAACCTTAGCCTATAATTACACCGAGACTATTAGGCTACTGGTCAGAAATGAGTCACAGAGAGGTGGGGGTGCGGAGAAAAAGAGCCGGGTGGATGGAGTTCACTTTCATAGCTTCCAGCCTGAGATGTCCTTAGACAAAATCAATTCCAGTCATCTTCGGAAAAAAGGGTTCAGCGAAAGAAAGCATCATCAAAGCAAAGGGAAATTTACCAGAAGATAAACGACTATTGTCTGATTATTCGACCTGTGACCCTGTATTTTCCACATACACTCAGAAACGTTGCCTGTTATTCCAGGACGAGGACTTCTCTTCCCCAAGCTGAGACTCTGATGACGCCAGCCTTATAGCGCCTAACTCGAGTCCTAAACAGAGTCTCATCAACTGCTGGGTCCCACAGGGAGCATCAATCACATTGTGAAACACTGTCCTTCAAACACAATCTATTCTGCGGTGTTGCATTATGGCAAAGCTGAGAATGTGAACGTCACACACTTATAAAAAAAATCTCTCTCTGGCAACGGGGCTGCTGGGATGTGGTTTCGAACTGACAATTAAATTGTCCGCTCGGAATACGCTGTCACTCTGGAAACACGAGATTTACGGCGAATAATTTTGAGAGAACTGATCAGCTTAAATATTTGAACCGGATTTTATGGCACCATAGATCACCCTGATACACTCTTGCATCCTCAAGAGGCTTAAAACTGTCCCCAGTAGTTGCAGAACTCATTTACAGGCAATTAAAGAAGCTCCTCTCACTCAGATACGTTTTATGGAAGCCTATCACAAATGAAACCCTGTTTTTGCACTGCTCCTACTAAGAAGGCAAACGTATACATTCACATCGAATATCTACAAAACACAGGGCCTTATCATAAGGCTCCTCGAAGCATACTTCAGGTTACACAAACCAACTTGCAGAAGGAAAGAAAACCTTAGAATCATAAAAGTGATACACAGGGTTAGAAGCTGTAAACATTAAGCCTGTGTTTACATTGCAAGGGATTCTTTTTCATCAGTAATAGCCTCACACTGTGAGCCTGATGATTGGGTAATATTTATTATGAGCCCTTAGGGTGTGCTTCCCTTTCAGCCTCTCTTATGTCTATAAAACCTTTTACCCTTAGCTCAACTGTAGCACAGACAAGCTCCCATTAGAACCTGATTGTATATGGGCTTTAAAGTGTGCTTCTATAATGCCTTTAGTGTGCATAGGTCATGTGCACATGTGCTCATGTGCATGTGTGTGTACCTTATGCGTGCATGTGTGTAGCAGTAAACGGGCTGGCTCGGAGACTCTGGTTAACCAGACTATAATTTGGAGGCCCAGTGAAGACTCCCAGCAGCCTCTCACTGTTTGTTTACCAGAGAGACCAACTCTACTGTTTCTGCTGCATCTGCAGGGTCCTGCAGGAAAAGGGCGTATCTGTCTGGTGGTGTGTGCATAAAAAAAGTGTGGAGGTGTAATTCTGTGCGTAATGAAGAATTCATGTGAAAGTGACAAGAATAGGTCCGTGAACAGGTCGTGTGTGAGCGTTATAAATGCTATGTGAATGATCAGTTTCCTCAAAATTCCCACTGTGCTTATTTTTCAAAGAACCAGGGCCCCGACTAAGCTGAAGAACTTTCAACAACCCTCCCTGTCCTTTCTTCCTCGTGCATCTTAAAGCTACAGTAAATCAATGCAAGAATATACATTCACTACTCCTTCTATTCTGAAATGGCAGCTTTGTCATAAATAAGAAAACAAAAAAAGAGCCAAACTTTGCTAAAAAAGCACCCTTGCATTAAAAAGGGTTTGTCAGCAAAAAATGACTGCTATTTTTGTTTGTGCTGAGGGTAATTCTCCTGAGACTAAACTGCTCGCTTTGTGTCCCATTTGGGCTTTTTTCACCCCCACCAACCCTCCTCCAAAGCAGGAATAAAAAGAAAACAATGCAATTCAAAAGACCAGAGCTCCCAGCCTGTCATTTAGCTGTAACTTTGAATTGTCTTTGCTCCCTGTGTGAGCTGTTTTCTTTCACACGCATGCACACACACACACACACACACACACACTCTAATATCACTCTAATAAAATATTCCAGCTCCTCTGGGATCCTCCTTTGCTCGTTCAGCATCAGGAGAAGTGAAGTGGAAAAGGCCTGTTATTGGTCTGTTTCCTTTGGGGAAAGACACCAAACGGGCTGAACAGAGCAACAGCTGAAGGAAAACTTTTAACTGCGACAACAAAATGAACTACAGACGACTGTAAGGGAGCAGCTGTCTGGGTGAGTGACAGGATTCGAGCCTGCTCCGGTGAGGATCAGACACCATGTATGTATATAGACTTTGATCAGACGCCGCTGCTTGTCGGAGCGCCGTGATCGGATTGAATGTGTGTAAACTGGAACAGCTCAGGGATCAACGTAAACACAGCAGCTATGTTCTCAAAAAGATGTCACAGGAAAGTCCTTTGAAACAACCTGAAATGTAACGTAGGGGATTTCTGCACTGCTGTTCCAGCAGAAATTGTTCGAAACTTTCCCACCTTTGCTTTTTTTCCACAAGCAAGAGTCACACAGACTTTAGAAAGTCTGAGAAACTATAAGACAGAAAACCTGAGTAGTTCCACTTTATCATTTTTAGCATTTATGAGACAAAGATTAAAATGTAATAAGTGATCATACACTTATGATATATGATTATGAGATCTTGCACTTAGTAATAAATATCATTAGACAGAGACTTGGATCTGAGACTTAATTTATTTCTCTTATCTCTTACTTCTAAATACAACTTACAAACTCTGTGAATTGCTGAATGCCCAGCTGAAATGTAGTAATTATACATGATTTTGGTTTGGACCTTTAAATCATTTAATTATTTATAAATCAAATATATACACACCGCGTACTTCTACACAGGTCATCGCTGTTCCAAGGGGAAAACTGGTAATTGTGGAGAAAAAAAAAGTCACTTTTTGTCACTTGTAACCAGAACAAAAATTAAACAATTTGCAATCTCGATCTCATGCACAAAACAAGCGACGCCAGTGAGTTTCTAGCAACAGCCACCTGGTAACATCGATTTCGAACGCCACGCTCGCTGCTCCTTGTGCAAGTTCGTGTACTGATGTAACTAAACGCTGTGGAAACTCTTTGAAAACTGGTTCGTTTAACGGAGGTGGAACCCGTGGGTTTTAACTTGGTAATCAGCATATATTAGCAGAATGCGGAAAAAAAATATTGGCAAAATTCAGTATTGTAACGTCTTAATCAGGCATTAAACTGACTTTAAATGTAAATGTATTTATAAAAACTTTAATCCAATTGGAGCTTTTTGGTTTAAAAGCAGGTGTATATATATTTTGGCTTCATTTGTTCTAGTCAGTTGAGGACACTCTCGCGAGCGCCCTCTAACTACGGTCAGTTTCTGCATAATGGCGCTGACGCTCCATGAGTACTGAAAGCAGTCGGTTGCGATGCGGCGACCAAAGAATCGAACGTGAAGCGACTTTGGGCGAAAAACCCCCCACAGGTGCTGGAAGGTGGGCAGGACCCAAGCTAAACTTTTCTCAACTTCCAGGTGACTACCAGTAAAAGTGAAGAATACCATTGAATAACATATACATATACATTAAACGGTCACCTAGGCAACTGCCGCCTGCAATGTCCACGAGCGACCAGTCATCAGTTTCAAAGCGATGTGTGACGAGCAAATAGCTTCCAACGTGCACGCAGATTAACAGGAAGTGAACAGGTACTTCATAGGTTGCCTTAGGCGTAAGTATATTATCTATACTACACTCCTAATAAATCCTAGCAGTGGGGGTGGGGGAGCTGAGGAGTATTTTTTTTCCTCTCTTTCTCTCTGGAGGCCACTTTACAAATGAGAGCTACCTTTTTCTAGCTTCCCTCGTCTCCCCCCGGGGACTTGTCAATATCAGCTACACACACTACTCGAAGTTCAAAGGCTTGCAGCCCACTGCACACACCTACACACACTCTCCGGGCCTCCTTTTGTGTCTCGGGGGGATATTTAATTTCAGTGTCTCTGCACACATCTGAATAAGTCTCCATGCCAGCTTGTGTGTGCCACAGGTGGTACGGTGCTGGTGACTCTGATTACTGTGGTGACCAAAGCATCGCCGCCCATCACGTTTGTCATCAACCTTTTCCTGAAAGCGTGGGTGGGAGGGGAAGGATAAAGGGACGACTTAAGGAGAAGCAGAAGGAGGAAGGGATGAAGGTAAATGAGGGTAAATAGCCGCCCCCACAGTGCCATATGGGAGGTGGTTTGTACGAGTCAATTTTGTACTTGCCTCTTGAGTGCAAACTGATCCTTCCTTTTGTATCATATCCCAGTCTCATTTACTCTTTTTCTTCCTCCGAATGTCTTCTTCTTTCTCTCTAATTTTCTCACTTTTTACTCCCTTCTGAAACGTGAAAGAGTAAACATTTGACCCTTCTCTTCCACGCACAGGCACCGAGAGTTGTCAGGCCACCTTAAAAGCCTCGCGTGGGCGTCGCTGAGTGGGTGGGCTCTCTGATTTTCAGGTGTATTTGATCTGTTGTATTCACACCTCAGCACTGGCAGAGGGGGCCCACTGTGTGGGCAGGTAATTTGAGCAAATTAGGAGATGGGGCCTGTGCACTATTAATGACACCCTTATACCCTCCAATGCACGTCCGTCTATTGTTCCCTCCTCTGCACACCTTTCTTTTCTTCCGCTCCAAGTCCCCCGGTCCCATCTGCGCCTCCAGCTCAACGCCCACCCTCAGTCCCTCTAAAGTCCCACTGTGTGGAATGCACACACACGGTGCACATGGGGGCGGCAGAAGGGGGGGATTGGTTCCAGGTGCCAGTTTGAGCGAGAGCATTAATCAAGCAGACAGATCCTCCTGTCACACACACACACCTTTAATGTGCACGCACAATAGAAACTACAAAACCCACCTGCCATTATTCAGCGACTTTGCTACATGCCAAACGTCTGTTTAAGTTACCAAATTTGTCCCTAAATGTTTTTTATAAGAGTGCTATGCGATAAAAGGAAAATACTTGAGAGAAAGTCAGCGCTGATACTGATGTCTGGACACGTTGTAACAAGGTGCTCCACTGATGTCAGCTCAGCCCTCTTTGATGCTCCTTTGCTCATCTTCTTCACCTTCTCCTCAAAAACTGAGCACAATCCCGACTGTCTGTGTTGACACTCCTACGCGTTAGAGGTTACACCAACTAAATAATCAGAATTGCTTCAGTGCATTAGTGCTGGAAAGTAAGGTTATATATTTAGGAGTCTGGCCTGAGTCGGAGGGGATACCGCATTCCTTTAAGATTAAACTAACAAGCCAAAAAACCTGCCCTTTTCTCCGGCACGGGGAAGAACAGGTAAGGCCTTGTGTAGATGCTGTGGCCACGCTCTCACTCACATCGTTACACGCTGAACCCAAACATCCAGGAGGCTCAACACTCCATATTTCCCCGTTATAGAAACACGGGAGTGTGGAAGCAAGGCCGCCTCGGCCTATTTGAAAGGGGGGCAACGGGGGAAACGCTGCTATTCAAGCCTTTCCTGTGGTTTGCCATATCAGCTCCGCTTTAAGTCATCTTCTGACTTAAACAACTAAAATAAAACATAAATGCCAAGAAGAAAAAAAATGGAGGATGTGAAAAGAAAGAGCAGACTGCTTTATAATACTGGTGTTATGTTTCATTAGGGTGAAGCCGTTCCAAGATAGACCAAATTTTCAAAGTGTTAGGTAGTTACTTCCTCTCTGAGGGCTTATATCGGATAACGGTAATTCACCCAGCTTGATGCTATTGAAATGGATGAGTGGCTGCAGGATCTTGTTAAGTGTGAAAATAGCACAGCGACGCTTTAAAAGCTTCACTGGTTAACGCAATGGCATTAAGCTACCCGGTAATTATGGTGCATTTAAAAATCATAGCTATGTGCAGAATGAGTTTGCAACGCTATCCAAAAATACGCACCAATTTGGCTCTCATCTCGCCAAAACGCCAACGGGATATTGAACATTTGCACTGATTTATAGCAAGCGAGGCGTTAGCACTTTTTTTAAGCAAGCGTTCAAATGTTTATTGGCCCTTTAAGGAGATTGTTTTTGAGTCTAATGTCAATGCTTTGAATAGGCAGAACCCTACGATAAGCACTCAGCTGGCAGGTTACCTTATCATAATAGTGTAATTAGCCCCAGAGCGACTGAATATTAGGACAGAACAAGAGATAATATACAGTGCACTGTGAGTATTTACACTGAGTTCTACATTTGTTGTTGCAGTCTGCATATTACAGAGATGAGAGTAATCTCCCTCATTTCACTGCTTTATTTTGAAAGTAGTGAAGCAGACATTGTACCACATCGAGATCACAAAGCACAGCGATTCACAGCAAAGACACCGCATTTATAATTTCAGAAAGCAGCAGAGGCTTTCTCAACGTTCGTTCCCCTTTAGTAAAGTATATCAACCCTTTATTATTTTTTAAAATGACAGAAAACTCTCCACAACTTTCACATCACACTCGATTTTCAGACCGTAAAAATCACAGCTTACGTTATTCCCACGACGCTTTCATTTAGACTTTAATAACAGCCTAAAGTCTATTTTTGGGCACAATCAGCCTCACATTCACAGTACATTTGAGAGAATTACACACCAATTAATCTATCTTTGATTAAACCCCGATCACATTAACACTCCCTGATTACCCCGAGGAATCATGTAGGCTAATGTAAACCATCAGCACTAATAATAGCTGGCGCAGCTCGCAAACACAAACAGCGCTATTTTACTCCATCAATATGACCCTGCTGGGATTAAATAGCATGTTTGCCTCAGAGGTACAATTAAGCGATGCTAAATAGAGTTCCTTTGAGCCTGGAGTTAAGGGAAGAGTCTCCGCTGCACAGTAGCAGCCAGTGAAGCCCTCACATCGTCCTCCCCCCACTCCCCCGACCCATCCCCCGGCATTTTCAAATTACCTATTGATGAGTGGGCTTCACGTCTCTCCACGGGTGGATGAGGGGGTGGGAGGGGTGAGGCGAACGGGTGGGAGGTGGTGGTGGTGGTGCGGTGGGATGTCTGGTTCACTTTTAAGACGTCTCCAAGAAGCAGGCCTGTGGTTAGATCTAAGGCAACACTTATGCAACAGAAGCTCCCTTTCTCAAATACATATATACGGTTTCCCTGCAAATTATCTGAGATTTTCTTCGGGGGGGAAAGTTTTCCGCCTGGAGTTTTCAGATATTTACCCACATCGTCCCCGCTTTCTTTCTTTTGATGTTGTTGATTCGGGTCCGTCTGTGTGTAAGCACTCCTTTTTCCCCCCCCCTCTCGACTGCGACTGCACGGCTTTGCCGAACGATAATTGCTCCCATGACTTAATTGTCTATATGTAATTAAGTTTGTAATAGAGAAAAGAGGCACTTAAATGTTCCCCGGAGAGGCACGGTGGCTGAGTGGGTGCCACACATGTTGAAGATTATTCTGCCCTCTCCATCTGATCTGCCAGTATGAGGAGTTATAAAAAAAATGTATTCAAAGCAATTAAATTAAAATTGCCTCATGTAAATGCCAAGACAAATTTTAATGAGCCCCCTCTACTTTAATTTGGAATATTTGCCCGTTCCCTCAAGTCAGCTCAATTTATCGCTGCACGGGAATGTAGGCTCGACTCTAAATTAAAAATGTCCTTAATGAACACAAATATACAGACGGATGGAGTAATGTGGCTTTCTAACTACAAAAACAGTATTTTGTGCTCTCGGCAAACCGGCTGACGCTGGGCAAAATGATCCAGGAGAAACACGGGAGCGGGGGGACTTGAAGAAAATATGTAAAATCAACAAAAGTCAACGCTCCAGCTCTCTTTATATCCACTTCATGCATTTTAAGTTCACAGGAACTGATAAGGATGCTTACAGATGTAAATATTTATGCCACAAAATCCACGTTTTACGTTCTTATGCAAGTCAAATGAGTTCAACGTTACTTTTTCCCCTTCCTTTTTTTGTTTGGCTAAAGCAAAAAAATATCCAGGGTGCCATTCCTAATTTTTTGCCAGTTCAGATGCAGCACAGTACACTACATTTATTTATTCAGAATTATAAATACAACAGAAAGAACTGGTGGTCTTGCAAAATCACACCGTGCCGTCAGGGGGGCTTTTTGTGGTTGCACTGACAGATTTACTACCCAGATGTTCATAAACAGGGGCAAAGTCAATGAGGCGTGGCACGGCATCAATCAGCAAACCTTGATGTCTGAGAACTGATCAGGGATTATCATCCTTATGGGGTGTCTTCTCTACCTGAGCATCTGCACACATCTGCTCTTCTCTCTTCACCGTCTGCCTCTCCCACGGCGTGCTTTCAATTTCCTGCACTGCTGCTCCTCTCCTCTCCTTCTCCTGCGCTCCGACCCCCTCCACCGCCCTCCCCCCCCGAGACACGGCGAAAGGTCAGGAGGTTAACATGGTAATAGGTGGTGGTGATTGGTAGAAGACGCTCACTCTCTCCCAGCTTTCAGAGTGTATTAGGAGCCACCCTGCTTCTGTGCGGAGCGGGAGCCCAGAAGAACAGCTGTGTCTGACCACCGAGCGACTTCTTAAAAACATCTTTTAAACATTTGATTTGGACAAGATGAGCGGGAGGCTATGGACCGGAGCAGGAGGCAGGAGGGCGGCGGGTTGGGGGGGGGGGGGGGGGGGGAGAGGAGGAGGTCGTCTATTAAGCTGAGCCTGTCTATTTCTTGTGTCGCAAGGGAAGGAAAATGTTTGTTTAAATTTGAAAATTCATCTTGTAAACCATTTATTTTGCTGATTGAATTAGACTGTGTAAAGAAGCTGTCACAGTACAATGGAGCAAACCCAAAACACAGGCTGCAGCCTGGAGAACGCAAGCTGGCCTTCACAGGTAGTTGAAAATCATTAGGTTGTCACTGCTACCGTTCACAGGTTTTTGGATTTGTTTTGCTTCTACTTCCATATAGATCCACTTCAGGAAGGAGGCACAATCTTGTATTTATTTGGAAGATATGATATTAAGAATATATATTATTAGATATTAGATCATCACATTAAGAATAACGTAATTATTTCTTTGGTTGTAAAAGTGCAAATTAAGAGCTTCTTACACACACGAAAGACATTTCATCTTTTTATCCGTTTGTGTAGAAGTAAATAAAGTCAAACACAATCACTGTGATACGTTTACATTAATCATTACAGACTTAAGCACCGAATTCATAGAAAGGAAGTCAGCATGGATCAACTTCGTGTTCAATCTGGATTTATGTCTGTCGAGTAAATGCTCCCTGGAGCCTGCAGAAATCGACACCGATTAATTAACGACAGCAGCGCAACTAAACAATTTCAGGAAGCGATTACAGATCTTTCTTGGCAAACTAATCAATACTTCTTCTCTATGCGCAAGCACAGGCGCCCAACACACACAACCCAGTAATCCCCCCACATCTTGTTCCAATGCTCCACTGTAAACTCCCTTGTGCAGCGTCTGTTTACGTCTGTCAAAAATATCACCCGTGCCTTTGTTTTTGGTTCCGCAATGGCATCGCTTTGTAAATCTAAGGGTATGTTGCACAAACATATCATCTCCCTCTTTGGAAAATATTTATAAACATCACATAGAATAAATACTGGAATCTCTATGGGCAGATTTTCTTTTCTTGTTGGTTTTTTTTTGGGTGCACAAAGAAAAAAGAGAAAAAGCCTTGATGATAGTTGGGTGTTTCGTCCGCCACAAAAGCTTGGACCTTGACAGCGGGGTCCTCCATGACCTCAGCTGATCCCCTCCACTCGTCTGGACCCAAAACATCAGACCAGTTCCAACATCTTCGCCCGCTTTCCTCGAACCCCATTAATTCCACCACCCAAGCCTCACCACCTGACCCCAAGTCCTTCCTGTGACCCGAGCCCCCCAACCCAATCCAGACACAACAGGGAGCAGGAAAGTGGTACTCACCCCAGAAGAAGTTTTGCTGACATGGTGTCACTGTGCTGAAAAGGCTGTTAGATGCCATAGCTGCCTCTGGTTGCAGCAAGCCCCACTTTTGTTCTTCTGTGGTTTCCTTGACCCTTGACACGTCCTAAACCAAGAGCACGCAGCATGTCATGAAGAAAAAAAAATGGAAAAGCCATCCACAAGACATGCTTTTACGTATCAACTATTTGGATGACCACAAGTAACAACCAGGTCTGGTTTTATAGAGGAAAAAAAAAATTGCAGAGACAAATATCGCCTTTGCGGATAGATCAGATGGTGTCGGACTTGCTTGCTTGGCGAGTGTGGTTGGAACGTACTTACTCGCTTAGCGCCGTCCTTGTGACTGGTGCTGGCCCGCGACGATTAACCATTTACACTCCAGGTTGCCCTCAAACACCAACCCCGAGCCGCACGTCTGTGGTTCTGTGGTTGTTTGGGAGGCGAGCAGAGCCCTCACACAACCCAAAAGGCACCAGCTTTAAAACTCGTCTCTTTCCTGCCCTCCATGTGCCGTCACTGGAGAGCCTGGGTCACATGCCCTCTGACGTCATCACGGCACAGCAGTTGAGTTGGGACAGCCTACCGTTGTGGCTTTCTTCCCTCTCCTCTCCTTGGACTTTTTTTTCCTCTACTCTCTGGCTCCCCTCCTCTCTTGCGCGTGGTTCGGCAGCATTTCCAGGCTCTCTGGGGATCGGGGTCTGACGCTCCCATGAGTCAGGAGGCTTCAGTGGGGGCAGCTTGTTCAACCGCCCATGCCTCCTCAGCATATGGGGAGCAGTGCTCTCTCTTGGGTTGGTCTCCCTTCACTCTTTCATCCCCCTCCCTCCTCACTCTCTCTCCTCAAACTCTCTCTCTCCCTGACACTGCTGCTCCTTCCCTCAACTCCTTTAGCAGGCTGCCGTGCTGCTCCTGTCTGCCTCTGAGCAGGGAGAGCTCAGCTTGGTAAGATTTGAGGGTGTGAGTGAGGAGTGAATGGCTGGCTGGCTGGTGGTGGTGTGAGACTGGGTGTGTACGCGCGTGTGTTTGTCTGCAACAGAAAGAATTGGGGAAGAGAGGAAAAAGCTGGACGAGCGCATGTGTGTGAAGGGAAAGCGGAGGTGGTGTGACGCTCTGCTTATTTACCGAGGAGCGTTTCTGAAGAGTCGTCTCGGTGCAGCCTGAATTTGTTCTTTCTCACTCCTTGCACGTTGCTGTGTCACAAACAGTAGTTATGTCACCGCGTTATTACCGTAATAGCCGTGTTTGTGCATGTGCATGTATGCATCCAAGCTTATACTGAGCTTTCATTGGCTCTCACTGAAGCAGCAGTCAGGGGGGCGATTCCCGTAAGAGGCCATAGATCATGGCCACCTGTCTTTTCTGTAAAAGAGATGTCTTCTAACAGGAGACACACACATACTATCACCCTGCCAAGAACGGCCTGCCAACCTGTAGCGCAGAGCAGGCAGGTCTCGACAATTAACAGTGAATCATCACACGCTCCCCACACACACACACACACACACACACACACACCGATTCCCACACCCTCGCACATCTCAGCACGGTTTGTCTTTTGATCCCTGATCACAGGTGTTTGTTACAACACATCACAAAAACGCAGACGGGGTGTTAGAGGAGAAGCAGAGGAATGTGTGGAATGAAGCTGGCAGTTCAGTCAGGTTGAAAGTGTTAACAGTATCTTAATCATTCTTTCATTTGCCAGCAGGCATGTGTGACTAAGCAGCAAAGAGTCGAGCAGCTCCTCAGCCTTTTGTCTTTCTGTCTTAGGAGTTGTTTTTGCCAGTTGAAACGTTCTCCCTTTAATTAGCCGTTAGAATAAACCTATCAAATGCTTATAATTTATGAGATGATAGCCATTCATGTAGGTAATTTTGCTTTTATGTGACAGTTTCTTTTAATATTCTACCTAGGCATTGTTACCTGTGCCAATACACACTGGAGAACAGTCAACTTTTATTTATGTGGCTCACCACATTCATTCATTAAACCTACAAAGAAACAAAAAGAAGCAATAAACATATTAAGAGATACTACGTCCAGCTACTATGGAAAATACTCTTGTTGTGAGTGAAGATTATTGGGGGTGTTTCTTAATAGAAATGATACAAAGAAGCTCCAATGATCCAATGACACTGGGTTCTGTGGGTTGTTCATGCTACTTGTGATTTAAGAAAAATAATATATAATTCAGGCCCTGCTAATAATGTATGTGTCGATTGTAATGTATCCATACTGCTCCTGGTTTGGCAGGAGAAAATCACTCTCTATACACACAGATACACATTTTAGAAACAAATTAGAATAAGTGTTTTTTTTATTTAACAGTCTGCTTTTAAATACTATATTAAAAATAGACAGCACATTAAAATTTGGGTGTTTTTAAAAAAACATATAAAATAGCATTTAAATACCATGCTTAAGCAACAGTCATGAAAAATTTAGATCAAAGCCAAAGTCCACAATAAACAAATGTATCACTGTATCTCAAAAAAAGACCTAAACACACAGTCAACAAATCAATTAACACTACTGTGTAAAAACTAAGCATACTGTCATATTCTAGCAATTGAGTCTGAGCCCTTTTTGTTTCAAATACTACTACTAATATGTCAAACATAAATTATAACACCACTCCCCCTCCCCGAGAGGCACAACAGCATTTCCACAAGTCTTTGCCACCGACCTTATTTTCGTACAGCGAAACATTTTCCTTGGCGCGGTGCTTTGTAAATATTTGCTGTCTAAAACAAGAACATGCCTCTTGAGTTGCAGCGCATGTTACAGTATCCTTAGGGAAGGGCCATTCAGATCCTGCAAACACACCGACTATCACAGACAGTACCTGTTTCCGTGGCGAGATTTAATCGATCGTGTCATCCGTGCAGTTTACATTCACTCGAAATAGAAAATATTTAAAACCCCCAGAAGCAGCCTTCTGCAGTTGTTAGACGTTCTAAGTTTCAGATCACAGCAGTGCAGCAGCAAAGACAGACGCTTGCAGATCTGGATCAGTTTAGTGCTCGATACTTTAAGTATTTCAAGAATAATATTTAAGGTTATGTATAAACATTTTTAGGGTTACTGCTAATGGATGCTTTTCCGTCAGAAGTATTAAACTTTAGGACAGAGTCCAGCACCACCGAGTGCTGCTGAGCCACAGTAAATTGCATGCAGTTTGATGGGGATATAATTTGCACATCGTGATTGAATCTAAAACATGGAACGAAAAGTAAAGCATAAATGTCAAGCCCCACTCACATGGCAGGAAACATAACTTCTTGGGTGGCACGGCATGTGATAAACAACCTTGATGGCGAAAATCTGAACTGTGATGATGCTGTAGTGTCAGATATCTTGCATGAATTCTGTCCGGGCTGCACAGATTTCAACTTTGCAGATGCCCGCCTCCCCCCCGATACAGCAGCAAAGATTCGTTGAAGTCGGCCCATCTCGCTGTCAGGTCAGAGGTTCACACACCTTATGAAAAACCACTGTGCACTTTTCCAGCACTGAAACTGCTGGTCTTCAAATCTGAAGATTTAACTCCCTCTAGATCAAATCCAGAAGACATCCAAATGAAAGGTTCTGACTTTGTTGGTATAAGAATTGTTTTTGGAACTTTGTGCAGTTCAGCAAAGCTCACTTGAAAAGCTATTCTTCGGATTTAAGTCGGCTTGATTGGAAGAATTTTTCTTTGGAAATTATGTTGACGAGAGAAGAGCCAAACACGGCAAAACCCATCCATGCTGGTATTTAGAGCTCATAAAAACACTGTTTTTATATATATATTTATATATTTTGCACATCCAGGCCTATGTATAAATGTATAAATGCAGTAAAAGGAAATACTTAACTATACCTCGTCGCTTGGGGGTGTGCTAACAGTTTGAAGCTTTATTCTGTAACATTCGTACATCTTGCTGTCAAAAAAAAAAAAAAAGAGAGAGATTTTATGTGCAGGTAATAATGTTAAAGGCTGAAATATAATGTGGAATATAATATTTCATTCATTACTGGTTCTCCACTGGTGGCCGTACACTAAGCTTGCTATACTTGTGTGCGGCGCTGAAGAGCTTGGCCATACTCTGAGCTCTGGCCAAGGTCTGCCCTGAGGACTGTGGTTGATGGCCCACCCTGCCAGACACTTTCCCTCTTCTACCACTCAGGACCACACACCTTCAAATGGACTCGCTTTGTTATCACAAGCTCTCGCAGACACATAATAGAGGTATCGTGTGTTGGAGCGCGCTTAAAAAACGACACATGCTATTAACGCAGCATGTGTGTAATGCAGTGCTGCTGTTTCCTCGCTCTGTCACAGCAGATGACCTTCGCAGATGACTGTTTTCAAAGAAAATTATTTCTGAAAAATATTGGGGGATAATGATACCTAAGATGGGTTAAAATGAACTCCGGCAGAGGCTGTCTGTATTCGTCTCGTCGCGAAAGCTAAAAATGACGTGACATAATTAGCCCGGAGCGAGACATTACACACACGGACGGATTACAGTATTAGAAAAGGAAGGGCTTATTAATAGCCCCGTTGGCTCGTGTTGTGTACTCTCTCTGGCGAGGCATCAGAACGGCCCGGTCGGGCAAACAGGCAGGTACAGTGATTCACTTTAACAGGCGACATCTGTAAAACGCCAAGGTAGTTTACACTGCGGCCGGGCCCGAATTAACGTGCTTTCGTTGGAAACAAACACCACTTGCAATCAGCTTCTGTTGGCCACCGCGCCACTGGTGTGAACGTAAATATCCCCTTACGCTGCTGCTGAGGCAGAACGGTGACCTGAAGCAACAGAATAAAGCGAGCGCCACGCAGAGGTTCGCTTCACGGGATCCAAAACTCATGGAAGTGAAAAACTTAATCTATCACGCCGTTTCGCCAAGAGGATGTTGATGTTCTTTGTGAATTGTTTGGTGAAGTACGGTATGGTATAATCTTAATGAAAAGTAGATATTTTTCTTTTGGAGTCCAGCAGCGGTATCTACATCTTCCAGTGACTTAAGGACCTTTCTTGTGGTGTCTGGACAGCTGTTTTTGGAGTCACAGCTATGAGGGAAAATAAAGTCGGCCTTTAAGTAATAAGGGGAAATGTTTAATATCGAATGGCGCGCGCACAACCTAAACACACATTAAAAATAGCTCTTGGAGTTGTGATTACATAAAATTGCAAAAAAGGAGAAAGTCAGATCACTGGTGGAGGCTGCGATGAGGAGGCTGTGGCTGACCACCGAGAGACTGAGCCATTTCTTCTTTTTTTCCCCCCTTCTTCCATTCCTCATTTTAATCAAGGGCCAGTCCAGGATAAACAGTGCCTACCTACACTGCAGTTCAAACAGCGAGGCCCGCTGAGACCCAAGCGATGATTTCTAAATGTTCACTGACAAGTTGGTTTAATTTGTGTGCTAAGTAGATGGAGTTTGACTTATATATATCTTCCTTACTCTGGCGTGCATACCAGTCTCCCGCTATTTCTCCACCTCTGTGAAACTTCATGGTGCTTTTTGTATGAAAAGCATACTGGTCCTCCACAAATCCTGCTGTCTGGTTTATATATGCCATGCTGTGTTAAAGGTGAGGACAGGTCCTGCCGCTGAGGCCTGAAATGAAACTTACAGCAGCTTCTTCAGACCAAAGACCATGACTGAGGACCTTGGTGATGCTCCTGCTTCTACTCTATTCAGATTTTCTCTACAGTCCGCGTCCACTGAGACCGGTACAGTATAGTTGCGGCCGCCTGAAACCCTGTCATTGTGTGGTCAGTTGTCAACAGCTGAGAGATTTTACTATTGCTGCTAAGGCCAAGGTTGACAGAGTTCAAGTGGCTGAACTGCTAAGTCAGCATTATAATTACAATGCACCGATGATACAACTGTACGGCAACAAGGCCCGGGAGTCACATGACGCCCCCGGTCACATGATGTCGTCACTCCAGGCAAATGTCAATAACAGAAATGACTGTGTGTCATTCATCTCGTGCGCTAGGAAGAATAAATTAACTCTGCGCTGGCCGTGACTCAAATCTGGGGGTGACAACAGCCAATCCCAACCTGAATGAGCTTTCAGATGAGCTGCCGATTATGACTCTCACAAACTCAGTTTACTTGTTGAGGAGAACAAAGTGTGCCTGATAAAGGCAGACAGTGCTCTAGAGAAACAAGCTATTATGAGGAGGAGTTCGGTGCTGTGTCACTGACAATGCAGCAAACAAAAGGCTCTGTTGTCTTCTCCAGCCGGTGGGTTATTTTTTTCTTTTTTATTTTTGTGGGGCTTTTGTGATGGATAATTGCCCTCATCACATGATTTCATAACGCTGTGACTCGTCTTTCAGTCCCCGTGTAAGACAATAACAAGATAAAAAAAACCAAAAAAAAAAACGGGGGGAGGCGTAGGGAGGTCTAAATCTGAATTTTTGACATTGTTAGAAGTGGCCGCTTTTCTTCCTTGTGGTGTATAATTTTAGAAAGATGTACGAGCAGGACGCTGACTTGAACCAGTCATAATACAGCCTGGAGCACAGGCACACAGGCCAGCTCCCAGAGTTCACTGGCGGCATTGTCTTAGGATAATCACACAACTGTACCATAGTTTATGGCCTTACATCTTATTTATATCAGAATATCAAATTCAAATCATATGGGGCTACTCCAAAGCCACGCTAACCTAGATTTATAACGACAAAAAGAACGCTGTCATGGTGTTTAGGATTGTACACATTTTCCTATTTTATTAACAATAAAACAGTAGAACAATGAGCACTGTTTCGGTTTCGGGATTTAAAAGGTGATATTTATCACCTGCATCTCTTGTAAGATTAATGTTTCCGTCTTGCTGACAGTATTATGCTAAAGTCTGCTGAAACCCAGTACAAATGAGTGTCTGTGTTTCTACCCCAAGGACTGGGCTGAACTGTAAACATTGTTCTCCACACAAAGCCGACTGTACGTGCACAGCGGTAACCCCCGGGGCATTGTCTATTAGATGTTTGGTAGGTATGCAATCCTCCTTCTGAGTCAGCAGAGATCAATCCAGGACAAGCCAACTGAGGAATGTATTTACTCCTCGTGGAGAAAACACTTCACTTCAAACAGAAAGCACCTATCATGTTATGATTATAATACATGTAGGAATTTCGCTTATTTAAGAGCGTAGTGGAATACACAGGAATGCATATATTACAGTATAGACAGCACGAAACACGTTCCAATATGCTTTGTTGTAACTCAAAGCAGGTTTTAAGCGACAGCAAGAAAGTTAGAAAGAGTCCATGCAACAAAGTGTGCGACAGGAAATCTTTATATTATATGTAAACAAATAAGATTTGCAAGTTAAATTATGTAGCAGTGTACCAAGAGTAAATACAGTTAAAAAGTTACCACTAGGATGTCTTGTCTTTCATGTTTGAAACAAATTTGCTACTATTAACACTACCTTATAAGGTCATTAGTAATTCAGTGGCGTCAATCTAAAAATATACTGATATGGTTTGTCCAAATCTAGGATTAAAAACCCAAAGTAAACATCTGCACGTGTTCAAACACAAACACACAAAGCGTGACATGCAGTGCATGTTTTTGATGTTGATAGTTGGTGCCATCTGTGAATGGAGCCTTGTGGTAGCAACATATTTGCATGCAGCATGAAAAATCATTCATGAGATCTAAACTGGCAAAAAGAGCCTAATGCAGTTTCATTTTCCTCGTACGTTTCTGCCTGCTGTAAGAGCGCCGTCTTTATTTCCAAACGATGCACAAAGCTACAAACCCTTTTTATCCCCGCAGCCTTAAACTGATCCAAACTTTTGAAGGGTACAGCCACAGTTAAATGAAGTTTCTAATATGTGTGCTTTGAACTCGACACTCACATAATGTTGCCTCTACAGCCCTATTTTGCAGTTGGTGGTTTTGGGATGTGTAGCTGTGAATTACAATGACTCCCTTTTCTTACTCTCAAAACATTCCTGCAGCCTGTGAGATGAAATGCTGGAATCCGAGGCATGATGCTAATTTGAAGACAGAATAAATCTATAAATCTGACTTAGTCTCTTGCCTGGGGATATACCGCCATGATAATTACAGGTTGACTTTACAGACATGCAGACATCTCTCATCTGTGTTGCTAATAGTATAACCAGCAGGCTGCTACGTGCTCACTCAATGTCTAGCAGTAGGGGTGAGCGGAGGTAAGCTGTAACAATGATATCATTATAAGTAGAAATTGGTCGGCTCAAATTGCATGTTGTGATGGCAAAGATTTACGGCAGTTTAAAGAGAATTATCTGTTTGTCGTTACACCGTGTGTCGTTAATGAATAATTCTGGAATAACCAATTAAAAAGAAACACATTCACCAAATCCAGATGTTACGTTTACGGTCGGGCATTAACTGGCAGCCAGAATTAAAACATATTGGGGAATATGCTGCAGTGCTTCGATAGTCCCTGGCAAACAAACACATGTCCCCTTCAACTGGCAGTGTGGCTATCTGAGGAAGATCTGACACAAAGCATAACAGATGATATGGGAGGACATTGCTGCATCTGGTTGCAGTTAAATCCTTGTTTTGCTGTGTCCTTCAGACTTGGTGCCATAGGCCCAACAGCTCAAGCGAGTAGAGTTCATATGAACACAAAACCAACATGTGGTGCCTGGAAGACTCCCCACAAAGGTCAGCTCCAGGACTCACCGGCCCAGGAGACAATGGATCAGGACAGGGTGGATTGGATCTGTAGTGCAGGCCGTGGAAGAAAAAACACTATAAAGGCTTAAGGCATTAAAGGAGACCATTGGCCACTTGGGGAGGTTTACTGAGCTAGAATTTTAGAGACGAGGCAAAAAGTAGACGCGCTCAGATTTAATCTACCCTTCTAAAAAAAGAATAAAAATGAAAAAAAAAAAAGTATGCTTTTCCTGTTTCTCTTTTTCTGTGAAGATGAGGGTTTTCTCAGCTGACTGGGTGGGCTGGATGAGCTCCACATTGGTGACCAATCAGGACAGGTAAGCCTTTCGTCAAACCCATCAGACTCTCTGATTCTCTAATACGTGACGAATTTGTATGTGCAGCGCTAACATGCTCTGACAACAGTTCCACCCAGGGTCGGTCAGCCTTTCTGCCTCTCCCCCTGTATTTGTAGGAGTTCATCAGAGGCACTTATATTGTTTTTGCATGGTCAGACTTTTCCGGGTATTTTTGCGGCCTCTTGTTTGCACACCTGGCGGAATTGTGAAAGTTTGTCTTGGGTCATGTGTGTTTACACACCCCAGGCCCCAGAGGTGACCCCATCACGCCACCGTCAGGGAGGCCAGCACTTGCGTGTGGCGATTTCCAAAGTGGCCAGGCTTGGAGAAGTGCCACACTGCCTGTGCTGCCTTTCAGCAAACTGGCCCCGCTCTGGCTGCGCCGGGAATGGGAAGGGGGCGTGAGGGGGGGTTACTTGTTGGCAGGGCTCTGCAATGTTTTCAGAAGCACAGATTTCTGGCAGCATCGCTCAATATGATGGAGAAAAATGCCTGCTGCTAATGAAAGCCAGCAGTGTCTCTCCAATTGGACCTCAACCCAAAAGGCATTATGTAACTGAGATACCGTAAACATTTCAAAATTATCTCTCAACAAATTATCAGTGTTTATTTTTTCCACATTATATGTGATGTATTTGAAATAGTTTGTAATTGAAGGAAAAGCTCTGAATGTAGGCAACGTTTCTTTGGAGACCAAGGACATTTAGTCTGCAATTATTTTTCTTTTTCATTAGCAAACAGTGCTTCGGCCAGCAGATTTCAAGAAGGCAAACACCAGGAATATTTTCTAGATGTTATTTGTAAGGACCTAATTTGTATCAATAAGCAGTCAAAATACAAAGACCGACTTCATGGCTTTAGGTCAGTGCTGGCTGTTTTGTTCAGGAGGTAATTAGAGTTCTGCCACTCTAATAAAATCAATATCCTGCCTTATCGGAGACACAGCACCTGCAATAATCAGCGACTTGTGAATGCTTCTCTTTCACTCATGTTTTGACAGTGGTGTTTTTGGCCCGAGCCCAGAGCTACACCTACAGTATATATTGGTCAAATATTTATCTTGTTCCAAAATACGTGGCTATATTGAGATGGGAATAGGGTTAGATGATTTAATGGGCACACCATAGGACTTTCTTGGGTGCCAAAGTTTTGCACTTTTGGTGGTCTTTTCAGACACTCCAAGGGTCGTTTAGGAGACCACGAGATGCCATGATTCAAGACCCACTGAGGGGACATGAAAGTGTGCAAAAGATGGAAGGGTCTGCACAGCAATTACTGCTCATCAAGGCAAATTTCAAAGGGTGACTAAACTGTTGAATGTCTTGCATATGAGAGATTTACAGTTTTTCCCCTTGCTGTCTTCCCTAAAGAGTCGGGGTGGGGAAGAAACATTTTTATGTCTGCACAGACATCACTGCCTCACAATTAACTATAAGCTTTTCTTTACTGGAGGAGATCTTTTAAGATTGTGAAGTTCACCAAAACCTACATTTGAAGAGGCATTCCAGCCTATCCAATGTACATATTTGCTGTAATGTTTACCGACTCCTGCTCTAGTGAAATATTACCATTTGATCCCACTGAAATAACAGAAATGAGACATTAAAGACAAAATCCACCTCAGTCTTTATTTGGAATTCTAAAGCTTCCTCTCTTTGACTTTTATGCTGCGGACCAGCATAGAAAATGTGATTTTCCAGCATATTAAATGAACCAACTTGCACTCAAAATAGACTGAAGGAACACTTCATCCTTAAAGCTGTTTCCTCTGGAAGACTCCTTGCTCTATTTGAGAACCGAAGAAGTTTCTAACTCACACATCGCACTTCATATATCACAGTTACTGTCAACTGTCATAACCTTAAAAATAATATTTGTCTTGTTGTATTTTTCTCCATGTCATGAAATTTGATGAAATGATCTAAAGTGTCTTTTTGTGTTGTCTCTTGGATAACCAACCACAGGAATAGACATTTCCACGAGGCACGACTAAAGTTACAGCATGAGGAGAATGAATTAATATATATGAGTTCTGCTTTTTCACTCTAAAATGTGGTACTCTTACCTACCACGTCAGGCTTGGTTTAAAAAGCATTAAAGCTAGTTTTTATTTTCAGGTGTTGATACGAGACAATCTGTGGGGGCCAAATAAATGCACTTCTAAAAAGGGTTTTAACACATTCACACATTGGCTTAGTGTAATTTCTCCATTAAGACGAACATTATGCAAAAGTATTAAAACAAGTATTAATACATGTGTTCAGTGCTAGAAAATAGTCCCTGTTCATTTAATTAGATTTACCTGTTCATTTTTAATATAATAAAATAAAACAAACCTATTTATTTAAACCATGCACACACAACAATTAACACAACAATTAACACACAAATACCCCCCTCCTCCTCCCCCACTATACTGCATTGTTTGCTACACTTTGCGCCATACTGTACTATACTGAACCACTTTAATCTCATATGAAATTTCATATGCTGTTTTCACGACACTCAATAAGGCATTTTAAATTCTGTTATTGCTAAGCTGATTTAGAAATGTTTTAAATTGTCATCAATATCTTTAATATTTTTATTCATGTTTATTCTATTTATTTATTCTTTTATTCAGGTCAGGTGTCACTGGAAAAAAACATGAGATGTAGCCTGAACAGGCATTTAACAGTTACATCAAGATGAAATTACCAATTCATTATTCTCAAATAGTCATTGATATAAAAATCAGCATCATATTAAATGAGCTGTACGATACCATATAGTCCAGAATGGCACTGGTATAAAATCTATGTGATTCATCAAAAAGTGTCGTACCATCATATCAGTGTTATAGCAACGTGATGTTCGCTAACACAAAATAACAGAAGACCAAACATGTCTGAGAACGAGAGCGTCCTTTTTAGTGCCCAAAAAGGGAGTTACTTTATTATTATGGAAGTGCTTTGATTTAGCTTTAATAGTAGCTCACTGAAAAAGAGGGATGGAAAATGCCATTTGCTCTAATACACACTGGTGTCTGCAAGCTGCAAATAATGTTCACTGTTTTCTATTTTTATCTATATAAAAAAAAAAAAACCCCAAATACTGGTCCTAATCCTATATTGGTTAGACTCTACCAGACAAAGCACTTTTTTGTTTTTGTGGCAAAGTCATGTTTCAGTTTAAAAGACACACCATCACCACCCCAGTTGTTGGTAATGCATTCCCTTTTTAAATTCTGCGACCATACCTCCACTCTTACCATTTCTGTGTGTGTAAAATGGAGAAAAGCACTGTGGGATTCTGATAATCCTCTGTGAACCTTCCTAAATGTTTCATAACATGCAGAAACTTGGGTGGCCATGAAAAATGACATTTGACATTCAGAACTGTTTGCATTCATAACATTTATTACATTAGAGTTCAGTAATGGTGGTTCTTATTTTAATGGGCAGGATTATATGGAAGGCCGTGACGTTTATATTGAATCTGTTGCACCCAATTAGAGAGGAATGGTGGACACAAGGGTCTGCTCATTCACACGAGCCCACCGCCCCATTCACAAATATCCATTGCTCTAATACAACTGCAATGTCTTTGTGTTGTTTCAGGCGCCGTATCACTACGTTTCATTTATTTTGGGGAAAACTCAAAATGAATGATATATGTCATATGTTGTATTATTTAAGCATAAAACCTAATTCAGCAAGACATGATCTTGCACATTACTGCAAGGCTGCAGGGAGTTCAGGTTTCATAGTGTCAGGGCTCTAAAATTGACATTATCTTTTGGTGCGAGTACAAAAATGCCACGGGGGAGTCATCCGAGGCTAAGTGTGAACCGCTATTATAAAGTCTCGAAAGCAGCAGCAGGTATCTTCTCTGACCGGCTCTTATAACCAGGGCCAGGTTTCCCTAAAGCATCTCTGTGCAACAGTAAGTTCATCTAGGTTTCACTGTAAGCTGATGTGCAAACATGATCTCAGTGTTGAGAAACTTAACAGGGCCCTTAAGTCACTGGAGCAATTACTTCAAACAAGAGTAATTTTTTCAACACAGAAAATGTATAAACCATAAACTAGAGCCTTCACCAGATAGCTCAGTGAAAAAAAAACAGGCCTCCAGGGAATAAGGATGTCCCACCCAGGCTCATTCTCAGCTGGAGGAGAGAAAGATGGACTACAGCAGATGCTCATTGTGTGTCACATAACTGCATGAATGTGCCTGTATGATATACAAGTGACTCATCTCTTTCTAACAAACGCCTTCATTTTAATTTCAATTTACTGTCATGACAGCTGCAAGATAAAATATCACCAGTGGAGATACAGAGCCGAGTCAGAAAGCACGATGACTACCCACCTATTGAAGGCATGACTGAATATCAGGGCTGCTGCCAAGGGAGGGAGATCCCCTGCTAAACAATATGATATCACTTAATCCTGCTCCTATTCCCTGAGCAGTCAAGCTCACATAGGCTTTCCACTCAGTAGTGATGACTGGGCTCGCTGCTGATGAAAGCGAGCAGAGCCCCATTAAGCCTTAGGACTCATCGGTTCATCTGAGTAATTTGGAACAGGCACAGAATTAGGCGAGTGAGTGAGGGAGACAGACGATAGAGAGAGACAAACAACTGACTAACATATGTAGGATTTCTTCACTTTTGGTGGCATGTATGTTAAGGAAACAATGTGCAGTACACAGAGGGGTATTTGGTTTGATCTTTGGACATACATACATACAAGTCACTGTTGGAAACTGTGCTTTGTGAAAAGAGCCAAGACCAAGTAATAAATTTAAATTATTTAGAGTACAAACAAAGGAGAACAAGTTCCACAGACAAACAGTGTGGATTAATGACTAGTTACTGGGCACACACATTCACAGCACATATAATTAAGTCCATTTGTTTTTGGACAATGACACACTTTTTCTTATTTTCAATCAATCAATCAATCAATCAATCAATCAATCTTTATTTATAAAGCACTTTTCATACAGAAAAAATGTAGCACAAAGTGCTTTACATAGTTAAAAGCAGCCCACCCCACCCTCCAACTCACTCCCCACACTCTCAATACACATATATCCCCCCACCCCCACCCACACACACATACACACACGCGCACACTTAAAGAGTAAAAATTGGGCTGGGCTCGCATGAGCCAAGTGAGGAAACATTATAACAGAGAGCCGTCTGCACCGGGAGCCGGTCACAGACCGCAGCCTCCGGGCTGGGCACACAGCAGGAGGGAGGCCAAGGAGCCCCCCAACCAGGCTGAGAGGACCCCAGAGACCCAGCAGCCACGGTCAATAACAGCCCCGGTGCAGAGAGCGCCCTCCGAGGAAACACTGGAGATATGACGCAATACAATATATACAGGGTAAAATGATAAAATAAATAAGAACAGGATACAATATAAATATAAATATAAATAGAGTAAGAAGATTAAAAAATGAATAAGAATAAAATCTAAAAATATTAGGTAAATCCTAAATTAATAATAGAATGACAGGATAGAATAAATAAGCATAAAAAATAAATAAACGCTAAGTAAAAGCTAAATTAAAAAGGTGGGTCTTGAGCCTGTTCTTAAAAACATGTATGTTCTCTGCGGCCCTGAGCTCCTCCGGCAGGCTGTTCCACAGACGAGGACCATACCACTGAAACGCTGCCTCTCCATGAGTATGTGTCCTGACTTTAGGGACAATCAAAAGGCCAGTACCAGAGGACCTCAGGGTCCGCGAGGGTTCGTATGGTAAAAGCAGATCTGAGAGATAAGAAGGCCCAAGACCATTAAGACATTTAAAAACCAATAAAAGAACTTTAAAATCGATCCTGAAACACACGGGGAGCCAATGCAGCGATTCTAAAACCGGTGTAATGTGGGCCCGCCCTCTGGTCTTCGTCAGCACACGAGCTGCCGAGTTTTGCAAGAGTTGTAAAGTTGAAATATTCTTCTTAGGAAGACCAGAGAGCAGGGCATTACAGTAATCAATGCGACTGGTAATAAAAGCATGCATCAGCATCTCCGTGTTGGCCCGAGAGAGAATAGGGCGGACTCTGGCTATATTTTTTAGATGATAAAATCCAATTTTGGTTACATGTTTAACATGTGGGATAAAACCAAGCTCAGAGTCAAAAATAACACCCAGGTTTTTCACTTGTAGCGAAGGACATAGTGAAAATGCCTCTAATTTAGACAAGAGTTTCTCTCTCTGAGCCTCAGGACCGACGATTAAAACTTCAGTTTTGTCCTGGTTAAGCTGTAAAAAGTTTTCTGCCATCCAAGATCTTATATCCAAGATACAGTTAAAAAGGGCATCCATTGGTCTGGTGTCATCAGGAGACACGGAGATGTACAGCTGCGTGTCATCAGCGTAACTGTGAAAGTTCACTCCATGCCTCCTGATGACACTGCCGAGAGGGAGCATATACAAATTAAAAAGTACAGGGCCTAGAACCGACCCTTGAGGCACACCACATGTCATTTTATGGATCTTAGAGGAGCATGTATCCATACTCACCATAAAAGATCTGTCAGAGAGATAGGAAGTGAACCAGTTGTGTACAGCACCAGAGAGGCCCACCATGTGTTTTAGTCTGTTTAAAAGAATAGCGTGGTCTACTGTATCAAAGGCTGCGCTTAGATCCAGTAGCACCAGGACTGAGAGCTTTTGGGCGTCCCAGTTACATCTAAGATCATTTAAAACCTTTAGGAGAGCAGTCTCTGTGCTGTGGTTCACCCTAAATCCAGACTGGAATATCTCCAGGATCTGTCTATCATTGAGAAAATCAGTAATCTGAGTAAAAACAAGTTTTTCTAAGACTTTACTTAAAAATGGTAAGTTGGATACAGGTCTGTAGTTATTAAAATCATTACAATCCAAATTGCTCTTCTTCAGAAGGGGCCTCACCACCGCCGTTTTAAAGGCAGCAGGGAAGACACCCAACTGAAGAGAGCAATTCATCATGTATAAAAGCTCAGCCTCAAAAAATCCATAAAGTGTTTTAAAGAGTGAAGAAGGGATTGGATCTAAAAGACATGTGGTGGGTCTCACTGTGGAGAAAACCTTCTGAAAGTTCTCAGCATTAACCAGGACAAAGCTGTCCAGTGTCTCCTCAGGTACAATCGAGCCCTCAGATGTGTTTACAATCATATCACGATTAGATAAAATATCAGATCTGATGGCGCTGATCTTTCCCCTGAAGTGGTCTGCAAACTGCTCACAGAGCGAGTCTGTGGGGGTTCTTTTGGAGCTTTTAAAATCAGGGTTAAATAAATGATCTATGGTGGAAAAGAGGACCTTGGGATTATTTTTGTTAATACTGATTATTTTGGCGAAGTATGAATTTCTTGACTTCCTTAATGTATTATTGTACATTTTAAGTTGCTCGGAAAATATTTGATGGTTGATATTATTTTTATTTTTCCTCCATCTCCTTTCTGCTGCCCTGCAATTTCTTTTGAGTTTTTTGACTTCTTCGTTTCTCCAGGGTGATGCATGTTTTACGTTAATCTTTTTGGTGGTGAGTGGAGCAACGGAGTCAAGGCTTTTCTTCAGTTTGCTGTTAAAATAACTAAAAATCAAATCGCAGGGTGCAGGTAGAATCACAGGGGGGCATTTGACTAAAACCCTGGTAAAATTTGCAGCCACTTCAGAGGTTAGATAGCGCCTCCTCACAGTTCGCACTGAGGTCTTCCGCTGAATAAAACCGGTGATGTTAAAAAACACACAGTAGTGGTCAGAGACAGCCAAGTCAACAACAGAGGACACGCTGGTGGACAGCCCATGGGTGATGACCAGGTCCAGAGTGTGTCCTTTTGTACACAACCACAGTGGATTTTAGAAAAAACAATCATGATGTGATTGAAGGACAAGCTTTCAAAGGGTTTGACAAAATAACAGAATTAACTGGTTGGCAATTACAGCCATGCATACACTGAAGCTCCATTTTCAGAGGCTCAAAAGTAATTAGACAACTGACTGACAAGCAGTATCATGGCCAGGTGAGGTCTTTTCTTTTGCTAATCCATGACAAATTAGGCAGGGTAAAGATCTGGAGTTGATTCCAAGAGCTGAACCTGAATTTGGTAGCAGTTCACTATAAATCCCAACATGAGGTATGTCGATACAGGTGGTCAGAAAGATTACAAAAAAGCCTAAGGAGCATTCAAATCAAAATCATCTAACCAAGTCAAGAACACTTTCCAGGAGGTAGGTATGAATTGTGAAGGTCTACAATCAATAGTCGCCTTCATGAATGTAAATGTAGGGGGTTTTACAACAAGGTGCAAACCACCGGTTACACTCCTGGTCAGGAAGGCCAGATTAGACTTTGCCAGAAAAAAACAACAAAAAAAAAACCTTTGTGGACACAGTTGTGGAAAAAAATTAATAAAAAAAATCTTCAGTCACATGAAACCAAGATTAACTTGTGCCAAAATGATGGGAGGAGAAAAGTATGGAGAACGAAAGGAACGGCTCACGATCTAAAGCATACCGAATTATCTTTCAACCATTGTGGAGGCAGTGTTATTGTATGGACATGTACGGTTGCCAGTGGAACCGGGCCACTAGCGTTTATTGATGATGTGACTGTTGATAGAAGTAGCAGGATGAAGTGTGCAGGGATACTCTCCCTGCTCAGACTCAGCCACATGCTGCATAACTGGACAGTACTCACAGAGTAAATGGATAATGCTTAAAAGCATACTTGAAATGCAACCCAAGAGTTTGTCAAGGCAAATAAATCGGATATTCTTCAATGGTTAAATCAGTCACCTGATCCCAGTTCAATAAAGCAGACTTTTCAGTTATCAAATACAAAACTGAATGCAGAAAGACCCATAAACAAGCAGCAACTGGAGGTGGCTGCAGAAAATGATTGACAGAGCATTCGGTGAGGTCCACGAGTTCTGGACTTCAGGACTATACAGTGGGGCAAAAAAGTATTTAGTCAGCCACCGATTGTGCAAGTTCCCCCACCTAAAATGATGACAGAGGTCAGTAATTTGCACCAGAGGTACACTTCAACTGTGAGAGACAGAATGTGAAAAAAAAATCCATGAATCCACATGGTAGGATTTGCAAAGAATTTATTCGTAAATTAGGGTGGAAAATAAGTATTTGGTCAATAACAAAAATACAACTCAATACTTTGTAACATAACCTTTGTTGGCAATAACAGAGGTCAAACGTTTACTATAGGTCTTTACCAGGTTTGCACACACAGTAGCTGGTATTTTGGCCCATTCCTCCATGCAGATCTTCTCGAGAGCAGTGATGTTTTGGGGCTGTCGCCGAGCAACACGGACTTTCAACTCCCACCACAGATTTTCTATGGGGTTGAGGTCTGGAGACTGGCTAGGCCACTCCAGGACTTTCAAATGCTTCTTACGGAGCCACTCCTTTGTTGCCCGGGCGGTGTGTTTTGGATCATTGTCATGTTGGAAGACCCAGCCTCGTTTCATCTTCAAAGTTCTCACTGATGGAAGGAGGTTTTGGCTCAAAATCTCACGATACATGGCCCCATTCATTCTGTCCTTAACACGGATCAGTCGTCCTGTCCCCTTGGCAGAAAAACAGCCCCATAGCATGATGTTTCCACCCCCATGCTTCACAGTAGGTATGGTGTTCTTGGGATGCAACTCAGTATTCTTCTTCCTCCAAACACGACGAGTTGAGTTTATACCAAAAAGTTCTACTTTGGTTTCATCTGACCACATGACATTCTCCCAATCCTCTGCTGTATCATCCATGTGCTCTCTGGCAAACTTCAGACGGGCCTGGACATGCACTGGCTTCAGCAGCGGAACACGTCTGGCACTGCGGGATTTGATTCCCTGCCGTTGTAGTGTGTTACTGATGGTGACCTTTGTTACTTTGGTCCCAGCTCTCTGCAGGTCATTCACCAGGTCCCCCCGTGTGGTTCTGGGATCTTTGCTCACCGTTCTCATGATCATTTTGACCCCACGCGATGAGATCTTGCGTGGAGCCCTAGATCGAGGGAGATTATCAGTGGTCTTGTATGTCTTCCATTTTCTGATGATTGCTCCCACAGTTGATTTTTTCACACCAAGCTGCTTGCCTATTGTAGATTCACTCTTCCCAGTCTGGTGCAGGTCTACAATACTTTTCCTGGTGTCCTTCGAAAGCTCTTTGGTCTTGGCCATGGCGGAGTTTGGAGTCTGACTGTTTGAGGCTGTGGACAGGTGTCTTTTATACAGATGATGAGTTCAAACAGGTGCCATTCATACAGGTAACGAGTGGGGGACAGAAAAGCTTCTTACAGAAGACGTTACAGGTCTGTGAGAGCCAGAGATTTTCCTTGTTTGAGGTGACCAAATACTTATTTTCCACCCTGATTTACGAATAAATTCTTTACAAATCCTACCATGTGAATTCATGGATTTTTTTTTCACATTCTGTCTCTCACAGTTGAAGTGTACCTCTGGTGCAAATTACTGACCTCTGTCATCATTTTAAGTGGGGGAACTTGCACAATCGGTGGCTGACTAAATACTTTTTTGCCCCACTGTATGTATACAAAGAGGTGCAATCTTTATAGTTCATGCCATGTTTTTTAAAGTCTTGGAATTATAGCTGAAATCACATCTTGATTCTGTGATGTAAAATCTACTGTGAAAAAATAAATGATTAAGGACCTGACTGTGCATGTTCGGTTAGGGATTAGCTGGTTGAACGTACTGCTGCCTCCTCCTCTGTGAACATAGTCAGGGACACTGGTGAAAGCTAACTTAATATTCATTATGAATCTAATGGAATGTCTTCAAGCAAGAGACGCGAGATGAAATCACTGGATTCGTTGCTGGATAAAACTTTTGAAAACAAGCCAGTGAGTCTCAAAGTCAATAAACTGAGTAAGAATATACTGATTAGCTGTAACTTAAGGGGAAATTATGGTTCAGAGGTGGTCAGGGTTCTGGCAGTCTGTTGGCAGCTAGGGATTGCCCTACAAAGCGCTGAAGTGAAACTGGGTGTTAAAAGCAATGGAAAGTGTTCACTTCAGCCACTGTCTGTATTTTTATGCTGTATTCATGTTTTTTTGTTGATTTGTTTGTTTGTTTTTCACACTTCTCCCATTTCTGGTGAACTCAGCTGTTGATCCCTTCCCTGTTTCACCCCATTTTTCAACCAATCAGCATTAGATCAACACGCAATGTCATTCGCATTGAGAAACATGGGTTTTTGGAGGACTCTACAGGAGTACGTTTTTGTTAGTTAAAATCTCATCTCCGCAGTATTGTACATTAAGCATTAGATAATTGTGTTTCTGAGCCATTCCTGTTACCTTTGATTCTCAAACTGTGCCCCCCTGGTGGGGCTGCAGTCGAAAACAGAAATGACATCATTATGTACAGTTACATAGTTATTTAAAAGTATTTAAGGGGAATTAAAATGAGGTGGTTGATTTATTGGTTAGTGATATTACTTTTATTCTGACCTAAATGTACTGTTCTTGGGTCACGTATTGATCTTGGCAATTTATAGATAACTTGTAGCCAACAACCTGCGCTGTTTATGCTTTTTCGAATAAAAATTTCAAGAAACTACATCACTCCCTCTTGTATTTTGATTAGACTGAACATTTAAGACTAGGTGGGCTTTGTTTTTAAGTGGGCCGCAGCAGTCTTGACTTTGGGAATGCCTGATTTAGAATCTTTCCAGGTTGAACCACTGTAAGTGCTGGGAAGGTTATTTCATTAAGGAGATTGAAAAAAAAAAAGATTTTAGAAACAAAATAAAGTTGAAATTTCATCACTTAAACCACTTTTGTGCAACAACATAGCAACCATACACAGCCTGGTAATAAGAGTTTGAGAAATCAACACAAGAAAGTCCATAAAAATTGAACAACTGATAGGGCTGTTCGATATAACGATATATATCGGATGACGATATAAAAACGTCTATCGTCTCATTTTACGCTATCGTTTGTTTCGTGGTGTGGCAAAATAAACTCTTTACAGCAATATTTGTTCATGGTTCTGATGGTCACTGTAGTGGCTATATTCATTTCTTAAAGTTCTCTCTTTCTCTTATATTTAATATAACCACACTACGGACGGACAAGCGCCTGTTTTTATGCGTTGTGTTTAGCAACAACGATGATAACAGCATTGCGTGTCCACTTGTTTATGTTCCACATAAACCTTTCACAATAAAGCTCAAGATCCTGTTGAGACTTTTCAAAATAAACTGAATCACGTGAAAGATGCAGATTTTTACGGATGAGAATTAAGAAAGAGCCGCCAGGTGCTAAAAAATAAACCTTAGACTCAAACGTTAGAGCAGGCTTTTCCCCGCAGCAAGCTGTGTAATAAATACTCACAAAGAAAAGGGCGGCCTTTACAACTTATGTCTAAAAATGTATCGTTTCATGCATCGGTTAAAACACTCGACTCCAGGTCCACGACGCCCAGCTGGAAACACTTCCCGCAAGTCGAGCTGCCCGAGATTCACAGAATTTACAGGAAATGTTAAATTCTTGTGATTTACATCGTTATCGGACGATAGAGGTCTTATATCGGGATATGAGATTTTGGTCATATCGCACAGCCCTAACAACTGACCACAACCTGGAAAAAACAAACCAAAAAATAAACGCCAAAACCCATCTCCCTGATGATGTTGCACTCAGTTTAACAGTTTAATGACTCACATTGTCCTAATGTTCTGTAAAATAAAAGATGCAAATGATCAAATGTTACATAAAAGCTTTTTTATTGGAAAAATATTCAAGGCCAATCTCTTCAAAACTGCTGGTCTTAATTTTCTTTTTCTGCAAATGCAGCCGATTAAACTTTGTCACTGTCTGACCACAACCCTGTCTGTGAATATCTCCACAATCTGTCTGAACTGATACACTAATAACTCCTAAATCCCAAATTTTAAAGAGTAGGATGAACACAACACTGAAAATGGGACCATTCACTCTCTTTTTCAGGCTGTACCATCTCCAGTTAGTTGTGTACTATAAATAACTCCCCTTACACGCTTGTCGCTCAACCACTTTTTCCATGTATATGCCTGTTAACAGTCTAAACCTCATTTTGAAATAAAAGAATATAAAGTGTGGCGCCCTGGAAGTAAATTTTCCTCTCTGGCCTAGGGGCTCGCTTCTGGGCCATGAACTACATCTGGCTGGGACCTTTGTTTCATATACTTTCCCCTCCTTCATTTCCTGTGTTCTGTCTTCTTCTGCATGAAATAAAGGCAGAAAATGGCAGAAAATAAATTGCTGCAGAATACTTTCACTTAAAACTTTTAAGGATTATGAGAAGTTACATTTCAGTATAGTTTTAAATGAAATGTTAAACTAGTTAATAAATTGGTGACTCTACCCCCTTAAAATAGCTTAAGAAATTAATCTGCTTCTCTGTTCGGTTGTATCAGCTTTATTAAAATTCCAAATGTGCAGTACAGAGCACATCCACTGTGACTCATTTAAAAGTTGAAAGACTTGTTTGAGCCCTGCAGTTTCTCTAACTTCCGGACTATATAGGTCAGGGAAACCTGCCAAAAGCCTTCCTGCATATTGGGCACATGTGTTATGCCACACATCAATGACTGACATTTGATGTTTTCTACCTCTCCACTTCCTCATCGCTCCCCCGTCTCTTCTGGCTCCTCTCACCTCTCTGTTCTGCTTTCCTCTCCTTCCCCTTTCCCTCCATCTCTTGTTCTTTTCTCTTGTCTTCGTCTCCTCCTCCCTTGGGTAGTGATTGTGATGGAGAGGTTAATCCGGCCGGCATATGGTTGCCATCGGCGGCAGATCTACCTATAATGGTGGATGGACAGTGTAGGCTAATCACGATCTTTGATCCTTCGCGAAACCCTCAGCTCGCGTGGCTCTGATTTCCCCGCATCGCTGCCACACTGAAATGAGGAGGCCCTGCTGCTCTGGAAGTCATTTTGGGCTTATTACTTAAGCCTCAGCGTATCCCCATTGTCTTTGCAAGCATTGGAAATGACTAGAGGCTGTGCTTCTGTGCAGTCAGTGGTGTGGGTATTTCCTCCAACTGTGCTTCTTTGTTGGCCAACTTTGTGCCTTCTCGCCCTCTTTCCACGGGAGCCAACTTTTGATGGGAGCTTTAATTTGATGTTGTTAAGGTTGTATGGTTTCAACTTTGCCATTTCTTTGGCTTATAGTAGTCGGGCTTTTTTTTTTTTTTTGCTTTTTTCCCATGTGAACTCAAAGCCGAACGTCCTAAAATGGCCTCCAGATTTATTGGTGAGCTTTTTCGCGATCCGAGCCAAAGCAAGAACATTACTCAGCAGCAATTACTACGGCAGTTGACAGGATTGCTGTTTGCCACAACCTACGCACATCCAAACTTCAAGGTGTGCAGTGACTGAGAAGCGCAGTGTTTTTGAAGCCTGCACAATTACAGCTTACGGACTTGGGTTTTGTGACAATGTCATCATGGCGGGGCTGTAACAACACAGCAGCCAAGCTCGGGATTGTCACTGGGGCAATCGCAAACACCTCACAGTAATTAGACTAAGACTCAGAGAAGGCATCAGTCATGCCCGTGTTCTAGTGACTCATGACCCTCTCAGCAGAGCTGGAGCATACACAACCACATAGACACACGAGTCAGTGCCGCCTGCATACACGTGGAACCAGTCAGCGGACACGCAGAGCCTGGGCTGGTCTTAAGTAAAACGTAGAAGCTTTGAATAGATGATCTGTTTACAGGGAGAAGAAAAGCAGGCTATCAGGTTGCCAGATCTGGAATACATTGATGTTGATGCTACTCCCATTGTCAGATGAATCTGTGGATCTAGCTGAAAGACAACAGATGATTCACAGGATATATACAAATACGCCGACAGGGCACGGGGAGATTCGGATCTGTGTAATGTGAGCACAAGATTGCATCTCTTCCACTCAGTGACTGCATCCAAATGCTTGATTTCATTGCTTCTGCTTCTGTTTATTTCAGGCTGGTACGGTAATTAAAAGACCAATTTCAAGTCAATATTTAGACCATAAATTCTCTCACAAATAAGAGCCTGAGCATGAGATGAAGTTTTCCATCAAGACTAAATTAAAACGTTTGACAGCTTTGGTCCAAGTCACTGCTCCTTTTTGTTGCCCAAAGAGTCAACAAGTACTGCCAGATACACTCACCCATGAGAACTGGAAAGAGCAGGGATATCTGACACAGCTAGAGTGATGGCGTGTGTCAGCCTTTTTTTTTTCAGCCCAGTTTCAGACACACCTTTGTGTGTTGCTGTGAAGTAAGTGGATATTTTCTTCAAGGATACCTCACAGCAGAGTTTGTGTGTTCACCAGGAGCTTTCAGTGCGTGGTTGGAAGACAGACTACGCTGCAGACAGATCTCTGGTTTAGCTCTGGGTTTTGCCTTCTCCCCCTGCTGCAGGCCAAAACTATGCAGATGAAAGTTTGGAGTGTAACAAAGTGATTAACAGCGGTAGCATGAACGGCTGAGGTTTGCCATATTTCTCCTGCTGGGTGGTAAGCTAATGGCCATATTAACATTAATTCAATTTTCTCCCGTCCTGTCTTTTCAGAGAGCTGCTTCATTATAGCAGCGACATTCCTGATTTTTACAACACAAGAGTTTTTCCCACTCTGGTGTTAGAGTGGAGAAGACTTTTAAAAGGCTTCAGCGACACGCCAAAGTTTCCGAGAAAAAAAGAAAGAAAGGCAGCTGCTTTGCGACTCTTTCCTTTTTTTGTTTTGTTTTTTAAAATCAAACAGAAGCTGTGTTTTAGTTTAAAGGGCTGTTTGTGCACATTTTCAAAATGAGAAATGCGGACCATATCCTGTTATTGAAAGCCCGGGTATCTTTATGGTGGCCGTGAGGCACATGTCAGCGTCCCTCTCTGCGTATCAGGGGTAGCTGGGTGAAGGGGCAGCATGTTTAGTCATACATTAGGGCGAAGGACACTTAAGTGCTACCTGATGTTAGCGGGAGTGCATGTGGACACAGTGGGGTTTTTTAGGCGTGCCTCAGAAAGTATGCACAATAATTTTGCCATTTACTGCGGTCTTGTGATGGTGCAGTGCCGCTGTTATATTGGTTAGGAATGTACTATTCTATTTTTGACTGAGCCCACTCAGTGGGTTGTGGGCCACTACGGCCACTGGCCCACTCTTGACTTTTAAAGCAAAGACTGATGATTGGGTCTAAACCAGCCTACGAAGCTGCAAGTTTTGACGCAGGACATTTTTGAGGTGATTGTGTCAACATTTCTACAGCGCAACATCCTTTATAAAGAAATATGACAGAGAGCGGACATTGAATTTCACCACAGTGTTTTCCCAAATTCTATCCAACAAATTGCCCTCCTGGGAATTCCAAGGTTTCTAGTTTAAATCCTCGAAAAGCAAGCAGAGACTGATACAAATAAGATGACTAATATAATGAGGAAAATTATCCGTCCCACCCCCCCTCTGATTGCAATTTGACCACAATTTGTTATAGATCTTAGGAACGAGAAGCCTCTCAAGAACAATCCTCATTCTGTGGCTGGCTGCCCCAATCAGCCTGTGTGAATGGAGCTTGTAATTACAGAGCACAGCAGTTGTGTTTAAATGGCAATCCGCTTTGCAGTTTTTCACATAAACTGTCAGAAGCTTGAATCTGAAATGAAGCAAAATAAGCAATATTTCTGTGGAGAGTCCCTGCCAATAGTCCGAACAAAATAACACTTCCCCATCCAGGCCAACTGCTGTGGCTGGCCTGTTTATTTTTCCGAACATAGTTCATCGATGGAATTTCAGAATTAACTGACAGGCTTAAAAATATTTATTGAAAGGGCACCGTGGCAAAATGAACATCAGAAAAAGGGGAATCAAAAAGCATCCATCATCACTGTTAGGGGAGTATGTGAGCGCGGTGCAGCTGTCACTTCATTTCCACTCGCGCTAGATTAAATAAAGATCGAGCTGCAAAAAGTCCCTCTGTACTCTGAAGTCTGCAGGCCTCTGGCGCTCCGTTTGACTGACCACTTGTCAAACTGAGAGTGGAAAAAAAGGTACAGCGTAATCACGGCTCACCACAAGATGGAGTAGTTATTAATTAAAATAAAATATATTAGCCCACATTAGAGCTTAGATGACTGGAAGGTAGTTATTTTGGAAACACAAAGACAGTGTTAATGTTAGAGGTATTAGTTGCTGTAGGATGACTGTCCCTATAGCTCCGTAGAGCTGGACACATGTATGTGTATTGATCCATCATGCCGTGCCGGTAATAGTAGCTGCAGTAGTTGCACTCGCAGTATAGTTAAGCTTTAAACCTCAAAAGCATTTCATATGTGAGCTGGCTTTGATTTGGAGCTTGAATGGGGGAATAATAGGGAGCAGACAAGCAGCCACACAAAGGCCCTGTGCCTCTCTAAGGGGTCTGGCTGCCTGGCTGCTGCAGGGCCCTGGGCTGAGGTTGAGTCTGAGGCTGGGGCTATAAGGGTGGGGTTTTGCAGAAGATGAAGCTGCATGGGGATTAGTAATGAAAGGCATGGATGGATGAGGAGAGTCAGAGGCGTGTCATCCTCTCCTGCAGCCTGACCCTCGCCTCTGAGATTATTTTATCACAGAGAAGCATCAGCAGAGCTTCGGGAGTGCAGGGGAGGAGGGTGGGCAGGTTGAAGAGCAGGAGGACTTAGGTACTCTGGGGTAAGATGGGACACGGGCAGGGTGCGGTTACTTGGGCTGTGGCGGCCCCTTTCTAAACAGTGCTCCTTAAAATAGATCCTTCCACTATTTCAATGCTCAGTGACGGGTATGAAAGAGCTTTCTTTTTTAATCAACTCAAGCATAACATATCTTTAACCGGAGATTAAAGTTTGGTGAATGTATAAAGAAGAATCAAGGGGTGTACCTTTTTGAGTGTCTGTGTAGCCAAACAGGAGCCGTAACAAAGAAATAAAAGAATATCTACAGAGATGACGCAGCCTAATACAGCTGCAATAAAGTTAGAACATCAACTATGGCTGATTTATTTGAAGTGGAAGGGAAGTGTTTAATATGAGACACATGGTTTCAATAGATAGCTGAAGTTCCACGCTACAAATTGCAGAAAGATGTAAAACGGGCTCTAAAGGAATTGGTCAGTGATAAATACATGATATAAGACAGACACAGAGTGATGCCATATGAGTCCATTCACTTTCATTTTAGTAGAGCAGTGCTGTATTTATAGCGAGGTTTTAAAGCAATTCAGATTACACTCAGGAAAAGTAAAACTTTTCCTACTGTGACAAACTCTGGAAAAACACCCAGCTCTGGTCCCTGTCCCTCTCTACACAGACAGACAGGTGCAAACAAATTTATCCCACAATGTGCTTCAGGGCCTCTGCAAATATGCCACGTCCCAGTCTGAATCTCCTTGCATTGTCTTTGTTTTGAGTCTTGCACTGAAAAAATAAACACAGTCAATCAAGACAGGAGGACACATTCAAAATAGTTTCTGTCACTGAGCACAGGGGCATCAATGCCACTGTCCAAAAGAGCTGAGAAAAGAAACAGTCTTGAGTACAGAGCAATACCGTAGCTGTGGGTATCTGGAAAGTACTGAACTACTGAACAGATACTGAATTATTAATCAGATTAATTCCTAAATTAGTAATCTGTATTCCTCACTCTGAGGAAGATAATGGGAATCATTTTTTTAAATTTTAAGACAAAAATCAGGCTCAAATTAAACACCTTTCCTCATTTTGTAGCGTAAAATGCAAGAATTAGACACATCCAAGAATATGAATTTACTGAATTTTTGGTACTTATCGGTCAACTAATCCAGTGGTTCCCCTTTTTTGCTAGGCCCCCCTTTGTTTTACAAGAAAAATGTTCGCGCCCCCCCCCCTTCTCGCGCACGCACATGCACAACCACATCCTCCAACCACACACACCCATATTTTGCTCCATTGCAGTTTATTTCGCACCTCAAACATTTAGTAAACAATTAAGCAAATACAAGTAATCTGCAATAAATTACAGGTAGTAAGGAAATAAACTACTAACTCTTTTACGCTACGTCCGCACCTGCACGGGTATTTTTGAAAACGCAGCTGTTTCGTCCACACGTAAACGGCGTTTCGAATCCCCGAAAACTGAGATTTTTTTTAAAACTCTTTTTTTTTGCGTTTATGTGTGGACGAGGAATACAGAGTTCGTCACGCAACGTCAAAGTTATGTGCCTTTTTTCACGTCACGCTGTGCGCCACGTTATTGTTTACATGAGATGAATTGCAGAATGGCAGATAGAGACAAAATACTGTTAATCTGACTATCTGCAGGTTTTACACACTTACATATACACAGGCAGTTACTGTCCCTCCATTTAGAAAGGCAGAGGCGTCACGGTGTGATTATTTTACTGTATGTGTAATAATATTCAACATTGCTATCAATGCATTTTTCAAAAAATGCCTCTCTGTGTAAAATGGTTTTGGTTTAAAAACATAAACAGCTGTAGGATCCTGTTTGTCCGTGATTTGGAGAGCCCAGCGCTGCTCCAGACGCAGGGAAAACCAATTCTGCAGGGAGACCTACCTCGGCACTTGTGCAGGTGAAACCAAAGGGAAGATTTGCTTCGCATTTCTGTGGGCGCCCCGTGCTAGCAGTGTCCAAGCGTTTTATTTTTTCTTCCCCCCCTTTTCATCCTGCAATGGTTCCGCGCCCCCCCTGGGGGGCGGGCCCCACACTTTGGGAAGGTCTGGCACACAACATAAAAATATTAAAATTTGCTGGTGTCATTTATCTAATTTATGTGGACCAGTTCCATGTCAGTTCAAACTGCTGTAATTTACAGTCACAGTAGTTTCTCCCTTTTCCTCCTCACACACAGGTGTAGAGCTAACAGGAGACAGCTGAGGTCAAATAATAGTTAATAGTGTTCACAACAGCACTTTACAATACTGTGCAAAAGTCTTGAGGTATCTCTCATTTATTCATATTTTGTTACCAAGGAGCCAGCCTTTCTTGTAATTTTTAAAAGTGGTCTCCAGCAAGAGTTTCCCAAGGTTTCTGAAGGTCTTTCAAAGTTTTTCTTTGGACATGGGCTCCTTTTCACTCATTTTCAGGCCAGTCCTTGTACCTGACCATTTTCAGAGGAATGTTTTTTGTTTGGTAAGCTACTGAACGCTGACCCATGAATCATTTAAGCAGAAAAAAAGACACCTAACTCAAAGGATGAATCAGTGCTGTGTCCACACATAACAAACAACTTAGCCAAGAACCAATTTTAAAATGTATCTTTAGGCACTTTGTTACTGGAAGCCTCTTGGAAAAAAAAGAACACACATAATTTGTCCCCATTTCTTTAGCTGAATGTATGAAAAACGCCAACAATCTGCTGTTCATTGAAGCATCATCAGAAATGTGGAAGTGCGGCTGTCAAGAAGCCATTTTTAAAGAAGGAGAAAAGACACAATAACTGGGAGTGAAGTAAAGTGATGAATCTAAATTTGACATTTTTGGTTGAAATTATTGTCAGTGTGTACAGAGGAGGTCAGGAAAGAGGTACAACAGAGAGTACCTATACTCATCTGTGAAACACAGTGGAGGCCCCATCATGGTCTGGGGATAAGGCAGCAACAAAATCCCCCATAGACAACAAAGCAGTCATTAATTTCAGCAGGTGCATATTACAAAGTGGCTTGCAGAACTGCAAATGGGCTAACACAGATTAGATAGCGCCAACAGTGCTAACAATTTACCATGTGGATGCGTACAAAAGGCGAAGACTAAGCCATCAGCTGATGATGACTGGTACTGGGAACTCCACTACCTGATCTGACACTACGCTTGATTTATTCTTGGCATAGAAAAGCTACCACTGACTCCATATTGTTTATCATAGTCACAGGTGCTGTTCTCATTACATAAGCTTTTTTTCTTTTTTTACACCTTTGTTCTTGAACACTGTATTTTTGCAGCTACCTTAGCTCAAGCTGCATTACTGCTCGTTTGCCAAAAAACACTAATCACAGTCTAGGTTATGGTTCAGACAGACAGCTAAAACTCTGGACAACATTAAATCCAAACTTTTAATTTAGAAAACATCTGGGGAAAGATTTACAAGCTTGACAGTTGACAGCTGCTGCTTTTAACGTAACAACTAAAGCAGCTACATCAGCTGCTTGAGATATTTCTGGGTAGCGGTGGACACTGTTTTACCAATCATGGCTACATAATTGTACAAGCAGGCTTTTCAGTGAGATGTCGTGTTAAAGTATATTTTATGTTCCATCGGATCATATTAGCTGTTAACTGGTTAATCTGCACCGCCGGCCATCATCGACATTATAATTAGCGTTTATTAGCTAGCGCACCTTCTGTTCCGCTTTCCTTCATTGTCGCCGTTGACGGACTTTGTCTAATTTTTGAAAGTCAACGCGCCACACGTGCGCTTTTCAGCAGCAGTTTCTCATTTATACAGTTACACACATTCACACCTAGAAGCTGCAAAAATATCCAAAGTCATCAACTGCTGGCCACAAAGCAGCTCTGCTGGATTGGTTGAGGGTTAAACACAAGGTACGAGACAGCCCGACAGCCATTCCAGCCTTTCAGCAACTTTCTGGTCACAAATCAGCTTTTCTAACCTTTAGGCTACAGCCACCAGTTTCCTGCTATACTGTCTGCATGCATAACTGCTAAATCAAACATGTCTTTCTTGCTGCTTAGCATATGTTGTGGTGTTGAGGTTTAATTTCACAGACTTTTTAGTGGATGTTTCTTTTCCAGCTTGTTTATGGGCATGTGTGAGTATTTTTTGAGAGTTGAGAGAGAAGAATCCAAGAAGGAAGGAGCCACAGAAAGATGGAGAGTTGAGAGAAAAAGAGAAAGAGTGGGAGTCCTGAGATGAAATGCTGACATACAGTTTCCTCATGATGCAGAAATGGCCCGTGAGTTTGGAGGCGTTGTTGAGACTACAGAGAAACGTTTGCCTCGTTCTTGCTCCGGAGGAACTGACTGATCACCGGCCAGTCTGCTCGCTTTCGAAAGACAGTTGTCTCTGATCTTGACCAAAGCCCTTTGTGACTAAACAAATGGAATAAATTACCCAACTGGAGTGAATTATAGATTTTCCCCCTAGAAGTTGCTGGCATTTATTATATTACAAATGCCTTTATGTTAGGAGCAGAAATTAAATGGGGAAGTCGTAAAAGTGCACTCCCAGACTTATGGCAACAGCCTCCATTATACTGTTAAAAAGAAACGCTCCTCTGGAAGGGTCAAGCATTTATACTTCTGTATATGTTTATATCATTTTGAAGATCCCAGTTATTAGTTCAACCTGGTGACCCAGCAGTCTCTTTTCCTTCTGTCAGAGACAACATTTCCTACAGCGTCAAATAGGCTCCAGGCGTGAGCCTTTGAGCTTGGCTGCTACATCTGCTCTACATATTCATCCCGGGGCCTCTTTAATTTCAGCCCCGCGCCCACACACACACTCTCTCACACAAACATACACATCTAACAACACATAGATGCACATTCACAGCTTTTTGCACATGCAAAGGGCTGAGCATACATATAAGCATGTACACCAATTAAGGAAGGAAAAATATCAATCACGTTACTTCGGAAGTGTCATTTCATGCAGACATGAAGCTGTTCAACAACTGAACTTAAACATAAGCTGCATATACAAATAAAACAGACTAAAACTCTTCAAAAATGTTTGTGAAAAGTCGGGGCTTCTTTATTCAAGGACATGTTGAGTTCTAGGCTACTGATGATGAATTAATCCATATAAAACACAGTCAGTTCCCCCAGGACATGCTGTTTAAATAAACTGGAACTCGCTTTTATGACTTGATGCCACTCTCACTTAGACTTTAAGATTGTTGGACTTGCTGTGTGGCAGATTTTTTATTTGTCAAACAATCTTGATTTGACAAAAGCAGTTAACTCAAGAGCTGAATAATAATGATTTGACCTGAATGATTTAGCTTTACCAGAATTACCAGACAAGAGTTACAATATTTAAAAAAGAAGATTTTAAAAACTCATCGTACCCATGGAGGCTGATCAACAGTGTTGAGGTTGTTAATCTAAAAACAGAATGCATTACACATTATATGTTACAGTAATTTGGAGAAACACCACTCATTACATTACTTTTGCATTACTCTGTAACGTGGCCTGAAATACACTGTCACATTTCAGTGTAGCAATATAAACCTTTACGTTTGAACACGAAGCCGACAGTATGAAGCTGAAAACCAGCCCATGAGACTTCAAAGTGATCGCCACTGATTCTACTGTAAACAAAACAAAAACAGGTGAAGGTAGAATTGGAGGCTACAAGCCTGACTGCTCATCAATGACTTTGCTACCTGTCGAAAATCAGGCCTCGTCTGCTCAGCCGTGGCTCAGCTTTAATGTCACTCTAGGATCCTGATTAGTTTTCCGTTAGCATTTTTCATTGCAGATGCTTGCAAAGTGCTGATTTTGTGTAACTAGAATAAAGCAGTTGTTTCTTTCCTTTCAGTTTGCACTTTACCATCACGCTCTTGTTCTTTTGTGCAATAAAAATAAAAGTAATGTCCAAATCCACACTCGTCAAATGTCGTCGACTGCTCCAGCATTGTCCTCCTCCCTGCACACGAACTGAAGCTAACTGCAGCACAAGTGGGCAGAACGAAAAGGTTTTGAACCACAAGTAATGACATAATTGTAACTGTAATGTGATTACTGAATTTAGTACAATTGTGCATTTAAGTACTCTTTCACAGAATGCAATGTGTTTATCAAACAATATAAACACTCAACACCCTTGAGAATTTTACAACTCTAGCAATTCATATTTTATCTTCTACTTACTTGGAGCAGCTGCCAGATAAAACGTACAAATGTTCACACAATGCACGACTGCAAAACTGCATTGAAGAATACAAAATCTTTTAAATATATTTTAAAATATCCACATTCAACCTCCAGTATCTGTCTGTTTTTCCTTTATGCTGCTTCAAAGGAGAACAGAAACCTTTTACCGAGGGCTGAAATCCTGATATTACCTTCATTTTCCAACTTTCCAGTTTATGATCAATTTTAGTGACGAAATGCTGACTTGTGTTTAGCAGAGCACAGCGAGCCCATGTTTCTGTTGAATCCCTACCTAACTTATGAAGTCAGCTATCCAGCAGATAATTATTAACTTATGCATGTGAAATCTGCAAAACCTCATGGCTTGGAAGAGACACTTTCATCTCGTGTTGCTTCATGTCGCGTTGATACGCAGCAGATGACATCAGCGTGGGGATACAAGCTTTAGGTTGGCAGCGGGTGAGTACAGCTGAGTATACTGGCGCAAAAGTGCACAGTAAACTGAAACGGGAGCTAGGCAGTTTAGATTAAACAACAGGCTGGAGAATAGTGCAGAGATCTGTCAAATAAATCCATTATTTTGTATTTAAATACTATCAAATGCGTGATCGAAATTTAGATGCAACAATTAGATCAGCAGCAGAACAATGACATAGCTGGCACCTTACACATACTGACAAGCACATAAACAACACCACAAGACAGCAAAGACATTTACTCATAACATGTATGCTAGCTAATGAGGAAACAATACAATACAAGGTAGAGGCCAAGGGCTGATTCGACTAGCTGGGCCACCGAATATCAAGGAGCACAGCAAAAATATCATTACACAAGCTGTGCTGTGAGCAAGCGGTCAAATTATGTCATTGGACTGTGCTGTCTGATTGTGCTGCCAGTCTGAACTACTTTGCATCCTTCAATTTGATAAAAACAACAAAAAACAACAACAACATTTAAACTGCAGCATTAGTATAGGCTGGTTGCCCTGAGAGGTCAATTGGACTGCAACTTTAGAAAAAAAAAAAAAAAAACAGCAAATAGAAAAATGCTGCAAAAGAACACAAAAAACACACAACGCAACAGAAATGGGGAAAAGAACACCAGAAACAGAACAAAATAAAAGAAATTTTAAAAAATCCCAGAAAACAGGCGTGTTTTTGGTGAGACGACAACACAATGGAATGATTGCGGAAGTGACAAGCTAACAGTAAACAGCTAATAGCTAACATGAATCACCAGCATTATATGAAACTGCAATCAAAACGCACATTAATTAATTATTTTTCTCCCTCACAACACGGATGACTACGCTGCTTCTTTTGAGCTCAGCACAATCCTTTGCATGACTTTGTTTCTGTCAGTTTTTTGACTGTTTTCTACAGTCATTGGTTCCGTAGCTGGTCCCTCAACTTATCCGGTCTTTATGTGATGACGTGACAAATTCTGCTTCCGGGCCCAAAGTAGTCTGTTGTGTTTTTAACATGTTTTAATGCTTTGTATCTTGTTCTATTTAATCTCAACAAGCCCCTAGTGATCACTGTCGGCTTCTCTCGGTTTTTATTACCGCTAATAATTTTAAAGTTCAGTTTTTAAACCCTTTACGATGTAACCGTTTTCTGTTTTCATGGATGCCTGGACGTTGACGTTGACTTAGAGACCTGCAGCGGAGTTTGGGCCCAGACATGGTCAATGACGTCAGACTTAAAGACCGGATTGTGTCGCCAGAAACACTTACATTTTGCTTTGTGATTTTTTCCCCCCATTTCCGTCGTGTTTTATTCAACTTCTATTGCGTTTTGTGTGCTGTTGCAGCATTTTTCAACTTGCTGGGGTTTTTTAAGTTGCAGTAAATTTGATCTCTCATGGCCGCTGCAGCATAGGCTTAAAAAAAAGAAAAAAAAAAGAAAAGAAAAAGTGCCCTTCAAAGATTTCACTGGGGTGAATTAGCTTCTTAAATGACAAAAAAAATCTCTTCATTTCATTATCAATGTGATGAGGGGCATTGCTTGCAAAGTTGATGTAAATTTATGTAGTTTAACACACAAAATTGTGTCATTGACAAACTGAAGATATTAACCAAGTTCCCAGACTGGCAAGAATCTTCCAGAACTACCTATTTCAAGAGAAAAGTACACAGTCTGAATAATAATAACATCAAAGCATTTGGCCAGAAAGTTATGGCTATATGTCAGCATGGTAAACGCACCTTGATTGCACATTAAACACCACAGCTCCAAATTGCAGAATACATCAGCCCATGTTACTGTGTTTGGGTTAAAGATATAAATCTTTGTCCTGTAGCAGAGTACAAATCCATCTACAGTGTACATTTTGACCTACTCATGTTTTTTAAAGCACATAAACATTGTGTGCTTGTGTGTGTGTCTGTCAGAGCCAGAAGTCAGCTTTTTCCTTTTTACAGGTTATGAAAATTAACATGGGTCATGTGCCGTGTTTCTTCAGACGAATGCTGCTTGGCCCTGAGCTACTGTTTGCCTTTGAGATGTAGAGATAGACTGCTGCTTGTTGTGGTTTGTTGACTACCTACATGCAAATATATAGGCCAGGGTCACGCCACATGGTTTTGTTATTCTTTGTTTTTTACTAGTTTTATATGAGAGGCAATAACTCACTCAACAGAGAGAGCCTGCTGGTTTAAATCCCCCACAATGCAATGTCTGGGTCGAAGAAAAATCAGCAAACTGCAGGACAAATTGCTCCTGAGGAATAATGAAAAAAACCCCAACTTTACTTGAGTAATTTAGTTAGACAATAAAACTTGATAAAATCCCACGTGCATTCAAACCAAGTCTCTTCCTCTCTCGTGTGTCGACCAATCTTGTTCTCTCGTCTGCAAATCTAGTCCCTGTAACACCCTACGTTCCCACTGAGTCATATTATTTCCATATTTATGTCGGCAGCAGCCCCTCTCTTTGATCTGCTGCCTTGTTCAGAGGCTGATCCTGTTATGGCTTGTTCCTGTAAATACTTTGAAGTGCTCCGGGATTAGAAGATTGCGGACCCAATGAAAAAACAAACAGCTCTTTACACACATTCATTTATAAGGCCCCTTAAAACACACACAAAAATCATTTGGTAACAGTAGATGGAAGTTTACTCTGTAATTGTTGGTAATTGTGGAGGCTCTGTTTGTGGGTTCTGACAGAGTGAGATTCTGAGAGACTGAACTCGGGTGTATTTAGCCTTTGAAACTTGACAGCAGTTGGGATTTTCTCACAGGAACCATCTTTCTGCTGACCATTTCCTTGATGTGGGAAATTTAAGTGAACACTAAGCATGCACAGTTGTCTGAATTTGACAACTGCATGATGGAACATACTGAATCACATCCTATATACAAAACATACAAACAAGACTCAGTTTGTGCTCAAGCAGTCTAAAATATTACATCCACTTTTCCTAAACAGTTTCCCTGCCCTGACTTTTGTGACTATGGACGCTGGTATGAGGTCTCAGAAAGATGTAAGGACGGATTTATAAAGATTTCGTAAGGATTTCCGTAGCAACCACTGGTTATCAGAGGGTCACTGGTGCCTGTGGCGTTAATCATTATCATTATCTCTTTTTCATTTAGAAGAGTGGTCAAATGCTAAAGCACACGAGAACAGAAATAGCAAAGCAGGGATCCTCTGAACTAAACGTCATCGTGTTGACACTGACAATGTTGGTAGTACAGTGTTTACCATCTTCATGATATCAGTTTAGGCTGAGGGGTATAATGATGCCACTAGAGTGACAAATGGTGCCGGGAACGAAATTTAAATTCCACTCAAATTCCCTCACAGACTAATCCAATAGTGGTCACAATACTACAATTCTGATACGCTGACTAACTTTCAGTGTGCAGACTCTGAAAGTCACAACCATGTGATAAAGACTGTATAAAGACGAATGTGGACACCATCACATCAGCCACTGATTTGTGGACAGCTGTTTGGAGGCCTTAGGCTCACCATTTGACCATCTTAGCTCTTTTCAAACCAAACATGATGAGCAAGGGGCAAGGAGTGGATCTGCCAGAGACATTAAAAACACTACACAACGCGATCCCCTGTTTTGTCACTTATTTTACTCTAAATGTGACCACAAATTATCAAATAAAAATGATCCAATAAGAATAACTAATCAAAGCCATAAACAGATTGCCATCTGTAAATATTTTGCTAAACATTTTTCTCATAGTCCTTTCAAAATTAACGTGTTAACGCAAATTAATCCGCTATCACGGTCAACGCAATTAAAATTTTTAATGCAATTAACGCGTCTGGAGTGCAGAAAAATCCCTGAAATGTTTATGTCAACGCATTTCGGGCAGTTTCTCCAAGTAGAGTTACCTTCGCACATGCGCAAATGGGCAGTTGATCTGGTAGTGACGGGCAGCCGAACCGATCAACTCAATATGGAGGATGATAAACGCACATTGGCCCTCTCGATGGGAAATTTGGTTCCTCGTTTCAAGGACTTGAAGTGCCTCCCCAAGAGTGACAGAGAGAGAGTGGATAAATAATTACAGAGTTTTTTTTCTTAGTATGAATGTTCAAGATGTTTAATAAACATGTTAAGTGCATATATTTTGCCTTTTTTCTTAAGTCTGTTTGGGACTAATGTAGGATAAATGGGACTAATGTAGGATAAAAATGAATGATATTTAATCGTGATTAATCAAAATTAATCCACAGTAACAATGAATCTGATTACATTTTTTAAATGCTTGAAAGCACTAACATATATATATTAGTGTATACTTACCTATTATTAAAATGTTTTTTAAAAAGTTGTATTTCACAGGGGAGAACCTGTGCTAAAAGACTGAAGAAAACTATTCAAATTCTCTTTGAATTTAAGCATTTAACATTCTTTGTGTTTATTCTGCATTTACTTCATTATATTGCATAAATGTCTGTTACAAGCTTAAATATAAAGTTGAAAAAATATAATTGCAACCAGGCTATTGATCAAGTAATTGTGATTAATCGCGATTAACTAATTAATCTCACAATTTTCTGTAATAAATCTTTTTAATCTATTGACAGCACTATTTCCCCTGTATTTTTCTCACAGACCTCTACCCAGTTCAGCTTACTCTGGCAAGTCGCACGCCTTTGGACACACTGCATACTGCAGGTCAGAGTCATTCGTCAGGGACAACAATCATTAGTACCAAATCTATTGTTAATCTGTTCTTAAACAATCTGCTGATCTCTCTCCCCAACCGTCACGGCAGATGGCCCCGCCCCTCCCTGAGCCTGGTTCTGCCGGAGGGTTCTTCCTGTTAAAAGAGAGTTTTTCCTTCCCACTGTCGCCAAAGTGCTTGCTCATAGGGGGTCATATGATTGTTGGGTTTTTCTCTATCCTCCTAAGGACCTGGCGTCCACATATGTGGACATCACATTTTGGGGTATTTAGACCAAAACACTAAATTTTGCTCTACAAGGGCCTGATATCCACTTACGATTATACTGCTACTGTTCTATCAAAATTTTAAACGAATATCCTCATATGTGGCTCTCATTTTTCTTAGAAACAAAAATCAGGTTTAAAAAAAAAATCTGGTAATTCTTTGTTTTTACATTCATCAGGTCCCAATGAGCCCAAATATCAAAGAGAAATTAAAAATGCATGCCATGAAAGAGTTCAGGTCTTAGGAGGTTAAATGTGTTATTGTAGGGTTTACCTTACAATCTGTTGTGATTTGGCGTTGTGATTTGGCAATAAATAAAACTGAATTGAAGTGAAGTGAATTGAATCCGGTCCTTAAGTGATGACGTGATGAATCCTGCTTACGGGCCCAAAGTAGTCTGCATTTAATAAGGCTGTTGTGTTTTTAATGTTTTAATGCTTTGTATCTTGTTCTGTTTAATCTCAACAAACCCCTAAAAAACAGTCAGTGTTCAGTGTCAGCTTCTCTCGGTTTTTATTACCGCTAATCATTTTAAAGCTCAGTTTTTAAACCCTTACGATGTAACTACAGCCCAGCCCATGCAGCAGTACATTAATGACTAACCTCGTATTCTAGATGGATTATCTCGGTGGTTCTCCTGACTGACGTTTGGTCCGTTTACAGCATCCTGCCATGCGATTGCATTTGCCCCTAACCATTGGGAACCCTCACGTTAACTTTTATCGAGTGGAGAAAAAAAAAGTCCTCCGTCCGGTAGCCTTCGTCCTCCGGCTTCACTGTTTGTATTATACTAACATAGCTGTGTCGCTAGCGATCGTGCAGCACATCATTATATACCAGCTAGCCCAACTGCAGTAACCCTACAAACGTCGCTGCGGTTTCCTGTCTTCATTTATGTTGGAAGTGATAGCAGAGCTGTACGCTTTTAATTAGTTTCATAAATCCCTCAGTCAGAATATGGTATATTATATTTAGCAGGAAGCTAGTGCTAACTCCCTGCTAACTGCCACACCGATCATTTTATTACAGATGAAAGAATTTACACAGTTTTTCAACTCTCAGTAATGCTGCAGTGATCATTTGACTTAGAGACCTGCAGCGGAGTTTGGGCCCAGACATGGCTAATGACGTCAGATTTAAACACCGGATAGAAAATGTCAACGATTCCTAATCCGAGACCAGTAAATCTATAATGTATGAACCAAAATTCATCTAATAATTGTTGAGATATTACTATCTAGACTAAAGAGGTGACAGACTAACATTGCCATCCGTAAAGCCATACTACTATAAAAGCACACACACCAACTGCATTCATGAGGGGTGTGGATCCAGAGAGCAGACTTGAGTGAGCACAGGTGTACTCTGATCCTCTCTATCAGCCCTTTGAATCAACCGATCTGCCTCGTCTTACAGTGAAAGAAAAAACTTCCATTACATCAAACTACAGCTTTCCTCACTATTCTGAGAACAAAGACACCATCATCCTTTTAAGTGACAGAAAGACAAATATAAAAACAGAGAGTCAACAAAAAGAGGAATGTGCGGTGGTTCCAGCTCTGCATCCACTTGTACTTGTCAAGATATGCGACGATTTCTTCTCTTCTCTTTTATAAAAGCCTGTTAACTGTCGCACAAATAGTGACCGCAGCTGTTTCGTGACATTCTTTCTCTTGTCGTTTCATTCCCATCGTTCTTTAATTGGCTTCTGTTTGTGTCCCCCTCTCATGTGGTCTCTCTGCACTCAGCTTAAATGAATGTACATGCAGGCTCGCTCAGAGAGGAGGAAGAAAAAAAAAAAAGTCAAGCCTTGTATGAGTTTTTCAGTGGTGGCGGTTTAAATGTTATAGGTCAAAGAAATTATTATCTTTAATTCTGAGGCTGTTGGTCTCTTGATTTTCAGTTGCTGTGTGTGGGTGACCTCATCCACTTTACTGCACATTTCATCGCATATTTCCTGTTCTTTTGCCACTTGATCTGTGGTCTATCACCCTTCATCGTGTGGTCTCCTTCTGACCAAATCACCAAGCTGTGTAAATTGCACACTCGGGTAGACAAAAGAGAAGGGTATCATTTTGACTACTGTATGCTAGGCACAGTACTAAATGAATGAAATGCTTCTAGTGAATGAAATGTATTTAACTGTAGTAAACCAGATGCACTCTCCCTTTTTTAAATTTTTTAAATTAAAATAAAGAAGTTTTTTGATATTCTAGAGTAAATAAATATATAAATGTATAAAGACAACCATAACCAAGAGGAAATTCCCTCCTTTTGGACAGCTTACGAAATGTTTTATCCTACATTCAAGTTTATCATGAACTTGAATATAAGCATCCTAGTAAAAAGAACCCTAAACAAATATTGAAGTTAGCAACAAAACAAGAATAAGAATAAAAAGTGTCCAATTGTAAAAGAACTTGACGTGGTAACGGGCAAAAGCAGAAACACACATTGTAGCCATTTACCGCAACAGAGCCACAGAAGCAAACCATTTTTATTATGTGAATAAGCCAAATAAATGGATACTGCATAGCAAAGAGATTGTGCACAGGAAGTGTAACCAGTAAGGCCTTATTGTGTTTTTTGGACATGTGTCACTTTACATTCCAACTCACAAACCAAGGGCTTGTAAAGATAGTATAACGACAAACACAGACAGCAACCGGAATAAAAACAAGTCTCCTTAAGGCACAGGCAAACACACAAACACATAGACGTTTACTGGAAGAGTGACAGAGGATTGCGATGAGAAAAAAAAAAAAAAAAACACAGAGAAAAACAAGTGGGCAAAAACCACTTTGGGAAAAAACACCCTATATTATCAGGGGTGGAGATCTGCCACAAGCACATTCCTGATTCAATACTCACTTCATCCCAAGCTATTTCAATATTGGTAAATACTGCAGTGTATTCAGGGACTAGGGATTGCGCTATACCCGGCAGACATAACACCTTACTGAGAGAGACATAATATTGCGGTTGTAGTGTAAAACAGGAGATGTTAATAAAAAAATGGAAGAAAAAACCCCCCCCCCAAAAGAATAAAACAGAAAACAAGTCATATACCCATATATGTATGTATGACCATATCAGGAATTTAAGTTATACCTCATATTCACTTAAATAAGCTGTAAACAAGCTGGGTCAGGCAGTTTCTATGAACTATAAGTCTGAGAAAAACAAAACATTACGCATAACTGATGAAGTGTGCGTCCAAATGTTGTGCCTTTGCGATTGTTCTGTGGAAATGCACACAGTAATTTTGTCAGGCTGTAGAATGCAGTTTGGAAGTCTGCCTGGCCAAAATAGAAGCTCAATACATTTTCATTACTCAGAAAAAGAAAAAAAACACAAGACTTTAGAAAGTGAAAATATCAGTACCGAACGTCTCTGGGTGTGTGCTCCTTCCCACTGAATAAGACTGACTCTAATAGACGGCTTGCTTTACGCACACCTTCATAAACATACTTTGGCACGCTGCTTCTTCACTAATTTCCTAATCCTGAATGAATGAACCCCTCCACTGTCTTAAACTGCAGCTGCAGCTGATGATGAAAGTCCTCTGCGGCTTGGGTGAGTCCAAACAAACTAGTTCTCCACCTGATGCAGTTTCTGGTTAGCGTCCAACACTGGCAGTGAAGAACAACAGCCAGGGTGGAGTCTGGAGCTTATCTGACTGCGGGACAGGAGAGTCTCTTGGGAAGCAGCGGAATGACAGAGGTGTGCCACAACAGCAGCTGAGGATTGTCCACGAGTAAAGAGACTGTGTCGTTCTCTCATACAGACGAAGAAATAAAAATAAGATGTGAAACACAGTTGTGCAGCCGTTAATATACGAGGACGCACCACCCAAAATAAAATGTATAAGAAAGACTGATGAGTTTGTGTGCGCGTTTTGGGGGGATAAATAAAGAGGAAGCGTGAAAAAAAGTGTCAGACTGACACGTTCAGGTGGTGAAAGGTCACAACAAGCTGAACCTTTCACTTTCCACTCGAGGTCGCCACTAGGAGGGCTGGAAAGGAAGTACTTTATTGTTCTGGGCTGTGAGCTCTTTGCCAGCACTGTTAGGAGCTCTAAATCTCTCTCTCTCCCTCACACACACACACTGTGGGTCATTCAGGGCTGCCTGAGCCAGATACTGCATGCATGGCCTGAACAGATTTTTCCCCTGGTAAAGTCTTTATCCTAGACGCCTCACCAGTCTATTCCTAGAGGCTGCTGAAATGGAAAAGACGAGGTGGGTTTTATTTCAGACCATTTTATGATGCAAACTAATGTATATGAAAAGACATCACCTCATAAACCAATAGAGTTCCCTTGTTCATGCACCTACTTAGTGCACCACACAAGACATTTCACATGAAACATGAGAGCTGCAAAATCCATTGAGATAATGACAATGACCTGTGAATACCGAACAGTGAAGGTGTGATTACATTATTGGAGCAGAATCAATTAGTCGAATAACCGGTTATGCTGACAAAAATCGTATTAAAAAATAAAATCAAATATAACAGTTATATCGAATATATATTTATTAGGTTTTGGTTTGGTTGTCATAAAACCAGCATTTTGTATAATTTAAAAAAATAACCAGGGGGATCAGCTGTTTTACATTACATACTGCAACTTTCAGCTGCTCCCTTCTCACAAGTGGTCACTTCATATATTTATATCATTTTATTTTATTTTATTTTATTTACACTGGATGCCCTTCCTGGACCGACCCCAAGAGATCTGTGTCCGCTCCTGGGACTGAACCACAGATCTTTGGCTTGTAAGTCTTACAATTAAACTCCTATAAGACATGTAACACATTTTAACTCTTCCAACAATAGTACTGTACTATACAACTCTGAGGCACCTGCATTTTGTTCAAGCATTTTTACACTATTCTACTCTTAATTTGTAACTACTTTATTGATCAGATATTGGTATTTTTCTGATTTTGTAAAACAACTAAAATTACAATATAAAGCACCATCAGGGGACTACTTACTTTTATTTTTCTTTCTTTATTCTATTCTTAAACTTTTTTGAGTAACAGTTTTAACTGTTTTCAACTTTGGATATTAAATAAAAACTCGTAAAAACAGTAGATGATCAAATCTACTCCACCACAATCAGCTACAGAAGAAAATGTAATGAAAGCGTTGTATCAGAACCGGCTGTCTGTCAAAGCAGTTATCAACAATTATTGTGGAGTTTTTACCTTAAGTCTAAATCTCCATGAAAGGACTGTTGATGTGATTTGGAGCAAATTCTCTAACACGTCTTATATATATTTGAGCTTACTTGCTTTTACTTATTTTTATGTTACTTTATTTTGAATGTGAAACTATTACTGATTCTACTGTAACAGTTTAAAAAAAAATTGATACTAAATAAAAATCAGAGCCAAAAGTAAAACGGTGGATGATCAAATCAGCTTTGTCACAATCAAAGGAAAATTCTGCCCCAGCTCACATGTAAATCTTCAGTACTTCTAAACAACCCTCTTGAACTTTCAATAAACTTTGCAACGCATGTGTGTCTAATTCAAACCTTTAAAACCAGATTCAAATCTTATTTGACCACAATCTAGACCTGAACAGTAGGTGTTCCTCATTGATTCAATATAAACTCTGGTAAGTGTCAGTGTGAGAGGTAGCAGAGAGGAGTGTGATGATGATAACCTCAAATGAATTCTCCTCTCTCCACCCTCCTCCACAGTTTATTAGTTTAGGCCAGAGGCCACTTGTAGCCTTGCAGAGTAGACGGTAATTGTGTGCGTGCTCCTTAAGCATCGACCGCAGCAATAATAGACTGAATTATACAATAAATTCCCTCCAGATGTGCTCCCTCCACTCCCACCCACCCACTCCAATTTGACAGTTCGCACACCCACAATCTGCACAAGGAGGCCTCCATCCACACACACGTGCACTCACTCACCCATACACACACACACACACTTACAAATGTGCATACACACATGCAGCGGCTTAGTTGCAGTGTTTGCATTGTCAGATTGTTTCCATACTGGTGTTAGCTTGCTGTGTTTCCTCACTGCTGGTGTAATTACGAGTCGTATTAGCTGATAGTGTTTTGCTAACCCTCCTAATAAATGTCCTCCTGCCTCGGAAACCTCACAGAGAGTCCATTCAATAATAAGCAGCCTTTCTAATGCCCAACACTATCAGATCCTGACATATACACAGCCTGGTGTTTGTAAGTATTCACATATCACTGACGTCTGCTGTTGAAAAGAAATGAAACTTTTTCCTGAAAATTTTTCACTAGCATTATGAATGTAGCACTTGGAAGAAAATTATAGTGAAAGTACATCTTGCAGAAAAAACAGAGCCACCCTGCATGGGAATCTGCCCATCTATTTCTGTCTTACAGAGGAGGCAGGAAATGAGGAGGATAAGGACAAGAAGAAGAAAGAGAAGGAAAAGAGTGGTCAGAATAATTATTATGTACACTGCAGCTGAAATGTGAGTCGTGTGTGTGTGTGTGTGTGTGTGTGTGTGTGTGTGTGTGTGTGTGTGTGTGTGTATGTGTGTGTGTGTGTGTGTGTGTGTTGGGGGGGGGTAACTCAGCCTACATAGAAACTGGGTTTCATATTTTCTTATGGCTAAATATTGCCCAGCTCTCAGCCAGCGTTGTGCTGATGCAGGAGGATGGTGAGAGAGAGGACCACCAGCTAAACTGGCTGCAGTTACACTTTCTCTCCCACTTTGCTGCTGTGAAAATCCCAGTGCCAGCCTGCACAGTGCCACCCAGTGTTCACATGGGTAAGTAATCATGGTCAAACTGCTGGTGAAATGTGAATATTTACTGGAATAAAAGTAGAGAAACCTTACTATAAAAAGATAGTTATTATGCAGAAGTATAAATATAAAAACGTATGAAATACTAAAATATGTAAGGTGGCTTTTAATCTTGGAGCTGATTAAGTTGGCTGTTACTTTTCAGATGGTTTTGTATACTTTTATACTATTTTAACCTTTTCGCTTAAGGGCTTTATAATGTGTTAATTCTTTATGTATGTGCTATTAATTAATAATAATAATAATAATAATAACCTAGTATGGGAGGAAATGTAGTTGAGTAGAACTATACATTACAATTACAATGTATATATGTATGCTATACACTGAATTTATATTGTGTATATGAAGTGAATACATCACAACATATTTGCTTTTCCCACTGTTTTTCAAAGCAGAGGCACAAGGACCCTGAAATAAAACTTTTTGTGATAACTAATTTTGTTTATCGCAAAAAAACAAAAACCAAACCTATCACAGCTTAAAAACTGATTTATAGCTTTAAATGCACATCAGTTATTCTTATTATGTAATTAATGCCTTTTTAATTTTAATATTTAATGTTATTAACTATTAAAATCTTTTTTTTCTTGCAAAGTTAGGGTCAGCTGAGAATTACATCCACTGCAGATTGTTTTAATCATTTAAACACTTGAAGGCAATGATGTACAGAACAGAACATATACAGGGTTTAGCCCTTACATATTTACATTTTGATGGTTTTCATCAGATTCTGTACAAACGGCAATTTTTTCTTTGTGTCTGCATTTTTTTAAACATCCATTTTTATGAACGCCACCACCGCTAATAAATGTAATAAAAATGAAACTTCTAACACTAAAACAATGAAATAATAATAATAATAAAATGTCACAGAAAGCCACCACTCTTCCCAGATCTTAGCCGACGGTGTTAGCGTTGCTGCGCTGTCACATGGTGATATTGTGTTTGCCAGGTGAGAGCCTGGCCGGACTAATCAGTAAAGGCAGAGTAATTTGCCCGCAGACATGTTCCAGAGCAGAACTCCCCAGTGCTTTGCTCAACCTGCTGTCCCAGGTGGCTTTAATGCCTGAATGGCCCCTTTACCTGCTCCGAACTACAAGGAATTCAAAAAAACAGAGACGTCATAACAGGAAACAGGAACAGCAAAGAGACTTGGCGCACTCTGAGGAGGCCAGGTGCAGAGTTTGGCTCAACTCTCAGCTGCTCTCTGGCTTGTGCAGGCAAGAGGGCGGCTGCTGGTAGCGGAGGTCTTTTCATCGCCAAGGTTCTTTATCAAACCCCTGGGTCTAGTTTGCTCTCCTGTTGCTCCTGCTTGGTGGGTTGCCGTTATAAATTAGGCTGCAGGAGATGTTGGGAGCTCCCTCGCGGATCCTTTCCCGATTACTGCGCACGCAGAGTGTCAAATGAAATATCAGCTACACGGTGCACCATTTTTTTTAATTACCAGGAGGCAGCTCGTAAAAGCAGCATCGTGAGCAAGGGTGGTACGCTTTCCTTTTTCTGGTGTGTTTAAAGCTACATCTCGCTGCTCGCTTTCTTTCCTGAGCCGCATCGCTCGAGGATATTTAACCACTATGTTGAAGGAAAAAGATGGCCTACATAACAGCTACTTCAATTTATTTGAGTCACTCACTAATGATCGCTTGTAAGATAGATTTCCTTCATCCTTTCCGAGCTTACTCTTGGAAATTTACTACCCCAGTTCACTGTCTGTACAGCGAAGGGAACAAATTAATTTACAGCCGTGCTGACCGGTTTAGAACATGATGACGTTGGGAGGAAAGAATTACTTTTAGCTTGCCCTTAAAAGCCACACCGTAAAAACGTGTGAAAGAGACTGTTTCCTCGCGGCTGCGTGCAGCGGGGCAAGGGGAGGGTCTGTGCTGACGGACGTGGGTTACTGACCTGGTAGCCTGGCTGGCCCTGGGTGGGTCCGGGATGGGCGTGAGGTTCTGGGGGCGCTCCGTCTCTGGGCTGGGACCCGGACTGGGCCTCGGGGGCTTGGGTCCTGGTTGGTGTGTTGCCGGGGTTGTGGGCGGGTGGGTGCATGGGGGCCCAGCCCTGGAGCAGGGTGCCGCCGGTGCGTCGAGCCACCTGGGGGGCTCTTCAACTGGTGGGGGAGATTGTCACATCTTGCAGGAGCTTTCCTCTCCTCAGGAGCTCCCTCTGCAGGAGGGGGAGATACAGGAGAGGTGGAGGAAGATCTCAGCCTGGGTGTTTATTGTCTTATGTAGTCTGGAAGATGAGTGGATGGTGGGGTGGGTGCAGTTTTCTCTGTGGTGGGGTTGGGTGGACTGTCCCGGGCTCTGTGGGGCCGGGCGGCGCTGCTGCACTGGGCCCGGTCTGGATGGGCCTGGGCCCCCTTTCCCTGGCGGGTCGCGGAGTATGGGGGTGCCTACTGGGGTCAGCGGGGGAGCTGGCCCCAGGGAGGGGTCACTTGCCCCTCCCTTCCTTCCCTCCCCATCTCCAGCTGCCTCCCTCTTCCCGCTCCACCACAACCACCCACACATGCAGGGCCTTGGAGTAGGGGTATGTCACCAGGGTGCAGAGGAGGCTACCCCCCCCTCTGTCCCCTTCTGGCTGCCTCTGCCTCAATTTTATCCCACAACTTAGACATTCACATTACTCACACTCTCATTACACATACATATAGGATCTTGGGGGTGGGCACGATACACGGAGTCCAAAGTACCATCAGGGTGTACACCCCACCCCTGGCATCGTTGCCCACCTCTCAATTTTAAATACACGTAGACATTGAGGGCTAGCAGGAGGGACCATGCGCTTACCTGCTGCTCTCTGGCAGGTAGCTCCATGCCCTCCTGGGTTTTAAATGCACCTTAGAACACACATGCATCAACATTACAATGAGCGGGTGGAGGGAGGTTTGGAGTCTTCTCTCACCCCCGTTCTCTGCGACCTGCTGGAGCAGGGGGGCTAGGACTAGGAGGAGGAGTTGGCCGTCCGACTGCGGTCTGGAGTGTGGAGCCTTCCTGCTGCTGCGGAGTCGGGGCGGTCTGCCTCCCCCCACCGCAGGGAAAAGGGAAACACCACCTGGGTCTGGGTGCAGTTCCCCCCTCCAGGGGCGAGGGCACCTAGACCCGGTTTGTAGAGTACGCTTGGGGAGTGTGATCGTGTGTACAGCGTCTCTTTATGTCTGGCTCCACGTTGGTTGAGTGTGGAGTAAGTGCATATGAGAGCATGAGGGTGGGAATGGATGTTTGTATCTGTGTGTGCCTGTATGTCTGTGTCTATATGTCAGGTTGGGTGTCAGGCGCCACCTCTCTGGGGACATCTCAGGCCCTCCAAGGTTTGGAGGCCTATCTCCCCCCACCACCACTTCCCCTGCCAGTGGCGGACCCCCTCAGACATCGGTGCGTTGGTGGTTCTTTGTGTCCGGGGATGGGCGTCCAGGTACACACCGGCTCACTCCTTGGCGGCCGCTTATCGGGGCCTGGAGCCTGGGGCTCGCTCGGGCCACTTCGGAGGTGGGGTGCCCCCAGCCTCTCGGCCTGGGGCTCGGTCACTCAGGCGCAGCTGGCTGCCGGCGGAGCTCACGGGCGCGTCACTGCAACTCCCCCTGGCTTCTGCTCCGCGGCTGCTGAGTGAGCCCTCATCTGGGACTCTCCTCAGCTCTTTCCGGGACAGTGGCGCAGCTGCCCCTCTGTTGGTCTTCCTTGGTCTCTTGTGTTCTGGGGGCCTCTGGATGTCTGGAGTTTTGATCTCCTCCACACCTGCTTCACGCCCTGGAGGACGGGGCTGTGGCCCCCCCACACCCTCTAGCAGATTATTACATGAAGGAACCTTTTAAAAAAACAAAAAACAAGCGCGTCCATGCTCACAGGTGTACACACGGGTGATCACACCCACAAACTACACCCTTTTTGGCTCCTACCTCAAAGCACACTGTGTTCTGTTGATCTTATGTGCTGCACAATAATGTTTAACATTTAGTATTTACTGTCATATTCCCATATATCATTGTGATGTTGTTTATTCTATTACTCTTGTTCTCTTCTGCTTGCTTTCTTTTTTCTTTCTCAGCAGGTGATCCAGGTGATTGATATATGCATTTTTTTTCTCTGCCCGTTCTGTTGGTTTTTGTCTTTTGCCCTTCTCCCCCGTCCCTCTTCTCAGCTGTTTCTCTTTCCCTCTTTCTTTCTCCCCTTCTTTCCCCCAGTCAAGTCTGTCCCGTATTCAGTAAGTGAAAATAAAATAAACAATAAAAGGTGAATCAAATGGACCATTACGGCAAGGCTGGGATGGTCAGTTTGGTAAAGTAAATCCGTTGGGCATCTTTCTTTGCCTTTAGACAACAATTCTGATGGCAAAAGAGCCAAACGGGACAGGCCAAAAAAAAGGAAAAAAAAAAAAAAAGAAAAAAAAAGAATTACTTTTAGCTTGCCCTTAAAAGCCACACCGTAAAAACGTGTGAAAGAGACGAAATCAGACACTAATATTGCAATTTTCTAAATTGCCAAGATTTACAGCCCAGACATCTTTTTCCACCTGAAGATGCATACAGTGACAATATTAACTCTACAACATATGCACAATTAATTATTTGAAAGCCCACTAAGTTGGGGTTGTATTTATTTTTGAGTGGTTGTCAGCTAAGTTCGTCATTGTGGCCGCCTGGGTGGCCGCGGCCTCTGCCAAAGATGCCCTCGCTATGTTTAATCTTTGACATTTATTTGTTTGTTTTGTGAATGAATATGCAAGCTGGAAAGACCTATTAGTTCCAGTGTATCCTCATTACAGGGGGCCGTTCATCCTGCTAGACTGTGGTTGGTCGAGCAGTCGTTCCTACAGACCAATGTCCAGACATCGCCTGGCAACCCTCGCTTTAGCCCACGACCATTCACTGCTCTCTGCCAACCAGAATCCAGATCTGGCACAATGAGGCTCAACTCGAAGCCACGCTGGTATCGCAGCCGCAAGCTGGGCCTAGAAGAGTTCACGTTTGTATCAATATTTTGAAAAATCAAAAAACTCAAACTCTCAGTGAACCACCTAAATAGGGAGGGCGTCGTGATGGTTTTAAATATTGACTTTTTTATTTGCACATTTGTTGTTGTCTCTCATAACAGTTCCAAGGGCTATGAGCTTGTTTGTATATGCATGTGTGTGCGCGCGTGTGGTTTATTGGTTCCTTCTCTGTAGCATCCACGAGGCCTCTAAGAACTGGCCTCACCTCATCTGGCAGCCATTACCTGCACACATGCTCCTGTCTGAAGGTTGATCTGCTGGGTTAAACAAATCCAGGCAGTGCAGTGTGGCTCGCCAGGAGTCAGCTCCATACATCAGCTGTGGAACAGCCAACATGACAGGGTTAGAGCAGGCTACCGTTAGCCGCGTGCTATCACTGATCATCCTTTGCCAAATACGCTCCAAAATGACAAGCTCGCTTTAGTTCAGGCGCTGATTTCGGCCATCAAACTCACTGAAATGTGTGACTTCTGCTTACGGTTTTGGAGGAGGGAAACGGGCTCCCGAGTTTCCCACTGCAAAGATGTGACACAAATCATTTCTCATGTATGAAGTTCCAAACTAAACAGTAACAGGCATATAGTCTTGGTATTGAATGTGGAATTCAGTAATTATCTGCAGCAATATGCTTTATCCAGCGTTTTGCTGCGAGACGGGGAATAAACGCAGCGCTCTCTCAGCGGGGACGGCACGGAATTGACAATTCGACCAAGTTTGTGGCGTCTGATTCGATTCCGCTCCCAATCAAAAGCGTGTGAGATTCCATTTATGTTTATTCCATTTCCTGTTTCTCACTTCATCACGTTGGAATTGAAACTGACAGGGTAATTATCATTTCACCCTAAATTGATCCCAATCCATGTGGGCTGGCTCCAAACACGGAGACACGAGAGGGGGAAAAAAGCGAGAAAAAAGAAGCAGCATTCTGGGAGAATTTGGCGATGGTTCAGTCATCTGTAATACGTATCGCTTGAAGGGTGGGGAGAGATGGAAGGAGAGAAGCAGGGAGGGGAAAAGGAAGGGGAGACGTTTGGAGATTGCGTTGCGGGTGTTCCCTTGATGTCCCCATGACAGGAACCAGATTGGGAGCCGCGCGGCGTCGGCGCTTTGGCTTTTTATTCGTCTGGCTCCGCCGGGTTTTTCCTGGCCTGAGCAGGCCCGGTTCTGAGACGCTGCGGCCCACTCGTGGAGCCAGCCTGTAGTTTAAGTGAGAATAACAAATGCTAGAAAAAATAATAGGCCTACAAAGAGAAAAAGAGACGAGCAGCACAATCCTACTATTGTTCGCGGTAGCTAGGCAGAAAGCACAGTCGAGCCACGTCTTTGGGACATTTTACTGGCTCTAATAAAGAGTGTGTGGTCCCTGTTTTGGAGAGGTCTGCCAGACTGACAGATATGCTCCACAGTAGTATTGGATGGTTCCGTATCATGTATTTTGACTTGTGTTACTTGGCACAGCTCAGGCGAGACCTGTCATTCATCATGCTTTTTCCGAGCCGAAAGTAGTGGGCCGAGTTGCTTATGATGGCATAGTGTGCAACACGTTGAATAAGTAATGGTAAAGGTGCTCCGTGGATAGTGGCGGACTCAGAGAGCCGTCACTCCAAAGAACTCGCACATAAAGTGACACAGTCGTCCAATCTGACACACGTTTAAATGTACGAGTGATGGTGTGTGTGATTTTATTAACAAGAAAATATTTATCCATGTCGGGGAGCAATAAATCTGTACATTACTTACTATAGGCTGACTGAATGTATTCTGAATCAGATGTTGCAGTTACACACATGTAGTTTAGCAGCAGGAGGTATGTTGCTTTACAGTGAGCATCTTTGTGCGGTCGTAAGGTTACGGACTTTTAAAAAATGCACAAGGATTAAACTTTCGGCCTGTGCTGAGGCAGCTCGTGTGAAGATTCAAACGCATTTTCTTCAATAAAATGCAAAAAAAAACAGAGGAGGTGAGACACGATTCTTCCCTCAAAAATTATTCAGTGTTATTTGCCGGATTTGTAGCAGACTCACATTCGCGTCCCTGGCTTCTACTGTGTGTGGGGTACAGAAACACAGTTTGGTCTGTGCTTAATCAGCTCTGTTTTTAAGTGTTCGCTCCTCAGTTTTCCAGCACAGCCCCGTGAAAGAAAAACGTCTGGTTGTGGGTGGCTTAGCTGGGTCACTGAGCCCACAGAGTAGAGCATTTCATAAGAAAGAGCCCACTTAATTCTGAACCATACATCGCATTAGCTGATTTACATGTGGACAGCTATCATTTTGTGAAGGCTTTGACATTGATAAATGAGGTGTTTTACCTAATAGCTAATAAAAACAAATTACAGGTCTTAAGAGAAAGGATGTTCTTCATTTGGCTCTGTTTTCTGTCTCTTTGAGGGCAAGAGCCAGATTGTTTCCATATGATTGTACCCTTCATTTGTTAAGAATACAGACAGAGATTAATAACAGGATTTTCTGATGACCGATCCATACTTTGCCTCTGAGTTAATTAAAGAAAAATGGTGGAAACTACTGGACATTAAGGACAAACGACTGCTTCATCTGCAGGCTTAGACATTTGTAATCTACACAACTTTTATTATTATTAATAAGTATAATATATAATATGCAGTATTACAATATAATTATATATTAAATCATTTGACTCTTTAGTGTTTTTTCTCTCCCTCCGATTCTCAGCATTTCCACTGTTTTCACACATTAAACTTCATTTATTACAGGAAACTAAAATCTCTCCACTATGAAAACATGACAAACACATAACTGATATTTATATCCTCCTAGCCGTACGCTAAGAGCAATAAACTTTTGTCAAAATTAGCAATACACAAATAATCTCATGGTTACTGTGAAACCTTGATGGTTTTCACAGCAAGACTGTTAATTATGCAGGGTATAAATGCCTCAGTGCTATTATTATGTGGCTGCTGCCCTTGTCCGCGATCCATCAAATACGCTAAAATCAAATTAGCGAAACTATAAACAATCTACTTATGGTCTGGGGGGATTTGCGTGGTTTTCTCAGAGGGTGCATTTTTGACACACAATGTTAAATGACAAATGGCAGGTCAGAGACAGAAACAAATCAGCGCTCTGACCAGAGGTTTTTTTTCCCAAAGAAAAAATATTAGCCCAAACACTACTTAGTAGGTGAGGGTGTGTTATTCTTAACTGGTTCGAATCACTACTGGACTCTGCAGGTCCCACAGAGCTCATATATAAGCTCTCTCAGGTTTCTTCAGTAAGGCGTGAAAAGGCTTCCCTTTTTGTGTCTGACTTAAGACAAGTCTCCCTCTATCCTCTGTTAAACATGCTGTAGCCCAAAAGAATAAGGCGGCCACATCCACAGCCCCACAGGCCATCATTTTCCACAAACTAAAGCAACTTTACATGTACACTGTGAAAGCTGTGCAGTCAGGTGTGATACTTCATACTTCACTGTACAGCTACAGGTGGTAGTAAATTAGCACGCTGCACTGAGGGAGCTGCAGTTAAATAAACTGAAATGTACATCTTTCCCTTCGCTCAGGTACATCAGGTAGGACACTTGCCAGAAATGCAGAAAATGAAAAGTCCTTCTGTGAATGTTTCATTTGAGAGATTAGAGACGTCACTTTTTAACCCTGAAATTAGAGAATTATGTTTTGTCAGAATCCTGCAATCATCTCATAGAGAAACAAAAGCGATACTTTTCCTGCAAATTTAATTTCGCTGCTCCATCCTTGCTTGTAAATGATGCAGGCATACATAATGACTGTGTAGTCGGGCCCGAGGTAATTTCAAGTGCCACATCCAATCAGCAATGCATCACAGCTTGGAGCGTAGGCACTCTTTCTGCACGGCCTTCAGCTGAGGTGATGCTCAACCGCTGAAACACAGTAAAAGTTACCAAGAAGAAAGAGTGAGGAAAGAGGAGGGGGCAGGGGGATTTCTGGGTAGAAGGTGCGGGGGGGTGAAAGAGCCTTGGATCCTGTGGTAAGTGCCAGAGGGACACGTTTTGTTGGAACACGGGTTGTGCTGAGTGATGGGAGAACGGCTACAGCAGTGTTTAGAAACACCAGTCGGCCAGTCTATTGCCTAGGAGCCTGGGTGTCTGCACAAAGCCCCCCCCCCTCCGCACACTGCTCTAAGTAGAATGTACATGCAGCCTCACTGCATACCACTCCTGCACGCCGCTAAAATTAGCCCCCCTGGAACCAGATGGAATTCTAAACAGAATAAACTTTTCTTGACTTGATTATATTGAGCCTTTCCAAGCTCCGACATTAAAAAGAAAGAGAGAAGGAAAAGAACGAGGGGGAACCTTAGAAGCTAATTGCTTTGGGTCTGGCGTGCACATTGGGCATTGTGTTGAGTTGAGACGCTGCAGTAATGCCGGAGCCGTTCCTCAGGCCGTGTCTCCCAACTGTCACATCTTCCATGCGTTTGCGGTGGGCTTGCAGCTCCACATGGAGTGCATGTGAAGCCACTAATTAAAAGCAAGCGATCCGTAACTGTCTGGCTCACCAGCCCATGCTCATCCATGTGGTCCCCATCGACTCTTGTAGACCCCCAGCCCTTCACAGGCCTCCGTTAGGCCTCTGCATGGGAGTGATTTGAAGAAAAAAATTAAATGACTCTCTTATAAAGAAAACACTGAGGGGGTAATTATGATTTTTAATTACAATTAATTTTTATTTGCCGACTTTGACACCGTCAGGGTGGAAAAATAATTAAACAAATTATTTTAATCATCGTATGAAATACTGTAATGGAAGTATAGTGTGACTATCTCTCATAAGCAATTTTAACCGTGTATGACAAAATCTGTATTACTTGTAATTAGGGTTGCCAACTCCCTGAAAAATAAATAAGGGACACCTCGTGGCCAGGGCCGGGCAACCCAGTTGTCTTCACCCTTCCCAGTGTGGTAGCTCTTTTTTTGTGTGTGAAATTATTTTTAACCATTTGACTTGAATTTGATTTAAGCAGATGCATATTCTTTGTGATATGACCATATGGGAAACAAATGATCATTTAGCCATTTATTTTTAGCTCAAAATGACAACATTAACACAGTAAAACAGGTCTCTTTCTTAAACAGAAGCCTGTCATGCTTAACTTTTGAGAATATAAGTAAATCTTTCTTTAAAAGAACTCTGTCCTGCTTAACTTAAAATTATATAAATTAATAGAAAGCAATAGAACGAAAAATATTCTTGTAACAGTGCACATATAGTGCATTTAGTACAATTGGCTTCAGTTGAGGTATTATTTCAGCTTTTCTAATGCTAATCAGCTGCTCCTGTTTGTAAACCCGCTTGTTCCCATGATTACGCACCTTAACTCATCATCATTATTCATCTATGTATTACTTTTATGTATTAGTCATCTATTTGTTGTAATCATCCATCCTTGCAGTTGTTTATTACACAAAATAAATGATATTATCACACTTCTGGCCACATAGCGCTGATATTCACTGCACATGCCCATATTAACCTTAACCAGAGGGTTTAAACAACAAACCAGTGTTTACATACCATATCTGCTTCTGCCGTGGCCTGGTGGACAAAAAATTGGTTAAGGGTTCCCCGAGCTTTCACGCCCCTCATGTTCTTCTTGTGCCCACCACTAGAAGCATGCCTATGGAAAAAGTGCGCCGGCACACAGTGCAGTGCGCTTTATAGGTGTTATCGTGCACTTTCCCAGCCAGGTGTTTTCCTTTTCCCAGTCCTCCCTGTACTTTTGCAGCCTTTTTTGTTTTCTTTCTCTGAGGGGAACAAACATTGCTGCTCTAATGCTGGGCTTACACTGTGCGATTTTTGGCCCATTTTGAGCCGATTTTTGAGTCGTGCGACCGATTTGGTGATCGGCCCGATTTTGGCCTTCATCGTGCATCGTGTAGTATACGTGGGGTAACGAGAAGCGATTAACACCTCACGACCAGCTCCCGATCATCAATCGCTCGTGAGGGTGTCACCACAGCCGCTCACACTGCTCATGTGCAAACACGTAAACATCGGTGAAAAAGACGGAGCAGCACGGCTGTGCAGCGTGTGATCTGGACACAAGTGATGGAGGCACTTGTAGAACTTTGGAAAGCTCATCCGAGCCTTTTCGATGTGGCATCACAAAATTATCACGACCACAACAACCGTGAAAATAGTTGGATTTACATTGCTGCTCAATCACAGCTGCCTGATCATGTTTTTCATTAGCAATTTAGCAAAGTTGATGGTGGTGGTGTGTCTGTGTGAGTGAAAGACAGAGAGAGCGAGCGACAGATTTTCTGTTATAACCTTCATGTTATGTTGGCACAGTGTGAGCACTCAGGTCGCATCAGAGCATCGGGCCGTATAGTGTGAGACCCTGCATCGTGACCTGCAAACTTCTAATCCCTGCGAGTCAATCATGCAGTTTGAGCAAGAGCTGAATAACGTGACTGAAAAAAATCGCAGTGTCTGCCCAGCTTTAGGTGTACTGTCATCCGAGACGTGCACCGCAGTGTCGGCGTTTGTTTCCCTGTTGGCCATGCTTCTTGTTGTGGTCATCTGTTGTCTTCCGGTATTTTCTCCGCAAGCGACCTTTCCTCGACCAATGAGATAATCTGAATTGTCATACTCGAATTGTCATAAGTGTGCTGTCAGCTCATTGGTCACAAAGCAGGAGAGGGGCTGGGAATTATGTTTTCAAACAAAGCGTTAATTCCATTAACATTTATAGACTACTTTTGATTCTCACTGTATTACGGGACAAAGTGCGTCCCTTATTAGCTCAATACGGGACGTGTGCTTTTGTTTCTAAATACGGGACGATTCCGTTTTTTAAGGGACGGTTGGCAACCCTACTTGTAATGCTTTGGATTTTAATCCTGTTGATAAGTCAGTTGTGATATTTAGTGTGAGTGGCAAGTGTGGTTTAAAACTACTTGTAGGAAATACAACAGTGGAGCAGATGGTGTATCTGTTCGCAGATTAGCTAAAGCAGCTCAGATTGTTTTAATAAAGAAATCGGTCAATAATAATTGCAAACAGTCTATTTCCATGCCACACATGTTGTCAGTAGTATTCCCTAAAACAGCACCACAAACACAAGAAAGTTAATTGCTAAGAATTTAGGATATGTACATGCTAAAACTGTAACTGTCAAATAAGCCGTTTTTCTTTTAAGGTGGAAACTTTTTTTGTTTTAGCAAAATTTGTTAATTCAACCTGGCAGTAAAAAGTAATAATAATAACTAAGTACTTGGTCTGAATATTTTACAATAAACCCCGATGTATGTGTTTGGAAAAAGAACAAAACACAATATGTACGTTTGGTTTGTAGTTACTTAAGTCCACTATTAACTTTTTACTTCACTGAGAAGAAAAATTAATCTTAAAGATGGAAAAATTATGACACCTATTAATTAACGTTTAAAATAATCTAATATTTGGCACAATGATCTGTGTGTATCCTGCAGCTGTAATGTTTTACTTCTCTTTATATTTTAGCAAATACAGTTTTGGGGGGTAAAAATGGATTTCATTCATTTGAATTTGACAGTACAACATAGAAGCTGTGTGAACATGCAACCAGAAGGTGACTTTAAGGTAAAGCAAATATAATTTCATTCAGTGTTCTGTGTTTATGAACGACTCACACAGTGGTCGATTTACAGATATGTTTATGATTTTTAACAATGATCAATTTAACAGTTGTAACTATGGCAATTCCCCGCAGACACTGGGACTCATCAGCAGCCAACAAACTACAATCCTGCACATGCTACTTCTCTTTTCACCTGCCCATGCTGCATGTGTTACACCGCTGAAATGATGGGCCAACTCATCTCCCGTGCAACATATTTATTTTTACAGAAAACTGTAAAAACAGAAAAATGTGACATTAATCAGTTCTCTCGGCGCGTGGGCCGTACACTGCCTCTTCACCACTGACAATACTTCTTCTAGTGTAGCTAACATTACTTTTTCCAAACTTATACAGTTTAATATTTACCTGCACCACTTTTAGAAACTGCTTAAATCACAGAAATACATCTTACTGTATGCATGGATAACATAGTGAACTCTCACTACAGTTTTATCTTGTTTTTTTACTACTGTTTTAATCTACTTATGAACCAGTCTTATTTATTAAGCTAGATCGCTTTCAAATAATGTTTTTCTTAACATATTTCTATAGCATTCACTCCTCCTGAACTAAACATACAGCGATTCACATTTTCTCTTATAATGCAAAACATATATTTAGCACAAAAATATACCTGCATGGAAATCACAGAATTTCGGTAAAGTCTAATAACTGGATTGGCACAGGCTAACAACTGGACCAACTTGGAAATTAGCTCTCTAGCTTAACATTCGCCACAAACAAGACCAGTGTTGGGTAAGTTACTTTAAAATAGTAACTTAGTTACATTACTAGTTACTTCTCTCAAAAGTAACTCAGTTACTTCAAGTTACTCGTTACTTTCAAAGTAACTAGTTACTAGGGAAAGTAACTTTGGTTTTACTCAGAATTCTCTTGTTAATGTGTTTCTTCCATAACTTTGACAGTCTTCTAGCTTGCTTACTTGCCACAAGTGCACTGTGCCACCTACCAATAGAAAGGATATGATAACGTGCATATTTCCACGAGAGAAATCCCACGCCTGGACCGTCATTGACTGCTGCCATGATTCTAGCCTACGTCACAGAGTCATGTGCGCCTTTTACATCCAACACAAAAACTGCAGTCGTGGTGCTTTCGATTGTACTCAGAACTCAGAAATTCTGCCTTCTGAATAGGAAGATGTAGGTAACACCAGACTGCAGATGAGCTGCATACAGAGCTGGACTGGGACAGAAAATCATCCCGGGCATTTTGACTAGAGACTGGCCCACCATTATAGGGAAAATCATAAAGCCTTTGAATGAAAACAAACGCTGTTGTGACAGTGATGTACACTGTTTTGATGGTATATATGCATCAATCTATCAATCGTTTGTTGTAAGATTCAGATAATTATTTTTTAAAAGCTAGACATTTTAAATGAGAATAAGAAAGAAAAGTATTTCTTTGTGCCCCCCATTCCCTGTTAATGCCCTACATGCCCCCTTGGCCACACTTTGCTAGATCCGCACCTGCACAGTTACCAGCTGTCAGCTACCTAAAAAAGGATCCTGGGGTTATTTGTCTCTCAGAAACAGTTCATAACTTCAACTCATTCATGTCACCTAAAAGGTAAACCTGTTTCTCCATCACCTGCTCAGCTCTGATGATCCAGTAAGGACATCTCCTGGTTTCATCTTCATGTTTCCCTCTCACCAGATAACCAAACCATATCATGACCAGCAGCTTTTTTTACAGCTGTGGCTCCAGCAAACATCAGCTGATACTAGAAATTAATATTAAATAAATTCTAACAACAGCTGATCAAGCTTAAACGTGCTGCTGTTGTTTAGCGCGACATCCGCTGGTTTCCTCTTTCTGCGCAAAGTGGGCGATAAACACACAAGAGAGAAAAGACGATCAGCTGATCACTGATCAGTTTTCATGATTGAAGTAGAAACGGGAGAGGGAGGGGGGAGAATGAGAGAAGAAGAGGCAGCTGTGCAGCGTAAAGACACAGAGTAACTCCAGCTTTGTGCCTTTTTCATTGTAGCTGAATTACGGGACAAACTGTTCCTTTTCACCTCAATAAGAAACGCGTAATATTTTCTCTGAATACCAGACGGGATGTTTGGCAACTCTAATAACTTATGAACAAAATAAAGTTAAACATCATTAACTTCATAGCACCCACCCAGCTGTATAGAAACTCCGTCATGCTAGCTAGCACGCAGTACGGAAAAAGTCAGAATAACGAAAATAAACTCCACCTAAACTTGGTTCATATCTGACCCAGAGAGACTGCAGGTCATAACTTCTTACCTGAAGTTCAGTTCACACTTGGACCGGCGGCCACCTCGGGTCTCTTTTCCTTCTGCGTCCCTTTTCCTTCATCCACCTGCTGCCTCCACCACTTGCTAATGTTACTGAATCTGTGGAAACTCCGCGATGCCACCACACGAAGTAACGAGTAACGACCCTATCTAAATCCCAGTAACGAGTAACGCGTTCCTGATTTTGGCATAATAACTAGTTACCGTGCTCGTTACCACAATAATAACGTAGTTACTGTAACGCGTTACTTAATAACGCGTTAGTCTAGGGTTGCCAACCGTCCCTTAAAAAACGGAATCGTCCCGTATTTAGAAACAAAAGTACACGTCCCGTATTGAGCTAATAAGGGACGCACTTTGTCCCGTAATACAGTGAGAATCAAAAGTAGTCTATAAATGTTAATGGAATTAACGCTTTGTTTGAAAACATAATTCCCAGCCCCTCTCCTGCTTTGTGACCTGTTATGTTCTCTTATAACTTAACTGGTAAGTAACGACGCCTTCTTTAGTCGTAGGAATTTACTTTAATAACCAGTCTAAGGAAAACAAGGCGCAGGCATATCAATGCGCGCATACACCACACTTTGTGTTCTACACTCAATAACAGAAAGTAGTGCCACAAACTATAAACTGATTTTACTAAATACATAACAGTTCCTCCCATCCAACCTTGATGAACACAATAGGTACCAAACAATCAAAATATTTCAGATAATGTTGTAAACCAATAATTTAACTTGAACTGAAATATGACACCTACTCAGTGATTTACAACATGTAGGTAGGTTGTTTCCTTTTAAACATTTGAACTGCTTTCCTACAGAATTAACGTGAAACCTATAAGTTCAGTCTCTGAGGTGCTCTGCGATTTCTCTCAGGGTACCGTCTGCCTATTTGGTCAGACTCCATAGTGCTCTGTGTGGTAAGTTCAGGTGTGTGAGCATCGGTAGCTTCACGTAAATCCTGAACCTCAGGTGGTGGAGCGAGGGCAAACTCTTCTGAATCTTGGTGTGTAGATGTGCTCTCAGGTGGCTGTGGAACCATGTGGCTTTCCGCATCTACAATCTGATCAACATGTCTACGCCAGACTAAGTTGGCTCCAACATCTACAGTATATGTCAGTGGTCCGGTCCGTGACAGGATCGTGCCAGGCTGCCATTTCTGACTTGGGTCTCTGTAGTCCCTGGCGAGAACTTTTTGTCCGGCATTGAAGAATCTAGTTTTGTTTCTTGTTGCGTCCACCATGGAAGACTGTTTGTCTTGGACATTCTTGCGAATGTCTGGTTTCAGCAAATCTAGACGTGATCTCAGATTTCGTCCCATGAAGAGCATTGCAGGTGTGTGTCCAGTTGTTGCATGGGTGGCGTTCCTGTAAGCCAGTAAGAAATTGTCTATTTTCTGTTGTAGCGGCTTCCCCTCTGTGCGACTGGCTTTCATTGACCGCTTGAAGGACTGAATGAACCGTTCGGCTTGTCCATTTGTTGCAGGATGATGGGGAGCTGAAGTGATATGTCGTATGCCGTTACTCCGAAGGAAACACTGGAACTCCTCTCCAGTAAACTGACGACCATTGTCACTTACGAGCTGTTGTGGCAGACCTGTGCGTGCAAACAGTGACCGAAGGCTATTAATCGTGCTGGCAGCTGTTGCTTGCTTTACGGGGAAGATTTCTGGCCATTTTGAGTGAGCATCAACCACAACTAGGAACATTTGGTCCATAAATGGGCCAGCATAGTCTATATGGATGCGTTGCCATGGAGCGGATGGCCACTCCCACGCGTGTACAGGTGCTGTTTGAGGTTGACGCAGCGTCTGCTGACAACCAGTGCAGGATTTTGCCATGTTCTCTATTTCACAGTCAAGGCCTGGCCACCAAACATAGCTTCTAGCAAGAGATTTCATCTTAACCACACCTAAATGTCCAATGTGCAGTGAGTCCAGTACCGTTGTACGTAGTTTGGGTGGCAGGATGACACGAGTTCCCCACATAACACATCCTTGGCAAACGGATAGTTGGTCTTTGCGGGTGGAGTACGCAGAGAACTGAGTGTCAGTGCAGGACGGCCAACCATTCACAGTAAAATCGTATACTTTGGACAAGATTGTGTCTCGGCTCGTTTCCCTTTTTACCTGAGCACTTGTGACAGGTAGGGGTTCCATTTGTGTAACGTGAAACACAGTAGCTGGATCAGTCAGTTCTTCAGTGGGTTGCATGTGTGGAAGACGTGAAAGTCCATCTGCATTTCCATGTAACTTTGTCCCTTTGAACTCAATGGTGTAGGTGTGTGCACCTAGGAACAAGGCCCATCGCTGCAAGCGTGCCGCAGCCATGGTTGGAATACCTTTCTGAGGGTTAAAGATGGACACCAGCGGTCGGTGGTCTGTGATCAGGGTGAAGTGTCGTCCATATAAATACTGATTAAACTTCTTCACGCCCCACACTAGACTGAGTGCTTCTCTGTCTATCTGCGCATAGTTGCGTTCGGCTGCATTTAGGGACCTTGAAGCAAAGGCAACTGGGCGTTCCGATCCATCAGGCATTTTGTGAGATAGCACAGCACCAATGCCATATGGTGAGGCATCACAGGCGAGGCGAAGTGGTAGATTGGAGTCAAAGTGTGTCAGAACCTCCTCTGATGTAATGAGCTGCTTAGCGCCATTAAATGCCTCTTCACAGTTTTTTGTCCATTTCCATTTGACATTTTGTTGCAGCAGAGAGTTCAGCGGGTGCAGAACTGTTGAAAGGTTTGGTAGAAACTTGTGGTAATAATTAATTAAGCCCAAGAAAGAGCGCAGCTGACTCACATTTTTAGGTTCTGGTGCCTTCAGGACTGCTTCAACTTTGTCCTTAGTTTTGTGGAGCCCATGTCTGTCGATCTTGTGTCCACAATACTCAATGGCATCCTTAAAGAACTCACATTTGTTTTTGTTTGCTCTCAGTCCATATTTTTCTAGCCTGGCCAGGACTGCTATTAGGTTAGCCAGATGAGTCTCCTCATCAACACCAGTGACGATTATGTCATCCAGAAAACACTGTGTTCCTGGAATGTCTTGTAGGACCTGATCCATGGCACGTTGCCATACTGCTGGGGCACTGGCAATACCAAATACCAGTCTGTTGTACTGATATAGGCCTTTGTGAGTGTTTATTACCAGATATTTTCTGGATGTCTCTTCTACTTCCATCTGGAGATAAGCCTGGGCAAGGTCAATTTTTGAAAAGTGTTTGCCACCTGCTACTGCTGTGAATATGTCTTCTATCCGTGGAAGTGGGTATTGATCTATGCGGAGAACTGGGTTCACTGAAACCTTAAAATCACCACAGATCCGCACACTGTCACTTGCTTTCTTGCTTACTGATACTATTGGTGTAGCCCAATCTGACCATTCCACCTTGGTGAGTATTCCTTGCTCTTCCAAGCGTTGAAGCTCTGCTTCAACTTTAGGGCGTAGAGCATAAGGTACAGGACGTGCCTTGTGGAATCTTGGTTTTGCATTGTCCTCTAGTATGATCTGTGCTTTAATATTTTTCAGGGTGCCGATTCCATCTTTGAACACCTGGGCATGGTTATTAAGGATCTGTTTCAGTCTTTCATCTACAGAATTTGCACTCAGGCCTCGTTTCAGTCTCATTGACTTTATTTCTTTCCAGTTGAGGCGGATGTGTTTCAACCAGTCACGCCCAAATAATGGCACACCTCCATTTTTCAGAACATAAAGTTCCAGGTTGCATTTCTTTTTCTCATATTCCACTTTCACTTTTAGTTTTCCCAGAGGAGTTATTCTTTCACCTGTGTACGTTTTCAGTTTCACCGAGGTGTGCTTCAGTTTCAGATTGGGGAATTTGCTTCTATAATCTTCATATGAAATCAGTGAGAGAGCAGACCCGGTGTCCAGTTCCATCTGTAACTCAATCCCTTGTATTTTAGGTGTGAGCCATATTGCATCGTTATCTTTCTCTTGCATTGTGTACAGTTCCAGGCATGCCAAATCCTCCTCAGAATCAGTTGGCTCTGACTCGTTTACTTCATGCAGCTTTCTGTCTCTTTTCCACATTTTGTTTTTCTTTTTATCATACTGCTTTGATTTACACATTTTCTGTATATGCCCCTTTTTGTTACATTGCAGGCATTCTTTCTCTTTAAACCAGCAATTAGCAGCGTCATGTGACTTCTTGCCGCATCTGAAGCACATCGGTAATTTGTTATTGCGCTGCGGATATATTTTGTTTACAGAACACGGCTCCGTGCCTTTTCCCTGAAGCTCTCCGGCATCTTTTGCTGCTGTCTCCATCGATATCGCTATCTCTAATGCACGGTGCAAAGTGAGGTTATCCTCTGTGAGAAGTCGTTTCTGTGTGCCTTCATTGTTCATGCCGCAGACGAAACGGTCTCTCAGCGCATCTGACAGCCCCTCCCCGAACTGACAGTGTTCCGACAGCCGCCGGAGTTCCGCGATGTACTCCGATGTGGACTCATTCTTTAGTTGATTTCGTTTATGAAATCGGAAACGTTCGGCTATAACCAGCGGCTTCGGTTGGAAATGTTTTTGGAGCACTTCTGTGATCTCCTTGAAACTTTTGTCAGCTGGTTTGATCGGTGTGATGAGGCTGCGCAACAAGTTGTATGTTTTCGCTCCCATCACACTCAGTAACACAGCAACTTTCCTCTCGTCCTCTACTTTATTAGCTCGACAATACTGTTCAACTCTCTCTACGTATGTTGTCCAATCCTCTGTGCCATTATCGAAAACGTCCATTTGTCCAACGCCTCCTGACATTTTTCGGTATTTTTATAAGCGTCCTTCACTTAAAATAATTGATGTTACTCACGTCCTCTCTTTAGCCAGGCAGGTGAGCTAGCATCCACACAGAGGGTTAGTTGTTTTGGCCCTAACCGTTTTTCGTGTCTTTTTGGCCACTTCACAAGGATTTCCCCCTCTCTGTCGTCCAATGCACATCGGGGATCCGTTTTAATCCTCGTCGCCAGTCTGTTATGTTCTCTTATAACTTAACTGGTAAGTAACGACGCCTTCTTTAGTCGTAGGAATTTACTTTAATAACCAGTCTAAGGAAAACAAGGCGCAGGCATATCAATGCGCGCATACACCACACTTTGTGTTCTACACTCAATAACAGAAAGTAGTGCCACAAACTATAAACTGATTTTACTAAATACATAACATGACCAATGAGCTGACAGCACACTTATGACAATTCGAGTATGACAATTCAGATTATCTCATTGGTCGAGGAAAGGTCGCTTGCGGAGAAAATACCGGAAGACAACAGATGACCACAACAAGAAGCATGGCCAACAGGGAAACAAACGCCGACACTGCGGTGCACGTCTCGGATGACAGTACACCTAAAGCTGGGCAGACACTGCGATTTTTTTCAGTCACGTTATTCAGCTCTTGCTCAAACTGCACGATTGACTCGCAGGGATTAGAAGTTTGCAGGTCACGATGCAGGGTCTCACACTATACGGCCCGATGCTCTGATGCGACCTGAGTGCTCACACTGTGCCAACATAACATGAAGGTTATAACAGAAAATCTGTCGCTCGCTCTCTCTGTCTTTCACTCACACAGACACACCACCACCATCAACTTTGCTAAATTGCTAATGAAAAACATGATCAGGCAGCTGTGATTGAGCAGCAATGTAAATCCAACTATTTTCACGGTTGTTGTGGTCGTGATAATTTTGTGATGCCACATCGAAAAGGCTCGGATGAGCTTTCCAAAGTTCTACAAGTGCCTCCATCACTTGTGTCCAGATCACACGCTGCACAGCCGTGCTGCGCCGTCTTTTTCACCGATGTTTACGTGTTTGCGCATGAGCAGTGTGAGCGGCTGTGGTGACACCCTCACGAGCGATTGATGATCGGGAGCTGGTCGTGAGGTGTTAATCGCTTCTCGTTACCCCACGTATACTACACGATGCACGATGAAGGCCAAAATCGGGCCGATCACCAAATCGGTCGCACGACTCAAAAATCGGCTCAAAATGGGCCAAAAATCGCACAGTGTAAGCCCAGCGTTAGAGCAGCAATGTTTGTTCCCCTCAGAGAAAGAAAACAAAAAAGGCTGCAAAAGTACAGGGAGGACTGGGAAAAGGAAAACACCTGGCTGGGAAAGTGCACGATAACACCTATAAAGCGCACTGCACTGTGTGCCGGCGCACTTTTTCCATAGGCATGCTTCTAGTGGTGGGCACAAGAAGAACATGAGGGGCGTGAAAGCTCGGGGAACCCTTAACCAATTTTTTGTCCACCAGGCCACGGCAGAAGCAGATATGGTATGTAAACACTGGTTTGTTGTTTAAACCCTCTGGTTAAGGTTAATATGGGCATGTGCGGTGAATATCAGCGCTATGTGGCCAGAAGTGTGATAATATCATTTATTTTGTGTAATAAACAACTGCAAGGATGGATGATTACAACAAATAGATGAATAATACATAAAAGTAATACATAGATGAATAATGATGATGAGTTAAGGTGCGTAATCATGGGAACAAGCGGGTTTACAAACAGGAGCAGCTGATTAGCATTAGAAAAGCTGAAATAATACCTCAACTGAAGCCAATTGTACTAAATGCACTATATGTGCACTGTTACAAGAATATTTTTCGTTCTATTGCTTTCTATTAATTTATATAATTTTAAGTTAAGCAGGACAGAGTTCTTTTAAAGAAAGATTTACTTATATTCTCAAAAGTTAAGCATGACAGGCTTCTGTTTAAGAAAGAGACCTGTTTTACTGTGTTAATGTTGTCATTTTGAGCTAAAAATAAATGGCTAAATGATCATTTGTTTCCCATATGGTCATATCACAAAGAATATGCATCTGCTTAAATCAAATTCAAGTCAAATGGTTAAAAAATAATTTCACACACACAAAAAAAGAGCTACCACACTGGGAAGGGTGAAGACAACTGGGTTGCCCGGCCCTGGCCACGAGGTGTCCCTTATTTATTTTTCAGGGAGTTGGCAACCCTACGTTAGTCCCAACACTGAACAAGACATTTATCATTAATCGCCATTGCTGTCACTTTTAGAATCTCTGTTTTATATTATCAACCACCCAGCTTACCTGTAAAAACAGAAAAATGTGACATTAATCAGTTCTTTTGGCGCGCAGACCATACGCTGCCTCTTCACCCCTGACACTACTTCTTCGAGTGTAGCGTCAGCTACCGATGCGTACGAGACTGAGCGCCCTCTGCTGGCGGAACTTATATAACAGTAAAACTGACATTACAGTGGCCTTACTAAAAGAAAGTGTCTTTGAGCATAAAATAAAATGGGGGGCTACTATTTTCGTGTCTCTATCTTTAACATAGTGCCACACATGCAAGCTACTACTCTTTAAAAGCCACTGAAGCCCGCCTCAAGAGGAGAAGAAAGCTGCTGCTCCACCCAGACAGGCTTCTTTCACTGAGTCGTTTGGTAGTGGCAGGCAACGTCCAGGTACAGACAGACGGTGCACCTATCGTGTCAGTGTCAGTGTCAGTGATCTGTGCTCAATTAGGCTTCAGTTTGAGTGTTGTTGTTCCTAATAAAGCTAAAAGCTGTTTTAAATTTATATAAATTAACATGCCAACAAAATAAACAATGGAATGCCACAATAAATAGCTATGAAAAAAATCAGGGCAGAGTTCAGCTTAGAGTGAGATTACATCGTTTTATTAAAATGACGCTGTATGCTAGGATGACACTTACGTACTCTTTTTAGATGATTTACACTGTAAGCAGCAAACTTTGCCTAACCAAATGCTGGCCCATGAGCGACCAATGATGCTGAGTGACTCAGTCTCATTTGTTTTGACAGCAGACAATTATTGACTAATTCATATATTTTTATGGCTTTTATTTACTTCGTTACATTTTCCACCAGCTGTGTTTTTATTTTTAATAACACAGCATTTTGTAGAAGATGGCGTCTCTCGCAGTGTACTTCAAAGAGCTTCAGTGCTCTTTAGTTTGACCAACTGGTTTGCCCCTCTGCATTTGTTGGTAGATGAGTGTGAACTCTCCTAAGGTATTGGTATCTGGGATACCAGCCTGGGTTTTATTTGACGGTGGGTTGGAAAGGAAATCAGTGGTATCACACATCACTCACTTCCTTTTCCACTAACCTTGCCATAGATGACAACGCTTGTTACCATGGTAGCAATAGACAACAAAGACTGAAGCAGTTTTAGGCTCAAAATGCTGAGAAGAGAGAAATAGAAAAGAGAAGCATGAGAAAAATAAAAGTCTCAAGCCACCCCTCATTTATTTATATTTTGCTTCCAAGGAGGCAGACTTGTGTTGTTAAACTGGACTTCTCCGTGCTTTCTAAAAGGTCTTTCAAAGTTCTTCAGACAGCGGCTGCTTTTTTGCTCACTTTCAGTCCAAATCTTGTACCTGATTATTTTCAGAGGAAGCTTTTGTATGTTAAGCAACTCAATCAATTACTCAAAACATTTTAAAAAATGCACCTAACTCAAGGATGAACCAGTGTTATAACTACACATAATAGGCAAATGGCAACATTAACAGAGTTTAACAGGCATGCCAAAGGTCATTCTAGATGAACTAGCCAGAAACGTGGCTCTGTTGGCATGGTGTGCAGTGTGTCCTTAAAATGTTTGAGTAAACTGGACATGCAGAGGACAAAAGAATCAGAGGCAGGCCTAAAACAATATCTATGGCAGATGAACAGTATCTGAAAAGTCATGTGTTGTGGAAATTGGGAACTTTTTCAGCATTATGTAATGCAGCAATACTGGAGTCTAAAAGCACAGTTCTACATTACGATTTCAAGTTTCTGTCAAATACTGTAAAAATATTAAAAAAATCTGTACACAAAGAAACTTTAAGTGCACTTAGAATACAACACAAATTCCTTTAATGAAACAACCCACGGTTGGTGGAGAAGATGGAATGGGACTTTGACTTCCTCCAAACAGTGACTTTGATTACCAAGATTTGTTTGTTTCTACAAAATGACAGCTAAAACCCCAAGTCCTTCTCTAAACCAAAGACTCACTACACTCCAAACTCAGTTCAGTGGTTGGCCACCTACAGAACAGGAAAAAAAAGAAACAGTGAGGGGAAAACCTCCTTTGTATCAAAGTCTATCTTCTTGTGACTCCCTGGCTCATGTTTATCGAACGCTGATTTTAATGCTCCATTTTTATCATGGCGATTAGCAATGTTTAGTAATCACTCAAACCAAGACTTCCCCTTGTCCGTGCCAGTGTAAACACTTGTCATTTCAAAACAGCTTCATTTGGACAAAAGGGAGGACATAAATTTCCCTGTGAATGTCATGTATTTTTTCTATTGTTTGCTACATGATGCAATGGGTTAGTGTTTATGGGGAAAAAAGCAGTAATTGCAATATCAGTCATATGTGAGCCATGACACATGTGACCACCGTGAATCAGCCTTTTCTCTCTAAAATCCATCCCGTCACCGTTTTTCCGCCCGTCGCTGGCTCAGTTCTCTGCCACGCATTTTACAGGATCCCTTTTTCCCCCCAATAACCTCAGTTTGCTTTGATTACTTTAATCACCTTTGAATCTAACCAATTTTCAGAGCTTGCGGTAGCTAAGTCCAGGCCTACTGTTCCTGGTGGTGTGTGTGTGTGACTGGGCGAGATGCTCGGAGGTGCTGCAGTAGCTTTGAGCAGGAGCTGAAGAGTTTCCTCGACAGTAGGAAGGAAGAGGTGGGGTGGGGGGTAATGGCAGTAATGTGAAGGGGAGAGTGAGAGAGCGACCCAGACGGTGACTTGGCTGGGGTCGGGTGTAAACACACGCACAGCTGGCAGACAGATGTTCTCAGACGAGAGCCAGTCACCATTTCTTTGGTTCCTTCCTCTCTGCTCACCTGACGTTCCGCTAATTCAGCAACAAGGACAAAGCTTCAGAAATCATGCACGTGCACATGTACAACTGTGTGCAGACATGTTTAAAGTACACAATTCAATGTGCACAAAGGCAAAAAGTCAGGGTGGTGAGGGGGTGGGGGCACAAAGAAACCAAAAGCTCTGGTTACTCCAGAAGTGGCCTCCACTCCTCCTTTGCTTAGCTGGTTGAGCAAGTGTGTGGTCGATGAGAGAGAAAGTATAACGTTTCCTATTCTCTACTTTACAGGAGTGGTCTGGGAGACTCATCGGATGGGATTTTAAAGGGATCTTTCAATGCACTGACATTCATGAACGCACTGTGATTACATTCCTTTCACCCTTCCTTTTTTTCTCTCCTCCCTGTCTTTATTCACTATTTGCCAGCCCAACAGGATGGACAATTTTGTGCATTTTTGTGGATTTTCTGAGACCCCTAATCAAACTTTTAAACAAATGAGCTCATGATGTAATGGACTGGAGAGATGCAAGCAACAACAAAACAAACTTTGCTCTACTGCTAGAGCAATAAGCAAACGTTTACACCCCGGCAAACCCTTTAAATACTTACCAATCTCAGTAAAACAGTTGGGGATTATCCTGTATTGTTAGAACGCTGAGAAAAGACTCTCATACTTTCCATATTTTCTACTGATTCCACGAGGCTGAAAACAAGAAGGGGGATCAGATTAAAATCTCTTTGTACATAAACTACCCATTGACTCACTGTCTTCCTGTCGGAAGGAGCAATTAGCTCTCCGAGACAAAGATCTCAGACATGTTAAATGGCTGAAAATAAATAAATGTGGGTATTGCTGTTAGACTTCGGGCCCTGTTTCAATTACAGCAGAGGCTGTGGTCTGTGTCTCTCACTGAGCTGCTGGCTCCTTCGAGCTTAGCTTCTATGGGGACTTTTTAATTGCTATGTTTTAGCTAAGAGGGAAACAGAGAGGGGAAATGTACTGTATTCATCTTGGCCTCCCACTATGCTTCACTCATGAAGGCCTGGGGTGATTTGTCTCTTTAGCGCTGAACGCCGTACAGTGAAGTACAGTGCTCCTCAGACAATGCATTCATTCTTCCAGTGGTGAATGGCGATTTTCTTCCACAGGTCTTTTTTTTCTCTCTGTTCAGCAGATTGATTTATGTGACATAATTTATTATGACCAGCTACCCGAGCTCCTTCAGTTTCAGGCGGTAAAACGATCTAGAGATTTGCTAAAATCACAACACCTTCAATATAAAAGCTTTTGACAAAGTCTGCACTTGATATTCATCATTAGATTAGTGGCTGGCATCTGCTAAGCCTTATATAACTGATAAAAGTAGTCTGTGGCTCTTATTTTAAGGATTGCATTCCTCTTCAAACATTCCACACAATCTGCTGAAGTTGGTTATACCTTCGATGGAGCGTACAGTTTCAAACTCCTCACTCAGTTTTCGCTCTTTCCACATGCAGCCGATGGCAGCCATGTCAACTATCAAAAAGCGGCGTCTGCCTGCAGTGATGACTGACGAGCGATGGTAGCCAGATCTGGGCGCGCGCTCTCGCTCTCTGCATCCACACATGTGGATCATAGAGGGAGACCAGATACACACCTCCTGATCTCTCTGCTCTCAGATCAACACATTCTGTCAGCATCTCTCTATCTGTGCCTCTCTCACACTCTATCTTTCCTGTCTATTCACCATGTTTAGGCAGCTCCATCAATCATTCGCATTCAGAGCTTCACGAGCCGCAAATGTTTAAAGGTCCCTTTGTCCCTTTGAGGGTGGGAGCGATGTGAATTTCCTCTCAGATCCGATAATCTGATGATGGTTACGCTTTTTTGCTTTTTTTCCAGGGATTCTGCAGCCGTTTTGTGTCTTTCTAAACCCCTAATAAGCAGCGTGTGCCTTTTGCGGTGATGCTTATACCTTTCACCCTTCCCCGTCTCGGCGCATTGCGTGATTACACGCAGGCAGATGGTTTGAGTTTAGGCCCCTGCCGCCACTCACTAATATCAGACATGCTTTTAATTTTTTCTCACATCTTAATGGACAACAGCACTTTGCACACTGCCAAGCCTTTCCTCTCACACTGTTTATTACCATATTTATTTAACTGGATTTAAGGAATGAGGCAATTTGCCCCTGCGAGGAAGAGACAGATAACGTGAGCGGAGCACAAACTCCACAATGAATGGGCGTGTATTTGAGTGTGAAGACTGCGGTCATGACATCTGTCAAAGGCTTTTCGTCAGATAATAAACGTCACTGCACTGTGATCCCAAACAATAAACCCATTTTCTTTCTTTTTGAAAAGTCGGGCCTCTCTCTCAGGTACCGAAGTGTCTTCCTGCCTCTGGCAACGCTGGATCAAAGGGCGTTTTCCTCAAACACCCAGCTAATTGGATGATTAATGATTTTCATCTCTCCGGGCTTCTATTAAAGAATGTCTTCACACATTGGCTTGACCCCAAAGGCCACAGGATTACATTACTTGTGGTCATCTTTATTTTTATGTTATGCCTCCGCAGTAGTTGCAGTATCACATTTCACTACAGTGGCCCACTCGCTTACTGAAAGATAAACGCTTTTTGTTGACCTAAAGTGGTTTGCTTACGCTTCATCAATTGGTTGACCGGACAAGCAGACGTTGTGGGAGGAGAGACGAGGGCAAATAGCTCAGCAGAAGTGGCAGGAACAAAGACTGGTTTATGGCGTGTGGCCATCAGACACGGCTATATCAACACTGTTCGTCAGGGCCCAAGAATAGAGCGGAGGGCTGAGTCAGCCTAGCAGCAGCTAGCCACAGCGAGCTGAAAAGCGAGAAATGTACTTGCAAGAGGGCCAGATGCAGAGGAAAATGGGGGGAGAGAAAATAACCCAAGGTTTTGTTAAAAGGAGCTTGTTAAAGATTCCTGCTGTGGGATTTACTTTTTTGCCATTCACCATTTGACTCCATGATTCCACTCTTGACCCCACAGTACACAAACACAAATGGGGAACTTGGCCTTCACGAGGGCCCTGTTTACTGGAAATGCTGCTCACCAGGGACAATAAAGACTTATGATGCATACAAGGCTCCTAATGTAACTCCCATACCCACGCATGCATGTGCACGAACAGAAGGAGAAATGGGATGATAAACAGCGTGCATATGTCGCCTTTACCTAAATAAAGACTGACTCATTTTAAGGTCAGCCACAAATAAAGATGCCAAACTTTACTGTTCTTTAATGAAGGCAGGAATGAAAATTTGTCTTTGTCTCGGATCAAGGTCTCCATAAAAACCCACATTAAACATTCAGGGGAATTAGATTAGGTGAGCACAAATGGAAAAAGGCAAACCTATTAAAGTGCAAACATATAATTTATGTAGCTCCTGTTTATAGCAACAGGACCCAGCACTGTCATCGAGCTAACACTTAGGGGTATTGTGCGGTGGAAGGACGAGCTGTTTATTTTGTTTATCGCTTCACTCTATCGAGTGTATACGGAGAGCATGTGTGTGTCTGTGTGTGTGAGTGATGTGCACACACGTTTTCATTTGGAAATGATCTCCTGTGTTTTTCCTGTTGCAGAGCACAGAAGCGTGTGGTGTGGAAGCTCAAAGATTTCGCCCACATCAAGAGAAACCATCCGGCCTTACAGCCACAAGCCCTCCCTCTCCTCCCCCCTCTCAAGCGTAATAACAGAGCCATCAAATAGCCATATTTATAATCTTCGAGCGGGCCAATTTTAAAGTGGTCAACTCCAGAGGTATAGGAATTGTTGAGAGCAATTTGCGGTTTTCATTCTTAAAGAGGCACCATCCCAGTGGCAAATGAAATAAAGTCAGTTTCCTTTTTTTTCCATTTGTCTGTATGAAAGCTGTGTTCAATTACATCTTTGGCTTTTATGCTGATATTACTTCAAAATGATTTATTTAAATTGTGTTGGGCAACAATTATTTTATTATAATTCCACTCCTTGTTTGTGTGCCACAGAAATCAGAGCATTTATCAATTTCCAAAATGTAAGGGTGAGATTGTGCCAGACTGGTACAGCAGGCTTTGTGTTCACATGGAACTAATTACTGTTTATCTTCAGTAGCAAGTACTGTGTGTGTAGTATTTGTTATCTTTTGTCTTAACTTTATCGAGGTTAAATCAATCACTTTATCAAAAGAACTTTCTCCAGTGTTCATCAGAAACACCAGTTGTCAGATTTGGAAAAGGGAAACTGAACCCAAGCAAACAGCATCTGGTTTAGCAACACATTGTGTGCAGAACCAGCAGCAGATCAGCATACATGAATACATTTCATCTGGTCATTATTGTGCAGTTATGGAGCCAGGCGCTCCTGCCAGTTTCCAGCCTCCTGTCACTTACCAATATCTGACACTGATGAAAAATGCAGTGTGTTTCGATCACCATAACATTACTACTCCACTTTCTCTATATGTTGAGATCAGATGACTTGCAAGTGTTGATCGAGTATGATAAATGTGCTGCTGTGTTTTGTTTTGTTTTTGTGGACTGATTTGGCCTTGGTAATGATTATAGATGACTGGGGTCAATCACTTGCACGTAACATGTTCAGCCAATTACAGATAAAGTTACTTTTCATTTATCTAATAAACACAATGAAGCAACGTGGCATGAACATATAGATTACATAAAGTGAGTCTGACGGTCAACAAAATCAAGGTCATGTAAAAATGTCCACCCCAGGTTATATGACAATGTTAGTGGTGCATATTTGTAAACAATCTGTAGCTAATTTAATCCCCATAATTTAGAGAACCGCTGAGGTCTAGGGTCAAAATTTCACACTGCTTTGCTGCTTATAAGCCACGGAAACAAAAGTATTTTCAACATGCACACCTCTGTATAAAAATAAAACACAAAAGCTATTTGTTGCTGCAGTACAGAGGTCCGTGCCAAATAAACCTTAACATCAGCTTTCACAGGAAATATTCACAGTCATTCCAAGCAGCATGTGTCATCAATAAAGAGCTTTTAATTACAAAACATTGGCAACCAGTTTATTAAAAACAAATTACATGTTGCTTGCTTGAACCCATCCAATAGCTTTCTTAATACTTTAATAGTTGCTGAAATATTTTCCATTTCTCTAATGACCTTCTGTGTTTAAAGACATGCACAACCTCCAGAAAACCATTGCTATTATTTTAACATGACCGTCAAGAGAAATGCAGCAAAGTTTCTTGCGCTCATACTGCTTGTGTAACTTAGAGACAAGCATATACACTGCATATACACTGAGATCGATCCAAGATGGCGCCGCGTATGGATGCCCTGGTGCTTCAGTGCGTTACTTCTGTCTTGTTTTTGTGCATAACTTCTGTGTCTGGGCACTCCTCTGGATATTCTTACACCAGAGAAGAGCTTCTTAACCACAGGACTACAACACCTGTGGATTTACTTCCAATATTTGTCGCATCCGCGGCAGATTTACTGCAGACTCTGATCAGGAAAGTGAGACGCCGAAAGAGAGGTAAGCGAGCCGGCGCACTCGTGCGTCTGAGGAGACGTGGACTGCGAACTGCTCTTCCTGGGATCTTCCTTTCCAATGTACGATCACTCAGGAATAAGACAGACGAACTGGCCCTGATGAGAAGCATGAACAGAGACTTTGCCTCCTCCTGTGTGTTATGTTTTACGGAGACGTGGCTCTGTGAGGACATCCCGGACAGCGCGCTCAAGCTGGAGGGCTTTCATCTGCTGCGCGCTGACCGGCAGGCCTCTCTCTCTGGTAAGACCAAAGGTGGAGGTGTCTGCTTCTACATTAATAGTGGCTGGTGCACAGATGTAACAGTGATTGCTCAGCACTGCTCTTCCTCTCTGGAATACCTTTTCATTCACTGCAAACCGTTTTATTCTCCGCGGGAGTTTGCTTCATTCATCCTGGCCGCTGTTTACATCCCGCCAGATGCGGATGCGCAGGCAGCTCAGTGCGCACTCGCGGAGCAGATACTGCACATGGAGCGGACATTCCCAGACTCTCTCATCATTGCTCTTGGGGACTTTAACAAAGCCAATGTGAGCCATGAGCTTCCCAAATACAAGCAGTATATTAAATGCCCGACCAGAGAGGAGAGGACATTAGACCACTGTTACAGCACGATCAGCGGGGCCTATCGTGCGGTGCCCCGCGCTTCACTCGGACTTTCTGACCACGTCATGATCCACCTAATCCCCGCGTACAGACAGAGGCTGAAGCTCTCCAAACCTGTCGTGAGGACCAAAAAACTGTGGAGCAACGAGGCTGTGGAGGAGCTTCGCACGTGTTTGGAGTCTACAGACTGGGACACAATGAAGGCTGCTTCTAACAGCTTGGACGAGTTTACGGACACTGTCACCTCCTATATCCACTTCTGTGAGGACAGCATTGTGCCATCACGCACCAGGGTGAGTTATAACAATGACAAACCCTGGTTTACTCCTAAACTCAAAAAGCTGTGGCTGGAAAAGAGAAAGGCGTTCAGAAGCGGAGACAGGGACTGCTACAGAGAGGCCAAGTACAGGTTCACTAAAGAAGTGGACATTGCTAAACATCAGCACTCTGAGAAGATGCAGCAGCAGATCTCAGAGAATGACTCGGCCTCTGTGTGGAAAGGTTTTAGGAATATCACCAACTACAAGCCTAAAACCCCCCACTCCACTGATGACTTGCTCTTGGCCAACACCCTTAACGACTTTTACTGCCGTTTTGACGAGCCATCAGGCAGCCTTCCCACCTCCAACGGCCCCAACAATAGAGACACTTTGGACACTCATTCCCCCACCTCTCCCCCCTCCATAGAGCCATCACCACCTTCAAACTGTTCACCTACAACACCCCCCTCCTCACCCCACACAAAAGAGGATTTCACACCACCTCCTCCCACCACAATTCTTCATATTCATGAAGCAGATGTGAGGAAGCAGTTTAAGAGTCTGAATGCTCGAAAAGCTCCCGGCCCAGACGGTGTGTCTCCTGCCACCCTCAGACACTGTGCAAACGAGCTGGCCCCAGTGTTTTCTGGCATTTTCAACTCCTCACTGCAGGCATGTCATGTGCCTGCCTGCTTCAAGTCCTCCACCATAATCCCTGTCCCCAAGAAACCTAGGATCACTGGACTAAATGACTACAGACCCGTGGCTCTGACATCTGTGGTCATGAAGTCATTTGAGCGCCTAGTTCTCTCCCATCTCAAGACCCTCACGGCCCCCCTCCTGGACCCCCTGCAGTTTGCATATAGAGCCAACAGGTCTGTAGACGACGCCATCAACATGGCCCTACACTTCATCCTGCAGCATCTGGACTCCGCAGGAACCTACGCCAGGATCCTGTTTGTGGACTTCAGCTCTGCCTTCAACACCATCCTTCCAGACCATCTCCGAGACAAGCTTTCCCAGATGAATGTGCCTGATCCCATCTGCCGGTGGATCACTGACTTCCTGACGGACAGGAAGCAGCATGTGAGGCTGGGAAAGAATGTCTCGGACTCCCGGACCATCAGCACCGGCTCCCCTCAGGGCTGTGTTCTTTCTCCTCTGCTCTTCTCCCTGTACACCAACTGCTGCACCTCCACCCACCAGTCTGTCAAGCTAATCAAGTTTGCAGATGACACCACCGTTATCGGACTCATCTCGGACGGGGATGAGTCTGCCTACAGGAGGGAGGTTGAACGTCTGGTGTCCTGGTGCAGCCACAACAACCTGGTGCTGAATGCCCAGAAGACAGTGGAGATTATTGTGGACTTCAGGAAGCACACAGCTCCACTCCCCCCCATCATCCTGACTGACACCCCCATCACCTCTGTGGACTCGTTCCGCTTCCTGGGTACCACCATCACCCAGGACCTGAAGTGGGAGCCCACCATCACCTCCGTCATTAAGAAAGCCCAGCAGAGGATGTACTTCCTGAGGCAGCTGAAGAAATTCAACCTGCCAACACGGACGATGATGCAATTCTACACTGCAATCATCGAGTCCATCCTCACCTCCTCCATCACCGTGTGGTACGCTGGAGCCACTATCAGGGACAAACAGAGACTGCAGCGTGTTGTGCGCTCTGCTGAGAAGGTGATTGGCTGCAGACTCCCATCTCTGCAGGACCTGTACACCTCCAGGACACTGCGGCGTGCAGCTCGGATCTCAGCTGACCCTTCTCACCCTGGACACAGTCTGTTTGACCTGCTCCCCTCAGGCAGGAGGCTCCGGTCCATTCGCACCAGAACCTCTCGCCATAAGAACAGTTTCTTCCCCTCTGCTGTCGGACACATGAACAATAACCGTATGACTGTTCCCACCACTAACACATGACCCTACGCTGTGTTCACTGCATCATTCCATGTTTGGCACTGATCACCACCTGCACTCATGTATATATCATGTATATATCTATCCACTTAGCACTTTTAATTCTTATTCTTATTTTTATATTTTTATGACAGTATGTTTGCACTGAAGCACCGCAGCAATTTCCTAATGTTGTAAACCTGCTCAACATTTGGCAATAAAACCCTTTCTGATTCTGATTCTGATTCTGATATGCCTGAATATCAGAAGAATGATAACAAAGCTGAATTGGAAGTAACAATATATGGTGCAATGCTATGTTACAGCTAGTTGGCTAACTACTCTGGCTATTAACATAAAAAGTAAATGTTAATTATAATCTCTGCTTTGTGCCATTACATTTTTACTGTTATTTACCTTTGCCTTAATTCAATACCATATTACATAACACATGAGTCAGCAAATGAGCCAACTGCAATTTAGACTTTGAAATTATTTTGCTAGCAATAACATTAGCAAGCAAGACGCAATTAGCCAGCTAGCTATAACTTTGCTAATGCGTAAATCTGTTGGTGGTTTGTTTATAAGGTTAACTAATAAAGTATTTTGAAAACGGTCAAAGTTTTCAGTATTCCAAGTTGCAAACAAAAATTCAATGCAGTAACAAGACAACCACCAATTATTCCTAGTCGTGATGATGTTTCTATGGTAACATGACTGAGCTACAAGTTAGCTTACAACGTTAGCAGGCAAACTAGCCTTACCTGACATTAGCCTTTAGATATTCGCAGAGAATTTGGAGTGCCTTCTATGTGAACGACAAAGTATTCAAAGGCAAACAAGTATGGAGGCCCTGACAAGTCAAATACAATGCAACTAAAGAAAACACCAGCAAATAGAAAAATGCTGCAAAAGCATATAAAACACAATAAATGTCAAATAAAACAAATCTCACAATACACAACAAGCGTTTTTGGGTAGACACTAGTGTGACAGAATAGCTGCAGAAATAACAAGCTAACAGCAAAGATGTATCTAAAGTATTATATGCATCATGTCATTAAAACACACATTAATCTGCATCTTCTTCTCCATCACAACACTGCATGTTTCAGTGTAGTTCACGTCTTGGTTCCTGCCACTTCAGCACCTGGTCCAGCACACTACTGTTTGTTTGACTTGCATCTCGTTGTGTTTTGTTTGCTTTTGCAGCACTTTTTAGTTAGCTGGTGTTTTCTTAAGTTGCATGCATTTGACCTCTCAGGGCAGCTGTAAATAATGGGCAATGGTCTCCCTTTTTAAGTTATAATGTTTTCAGACATTGTCAATAAACAGCTACTGTTATATAACATACCTTCTGTTTTGAATTTAAATCCATCTGAAGGAAACTCTGGACATTTCTTGGTGCCCTGATCATTTTGCATATTTTAGCAACAAAAGACATCTGCATCTACAGTACAATCAAAATAGCGATTATGCAGTGTCATCTGCAACGGTAACCCCTGGGGAAAAAATACCTTCACATTTTTATTAAATAAACTTCCAGTGACTTGATGGAATGATGGAATTACTTAATACTGTAATCCTATTACTCCTAAATCCTTTAAGAATCATCTGTACTGACTGAAATATTCAGTGCCAGGCACAGGCATTAACTTGACCTTTCATTCATCTTTCTGTCCCTTATTTTGTGCTCTCTACCACGGAAGGGTTGTGCTCATGCATGCCATAACGCTCATAAGGAGCTATTCTGATATTCAAATGAGAACAGAAAAGCATTATCCGCACATGTGTAGCTGATGACCAGAATATATCAAGGGACAGCTGGAACTAAAAACGCTTCTCGTTTTCTTAAATTTGTAACACTTGAAGATAAAAATTGGACACAAGTGATGCATGAAAAAGAAATAATGGGAAAAAAAGGAGGCCAAGCAGAGGGAGCTGATAAAACACGGCCAAATTGCACTGCTGTCTGAACAGGAAGGAAACCGGGCTTTATACACTCCTCAATAACTTCCTGTTAAACATCCGCAAATCACAAACTCACAAAAGGATTACAAAAAGAGTATACCAGAGACCCTGTGTCATCTAAACGCTGCCTGTGTATTTATGTAACCCTATTTGTAGGAAGCTGACCAGCACCTGGTTCTCCTGAATAAGAGTGTGTGAGTGCATGTGCTGAATAGGATGTGTGTATTATACAGAGGAGGATGTTATCAACATGGCAGTGATGAGAGATGAATGGTATCCCACGGGGCCGGCTTAAGCCCCTACACATGTGCACAGCACTACCGCCCTCTAAAAATATGACTCCTGGATAGTTTTCCGACTTGTGGCCCTGTTCATAAATCAGCAGCCGGACAGAGGGGCTTGGACTTGGCGGCGTATCAGACGTGCCTCCAGTGACTAGGCCTGTCCGTCATCCTGCCACTGCTGCCTCGAGCTGCTTAATTAATGTGGCAATTGAACACTGCATATCATAATGAACACACAGCCCCCTCTATCTGAGCCTTCCTGGGCTTGTTATTCTTGGTCTCCGTTAAGGATGTGTCCCTGTGTATATTCGGATATTTATAGCTAATGGATCTATTAAAATGCATGAGAACGAATTAAAAAACAAATAAATGCAAAGGTGCTCAAACGAGGCTGGAATGTTTGGAAAAGGGATTTTCAGTTTGATGTGTTTTTACAGGGCGGCTGTCGAATTTATCACTTTCACTTTTGTTGGTGTTGCTCCATCGGCTCATTTCATCATTTGGAACACACAGGCTGCTTCGGCACCACAGATTTTTCATTTTCATGAGGATTCTTCCTCACTGCTGTGTAAAATACACTCAGGGAGCTGACTTTTAAAGAGCGAAGTAACCTGCCCTTTTCAAAGAGGAGAAATAAAAGGCTCACTTTCTCCAACTAAGTGATGACAGAGAAACCCGCGTGCGCCTTTTTCCACCGCTGACTATACAAAATATCGAACATTTATGGAGGGTTATAACTCCTGCAGCTCCTTGCTTGGTCTCTGAGGGTAGTTTTTCTCTGTGCAACTGTATCAGTTTGACACAGCAGACAAAGGTTAATACCTCTCCATCTGTAATTCTTTGCTGTGCTTAATGCCACCTCTCTTGGTTATAAAGGTTTCATTTATCATGTGCGTCGATCCTCTGCGTTTCTACGTCTGGAGACAACCTGATTTACGGCTACAGCTTCCAGCAGACTTCTCATCCTTATTCTTCTTTACAGCCCCCCCATACTATACTATTCCCTTAACACTCTTTTTACTCTATCCCCTCCAGGTGTCTGCACTCTGACTTAGACCCACAGCAAGCCAAGCATCACACACACAAATACAGAAAAAGGATCTACTCCTTACTGAGTGTTAATAGGATGTGACATCATTATAGCGGACTGGAGGTATTGTAACATGTCAGCTCTCAGTGGTTGGATAGTTTTCAGTTAAATTTTTCAAACCTGCCACAGTGCAGAGTTTGGAATACCGTAAAGCAATACAACAAATGTCTTTCAAGCAGGGAAATAGGCCAGAGCGTGCGCTCTCTGTAAGGCGTTTATTTCTTCCCGACTGCGGAGGAGCTTCGTCTGTCTCAAATCGTGCATATTGATCAGTTCGACCTTGGCCTTGGCTAGGGAAGAAGGTAAAAAAGTTTGGTAATTTATTTTTGATTTATGACCCAAGGCTTTTGATGACATGCACACTGCGTTCACATGATGGTCTTTCCAGACCTAGTCCAATACTGGACGTATTCAGCTGGATTTAACCTGTAGATTTAAGGTACCAGCTGAAACTATATTTCTCGAATATCCAGACAGGTGACAAATTAAAGGAAATACACAATAAAATGGTAGTAAGATGTTGGACCACCACATGCCACCAGAATATCTTCAGTGTGACTTTGATTCAAGTCTCTGAAAATCTGCAAGCGGCTTTGAACACCTTTTTTCCAAAAGATTTTCCCTTATATTTGGTTAATGGTGCTGAAAGAAGAGATCGTGGAATGTGAGCGATTTGAACTTTCGCATTTCAGAGTGTCTGTGCGCCAAGTTACACTCAACCTTGAAGTGAGCGATTAAAGCGACTATCAGTGGTATCAAGAGAGTTAACTATCCCAGCGGTCCCCAACCCCCAGGGCACGGAGCAGTACCGAGCTGCGAGAGTTGAGGCTCAGGTGTGAAATTCATGGTTTTCAGGGTTTAACTCAGTTTCCCTGGGTCTTTTCCTGTGTGTTACAAATGAATCTTTTTTGGGGGGTACCAGTACTGGTTTTATTTTGTTGTATTTATCTGCAACACCTTAAATGCCGGTCCGTGAAAATACTGTCGAACATAAACAGGTCTGTGGCGCCAAAAACGTTGGGGACCGCTGTCCTATCCAACCAGGAGTGTCTGTGAGTGACAGCAACATTTGCCAACTAGCAAATTGCTACTTTTATTTGGCATACATTGATTGCCAGGAGCAAATGGTTCGCATAATTTTCATACTAAATGATTTCAATTAGGACTGAACAATTTCATTAAAGGATTAATCTAGAACAAGTCAACACAAACCATCCCACCAAGAGCCACTGGATCCTCTCACTGGTTCAGGTTTTTCCTTTAATTTGTCATCTGTGTCTTCAGACTTCAACTCCAGTAACCAGTATGACTCCTAGTATGCTGTCTTACCTCAGGGTATGTGCTGTTTCTTAAGCATCGAGATTCTTGTTGTATTGGGAAGACCTTCAATGAGCTCACTTTGAACTCCAATCCAATTTCTCTGTGCAACTCAAAACCATAAAGACACATTTTTTAAAGAGTCTTTGTTTCGGTCATTGAAGAAAGGAAACAGTCTTTCTTGTATATGTTTGGACTCAAAATAGTAGACCCTTTGTTTTAAGACACTTTCGTTTGTTTTGGCTTCGGGTCTTATTATCTGCTGTGGTGCAAAGCTATGGCGTTGGGTAAATTCTCTGTCCTTGTTCTTTGTACTTTTCGGCATTTCTGACAAAGCTGTATGCTTTTAGTAGTATTCAACCCAGAGGAGAAAAGAGGGCAACCCCAATAATCTTGTTTGACAGTTGGGAGCAGGGGCCGCTAGGCAATGGTGTCCCACAATGCAACTGTGAAAACAAACAGCATGTAACTGTGTGAAGAGGGGTGGGAGGTGACGTTCACCACACCAACATATGTATACGCTCACATACTACCCTACATACATGTGCAAACCCCTAACAGGCCTTGCATGTGTCAGACTTTAATCCAGTCTGTTTCACACACGTGTATTATGACAACCACAACCTTTCTGTGTCACAGTTTCTTTCACTTTCCCTCTGTTGTTCTTGCAGTGCAGGCTGGGGTTCTAATCCTGTTAGGACCTGTCAGGACCAATACAGCGATAGGTCGAAGCGCCATTGCTAACCATCCACCACCACCTCAAGATCAAAGGTGTTGACACAGGAGAGGAGAGCGACTGTATTTGCTCCTGAGGTGGTTACTGTCAAACCGTCATGAGCTGTTAATGACTGTACAGAGAGTGGAATAACCTCATGAGACAGGGAGAGACCCATTTCTTCTGTATAAGGACAGCATTCGGGAGCGTTGAAAACCCCTGTTTAACCTGTATTACTTTTATCTTTCTATTTATTATTTTCTGATGAATTGTTTAGACCATGAAACATCCATAAAGTGTGAGAAAAATTTGACATTAAAAACATCCCAGAGCCAGGTTGCTGTCGTCTATTTGAAGTTCAAAAAATAAGCAAAAAAAGAGAACCTTTTACTTCTTTTTACTAAATCAGTGAAAAGGACAAAAAAGAATAGCAAGCAAAAACTGAGTCCAGGCAGGCCCACGCAATTCAAACCCCAAACACAACTCAACCACTGTTTATTTAGAAGTTGGAGTTTCATGATCCAAGACTCGGGCATCTGATTTTTCTGCAGTGCTTCTAGGTTGAGACAATGGTTGCGTGTAATGCCATCATCCATAGCCCTGACATGCTATATATAACTTAGCTACAGTCACCAAGATCTGATTGGTGGTAAGAACTTCATTACAAGCACAGAATGAAACAATGTTGCAAGGATGTAAAAGTTTTTTCTTGCAGCAGGACTTTAGAAGTGCAAAAGTGCAAAAGTCTTAAGCTGCCCCTCATTTACTACATTTTTCTAGGAAAGTGCAAACATACACAGAAATGCAGTTTATAAGACAAAAACTGAGTAAGAACAATTTTAACCAGCTTGAAAGTGAATATTTGGTATGACCATCTTTATTTTGCTCTTAGATGAGCTTTCTTCTTATTTATTTCATTAGTCCTCAGGAATACTTCTCCAGGCTACCTTAAGGACATTCAAAACTCTTCTTTGGATGTTGGCTGCCTTTCGTTTTGTTCACTGTCAATATGATTCCACCCTGCATCAATAATTTGGAAGATCGGACTCTGGGGAGGCCAGTCCACGGCTGATAGAGCGCCACTGTGTGTTTTTCCATTCGGCTACGCTTTTACTGCATTGGCAGTGTGTTTGAGATCATTGCCAAACTGAAAAAGGAAGTTGTTGCCAATCAGACTCTTTCCAAATGGTACCGCACAGTGGAACAACATCAGATGGTACTTTTCTGTGTTCAGAATTTCATCAATTTTGACACCACTGGTTGAGATGCAGCTCCAAACCATGAAAGAGGCTCCAGATGGCTGTAGACAAATATACCTTTCTCGTGACCATGATATATGATGATTATTTGAAGAAAAAATGTTAAATTTAAATTAATCACTCCATAAGATCTGTTGCCACTGATTTTTAGTCCAGTTCTTTTTCCGCTGTTTCCCTTCATTAAGAATGGCTTCTTGAAAACCATCCTGCCACAGATCGTTTCTGATGAGGCTTTGGTAAAAAGCAGATGGATCAACCGAAGGTCCTGATATATCTCTAAGCTCCTTTGCCTGATTTTATGCTATTTTTTTAAGGACAAGACTTTCAGATACCGTTCATCTTTATTTTGTAGCCTGCCACCTGTTCTTCATTTGTCCACCATGCCAAGTTTTTGGCTCTTTGGGAAACACCTTGATTTAGTATTTTATGCCTGTTAGAAGTTTTCTGTTTGTGCTCACACAACACTGATTCATTATTTGAGTTGGGAGCTGTTTATGCTTGAATGATTCATAGGTAAATGTTAAATGACTTAACAAAAAACATTCCTCTGGAAATGGTCAGGTACAGGGACTGAAAGTCAGTGAAAAAGTATCCAACGTCCAAAGGAAAACTTTGAAAGATGTTCAGAAAGCCTGATAAGAAAAACTATTGATCAAGATCGGTTTAACGACACCAGTGTACGATTGTGTCGGTTGCTGCCACCATTTTAATGATATATATAAGACCGTTTATTTGAGTTTTCATGGAAAAAAAGTTTGAAAAACATCTGCAGTTTCTTTGCTTCTGGTTTTGACTTCCTCCTCCAGCAGCAGCGTGTGGGGGGCTTTGTCTTAGTGGCGACACCTATCGTTTAGAAAACTGCTGGGTGTATCTGCACCATAACGACAAGCATAAATGAATTCGGCTGTGTGATGACATCACCTGCGACGCACAAAGGGACCAATGTAGCGGTTATAATGGGAGGGGAGGTACTCATCTTTATAGCTCTCATGATTATTCCACACACAACGGATCAAATCCACACCTGACACCTGTGACTTTATTCACAGTCGTCTCCCTCCTCAGCAGGAGAAATCTACAGTTGACAAAGGTAGGCCAGTGTGGAAGTTTGTGTGAAATTTAAAACTTGTTCATAGCAGAATCATCTGCAGCAAAACTTCAAATCATAACGAGAAAAATCTGACAGTACTGAGGCTTATGGTGTCAAAGGCTGAGAGCCTATTAATAACCGACACACACTTTTCAACACATTATTATAGAGTTTATGTGGCTGCCTTCATGCACAATGTTCTTTCACATTTGTTTTAGCAAACAACACATTTTTCATGTTTAAATGTTTTTAACTTAATAAACATGTCAGATACCATATTTTTAAAATTAGAAACATACCAATCACTGAATCATGTCCATTATTTTTTGCCCTTCCACACTTTCAAGCTGACCAGACAACAAAGGAAGTTTTGCACATGACAGAATTAATATGCTTCATTTGCAATTTATTTTTTATGTGTTTTCAGTCATCCAAACAGTCTACTGACTTCAAAGCTGTGCTGGGTTAAGAGGATGACTCATGCATTAATAACAAAGGCAGTTTTTTAACTTTGATTGCAACACCAGCCTCTCTACTACTCAGCAGAGTGGTCAAGTTTTACTGCAATGTGAATGAGTGGCTGCTCTTACTTAACAAGTCATTATAAGACAATGGGATGTCTCTGTGATAGCGCCTTCCAAATAACAGGTCACTCTCCAGACAGGCCGGCAACCATGGTCAAATTAGACGTACTAGAACAAAAATAAAAAATAGACTTTTGTAAAATGTTAAAACTAGCTTAAATGACTTTGAACTTAGAAATCTAAATAAAATTTAAAAAAATATATAAGTCTGTGTTTTATTATTTGTTAATGTGAGAATAATTTGAATAATTTTCATGATGATGCTTTGATGGACATATTTTTTGAGATTACGCTATCGACAAAATTTTGGGTCAGCTGTTTTTATTTTAATACCTATAATGATTTTTCCTAAATCTCACATCTGCCAAATGCCCTCCATAAAGGACTAAAATTAACACCGAAACTAATAAAAACTAGACTAAAACATGTTCACATAATACAAACTAAATTCAAAGATATTAACTTCTATGGAGACTAACTGGAGCTAAACTAAATAAAATAGAAAACAGAAAATACAGAACTTTGATAACTCTGCTGGTAAAATAACATTTTCTACAGCTGTGAAGCAGCGCTGCCTTTTCTTGTGCCTGTGAGCTGTTGAACAGACACACAATATGTGAGCCTGCATGTGTGATCATGTTTAAGGGCATGCTCTATTATTATCGGTTCTGCAGGACATTGCATGCTGACCCATGGGAGCGGAGTTCGCACCAACGCACGCGGCTCTACACACAAACACACACTGCGGTTATGTGGTTTTTCCTGCGGCCGCTCAACTCATTCAGGCTCTGACCAATCCCCCCTCTCCGCTGCCCCCACCCTACTCCCACAATCCCACTGTAGCCCATCGCTTCCCCATCCCTGGGGATCGCACAGCGTCGCTGGGCACTCACTTCCTCAGCCGTGGGCAGAGAGCCAGCAGCTGGGGCTAAGGCAGGGGGGGACGCATGAGGGGCAGAGGGAGAAATCTGAGAGGAGGATTTATTAAGAAGGAGGGAAAAAAGGTGGCTGTGAAGAGGCAAAGGAGAGAGGAAAAGGTGGAGGGGAGGTCAGTGGGGGTTACCTATCACATAGTTTATCATATACAAAAGTCCCAAGGCTGGCTGTCATCCTGGAGACTGAGTCAGGTCTGAAAAGTAAACGTCTGTGTGCTGATGGAGATGAGGCGATGGTGACACAGGCTACACTATAGCCATTGTATGAAAGCTTCTTTAGGGTGGCCTCTCAATGTAAATTGAATATATTCATGTAAATGTTATTAAAAAATTTAACGCAGACACGTTTTCAAGACAAGAAAACAAATCTATATGATGTGTTTATTTCTACTAAGTAATCTAGCCACGAAATACGACTGTTTTTCAAACTTCTGGGGGGGGAAAATGAAAACTATTCCTTTACTGAAAATGTCTGCAATTCATCTTTGTCCACTATTGTTCTGGGCACTCATCAAGGAAAAGGGAAAAAAAGCTGTGTCATCAACGGGGAGGGAGAGAAAGGGTGGGAGGGTAGTAAAGTGGGAAATCTGGCTGGTTCCCAGGCTTGCCCTCTAGGCCTTCTTTCTTGGACACAACTCAGCACATCAAAGATGTGAGAACAGTGGGAAAGGAGAAGGGACTGAAAAGGGAGGCAAAGAAAAGGGAAAGAGATGGACGGATAGCAATAAGAGCAGACAGTGAGGAGATCAGAGAAAAAGAACCTCGCTCAGAAAAAAATGTTAGAACTTCTCCAGCATCCCTTCTTTGGTATAAAGCCTTACCAGCCCCACATAAACACAGCAAACCTGTGGAAAGTTTCACTCCTCTCTGGAGGGTCCCCCTCTCTCCTCACTCATTTTATTTCTGTCTAGCTGGCACTCCACTTTCTTGTCTTGTTTTAGGAAAATTCGGCTGCTGTGTGCCCATGCAGCCCAAGTCTTCCATGCAACCATCACAGACACACATTTCCAGTTTGTGTTTGTTTTATGCAAACACATCCATCTAGGTTACCTCTGTGTCCTGGAAGCTGATGTTCAACCGGATGCTTGTATGGGCGTATGAGCTGTGTAAGCTAGCCACACCTCAGCCCAAACCTCCCCATCCAAATGCATCACCTCCTCTCTGAGATGTCTTTTATCTTCAGCATCGTGTGAGGAGATAGAAAGAGGGAAATACATTTAACTATGCCTGTTAAATGCCACCAATTAGGGAAAAAAGGCCGCACACTGCGTTTTAGGCTTTGCCAGGGTATAGAATCTACTCAAATCAAAGCGACATCGCCATCTACAGGAGGGCTGAAGGATTTAACCCCCCCCCCCAAAAAAAAAAATTTATCTGCCACATCTCAGTGTTACCAAAACAATAATGTAACTCCTAAATGACAAGCAACAACATATATTGGACATTTAGGCTGTAGAACAAGTCAAGAAAAAGTCATCATACATGTCATGCTGTTTGGCCTCCTCTGCAGCAGGTGGCGCTTTCACTACATTCTCTGTTCAAGATCACGGTAAGAGCTGGATAATGGCCCTGTTTGTTTAGCCAACAGTGTTGACGCCCACCCACAGGTGCCAAAGGTATAGTGAATACTGTGCCAGCTGTTTGCAAGCCACAGCAGCCCCTGCATGGCTTGGCTTCACCCTGCTTAACTGCCTGATCTCACAGGAAGGGAGGAAGTGGTTGAGTTACCAGCAGCAAATTTGAGGTTTATAAAAGGAGAAAGCTGTTAAAAAAAAAAAAATCAGAGTGCAGTTTCCTTAAACTCAGCGGCTAGCCGGGGTAAGGTGCTCTGTCCTAATATGTAATTCATTGTCATTAGTCAGTGTTACACACAGGAATGGGCGACAGAAAAAAAAAAACAGTAAAACAGTTTTAAGTGCTCTGATTCAGTGGCGTACTTAAGCACAGCGACAAAAGGCATGAGCTCCAATTTCATGGAAGCTTGATTGCCTCGTAAATCTGGATTCATTACGCTATTAATCCGTTGTTGTTATCTGTGTCACACCAGGAAGCCATCCGCAGCGACCACAAGCAGGTAACACATGCTCGCTCGGAAAATCTAGAGAATGTTGCTCATATAGAAGAGAAGCTCATACAAAAGTCGACCTGCAGGGGGGAATACTTTTGCATGTCTCTTGAGAACATAAGGCTGCGTTTGACTTGAGATGTGAAATCAGTTAGTCATGTCTAGCATTTGGATTTGATGAAGGCCTACCTTAGCACGGTCCTGTCTTCGCCAAGAAGTAATGGGGAGGGGGGGGGGGTAAGGTACAGAGAGCTGGCAGCTTTGCCTGGCTCGCTATTGCCGGTACAACGAAGCTCAGTTCACACTCAGCTGTGGCATATTTGGAAAACTTCAAGCAAAGCGGCAAGAAGGAGAAAAAAAAAAAAAAAAAAAAAGAGCTTTTAAATCAGTTCCACTCTCCAGTAAATTACAACCCTGCATTTTTAATTTCCTCTCTCCATACAATGTTATTCATTGGCATCCAAGCCAAACATGGGCCCCTGCAGCTCTGCGGGACAAACTGTCCTCTCATGCAGTTGCTACCTGTCAGGAGCACAGAGGCGTGACTGAAAAAATGCATTCCTTGATGTAGAGCTGAGAGGTGTGTGAGGTGGTAGGGAAAAAGTGGAGAGAAAAAAAAGAACAAATAGCGAGCAGACCGCTGAGTGGAGATCTAATCTAGAAAAATGGTTACGCACCCGTGTTAACATCGTAAGTGGTTTAAGATAGACTAAATCTGATCAGTGATAGGAGTCGCCGGCAATTCTCTTATTGTAACACTGGCACTTGAAGTTCAAATTAAATAAAGTCCTATCCAGCATATTAAAGATGCAAACAGCTGCCTTGTTAAATCCTGAATTCGTGAACTTTGCACAACGATGCTTCATGGCAATAATCGCCCAATTACACACTAAGAAAATGTGCATACCAAAACATGAATACTCCATGCTTCAGGAAACTGTCTAAGCTTCTCCAAACACAAGAAAGAGACAGACATGGTTTCTGGAATAACAATAAGAGCTTGTTACTGTAACAGCAAAGCCTCATTTGTTAGCATTATGTATCTAAATACCATCTAAAAACCATGGCTCATTCTGATTAAGCAGGATCTTGTAACAGTGTAGCCTTTCAAATAGCTTGTATAGGTCCCGTTAACGTATATCTCCTGTTTGGACCCGAGCAAACCAAGCAGTAAAGTTTCATACTGAACTGAGTTTAAAGAGCTTTCTTTGACTTTATCTGAGCCTGATCGAGGGACTCGTACATTAGGATTACAGTGGAACAATTTCATTTAAAAAGGTGTTTTCCTTTTCCCTCTATCTGTTTTTGTCATCAGGTGTGGATACTGCAGGGCCATTTGACAGAGATGTTGAACAGGTTTCAAGCATGAAAGAGGATAAGAGAGCTCATTAAGAGCACAGACTAACTTTAACCAAGGTTCCACTAATTCAGCTCTTTCCACAAAAGGCGATAGGATCAGGCACCTGGCTTTTGCTTAGACAGGCTTTGCATGTCTATGTAATCCAAAGAGACAGCATGGGCAGGACTCGGGCTTCTCGTTAGAATATCCCAGAACACAACAACATAATCGTGTCATTAGCCTCGGGCCATTCTGCCACATTGTTATTGCGGGTGGGAAACACTGGATTAGATTTCAGCAGACTTAGCTGACCTCTGCCTCACAGCCCACCAGAACAGGGGAACTACAGCATGCTGTCCTCCACTCTGGCACCAAGCCTAGCCAAACATTTTAACTTTCATAGACAAAAACAAAACGTTTCACCCTTCTTTCCCTCATTTCTTCCAGTTGTAAAATGTTTTTTTTATAAAGCTTTATGGAGACATGTTTCTACTGACTTTTTGTGCTGCTGCTGCAAAATTCGAGCAAAATTCACGCACCGTGATCCTGCGTTGATTATTTTGCTTTTTGTCTTTTTCTTTATTCCTTAATGTGTTATTCATCCTGTTCCGTGTGTCTCCAGGCACACTTCAGAAATGGATATAAAATAAACAGTCGTGTTTTCGCCCCATCACTAGCCCTTGACTGCATATACCTGTAACAATAAACAGCTGGGTTTCTTGGCTTGTTTATACTCATCTCTAAGCGTTTGAGGACAGAACCACAACAGGAACTAGACTGTGTATATGGATTTGCTAGGCAGACGCCCACTGTGAAGCGCAGGGTTGGTGGATGTTACTAGACCATGATAGAGCGGAGGCTGCTGGTAGGTAGTGTACACTCTGTCTGGCAGGGCTGAGGTTTACCTTGGAGTGACACCAACCATCTGCATGCTATAAGGACTAAATTGCCAGCTTGATGTCCAGCACGCAAGACAAAAACTTTCTACATACATGAGGATGGTGTGTATTTGTGGGTGTAAGGGTGTAAAACAGAACCAGACAGAGACAAAGATGGAGAACAGCCAGCCAGTAATAGGTAAAAAGAAGTATTCAGTAGCAAGTGTGGAAGACTAAGGTAATTTCATTTTATTGCCTCATTTTCAATAAAGACGTGTCATCAAGATTTTATGTCAAGCACAATCACATAATTGGTTTGTTTTTTTAGGGACAACTTTTAACAGATGGCCAATATGCAGTCATATATATGTGCACACGATCTTTAACTCTTTCGCTCTTACATGTATGTTTTTTCATGAGAAGATAGATATTTAAAATTATATTTGAAATATATAAATTTCAGAATAAAATCATGAAAAAACTGTGCTGAATATTTGAGGTTTTTAGCCAGTTAATCCCCCAAACTGAGACCCCGCAGGGCCTATGCACAGTGTATTGTTTCTAGCTTGCCTATGTATCTTATTAGCCGACTGTTCTTATTAATCGTTTTTGTAGATGTAAAATAATATATTTAATATCATTAAAAAAAGAAGTGAAAAATGGAATAATGGATCAGGCAAATACACAACTTAATACTGAAGGTAGTGTAATGTGGAAAATTAAGTGCACTCTCTTTGCTCTCATGGGATTTAAGAAGGGTACGTTTATCAGCTGTTGCTGTTGCCGCTGGTTTATCAGCAAGTGTGAGCACATCTATAAAAGCAGATGTTTTGGCAATTTGCTAGTCTGGAGCATTCATGGGTGTGTTAACACAATGACACAATCCTCCCAGGGGTGGACAGCTGCAAATCTCCCACAGAATGGCAGAAAAAGAAAAGAATCAATGCAGTCAAAGTCCAGCGACCTGACAGAAACACCGTGATGGGACGTAAAGAGAGCTGTGCATAAAATAATGCTCACAATCTTGGATGGACGTACTTTAAATCTTATACTTTTTTACATTTTAACCTTTTATCTCCTAAAAGATAAATATTTTCCATATGACTAAAACTGATTCTCAAGTATGATTTCAGTAACTCACCTACACAAGGTACTTTGTTTAGCGTAAAGCAGCTGTGGCAGATGTTCTAGTTTTAATCTCCACATTTCCACTTTTTCTCAAAATGTTATTTTGACTTTATGAAAAGAAAACGTGCTGATAGAGATGGCTCTACAAAGCTACTGAACTGTGGGCTTCTACATAATTTTTCACAGGATTGCACAGAGTGAAAAGTTTATATGTGTATATATGTATGCATTTATTTCTATTCATGCTGGAAGTGAGAAAAACAACCCTGCTGTTTTGTCTGAGGCACCACACAACACATTTTGTAGGCAGATAGTACTACACAAATACGTGCAATGTTAAATTGTAACTGTTTCATGTGCCTATGGGAACTGTATTTGAAACTGGAAGAATTGTTAGTAGGAACAGTTCAACAGCAGCTTGAGCTTCATCCCCACATCTACAGCCATGTTTTGTTTTGAGCCAAAAAACTAAACTAAACAAGTCTTTCAATTAAAAGGTGACACTCAGGGACAGCTAATTTACTCTCTCTTTTTTTTTTTCTTTTTACTTGCCGTTGCACATTTGTATTCACTTGTGCATTGACATTGTTTCTAGAAATGGGCCAGAGTGCTGAGACCTGCGACGGGGCAGCATTTTTCTCGCCACCTCCCTATGACTCAGAGTTCAATTTTGGGAAATGTATAAGACAAGATGTAAAAGGTCAGTTTCTCTGACAGTGGCATCTCTGGCAGATGGGTTCCAAAAAATGTACATGGTGGGGGAAAAAATCACCATCACCAAATCATCAAAACAAGAGCACAAGGTCTGTGAACTGGAGAACTGTGCACGAAAGCACAAGAGTCAGTCTGTAAGGAAACTGGGGGACTGGTATGCATACTGAGGGAGCTAATTAGAAAATTTAGCTAATTTACTCTCTGCAGCTTCCATGAAGTAAACCGAATGTTTTAGTGTTTTTCAGTTCACTGCTTTAAATTTAAGCCCAACTCAATTCGGTCTTTGTTGTTCTTAGTTAGAAGACTGTACGCTATCAGCTGAAACTCTAACTAAGCCACAGGCTGGTAAACTTAATGCAACACTTACAAACTAAACAATCAGATGGTTTTCCTCGGAAGCCGTAGTCACAGTATGAGATTTTCTTCAGTGTTGATCGCTACTTTATTTCCTCTGGAACTGATCAAAGAACTTAGTTTTCCAGTTCGTTTGTGTTCTTGTGTAACACTTGAAGCTGCTGCCAAGTCATAATTATGATTTTAGTTTATTATAAATGCCCATGTTAGTTATTATGAATACAGTTAGTACATTTATTATGTTTAACATCTCACAGAAAGCAATTCATATTGAAACTAAAATTAACTTTCTCATCTCACTTAAGCTTAAAGGTTCTTTTTTACTCCTAACAGAAATAGTGACTTAATTTATACTGTGATATAGATCAGTATTGACTGAAAAAAATAGTTGTGATTAAGACTTTTTTTCCATTGCCCAGCTGTAATTTATGGCACTGGAATCATTGGAAAAATAGAGTTCCTCACTGGAAAATTCATATGAACCCTTCTCAAGTTGGAACACCAATTTGGAAAGCTGGCAAAAAGTTTTGTACATAACTTGCAGGATATTCGGTATGCAACATAAACAGAATAGTAGCACAGAAAAGAAACATGTCAGAGTAATACACTTTTGATTCATGCTGGAAATTTGCTTCTTTCAGATTTTTGCTAACATTTTAAACATTTTTTGCCGTCTCTGCTGAGTGGACACACTAGATTACTTAGATAAGTTTTTTACTGGCAGTAATCTGGTAACAAGCCAGTCAAAGCAATATTCATTTTGTATGTCCTGGAAACAGCTATCAATGTGTCATTTAAATCCTCTGAGCTATAAAACAACACATCATCTTTTCAGCATCAATCTTTCCCACGTTCCGAATTAAAAGGACATGAATGCAGTGAAGTCGGAAGAACAACCTCCCAACTGAGGAAGTGGGACCATCCACGGACCTTCAATTCACACTTAGGGTAACCTTGAGAATTGGCAGTTTGTGCTATAAAGTGTCTTGCTGTAGCAACTTCACTAAATCTAGTTGGGATTATGGGTTGGCCCACACACAATCATAATGGTTTGCTCAGATATGCAGAGAAAGTTTCATAAATAATATTCCCAGCGTCTCAAGACACAACATGCCGGATAGGCGTCTTTAATTCAACTGACAGGAAAATTAAAAGCCTTCATTACCCTAAAGTCATCTAGGGGAAACAAACTTTAACAGCTCAGATCAGCACACTATGAATGCGATGGTCTGAGCTGAGCCAATCCCCAGCCAGCTCTGGGCTTCTGATTCGTTTTCCAGAAGGATGTGGGACTCGCTAGTGTGGCAGCTGCTTAAAATAAAGTGACAATTTTTAATGGGGTTTCAAACCTCAGCGAGTCACTGCATCCTGCCAAGCCCCCAGAGATGGCAAACGTCCAAACCCTGCTTTTATCAGACAGGACACGGAGGAGTGAGCTTGTTCTCTCAGCTCAGTTCCATAAGGAGGCCCAAATGCAGTCAACCGTTTACTACTATTTTGTGGAAGTGCCTTTCCCATCAGCAGGGGCTTTTTATATGTGCCATACGTGCACACACGACTAACGGGCTCTAAGCTGGGCTTTGAGGTGAACGCTCGCCTAACAATCAATGGCATCAGAAAATCCTGTTAAGTTCAGTTAAACCTCTGGTCAGTTTGTGGGGTCTGAGTGAAGCTATTTTCATGGTAATGATAAAAACCTGATGAAAAACAGGTTTTCACTCAAATTGTGGCTTGAGTGTAATATGCACCGTATTGCCTGATCTCTTTTGACTCTCTCTGTTACAGTCAGTTGAGTCTACGCTCTGATCAGGGCCAGCTGAAAGAGGTGTTCAGTCACACACAGCGAGAAAGAGACACGAAGCCTGAGACTAACAGGAAATGCAATTACTGTCTGTCTGAACGCAGCTTTCCTCAACAGTATGACCAATTTCACAGTAATTTTAGTGAGTCAACAAGTCGTAAGTAATTATTATAGGCACCTTCATGTTTTCACACGGCGCACAGCTCCCCTTTGTGGTTTTATCCCTTGGCCATTTGATCCTTCTAATCATCTACATGCTATTTAAACTGTACACAGGAGCAGCAGGCCCCTACAAATCCCTAGAGGCGGCCCACCACCTCTGTGTTTATGGAATACTGTCATTTAAACACTGTGTCAACAGGTATCAAGTTCCTGCTTTGGTTTCTTTCCTGTTTTAGGGCTGGTAGTGTACAGTAACAGTGGACACTTCGCTGACAGTGTGCTGTCAGAGCCTCGGGTGGTCACTAGATACGTTGCGCTGCTGATCACTATGAAACTGCACTTTCCAAGTTGTGTCTGACAGGTTAATGTTTGACTTTTGAGGTGAGGGAAATGCTGCAAATAACGGCTTCGAAAAGAATGGCTGGAGGGCAGATATCTCAACTCTAAAGTGGCGCCTGCCCCATCGCTTGATCAAACAGTCATCCAGGGAAGGTGAAATAAGATCTTGGATCAGTGACATCAGAAATCTGACAACTGCAGCGGTGTGATGCTCTCAAACCTTCCACGTTCACTTCCCACACTCTGCAGATTCATTACTTCAAGTCCTATATTGTTTTCACCGAGGCTAGTGAGAGCCAGTAAGGCATGTAATGGCAAGCTGCAAGTGCAGTTGGTTGGAAATTACAATAATTGGGACTGAACATATACACCTTCAAAGAAGTTCAGTCACAGTCAAACAGCCAGCTCATGTTCCCCTACCTGCATGCTGGCCAGGTTGCTGCTATAGCAGTTGTTGATGTTACTCGCCTGTCTCTCAATTAACTCTTTTGCCACACGAATGCACCATCTTGGATTCTGCACCCTCAGTGAGTTTGGCCTAACGGCATATGAGCGTATGTTATCCACCTGCTGCAATATCTTGCTAGAGGGGCTCTCCGAATCATTGCACATCTTCTGGAAAGCAGAAAAAATACAACCCTTAAAAAATAAAATACTTCAATACAAGCAGCATGATCCAAAATTGTAATTTCCACGTGAACTTTGCAAAACTTGAACCTCTTTGAGACACAGTTTGTAAACAGAAGCAATTATAGTACAGAGGTGGGTTAACCAACATCTCAAAATAACCATCAAAGCAACAGAAATATAAATTTAACAGATTTGTTAGCTCGGCTTTAAATGTCAGTTTAAAAAGTGACAAAGTGACAGGCTCTGTATACAGCTAGCTGTATCCAAAGCTTCATTACATCTCTGGGAAGAACCATGAGACTAGATCAAGCAATGAAAAGGGATGATTTCAAAAAGAATATGACATCTTTAGTTATCCCAATTGCAATCTTCAGATACCTCTCAGCCATGACTGCTGAATAAAAGCCCTGAGAGATGAAACACACCACACCATGAAACACGACTTTGTATGCAAACAGCCAGTGAATGAGTTGGTGGATTATCCAAACAAATATTTTAGGGAATTCCCCATCATATCCCCACCATAAATCAACAAATTCAACCTACTACTTTGCTTACAGTGCTGTTGAACTAGACCCAGAAAGACACATGCAGGGTTATTTGACTGACAATTTTAGTTTGTTGTCATCTATACTCTCAACTCTAAAAATATTTCTTCAAGCTCACCTTAACTTTGAGGTTATGACGGTGAATTTTATGCCATAAAATCAGCATGTTAGCATTGTCACTGCATGTTCATGTTAACATTAGAAGTTAGCACTACAGCACAGGGCTAGGAACTGTGCTGTAGCGCTAACTTCTAATGTATTTTTGTGGATTGTTGCATGTATGGCACAACACCAAATTATACACTAAATCCTGCAACCTATAAGACTCAATAATATTAACACATATGATGACTACCAAGAGCTCATAGTGCCTCTCCAGTCGTATGATTCATCAGAGAGCTCTGCACGAGAAGCTCTTCCATTCACACACATGTGGTGACTTTCACTGGACATGAAAAACCTCCTGGCTTATCATTCCCAGGGTGTCAAAACTGTCACTGGACTCTCAAAGATGTGCACAAGGTGTTCCCTTTGGCTTCTGGGCTGTGGCATTATTTGACACTGAAAGCAAACAGGCTTGTTTGGAAGAGTGACAAAGTATACACGAGGAAGATTTAGCGGCAGCGGCTGCCTAAATTACAAGAATGTCAACCAGAAGGTCACAGATCGCGTGCCACTTGGGAGCACTTAATTGTGCTTTGTTTTCACTCTGTTTGCTTAAGTTTAAGCACCACAACTGCCTGTAAAGGTTTACAAAAAGATCAGGATTTGGTTTAAAGTGCAGACTTTCGTGTTAAAAGAATTACCCTCAAGCATATCTACTGCATTCAAACATCACATCAAGGGGTCCTGAATCATCACATATACATGTAGCAAGTTTGTAGCAAGACTGAACATACTCCTGCTGCGATCAGTGACTCAAGGCACAAATGTCAAAGAACACCTTGTGTGTATCTGCGTGACGCCAGCAGGTTTGACAAAATGTCAGTATTTGACTCCCTGGGAATGAAGACAGACGTCCATGTACACTGACACTGCACAAGTGATTGCTGTGAGTTCAGCCTGTCTGCGCATACCTCTGTCAGAGCCAAAATGATTAAACAAATACCCCCTTTGTGCACAGCAGCCTTGATTAGGCTGAGTTTCATGTACCTCTCTGAAAAAGAAATACAGGAAAGTGCCGTTGGTGGTGCCAGAATTTACTTGCCCTGTTCAAACACCGTTCCCATCAAAGTTGTTTTAACTCTCTCACATGGAAACTACATTTATCATGCCTCTCCTGAACATTCGGAGAACCAGTATGATTATCTGACTGAAAGATAAATATTGAAACTTTATCTGCATTAGTGGTCACAAAATGCTGGCATCAATAACTTTGAGCAGGAGATTGTTTTAACTGCAATGACACGAGTGGAAATAGGATTGTTGTGGTGCGCTTAATGGAGTGCGGGATCTTCTACCAGCCCAACATTAGTGATGACGCAGAGACGAACTACACAATATTTTGAAATGTTCAACAAGGGAGAATCACCGTCGGTTGCTCTATGCGTTTAAAATAACCATTATTATTATTTATACCATTTAAAAACTAAAATAACTGTGGTTCAAAATAACACCCAGTCAATAAGAGGTTTTTCGTAATATTTACCTTAGGTGCAGAGTAATGTGTCTGAAAGCTCACATCTAAACCGGGTATTTAAATTCTGTTTACTACAGGACAAAAGTATTACAAAAAACTCACACAAAAGAAAAGTGTTGAGATAAGCAATCCTGCCCTCTAGTGGGGACAATCTAAATTGCACTGGTGAGTGTTTCTCATCCTAAAACAGTCACTGATTACTTAGGCTACGTTCACACTGCAGGTCTTAATGCTCAATTCCGATTTTTTGATCAAATCCGATTTTTTTGTCTGCTCGTTCACACTATAAATAAAATGTGACAGCAAACGCGCTCTAGTGTGAACCCTCAAAGCGGCCCGCATGCGCAAAAGAAGACGTCACACACAACGCGCTCTGTTTAGACCCAGAGCAAACAGTATTGTTTGACTGATGGCCTTAATATAAAGACTTGTTTCGGACTTTTGCTTTAAGTTATAAAGTTATTTTGTTATTTACATATGGCCTAATAATGATCCTTATTGCTGTTTTAGAGGAGCGGTGCTTCAAAGGATAGTTGCAGATTTCTGTCAGAATCTGCAGATTATACAGTACAAAGAAAATGTTCAAATTTCTCCAACGTTGTCTTCCCAACAGTTTCACTGACATGTACACTGGATGGCCAGGAAGCGTTCACGATGTCTTCTCGGGCGCTTCTCCGGCGCTGATAATTGGCGTCTGTCTTGTGTCAGTGACGTAAAAGACGGATTTAATGCGACACGACCGTTCAAACAGCAGTCGCTTTCTAAAACATCAGATATGTATCGGGCTCAGTACCACATACGAAAGTGACCCAGGTCGGATTTGAAAATATCGGATTTGTGCCGTTCACACTGTCATACCATGATCGGATATGGGTCGCATAGGGTCAAAAAAGTCGGATTCGATGCGCTTTCGCCTGCAGTGTGAACGTAGCCGAAGTCAAGAAAAACTTAAATGGTGCATGTTTTGGTTGTTGATTAATCCCGGGGTCAAACTGTCTGCTTCCAGCTTTTCAGTTATTTAGTGAATTTATTTATTATTCATGACAATAAAGAAAATATATTTTAGTTTGGGGCTTAAGAAAATAATACATTTCAAGTTGTCACCTTGAGTATTTTTGCATGTAACACCTAAGTAAGGATTGAGGAAATAATAAAGAAAAATGGTTAATCAAAATAATACAGATAAATTAATATTGATAATTATTGCTGTCTTGCTGAATTTCTCTAAAAAAGTGTTATAATTATATTAATACAGAAACAAACCCAAAATATTTTTCTTCTTATAGTTGTAAAGTTAAAAAAAAAAAAAAAAAAAAAAAAAAGGTAGATAGCCTTTTATTGCCCTTTAATTCTTTAAAATAACCCACTATTATAAGTTTTCAAAGAGTCCAGAAAATCGGAGCTCATCTTTCTCATTATATCTCAAAAAGATTATCGTCTCGCACTAATAATGATCTTGTGTAGGTTGTATTATACAGACATCCTTCTAAGGAGCTGTTCGTCCCTGACACACTCAGACTTTGTCTTCCTTGAGCTTTCGGTCTCCGTGTGAGATGACACATCACTGAATAATAAATGATCCATCTTTAGGATTCTTTTCATTTAATATTCTTAGAATGACTTTTCCTCCACACAGCTACTGAACACATTACACTCAAATCCCTTAAAGAAAAAAAATGCATTATTGAACTGAGGTGTTGTTCTTCCGCTGATCTAGAAGTTTCAGTAGACACAAACGGGCACCACTGCTCTTATCAAGGCGCTGTAGCAAACAAAACACGGCTTTACATGTATCATTCACGAGAAATGCTTGTAAGGGCAGATTTTATTGCTCTACCTGCCAGCTGACAAGCCTGCAAAAGGTTGTCTTATGGTCTTTTTTTAAATAACTGGATACATGCAAATAATACATAAAGACCTATATTCCATTTAAAAAGGTTAACCCCAAATTTTGTCCACCAAGGTCCACTCTGCTGGGGGGAAAATGGTGACAAACAAAATAAAAAAAGTTAAAAACTACAGTTTTAACCGTTTTAAATCGCTGCAAATTCCTCCATCAGTCCTTCACCCAACAAAGCCCCAGGTTTGACCTCCTCCCTGCAAGCTTTGTGATGATGTTTACGGTGTGAGTCTTGTGTTCAGCTCCTGCTCTGCCACATGTCTGACCCATGTACCTGTTAGGGATGCATCAGTTATGAAATTATGATATCTGATGGTATTGGGCCAGTCTTTTGATTCAGTTTTACAGGAAAGTATTTGTTTTTGAAGTCTTCATCACACAACAAGCGCTCTTTTTTAAAATAAAACTCAAAAAAGGTAAATTAAACTGTGTATCACTGAAACTGTCCACTTAACAGCTGTCTTGATGATAACTGTGGACAAGCCACAGAAGATCATTGCTGAAAAGGGTTGCTGTTCACGGAGGGCTGCCGGTAAGCGTAAGAATGGAAAGTTGACTAGAAGAGTGGTAGAAAAGGTGAATGCAACATAGGTGACAACACCACCTTCTTTATGGAGATACAGATTTCCTTTAGCAGCAGGACTTAACATCGGCTCACACAGTGGAAACTATTGTGCTTGTTAGGCCCTTCAACTCAGCTGACCTGAGCCCACACTCCATGGGGTCAAGAGGAAAATGAGAAACAACACAGCAACCTGGGCTTCAGTAACACCTCAGCAGTGCCACAAGTGCCACAAGATGAACATAACTATGCCATGCCACACTGAGGCAGTAATTCATAGTAAAGGAACCCCAAATACTGAGTATATGAATGATTGTATCTTTCAGAAGTTGGATATTTGTGCGTTGTAAATCCTTTGTTGATTGCTCTTATAAAATATTCTAATAATTTGAGGTATTTCAGATTTTCATCAACTATAAACCACAATCATCAAACTTCAAAAGGAAACATGAAGACTTTACTTGTAATATACACAGAGTATATCAAAGTGTACCTTTTTTTATTTAAATTCCAAAAAGTATCAATAAACAAATAAATAAAAACTTTTTTGCAATATTTCTTTTACTTGCACTGGTACATGCGCAGGAGAGCACATCCCTGCAGCCCAGAGTGGTGAACCATCAGAGATAGACGCAGAGTCAATCATACCTCATCTGGTCTTTCATAATTGATCTTACATCTATTAATTTAATATAATCTAACAGTAAGAATACACAAGAAAGTAATGAGTAGTCTACATGTCATTACTTTGCTTCATGTTACTGATCGCTCTTCTTACAGCAAAAGACTGCCAGAACTGGCTGCTTCACACCCCGTCTAATATTACTTCATCTTGTTTCTCCCCTCTCTACTTTATTAAAAATACTTGATTACCATCAAGGTTATGGACCATCACACAGTACTCTATAATACCTGCGTAATTTTTCACATGATAAGAGCTACATATCAGCCTCCAATGACAATTTAGTAAATAGGGAGCCACTTCAACCTCCTCCAACAAACCACAAGGCTTATGTGCTACAGATGAAAAGAAGAAATTTGATTCACCACTTGAGGAAAAAAAAAAAAATCACAGGTACAACCAGGCTACAAAGATGAGGAGGACAGAGTAGCAGATGCTGATGTGTGACCCAAAAGTAAACAAATGACTCCACTGAGCTTTGCAGGAGCACTCACTAGTTAAACTCCATATGACAGGAGGAGCAAACGGATGGAAACTACCGATGCAGTTACATCTTCCGTTTATACTGCAGCGTCTTTTTGGAAATAGGGTAAATTATTGAAGTATAAGCTAAAACTGTGGAAGGGGGGAGAAGATTAATGTTCATGGAGTTAGATTTTTAATTTTGCTTGCAATGTCTTCAACAACAGCTAGGGGGCTCTGGCTATTAAGAATGATCTTTCCATTCCTATTACACAGAGTAACTGATTTATTATTTTATTTACGCAGTGTTGTCATAGTAACTGATATTGATCATTCAGTATGGAATAGCAGTGAGCTAAGGCCAGTCTCTTAGTAGTCAGTGGGTGTATTTTTAAGAAAACAAAACCACCATATGATGTTAATTCTGTGCACCTTAAAACTGAAGTACAGTTAATTAATACTGTTTGTCCTCCAATCACAGATGCCCAAAGTACCACACTGCACTTTGTGTCTACTCTTTAGGGGCAGCTATAGACCGACTGGTGTGAGCAGAGCCGTCTTTTTCACTACATCTGTGGATGGAAAACGTTTGTCTGTGCTTGTGATAATGACTGCCTGTCTTCATGTAATATACTATAACAACTGCACAGTCCTCACACTTGGGATAATTCAAAATAAATTGAATTAAAGGAAATTAAATTAATAAAATTAAATATAATTCTCAAACTTTCCACAGCAGAAATTACAAACTAAACTCATCATACTTTCTGTTTTATATAACCCACATATCTGGACACATAACCTGGTACATAGTTTGAACACACGGGGCTCCAACATTAATCCCACAGATTCCTTATTAAGCATAAAAAGAAATCAATACATGATTGATATAACAAATTGTTTACACAAAGGGTTTATGTAGTTAATCAACTTACTACTGAAAACCAGTATGAACCTGGAGAGAACAAGTCAGATAAAGCAGAACTCTGAGACATCGGGCTCAGTATGACTAAGTAATCCTATAAGCCTGGTTCAAGTATCAAGCAATTAGCATTTAGATAGGAAAAATATTGATATTCAGTATACATCTGACATTCTTATACCACTCACAGTAATTATGACATTTTGTAGTACATGTAGATAATGATATGAGTCAAACGTTGGTGGGGACAATGAAGCTATAAAAAAAAAAAAAAAATCTTGACATTATGTGGTTCTCTGTGCTAATGAAAACTTCCTTCCTTCACCGCCATAATAGTAATGGGTTTATTATTGTCCCGGATCATTTGCAAGCTTTTAAAAGCAGACACACAGTAACTATCTAAATGTGCTCCCACTTTATCAAGAAAAGGCTCTATTATGTTATTTCCTTTATTTGTGGAGAAAAGGAGCTCTGTGAGGCAGCACTTAGTCAAGCAGTGCTCGACATAATTTAGTATAAGCATGCTAAGACACAGTGCAATGGTACAAGAGCCAAATGCAGTTACATTTACCTATTTGTCACATTCAGAAATACTATATGAAACACCCTGAATTCCTTTTCTTTTAATTGTTAACATATAACTTATCATCTGTGAAGGACGGCTGTGTGGCAGACAGGATGTGGTCCCGAATGCAGAATGTAGAAGAAAACTAAAAAAAAAAGTAACTTTAATGATGGGTTCTTTCACAAAACGCAACCAGTAGCAGGACAGGAGAAAATAATCCAAAAAGTAGGACTCTTCCAGAACAAGAAAACACAACCATGAGAGAGTATTTAACAGAGGACAAGACAGTGAGAGGACAGCTGAAACTAATCACAGATGGTGAGACAAGGGAAGTAGAACTAAATAAAGGACTATCAAAATAAAACTGTAAATAACTAAAACTGAGACCAGGACTCAAACACAAGAACTTGACACAGACACAGAAAGCAAGCAAACACAAAAAAGAAGGAACAGAAAAGAAAGACATCATCAACTAAAGCAGTAGAGGAACTACTGCACAAGGAAAGAAAAACTGATATCATAAAAAGAAGACTAAGGAGCTCAAGCATAAATCCCATCTGAAAACCAGAAGGAAGTCACAAACCTACACAGCACATAATGAACTTAAAGATCTTTAGAACAGAGGCAGAGATAGTAAAGGCAGAGAAACTTGCATCAAGGAGAAGGAAAACAAACAAGACATCTAAACACTAGGAAACAACAGAAAGCTAAACATCAACAATCCAGAATGCAGAGCCATATCACAAAAAGTGCAAAACTAGAGAAAACATCCCAAAAACTCAAAACCCTGGGATCTAGACCCGGGTACCGTGACATCATCAGGCTTTGACTGTAACTTTATAAGAAATGAATTGGCAACAGATTAGCTGGATCTGTGTTACATGGAACAAATATGTCTCTGATAGCAGAGGAACTTAAACTTTACTGTGCTATAAGCATTACACCTTTATAATATGTGAGAAACTTCTGTTTGTGACCAACTTGTGGTATTTGTTATTTGTATTTATTGGGGTATATTTTTTGTATCTGTGGCACCTTTCTGCGTGGTGAACATGCATTAATTGCTGCTTTTTATTTTTTTACTGCAGCCTATTTGATTTAGATAAACACAGGTGTTAGCACTCACAGCAATTAACACACATGTTTGAGCAAGGAACACATAAGCTTCAGGCCCCTGAGTTTCAGTCCACCCTGCTTTTTCTTCCATCTTGTGCTCTTCGTGTCTGCTCTGTATTACGTGGTCAAAATAAAGGCTGGGAAAATTAAGCTGCAGTCCACTCCTAATAACTCTGTCTTCTATAATCAGGGATTAAAGTGGGATGTGACAGGTGGGGAAGCTTTAAGATCAGGTGTAGCAGTGTAGCGTGGGGAAAACAATTACTTACAAAATACATCACGTAACAGCTTGTTTTGTGAGCCTGTACATTCAGATTCTTCTTCACATACAGGCTGTGATCAGGTGACGTGTGCTGATTTAGCTGACAAGATCTAAGCAGATTTTTCACAAGTTATATGGCTGATTTTCAACTCACTGGCAATATAGCGTAAGGTTAAAATGCAGAATTTGGTGAGTGAATTAATCATCACTGACCATGAGCAACACAGCCTGCTGTGCACCAATCCAGCATAGTCCATCACTGAAAATCTCACCAAAATACTGTAAACTAACCAGTTTAAACAGCGTGGCATTTTCGCACACACGCATTTGAATAACACAAGTACAGTATATTACAGGATTTTGCAAGAGATTTTACAAAAGCACACATAGCTCCAAAATCTGATGTCTAGTGCAGCAGTCACAGGCCACAGACCGGAGTCGTTTGGTACCGGGCCACAAGAGTTGAGGCTCGGGTGTGAAATATATGGTTTTTATGGTTTTGAATCAGTTTTATCTTTTTCTTTTTTTTTTAATCGTTAACTTGGTTTCCCGTGTGTTATGAATAAATCTTCTTTTTTTGGTACTGGTTTTATTTTGTTGTATTTATTCGTGACACCCTAAAGGCTGGTCCCTGAAAATATTGTCGGACATAAACCGGTCTGTGGCGCAAAAAAGGTTGGGGACCACTGCTCTAGTGTTTCCGCCTTCTTACATCTTACATCTTGTATAGAAACTGTTTGTTTCTATACAAGATTTGTACATATTTGTACTAATTTGTACATCTGTTCTTATTTGTTAAATTTATTGAGATTTTGAGAAAAATTTTTAAAAAACAAAAACATTACTTCGTTGAGCTTGCTCCCCTTCTCTATCACTGGCTAAATCAGGGGTGGCCAACTCCAGGCCTCGAGGGCCGGTGTCCTGCAGGTTTTAGACATCACCCTTGGTCAACACACCTGAATCAAATGATTAGTTCATTACCAGGCATCTGGAGAACTGCAAGAAATGTTGAGGAGGTAATTTAGCCATTTAAATCAGCTGTGATGGATCAAGGACATGTTTAAAACCTGCAGAACACCGGGTCTAGAGGCCTGGAGTTGACCACCCCTGGGCTATACGGTAATAACCAATGTTCCCTCTAAACTGCCCGCGCACTGCTGGCACGAACTCTGCACACAGAAAATCTGCGTTGCGCACAAAAAAAAAATCTAACCAGAATTGAAATTAAAATAAAAACTTTAACAATTCTGTTTTGCGTTTTGTGTTAGTCAATAAGTGACTGGCTGCTCCCGTATGGGATTAGAACGATGCCACCTTATCCCATAGTCCAGCCAATGATGTGATTCACATTCAAATATATGCAGCTAATCAAAGTCGTTGACAGGCTATGACAGCGTCCTTATGTGCCGACACCGGTGTTTTAGCTAGCAAAGCAGCTGATGTGGAGTGAAGCCACGTTAATGACAACGTGTACAACCATTGGAGATGTGAGCAGGACAGACGGAACAACTGACGGGAAAAATGTGGACTTTATACCAGTTTTGATTTTGTGTTGATCGGCCACGTAAAACCAGAGTTATGATAAAAATATCTGCACTGTTTGGTTTTCTTCCTGAATACTGTCGTTGTTTATATTTACTGCGGGAAGAAACGGTAAAAACGGCTTTTTATAAGGAAAACGCTCAAAAGCCTGTGAGCAAAAACAGCCCCTCACCAGCCTTTCCTATTGGTGGAAAAATGTACCATGTCGACCAATCAAAAAATGATATGGCAACATGGCATTTAGTTGTTTAGAAAGGGGGAAGTTTTAGGAGTGACGGCGGTGTTCTGAGATGTGAGAGATTTTCGACCTTTAGCATGTTTGTAGTTTAAAGTTAGTGTGTTGTCTTGTGTAGTCAGTGTGTAGTGTAGTCAATAGTTTTGTTGTGTGTCAGAACAATGAGGCGACTGCTGAATGTTACAGGTGTTACAGCAGTGATACATCTGCTGCTGTCAGGCCTGCAGGTATCAGGCTGTTGTTCTCCTTCATCTCATAGTGGACAGAAATTATTTTTTGGAGGGGCACAAATAATTTGTGTGGCATCAGATTTGATGCAGAACAGCTGATTGTTCTGTAAATAGTTTGAAATGTTTTTGTTTTTTTTGTTTTTTTTAAACACCTTGGCTGCATTTTTAGGGAAACAGCTGCAAAAACTGAGTAACTTTTTTGAAGAAGTAACTATATAATTAATTGCCCAACATTGGTCATTATATATTGTATTTTGCAGACAGAGTTACAGACTCTATCCCAGACCACAGACTCATAATACAAGTCAGAGCTTTATAAAAATAAAAAAAGAAAGCTGTCTTTCAAGTCGCTCAAGTTATTTTTACTTCCAATAGTGTTAACATACTACGCAGGTCATGAACAAGACTTTTTTAATTTCCATTGTAAGTGGGCTAAAGCAGTTAATTAAAAGTAGTCTAACATAAATGTAAATGCTGTAATTTGATTATTTTAATAAACCATGTGACTTGGATGGCACCAAGTGTGCTGGGATGCCATCCCAGCACACTTTAACCCCTGAATATAATAAATCAACAGACCATAATATAAAAAAATAAATATGCTTTTGTCTATTTTTAAAAGCTTAAAAAAAGAAGCCAACTGGATTTCTACGAGTTTGTAAATTCATTTCTCCTCTCATTCAAGAGGCTTGTTCAGATATCCTTTTAACACAATACTTTACCCATACTAATTTAATCTCATAATAGAAACCCAGTTTCACAAGACTATAACTGCTTTTAACACATTAATAGAAAAAGCACTATTCCATGTGGATGAAATAAAAAATTTCCACCGACTTTTTTCCCACCGAATGTGCAAGATTTTCTCCTCTGTAGTCAAGCAGTTATACAAACTTAAATCAGTGTTTTAATGCCCAAAACAAAGCGCTGCATATGACCATATAGGACAATGTGATAATTGTACACTCCCACATCAAGTACACCTACAGTGTGGACTAGGGCCGATATATATCGGATGATGATATAAAAACATCTATTCTTTCATTTTACGCCATTGTTTGTTTCATGGTGTCACAAAATAAACTGTTTACAGCAATATTTTTTCATGGTTTTGATGGTCACTGTAGTGGCTATATTCATTTCATAAAGTTCTCTCTTTCTCTTATATTTAATATAACCACACTATGGACGAACAAACACCTGTTTTTATGTTGTGGTTAGCAACAACGACGATAAAACCATCGCGTGTCCGCTTGTTTATCTTCCACATAACCCTTTCACAATAAAGCTCAAGATCCTGTTGAGACTTTTCAAAATAAACCGAATCAGGTAAAAGAGCATGCAGAGTTTTTAAGGATGAGAAGCAAAAAAGAGCCGTCAGGTGCTAAAAAATAAACCTTAGACTGAAATGTTAGAACAGGCTTTTCCCCGCAGCACGCCGTGTAATAAATACTCACAAAGAAACGGCGGCCATTACAACATATGTCTAAAGATGTATAGTTTCATGCATCGGTTAAAACACTCGACTCCAGGTACACGACGCCCAGCTGGAAACACTTCATGCAAGTCGAGCTGCCCGAGATTCACAGAATTTACAGAAAATGTTACATTTTTGTGATTTATATCATTATCGGACGATAGATGTCTTATATCGGGATATGAGATTTTGGTCATATCGCACAGCCCTAGTGTGGAGAGCCTCTTTGTACATCACTGCGTGTGAAGTTTTCACACATAAAGTGTTACAAAGACAATTGTATAAATGTGGCGAGGGTGCAAAGTAAACACATTTTGCAGGTTATAGCAACAATACTTTTCAAAGTTTACTCTATTTTTATTTTATTTTTTGTGGACATTGGCTGCTTTTTCTGTTATTTTTAGTCCAGTTCTTGTACCATTGTCAGATAAGTGGTGAATCATTCAAGCGTTAAAAAAGGCAACTAACTCGAGGTATGAACCAGTGTTGTGTGCTCACATAACAGACAACTTAGCAAAGAACCAATTGTATCTTTCTACACTTTGTTACTAGCAGTATGCTGCAAAAACACATTATTGTGATGTAGTCTATTTTGTTCAAATTACAAATTAATTTAATGTTTCTATGGTGAACTTAATTACATCTTTTACAATCTGCATGAAATTCAACAACTTAACATTTGCTGAGATGACGTGATCCAATCTAGCGGTGTAAGAGTGGTTAGCGGCCTGGACTCGCGCTATCACAAGATCACGCCAGAATTTAAACCACAGGAAAACCACTGGGGTCATAAGAGGCAGCAAAGCATTCACACACCACATGCATGCTATTGCTATTTATTGTGGTTTAACCTGTCAAGGACAAAACCATAACATTTTGTATCAAGCTTTCTAATCATAGCTTTTCCTGCTTTATTTTTATTTTTCATTTTTGTAATGGAGTATGGCACAGTGGTTAGCACTGTTGCCACACAGCAAGAAGGTCCTGAGTTCAAATCCACAGTCAAAAGACATGTTAGTGGGGTTACGTTCACTGATAAGCCTAATGTGTCCATATGTTTGCTTGTTTGCCCTGCGATAGACTGGCGACCTGTGACAGCTGGGAAAGGTCCAGCCCCCCACCCACGACCCTGATAAGGATGAGTGGAAGAAAATGCATGGATGGAGTGCAGCTATGTGAAAGCTGCTATAAATCCATTACTGTTTCATGTTAACCAGATTCTAGACTTTGTTGAACACTCCAAAGAATAACATTAACATAAATAAATAAAACTTAAAATAACAATGAAAAAGAATTCTAGGTTAACCAATTACTTTCTATAAGCATAAAGTACTTTTGCTGGACTAATGTAATTTGAATGGGTTGGATCAACTCAGTTAAATTAAGTTGGACTGAACTGCAGAAAATACGTTGACTCATCATTAATTAAATAAGTTGGTCCAACTCAAGTACATTAAGTTGGAATAACAGAATTACATGATGCTAAAATAAAGCAATTTAATCAAGTGGAAATCCTTTCCAAGATTATTTTTAATGATCATTTAAGTAATTATTTTGAGTGGAGGACAACAAGTAAAGAAGTCACAGACTCTGTAGCCTTGCCTTCAGTGACAGACTTCCTAACCATACTTGGTCATCACGCCAAGTAAAAGACAAACTTGTCACTTGCACAAGTGCATTGATTTAGAGCTGACACCCTGCATCAAAAGCCTGTGGCCTGTATTGAGTGGTGCATTACCTTCTCCCATTAAAGCACTGGTACATAGTACAAGTACACATTTAGTACACTATACAGTATAATGAGAAAAAGAACGGCTATGTAAGCTAACTTTAAAAACTAATTAGTGAGTAAGAAAGAAAACGACAAATATTTATCAAAACAAACTTATTCAACAGCATAAGATTTAACATTATACGTTACAAGTTAATTAGGTCAAATAACCTCAGTTATCTTATTTCAACATCCAAATATATACAAGACAACTTTCAAGGTAAGCTGCCTGTTGATAGGTACTGCTGCGGAAACGTATTTGGCTAATTAGTATGCTAGAAAGCTAGCATGCAGCGTGCCTTATAACGTCACAATAAATAAATAAAATAAAGCATGCTAAAAAACAAATTATGTTTTAGTATTTTAGATATTAACACAATGTTTTTACAAATGTACAGTACAAGACACTCACCATTTTCCGTCATGTTAGCCACGGGCTTTTTAAAGAAAGGAGTTCGGACTGTGTTTGTTCCCCACAAGGGAAGCTAAAATGTTATGCCCCCAAACAATGTACACTTCCGGAAATTAAATAAATGCAATAAAACAGAAATAGTATAAAACTAGAGCATATGCTACACCAATTGTGTTCATGTAAAATACTGAAAATGTTAACTTTTATATATTATCTGACAGGCCAAAAAATTAATTAATTAATTAATAAAAAGTGCAGCTTAAAAACAGGATAAAGTTAGGTGTCATACGTGGCTATTATATAACATGGTGGACTAATGTGCCTGTATTAATTCATCTCCATACTATTGTGTAAAGTTGCACTGTTTTGGGAGTGGTTATGTGTGTGTCACATTTGCAGTGAGCCAGTGGCTGTAATGAAGTTGGACTAATTGGAGGCGGGTGTAATTGATTGCACTGATACACTAGTCTACTTACAGCCAACACCACAAACACTGCCGTGTTACTTTGTCTTTCTGTGCAGGCCAGGGCCTATATGCCGCAACCTAAAGGCAGTTGAGTTGTAGAGGCCGGAGTGATCACTTACAGGACGGTGGGTCTTAGAGGACATCTGCTATTCCTGTTAAAGTGATCGATGTGTGGAGTGCAGCCGGCTTTGTGGCATAGCGGGCTCTGGCCTTGGACTGTGTGTTTTTACTCTGTACTCAAATGGGACACCGGACTGTTTTAACTTTTATTTTTGGATTTTTGTATGAATAAATTACCTTTTCAAATTTTATAGACTGTCAGCTTTTTGCCCACGACTGTGACCTTTGGTCAGACATGGAAATGGAAACCTAAATGTGTGTTATGACTAAGCTTTGATCATGTCCCTAAAGTCTTTTTCATTTAGAATTCCTCTTTCAGTGTACGGTTTGGTCAGCTGCGCAATTTAACTTCAATATTTTGTATGAAATATGTCAAAATGCACCAGCACAAAATGCTGTCTGTTTAAAAAAAAGAACTATGGAATATTCCACTAAGGAGACTAATAAATCAGACTAAGGAGATACTTGGTTTTCTTATGTGCATTTTTCTGTTTTTGGCCATATTTGCAAGTCCCCAGACAAGAAAGAAGTCCCCCGTCTTAATTAGAGTTCAAGAGTTAGTAAATATGTGAAATAGCACTGCTCTGTATTGTGTTTTACAGCACTGTGGACCATGTCCTAACTGCATGAGGGTTAATTTTTCCACACAGGGCTTCAGGAAGTAGCTGACCTTTTTGAGCTGGGTGGAGATGTTAACCATCCAGATGCGGTCTATGAAGACGTGGATGTCCAGACTTCACCAGCTCCATTGGAGCCAATTTAATCTTCATGAGGTCATCCAAAAACAAGGTTGGACAACTTGAGCCATTTTTTGTTTTGTTTTTTTCCATCCATCAATATTCCTCCGCTTATCTGGGCTGTATTGTTTTTGGTGCATTTGTTTGTTTGGTTGCCTTTTTAAACCAGATTTAGTTTATCATAACACCAAAGAAGAAAGTGTGGGGCTTTGGTGAGGCTGATCTCTGTAAGGTAAAAAAAAAATTGATTTAAACTGTACGGACAGCAGAATAAAAGAACATCATGATCCAAAGTTTAGACATGACCCAGTTTTGAAAGCCCTCTGCACAAAATTTAACCAGGCTTTAACAACAAGAATGTTCACTGACAAACAACTTGTGACTAAACATCCACATTTAGTTTGATTTTAATGTCAAACTGACTTTGGTCACATTGTCTCTCCTATTAACCCTTACCATCATTTTCCTTTTTCTTGTCCTATAGTTGCCTGTTAACTTTTAAAGCTTGATGTAAAATAAAAAGAACACTGAAAGTGGTTTCTGCTGACTATGAAGGGTTTTTTTCTTAATGCAGTTTCAAAGTGAGTGATGGTATACTATTCTCAGGACTCATGCCTGTGCTTATATTTTAGTAGAGAAAAGTAGTTCAGCTTCATGGAGACTGTGACTGAACCAACTGATCAAAGAAATTATTAGCTATGAGACATATTTGCTCCTTTATAGAAACATGTATATATGTGTGTTTGAATATCATGGTGAAGGACACTTCAGCACATCAGGAGGAGACATGCATAGAAACAAAAGCCTTTGTGGCATCTTTGCTTCAAGTTTTCCTTTTTGTTTTGCTTCATCTCATCACTGAAGATTCTCCTACTCTGAGTTATTCATAAACTATGTTGCATTCAACTTTCAAGACAATGAGGAAGAAACATGATATGTAAACACGGCATCACACACAGAGCAACGATTCTGATGCAACAAACTACAAAGTCCTTGTTTGTGCAAAAGTACATTATGTTATGTTGCAAGAATCTATCAAAAAAAGAAACTAAAGAGCCAATTCTGAGTTCAATTTTTAGTTGATTTCACTTTATTTTATTGTACTGGCTACTGAGTTGGATTGCATGATTTAAGTTTTTGGGGCAAGACAGGACAAAGAGAGTATTGATGGCGGAAAGGGAGGACGGAGATGAAAGGAAGAATGGGAGAAAGTAGGGAACAGCAATGAGGGAGGACAACAGGAAGGTCAGGGGGGAAAGTAGGAGGGTGATAGGGAGTGGGATAAGGAGGAATATTTTATATAAAAAACAAATAAATAAATTCCATAGAAGAATAAACCAGAACAGATACATTGAAGCCATGGAAATTTTAAATATACAGCACTGCTGGAGATGAAAGATAACACTGTAAACGTGTGAATTTAAGAACAATGATCCTTATATAGGACTAAGGTCCTGAAGCCATCATTAAGGGTGACTGGTGGCTTTAGCTAATCAATTAGCTAATAAGAAAAATACATGGATTTGATATGGAGCAGTGGGGAATCTTTTATTTTTACTTCAATTTTAGAATTTAATTACTTGTTTTTCTTTTTAAATTGAATTTTTGAAAATATTTTGAATATTTGTTCTTTCATTCTGGGAAAAAAAGTTTTTTACTGAGTGTAGAATATTGTTTTTATGTAAATCCCTTTTTCCATTTGAACTTTTTAATAACAGATCAATCGTTCATGTAGAAATAATGATTCTAAATAATTATAGTATATAGTGTGGTATATAATTACTCTTTTTGTTGACCATTAAAATATCAAGTAATGAATCACTTCTTTAACTTCTAAATAAACAGAAGACAATAATTAATTTGAAGAATAATGTACTAATGTATATTTTAGTGCACAATTAGCTACCTTATATCACGGCTGCCGAGGCGAGCCGTGTGGAATAAATGAGGATCCAATCGCAGGCAGTCGTAGAGGAGTGAAGGTGATTTATTGAACACAAAAGAATGTGGACAAACAGCAAACGGGGCTCGAACTAAACTAAACTGGGAAACAACTAAACTACAGAGCACAAACCTGAATGAAAACGAGCAGAGGAGGATGACGATGAACAACAGGGCGAAGACACGGTGGATACACAGACTGACACTGAGTAATACAGACGAACCGGCAACAGGCAGGAAAACACACAGGGCTTATATACACAGGGTAGTAACGGGGGAATCGGCAACAGGAGGGAGACACAGCTGGGAGAGATCAGGGCTAACGAGACAGGGGGAACAAAGCTGCACATACTAACATCAGACAGGAACAAGAACCTTCAAAGTAAAACAGGAAACAAAACACACTTTACTAAGACACAGACTAGACAGAGACAGACTTGACACTGACCAAAGGCTACTAAATGATAATCATAATCACAACAGTATCAGATCATAAATCATAATATAGAAAAACACCAAGATAACTGAAACACCAAGTACCAGAGAAACATAAAGGAAAATTCATGATGCAAAAGTACCAAAACATAATGAACTCAAAATACTGGGTCCAACGGACCCAGAACCATGACACCTTATTTACTTTATACACAAAATATCCCTAGCTTAAAACTGAGGCCAGATACAAAAAAAACATAACATCTAGTAAATCAATAAATGGGAGGGTTACATCAGGAAGATGATCTGTTGTTAAATTTATAATATTCCACATTAGGATTTTTAATGTGGAAGCACCTTAGAGAATAAGTGACTTTACTATTCAAAAATGCTTTTATTGAAAGAATTTTCCTTTTCCGTTTTCTTTTTTTTTTTCATTGCATAAGTGTCATTAATATTTTTTATTGTGCAGGAGACAGTTTAACCAAATTATGTCGTCCATTTATGCCACTAAAATAATTATAAAATATGAATAGATGGTCCCAAAATAAATAAAGCTATCATTCATGGGTAAGTGTGGAGGATGGCTTCACCAATCTTAAACTACATTTGAAATTATATTTTTCAATTTATTTTAATTAAATTAAAGTTAATATCTATTTTCAACCATCAGCATGTAATGTAATAAACTGGATCAGAGGTCCGTGTTTTGGCCAAAGTCTCTAGAATTTATTTCCCACACATGCCTCTTATTAAGGGTTTGACCTTTTGGTATTTACTGATTATTCTGTCCTTCAGCGCACTGTATAATTTTCTCAGTCTCTAATAAACCAAATGTTAATATATCAACAGCTTCCAAACAAGCTGACAAACAAACCTGACTTTCCTGATCCTGCAAGTGTTGTTTCCACAGTCTACTGTGACTGCGTCTCATATTGTTTCCTCTCCAGAGAGTTGTGCATTACTCTGTCACTCATGAAATAAATCAACCAGGAACTTATGTCCTTTTTTTCTGGTAGCACACTTGGATTTTATTTGGCTGCTTTTAGGTTATAAATGTCCCCAGAAAATGACGAGGCACGACTTGCACATCTAAATTTAAAAAATCTAAATTGCTGCCTAAATTTACATGCATCAGCCAGCAAAATCATATCACATTAGCTCCCCAGTTACCTTGTCTTACTGAAAGTGTGACTCCATGATCAACGCTGAAATCTTGCTGTTGGGTGATGCTAGATTTAGCTTTATTAGACCCTGCAGATATCAGGGATAAAATCTGTCACAATTACTGTGAGTGAGCTTTCAAGTTTATACCCCTACAGGAGATTTTAATCATCAACTAATTAAAGTTAAAATTATCTTTTAAGAGAATGTTTTGGAGTAAAGCCCCTCTGGCGAAAGCCTCTGAGGCCAACACAGCTGGTTATCATAACAGTTGACTGTTGCTAGTGAAAGAAATAAAATGAAAAGGCCTGACTGTGAGCTGGAAACTCATGTCACGATTGGATCGTGTAAGAAATTCGATAACAGAGAAGACAAGAAGATCATTTTTGCAATATATGCAGATGAACGCAAACTGGACAGTGTTCAGAAGGGAAAAGCAGAACACCTAAAACCTGTACTGAACTGTGATTGGTCAACAAGTTCCCAACACTATCTGTGAATGTCCTAGAAAGAAAAATACCCTATTCTGTGAAGAGATATAAAGCCTGAATCTCATAGAAACAAAAAATAAAACAAAACATGAAATTCTGAACATAGGAACATCTCCTGAAGCAGACCATGTTATATGATTAGCATGAACTTTTACCAACTTTACTAGGATCGCAGGATGTCTACTTTGCCTCTAGGAAGAGAGGCGAGAGGCACGTCATCATAAGCCATTTCCTCCACTTGTTTCCATGTTGATCTTTCAGTCGCTATCCAAAGCTCATGACCATAGGTGAGCGTAGGGATAGATCGACCGTAGATTGAGAGCTTTGCTCAGTCCAGTACAAAAAAAGAAGTGGTAGGCCTGAAAACTACAGCAGATAAAGAGTATCTGAAAGGCAGACTAGAAGTGTCTTATTTCCAGTGGCTTCAATGTTTAATATGTCAATGTTCCCAAACACTGCCAATGCACTAAAGCACAGTAGGTATTAAAACACACAATTGAACACTATCAGTCATGGATTGGCCTCCCCAGAGCTTGAATCTTAATATTACTGAAGCAGTGTGGGATTATTTTGACAGGGAATAGAACAAAAGCCAGGAAACATCCAAAGAGCTTTGATGTCCTCCAAGAAGCCTGAAGAACTATTCCTGAAGACTTAAACAAATGAGAAGAAAGCTGGCTCAGAGAGTTCAGGCTGTGTTGAAGAATAAAGGTGGTCTTACCAAATGCACATTCTGTTTGCAATCTTTTTCTCCCTGTATCTGTATCTCCATGCATGTTTGCACATTTTAATGAAAAGCTGCACATATTTCCCATTTTCCTAACAACATTTAAATAAATGAGGGCCACAGCACCGTATGACAACAAGAGCAGCAGTTGTTGTTGTCAGTCTGTAGATTAAAGTAATTAAAATGCAAATTACCAAGGTTACGAAAACAGAAAAATATGCATTAATGTACTGTTACATTTCCATAATGAAAGAAATTTTAAAAAGATTCTACTGATTCAGAGCAGTTGTGTCGTACCAAGGTTATGCTGACAGAGAAAAAGCACATTAGGATCACTCAGGGGAAAACAAAGCTTTATTTAAAAGGATATTCTAAATATGCACAGAAACCAGCACAACTTTGTTTGTATGTTGCATAAACATAAAAACAATCCCTCGTTGTAATGAAAGTACATTAGCAGTAATTTTGTAATTATATTTTGATCAGCATTTGCCAATTCGTCTGCATCATAATCTGCTGTTGTTTTTCTGATGATACAAAAGGAAAAAAATCAAGATTCAGAATGTTACTTTTTAGGTCCCTTCTTCATAGTTTGATTTTTGTCTAACCAGTAGTTTATATGTATCTACATTTCTTTGAAAAACATACTTCGTTGATATTTTTTCAATTACAAACATAAAGATATACTAACCACACCCACCTCAAATTTCAAAAACGCATATAAAGAGGAGCTTTGTCCTTTATTCAGTGTCAGCTCGTGGGTATAACACAACACTGGAAAGACAATTTAAAATGGGCTCAAGTTTTTAAAATTCTCAGTGAAAGGCAACCAGGTTCCTCTGAATTCTTGCAGAGAGTGTGACCTCAAATCAAAAATATGTTTTTAAACAGTATTTTTTTTAACTATTTAAAATTGACAGTGCAAAAACATATGAGCTACAGTAGACATACCTTCATGGCATTGTAAACATGTTGAGCTGCTATCAGGATATATTTCTGCAATTGTGCAGTTGTGTAAATGATGGTGTATTTTAATCAAAGCTGAAGTACGAATACATTCAAGTTAACATTGGTCAGGTCCTCTTCCAACGTCACTTTTGTTTTGTACCATGAGGGTAGATTCTATCATGACTACTAACAGCTAGTCACATGCACTGATTATTAGTGCTTGAGCAAAAGTTGCTGGAAATTTTTTATAGTAAGCTGATTATAATCAGCTTTTCAAATATGAATGAAAATACACCACATGATAAATACTTGCGCACAAACTATATTAAGTCATCCGGTCAGCCATGTATCCATGTAATTCAGGGTCATTGCGGTGGACAGATGCCTATCCAGTCCATCACGGGACTAACACAGACAGATAACAAACATCCACCTACAGTCAATTTCATTTTCATTTGTTTCTTTTTCCTAAGAGAAGGAAGTTACATAGTTACAACTTAAAACGTTTTTTGGGGGTACTGTACAAGATACTATACAGAGAGGAAGATGTTTGAAATTCCAGTCTCTGTTCAGTGTGATGTTACCTGATGCTCGGTCTGTTTTTGCAGTTAACATCAAAAACTGGAGATGCTTGATTTGAATGTTTGAACGTAAAGTTATGCAGCAATTAAAACAAGAAAATCTGATAATATTTTTAATTTACACGCATATATAAATACATTTATACGTGTGTGTGTGTGTGTGTGTGTGTGTGTGTGTGTGTGTGTGTGTGTGTGTGTGTGTGTGTGTGTGTGTGTGTATATATATGTAAATATATATACATATTATCTGTATAATTAAAAATATGTTTATTGTTTTTATTGATTGTTTGTGTCAATAACAAAGCTTTTGACTTATGGAGGAGGGGTGGGAATTGATATTGTGCTTTAGTTCTTATATTATTAATCTGATCATATTTCTCTTTTTTTCCACATGGGTTTCTGTATATTGTTTACATGATTAAAATAAATCAAACAAAAAAACCCAACAAACAAATAAATACTTATCTTATCTCTGACCACCTGTTTACGTTTCATATTCCATGTCCTACTTTGGTGTTATGAAAATAAAAGGAGGTAATTACTATTGCTATGACGTGCAAAACCCTCAAGTGTGAAATGGTACAAGTTTATAAAGCAGCTGCATAATGTGTTGCTTGTTGCTTTGATTTACAGCAGCTCGTTCATGTTCACTTAGCTGCAATATCTCCCACACAGCCAGCTTTCACACATTATTGTGAGCTTTAAAGGATTTGAAGTTAGCCAGGCATGTAAGAAACATCAAGTCTCTAAGCCTAAGGGATGAGTAAACCCCACAGTGACTGACATCAGACAAATACAGCAGCAACTGTTCTTTTTATTGGAGGGTGGTCACAGCAGTTTTGGTCAGAGCAAAAGTGCTTTGAAAGTTCACATCTCAGAATAAACAAACAGAAGAATTTAAGCTACAGAGAATCCACTCATTGTTCTTATTGTGTAGAATACATATCGTCTGCACATGATGATCAGGGAAGATTTAAAATCTAAGTCTAATCCTGCCTGAGGTCATCAGCAGCCACTAAATGAAGGTGTTTTATTGAATCACATCGCATCCACTTTGAAATACTGTGTTTGATGCTGTAGACGACTGGTGCAATCTTGATGAAGCTTACCATATAAACTACTCAATAAGCTAATGGTTTTTCTTCATTTTCATGATTATTTACATTGTGGATTCTCACTGAACACATCAAAACTATGAATGAACACATATGGAATTATGTAGTAAAGAAAAAAGTATGAAATAACTGAAGACATGTTTTATATTTTAGATTCTTCCAAATAGCCACCCTTTGCTTTCCACACACTTGGCATTCTCTCAGTGAGCTTCGTGAGGTCATCACCTGTATGGTTTTCCAACAGTCTTGAAGGAGTTCTCAGAGAGGCTCTTTTGCCTTCACTCTGCGGTCCATCGCATCCCAAACCATTTCGACTGCATTGAGGTCAGGTGATGAAGGCCAGACCATCTGGTGCAGCACTCCATCACTCTCCTTACACAGCCTGGAGGTGTGTTTGGGGTCATTGTCCTGTTGAAAAATAAATGACGGTCCAACTAAACACAAACTGGATGGGATGTCATGTCGCTGCAGGATGCTGTGGTAGCCGTGCTGGTTCAGTGTGCCTTCAATTTTGAATAAATCCCCAACAGCGTCACCAGGGTGGCTGTAGCTCAGGAGGCAGAGCTGGTCACCTACTGATCGGAAGGTTGGAGGTTTGATCCCTGGCTCCCCCAGTCTGCATGTCAAGTATCCTTGGGCAAGATACTAACCCCAAGTTGCTCTCAATCGGAGTATGAATGTTTGCGAATGTGGTTAGACACAGTGCTTTTGAGAATGGGTGTGACTGGGTGAATGTGGCATGTTGTATAGAGCGCTTTGAGTACTCTGGGAGAGTAGAAAAGCGCTATATAAGAATCAGTCCATTTAGCAAAGCCCTCCACACCACACCTCCTTCGTGCTTCATGGTGGGAACCATGCATGTAGAGACCATCCAGTTATGTTTTCTGCATCACACAAAGACACAACAGGTGGAACCAAAGATCTGAAATTTGGACTCATCAGACCAAAGCACAGATTTCCACTGATCTAATGTCCATAACTTGTGTTTCTTAGTCCAAACAAATCTCTTCTGCTTGTTGCTTTACCTTAGTTGTGGTTTCTTAGCAGCTATTTTACCATAAAGGCCTGATTCACAGTCTCCTCTGAACTGTTGATGTAGAGATGTGTCTGCTACTGGAGCTTTATGTGACTCTAATCTGAGATGCTGTTAACCTGTGATTTTTGACTGGGTGTATATATATCAAAGAAAAAATACTGTTGCTTTTTCTGTGTATTTGAATCTAAAAAAAAATCCTCCCACAGGAAGTAATCCACTCAGCAATAGATTTTTTTAACAGTAACTTTAAAGAGTTTCTTAAATCCAGCTACACAGACAGAGTTTAATCTATGACAGTTTTTTGGAGATGGCTCCATGGTGTGAATTAGCATACCCATCATGCATGTGTTCATGAGTGGTATGAATTGGGTGACCTAACTCTAACCCTTCACCCTTCAACGCTGCCAAAAATTAAAAGTGCTTGAGATTTGCTTAGAAGCTATTATCACTGATTAAATTGTAAAACTTAGTAAAAGATTTGGCATCCATTTTTACATTTAGGTACATATATAGGACAGCATAGATACTGCTGGCAGATTACACCGGTGAATCTGGAGTCAGACATCGTGTAAAAATAAAAGCTTTCCAGTGATCTGCCGTTTTTGCTTGACAGAGCACACAGTGTTATCGATCAGTCACCAGTCTGAGGTGTCACACGTCTGAGTTTTTCTGAGAACAACACTTTTATTTGTGTAGCACCATATGACCCGTGAGACAAACGTTAACTGTCTGCCGCAGAGGATGACAGCATGCAGTCTGAAGGCAGCTTTTTTTTTTTAAGTCAACACTTTGTATTAACAATTCCACTCAATTATAAATTGTCAGATAAGAATTTTTTAGTCAGCAATTCTGTTGCTATTTACATTAAAATGAGCATTTCATAGGTCATTAACAGTCCAAAAAAAGGATTGCTGTCACCTCACCAATAGGGCTGATTTAACAAATTAAGTAACTCAGAGATGTGGGTTTATGGAAAAAACTTGGTTAAGTCTGGGTCTTTCATCTGTCACTGTCCACTTAGACCTCCTATTTTGAATGTCTCATGTTTTTTAGTAAAGCCTGGTGCAGGGTTGTGTCAGCCTGTGAGACAAGTCGAGCAATACACTGTTGACCAATTAATCTGTGCTTTTGCAGGGGGGTTATGTAGCTGACCTTACTCCTGAGTTTGTTTCTGACCGGTTAATGTTTCCTGATAAGAACATGAGTATCTGAGTTTTTTTTGATTGATGAAAAACTCATGTGCAATGGGGAACTGGACATTTTCAAAAGATGTTTTTAAAATAATTTTTGAAATATGTTTTCTAAAGAGTACCTGACTCGCCAGATAGCCTTTTTATCTTGCTTTAACACAAACCTTTGAAATAAGGAAAAGTGTCAGTTTATAGTGTACTGATTTCACAAGTGCCAGACTGAGAAAAGTGCAAAGTGCATATAACATGTTTCGTTTGTAACAGTACAAAGCTAACTAAGCTAACTTAGTTAGCTAGGTTACCTGAGTTTGCATAAGAACTCTATGTTTGGCATTCAAACAAAAGGGAGAATCATCATCTGTCAGCTTTTCTCAGCTCCATTTATAGCTGCATGCTTCTTTGCTAAAAGCTCCACTGGATTACACTTCAGCTTCCAGCACACAATCGACACCATGGAGCTGGGTCAACTGCTGAAGGAGCTAAGCTGGAGGGGAGCATGACCAAAAGCTGCCTTCTAAAGTAGCCAAGGGTCATGTGGGTCCAGTGGGATTTCCTGTCAGACAGAGAGTGAGATGCTGAGTTTGGTTTTACTATTTAACAAGTCTGGATTTTTATTTGACCTGTTTGTTTTTTAAATGGGAAATATTCTCTCATTTTAAATGTTGTTTTCTAAGAATTCGATGGCAAATTGAGACCGCTGTCATATCTATAGTGTAAACATCTAACTCAAACATACAGCCAGACTAGCTTAGAATGCAGTTAGCCTGTTCAATCCGAACATATGCATAAAACTGTAAAGATTAAGAGGCCATTTTTCGATCTGAAAACTGGGGGAAAGCATTTTAGTGTCAGCTTAGAGACATCTAAACATAAATGTGAAACTGGTCACAGACGGGATGAAATCTGAATAAGAGCCAGAACAAGAGAAGCTGAAATATTAATCTGCGTAAGTGTCTACTTTTATTGTGTTTTATGGCCTTTTTTAAAGCCCTAATCTGTTTTTTGTATTCACAATATGTGCGATCAGTTTTTTTGTCAGGAGGCTGATGAGATAGTGAGCCTCTTATGGAGCTTCTAATGTATGTTGGAAGCATACTGTACTGGTACCAGTATAGTTTAGTGGATTCCATAATTAATTTTGTAATACTGAACAATTCCGGACAAAGAACCTTTCCAACATAAGGATTATTTTGTTTGTATCCTTTGCAGTCGATGTCAGACCCATGAACATCAGCATTTAGTTGCCAGAGTGCCCTCACTCGTGGTTCTTTTTCAGGTCTGTACTGAAGGTGCCTCCAGTTGCTGCTTGTTTCTGGGTCTTTCTTCCTTTGTGCTTGACTCCAGTGGAACATGCTGGAACGTTTCACATCTAGATTTAAGAAGCTTTTGGGCTATTTTGAGGTATGTTTGTGTCACTGTGCAGAATTCATCCCCTCAGCAATCACATCAATAATATCAATAAATCCCACTGACCCAGGGCTGGTGGTAACCATGCACATCCATGCTCTAATGCTAACTCCACCATGTTTGACAAATGAATAGCACGCCTCTTGTCATGAGCTTTTTCTTTCTCCGCCTTGCTCTTTCTTTCACTTCCTTCTGGCACATTAATCTTTTCTTGCATTTCTTTTCTTGACTGACTTATAGTTTGACATAATTTTTCTCTTTATTCATGAAAGTGTCTCTTATTTTCATGGTTTATCTCCCCAAAGAGTGTTCCCCGACCTTGCTAGACGTTGTGAAGGCGTTATTCTTCCAGAGAAAGAATTCAGCTTGGGTAGAACAAAGCTTATGTGTATAGTAAACTCTAAGCCTTTGTTCAGACTGGAGGAAAATAAAAATATGACCAGACTGGCGTTCTGTGTCCAGATATCCCCAACTGATCTGCAAAATACCAGCACACCATTTATTTTGGCGCTGTTTTTCTCTTCTTGCTCTCTCGGTGCTGTGCGAGCAGCAACATTAATTCTGCTCAGCACTGTCGTCACTGCGGTTGTAGGATCAACCACAGTCTGATGTGTTTTGGATCCAATTTGCAAAAAATGAACTGTTTGTTTTGTTTTGTTTTGTTTTTCTGCTGAGAAGATTCAAGGTCAACTCGCAACCAGAGATCAGTAAAAAGTCAGCTCTGAAGTACTGCTCTCCCAATTCTACTTTCATTTCATTCTCAAACTGAACTCTTTCATGCATGCCAGGATGTCCACACTCATACATACACACATACAGACAGACACCCACACGTAGAGCACACTAGAGAAGTATTTTGCGGTGATTTTCTCTTTTGCAAAAACTGGTAAATTATCACAGATATAATGTTTAGCAACCACATAACCGATACACATGTGTATGGTTTAAAAGGGGGAATCAGCTCTTTAAATGACTTCACAGGTGTCAGGGTCCTGGGTTGGAGTGACCCAGGATCCCTGAGCAGTTATGAATTATATTATTATTGTTTGTATATTTGGTGTTGCTGTCCTTCTCCCTGTTTGCGTGTGTGTGTGTGTGTGTGTGTGTGTGTGTTTCTGCGGGTGCCTGGTGGGTGTGGCCCTGCTGGCGGACTGGCCACACCCGAAGCCACACACCTGCTGCTGATCAGACCTCGTCGGGGGAGCTACTTAGGAGAGCCTTGGAGCTAGTGATGGCCAAATGAAGTTTTCTGAAGCACTGAAGCTTGTATTGAAAAACGGTTCATTACTCGAAGCTTTTCAACACAGTCCTCTCTGGTGACATCTGGTGGCCAGAAATATGAAGCGCAGCTTGAATCCACAAAATAAAACCAACTGCTTCATTATGATTGCCCACTCTACAGAGTGGAATTCTGTCTGATATTGGGCCGCTGTTGTGTTGCTTTGAACGTGTATTTTTTGGTGGTTAAGAAAATGTGTTTTATTTGTTTAATAAATAGTTTTGACCAGTAAACTCCCCTTGCTTAAACATGCGCCATGGTGTGGTCTTTCTTTGCTTGTGACTTCTTGATGTTGGTAAATACAATAATTGAAAAATACCACGTTACATATATATACATATAATAATGTGTTGTATTGCTGATAATGTTTGCACTCCGTGCTTACTGTCCCTTGTGGTCCACCGTAGTGGCAACGGGGAGTGTTTGCTGTCACGAAAGTGGGTGTGTTTGATGTTGGAATGGACGAGCGGCAATAAAGATAATGGTGGCTCACGAAGCAGATTATGAACACGTTATTCATAAGTTTGAGACAGAATATTACATGGTGTCAGAGTAAATCGAACTAAACGCCCACCGACAGAGCGAAATGGATTCGTCGGGAGTTCCTGCACCACGGATGGACTGGGATTCAGCCAATCTTCCCGATGCCTGGCGGAGGTTCGTGCAACATGTGAAGCTAATGTTTAGCGGCCCGCTAAGCGGCAAGCCCGAGGAGACCCAGTGCAGCTATCTTCTTCTGTGGGTAGGAGAAAGAGGCAGGGACATTTATAACACATGGCAGCTGTCTGATGAAGAAGCTAAAAAGCTGACCACATATCTCGACAGGTTTGAACAGTACCTCATGCCGAAAACGAACACCATTTTCGCCAGATACAAGTTTAATGAAAGACTCCAAGGTGAAGGGGAGTCATTTGAACACTTTGTGACCGAGTTAAAGTTACTCGTCAAGCAGTGTGGCTACGTTAACAGTGATGAAATGGTCCGAGACAGGATTGTCTTTGCAACCAGTTTACCACAAGTCAGAGAAAAGCTGCTGAGCCAAGGGTCAGATTTGACTCTAGAAAAAGCCATAGACATTGCACGCTCCTATGAGATCGCACAAGAGCAATTGAAAGCCATGGTTGACCCACACACGAGCCTGCAGGGAGCAGCGCCCGCCCATGCAGTATCCGCTAAGCGCCAGAGTACGCAGCAAAAAGATAGGAGGGCACCTCATTATAATAAGATGGGAAAAGTGTGTGGAAGATGTGCACGAGCACACAGCCAGAAGGAGGAGTGTCCTGCAAAAGGGAAGAGGTGCAAAAAGTGCAATAAAATGAACCACTTTGCCAAAGCATGCCGTTCACAAGCACCACACCAACCCAACCCAGTGTACTCTATTAACCCTGACACTCCAAGCGATGAAGCGGAGCTATTCATAGATTCCATAACAAAGTGCAACGAAGGGGAGGCCGATGAACAGGCTTACGCCGACGTAGAAGTAGGCTCACTGCATCACACCGTGAGTTTTAAGCTTGACACAGGAGCCACTGCTAACGTCATCCCTGCCCGATTGTTTAAGAAGTGTTTTAAGCAGGTTAGCTTGGCACCGCCCACACGCACACTATCTGGCTATGGAGGAGAAAAACTCAACATCAAGGGCACATGCCAGTTGAAGTGCAGGTGGAAAGGCATTCACAAGATGCTGACATTTGACATAGTAGACACTGCAGCACCCCCCATCCTAGGGTTGAGAGCATGCCTGGATCTAAACCTAGTCAAGCTGGTCATGTCAGTACAGATAACAAATGTCATGGAGGAGTTTGCCGATGTGTTCGAGGGCATAGGGAAATTCCCAGGAGAATGCGACTTACACATTGACCCAGACGCCATGCCCGTTGTGTGCCCCCCCCGGAGGATCCCTTTCACACTGCGGGAACGACTGAAACGGGAGTTGGATGACATGGAGAAAAACGGCATAATCATCAAAGTAAAAGAACCCACAGAATGGGTAAACGGACTGGTGGTCGCAGAGAAGCGTACTGGGAAGCTCAGAGTATGCCTCGATCCTCGCGAATTAAACAAAGCCATCAAAAGACCTCATTACCCGCTTCCAACATTGGATGACATCACACCAAAGCTGGCAGGAGCACAGTACTTCAGTGTCATGGATGCTCGCTCAGGCTATTGGGCCATCCAACTAACCACCAAGTCATCGCTCCTCACCACCTTCAACACGACCTTTGGCAGGTACCGTTTTCTGCGCCTTCCTTTTGGGATAATATCAGCACAGGACATTTTCCAAAGGAAAATCGATGAGACGTATGAAGGGCTCAATGGAGTGGCAGCCATCGTGGATGACATCCTCGTGTTTGGCAGGACAAAGGAGGAACACGACGAGAACCTCCGTGCCATGTTTGAGCGCACACGGGAGCGAGGAGTACGTCTCAATCCAGAGAAATGTGTCATAGGCGCCACAGAAGTGAGCTACTTTGGACACAAACTCACCCGGGAGGGCATCCAGCCAGACCCAAAGAAACTGCAGGCCATAAAGGACATGCCACCTCCTGAGAATAAGAATGAGCTTGAGACAATCCTTGGAATGGCGAACTACCTGTCCAGATTCGCACCACGACTATCAGAGGTGAACGCACCGCTGCGTCAGCTGCTCAAACAAGACTCAGAGTTCATCTGGGATCAGACCCACGACAGAGTCTTCCAGCAAATGAAAGATCTCATAACCAGAGAACCAGGCCCCATACTGGCATACTACGACACGACCAAGGAGCTACGGCTACAAGTAGATGCATCAAAGTATGGTTTGGGAGCTGTGTTAATGCAGGACGGACATCCAATAGCATATGCTTCAAAGACACTGACCCTAACAGAAGTCAACTATGCACAGATCGAAAAAGAGCTCTTTGCAGTGCTGTTTGGATGCAAGCGTTTCCACACGTACATATACGGCAGGAGAGTCATCGTAGAGTCGGACCACAAGCCGTTGGAGCACATACTGAAGAAACCAATCTCTGTAGCCCCTGCTCGTCTGCAGCGCATGCTGTTACAGCTGCAGAGATACGACATAGAGATTGTGCACCGGCCCGGAAAAGACATACCTGTGGCCGACACACTGTCCAGGAAACCATTGCCCGACCAAGACAGCACACTGAGTGAAGGCATGGAGGACCAGATCCACTCAGTGATAAACAGCCTCCCAGTAAGTGACAAAAAACTCTCAGAGATACAGGCTGCAACAGGATGTGACCCGCAGCTCACCCTGCTGAAGCAAATTGTGCAGGATGGCTGGCCTGAGGACAGAAAAAAATGCCCCAAAACCCTTTTGGACTTCTGGAATTTCAGAGATGAAATTTCACACTTCCATGGCATCATCTTCAAAGGTGACAAAATTATAGTGCCAACAGCCCTAAGAAACAACATGCTGGAGAGAATCCACACTGGGCACATGGGGATTGAGAGGAGTAAGCAGAGAGCAAGGGACGCCCTCTTCTGGCCAGGCATGGGCAAGGACATAGCTGCCACGGTGGAAAACTGTTCCATATGTCAGGAGAGGCGCGCGGCGAATCCCAAAGAACCTCTCATCCCACACCAGATCCCTGAGAGGCCATGGCAGGCAGTGGCCTCAGATCTCTTCACATGGCGTGGACGGGACTACTTGGTAGTTGTGGACTACTACAGCCGCTACTTTGAGGTCGAAAGGCTATTCTCTACCACTGCAGGGTCCGTCATCAAAAAGCTCAAGGCCATATTCGCCAGACATGGTATACCAGAGACGCTTATCTCAGATAACGGCCCACAATACAGCTCTCGAGAGTTCAAGGATTTTGCAGTCACATGGGACTTTGTCCACACGACCTCAAGTCCTTTGTACCCGCAAAGCAACGGCCTTGCCGAAAGAACAGTCAAAACGGCCAAATCAGTTCTGGATAAAGCTCATGCTCAGGGAGTAGATCCCTACCTGTCCCTATTGGAGCAAAGGAACACGCCAGTCGACAGCTTCAGGTCACCCGCGCAGCTCCTCATGAGTCGACGTCTACGCTCAGTGCTTCCTGTTACCGGATGCCACCTGGTACCTCGCATCATAAGCCCGACGGTTGTGCAAAAAACACGGATGGAAAGACAAGAGCATCAGAGGCGTTACTACAATCGCAGCGCCACACCACTACCGAGGCTGCAGCAGGGGGACCACATTCGCTTTCAGCACGAGTCCGGAGCCTGGAAACCGGCTGTCATCATCCGACCTGCAGAAACTGCCCGCTCTTTCGTGATCCGCACTGGCGAGGGACAGACTATACGGCGTAACCGACGGCACCTGAGAGGCGCCAAGGCGTCACCGGCACCTTCAACACCAACATCCGATCTGGTCACCCAGCCAGATAGTACAGCTCAACAACAAGCAGAGCCCCTGTCACTATCTAGAGACACTACAACACCAACCATGGACACTAGCCCTGCACTGACCACCAGATCAGGACGAGTGGTCAAACCGAGGGTTATTCTTGACCTGTGATGTAAAGGGTGTAGGCGGATCGCTGCCCTAACAAAAAACAAAAAGGAAACATGTCAAATGTCCATGTACTAATGAGTGCATATCCCACATCGCATTGTTGTTGTTAGTTTAGGCCGCAGTAATTTTACACATGGCAATGTTGAAAAACTGTTCCTTATCCTCAGGTTCGGGATGTTCTATTTTGAAATGTATACCAGCTGTGTCACTGGTGGGCATCTAAAAAAAAAAGGGAGATGTTGTATTGCTGATAATGTTTGCACTCCGTGCTTACTGTCCCTTGTGGTCCACCGTAGTGGCAACGGGGAGTGTTTGCTGTCACGAAAGTGGGTGTGTTTGATGTTGGAATGGACGAGCGGCAATAAAGATAATGGTGGCTCACGAAGCAGATTATGAACACGTTATTCATAAGTTTGAGACAGAATATTACATAATGTACAGCACATTATGGAGTAGGCTTCTGCTGTGAGGTCTTGCCTCCATGCAGGTATGCAATTAATCGCCGGAGGGTATATTTATAAATAATATTATATTAAGGAAATTTTCCCAGACATATTTTTGACCTGGGGGTAGAATTGATTGTGAAATGGAAAAGGAAAATGCTTATGAACTTGCAAATTAAAAACATGATGCATTGACGGTAACCCTTTTTCATTTTTATTTAAAAAGAGAATTTGTTCTAGTGTGCGATGGCCGAACCTGTTCCTTTTCGTGGAGATAATTTATCGTGCCTTAAGGAAAATCCCTTCACATGGCACAGAGGAGGCTGGAGTGCAGAGAAACTGGTAGAGATGCAGTTATACAGTCTAACTGGGCCCCACAAACTATCAGCTAAAGAGAATAAAGAAATTCAATTGCTGCACATTTGGCAGACTAACATTTTCAGATTAATTAAACAATAAAATATATATTTTTACAACATTACAGGTAAAGAGTCAAGTGGAAGTTTTTCTAAAGTTATTTAATGATATTTATATTATGGAAGCAGATTTTTGACATTTTACCTTTTTCCCGTTTTCAGATCAAATAAACACCCACAAAACAAAAGCAAACGGCCAGAACACAAAGCTGGAAAACCCACCCGATTGACAAAAATCAACTCAAAATACTCCCACACAACAGAACCTCCTCTATTCCTCGCTGGCTCCAAATCTCTCAGTAGAATGATCAGTGGTTCGCTATCTGTCACCATCAAAACACTCCAAAAATCCCGCAAATGATTCGCTTCCTTATAAACCATTGAATCAGATACCGAAGCAGTTACGTTCTAAATGAAGCTTTCGACGTCACTGATCACGTGACTCTGGCCAAACGAATCAAGCTTCGACACAGTGCTTCTGAAGCAGTGTGTTAATTTTTTGACACACGCACCGGAGCTTCAGCTTCAAGCGGACCATCACTACTTGGAGCTCCCACCGACGTGGGATCATTGTGTGAGACTCCATGTTAGTCATCCTGTTGAGCTTAGTTAGTGTGTGTGTATGCCCGCGGTTATACGTGTCCTGACGGCTGCTTCTATTGTGTCCCCAGGAGAGGTGTGGAGTGCCAGACAGCAGCCAGCACGGGGAGTGCTGAGACACGGGAGCGGAGAGCACAAAGACACGGACTCGTCAGGGAAGACACGACACGGGAGTCTGGGGAAAATACGGGGATTTATTGTTGTTTTGTACCATACACTGTAAATAAACGCACTGTTCGCACACAGAGCACCACGCCTGGGTGCTCGTTCCCTACACCCCCCACGGTCTGCCAGCTAGACTGTGACAACAGGTTTGAAAAACTTTGTTTTAAAAGCGTGATTCTGATTTATCTGCTCAGATGTTCAGATATAAATGCATGTCCTTCCACACAGCTGCACTCTGTGGTACAGTTAAATCGTTTACATCCAGTCTTGCTTTGTATCATGAATCCAATTTTGCATCCAAATTATGAGAGAAACAGATCTAAGAGACATTGTGGTTGGTTTGGGGGCTCCAGACTAGACTGCTAGTGTAGCAACTTGGGCTTAAGTCACATCTGTATTTGCCTGTAGATCGATGGGAAAGACATTGGAAAATAGGGGCAGAATTTATGGTTGACTACGCACATTTGCTCGAGAAAAAAGAAAAAAAGAAAAAACTGATTCTTTGGGTAAAAGGTCACAATGTCAATGCATGATCAGATAGTTAGCAACAACAATCGGTTCATAACTACACAGAAAGTGATATTAAGGAAGATCGCAGTGCACAATTCCCTCAAAGATGAATGAACATCTGAGGGGTCATCAGTGCAAAAACCATTAGCACTGGTGTGAAGACGTGGAAAAACACAGTGATAAGGTCAGATGAGTCGTTCTTCCCTTATTCTTGACAAGCGAGCGCAGGTCTGAACCCTTGACCTCTACTGTGAGGAGATCTGGCGCCTTTGTTGTGCTGCGTGAGGCGTTTTTCTTAAAAGGGTTGTGTCCACTTGGCCCCTCAATCAATACAAAGCTGTTCAGAGCAACGGGAAAGGTCTTCCATTACAGTGCCCCCATCCATCATAGGGCATGAGGGGTCCTGAATGGACTAAGAGTATAAAAAATAAGATGTCCATCATGTTTTTCATCACAGTTAGTACATCACAAACCTCCTCTTCAATAAATCACGTTTCATGTTTATGTTAACACCAAGATCATGTCTTAAATTACAAAGATTAAATTGCTAAATGCTCTCTGTAAAGAGAACATTTATAGACCATATAGTTTCATATAGTGGAATAAAATGTACTCAAAGGGTACCTGGAGAGGAGTCAGAAAATTGCCTTTGAGCAGCAGAACATATGGGACCACATGAGACAGTGGAAAACAAACCTGATGCTTTATTTGGAGCTTCTTACTGTATGGCAGCCTCTGTTATGTGCTGTAAAAACAAATTGCAGCGCTTCAATTAAGAGCAGAGTTCTTTCAAACTAATCTCAATATCTGACCACTGTGAGGCTGTACGAACGGATGTCTCACCTCCAACAACTGAGAAAACTGATGACAACCTGTTAACCAGTTACATCATCATGCCATCCTTGAAAGCTTTTCTCTGTAAAGAAAGTGACAAATGCAAAAACACCAAAACACCTCAGCCTAACCAGTCCACTTCCCACAGTACAAAGAAAACATTCAAAGTGACGTTGTTGGCGCTGGGTGTTGATCGCCTCCAATAAAAGACGTGGTATTGATTATTGAGTGCATTCATCTCACTTTGCATGTGAGTTTAGGCTGTGAGTGAATGTGACGGACATGTAAGCGCTGAGCTTACTAACCAACAAAATGACTTTTTTGTCTTAATTTTTATTCAGCTGTATTTATGAGCGCTACAGCAAAATAACCGCTTACCGCTGTGTGTAATTACGAGATAAGTGGTATTACAGCTCCGTTAGGTTATAGCTTTATAAATGTCACTGTCTGCTGGCCTGTAGGTTAGAGCAGCAGTCCCCAACCCCCGGGCCTCGGACCAGTACCGGTCCGTGAGTCGTTTGGTACCGGGCCGCAAGAGTTGAGGCTCAGGTGTGAAATGTATGGTTTTCAAGGTTTTTATCGGTTTTCAGCGTTATTTTGTTATCGTTTTTATCATTAACTCGGTTTTCCTGGGTCTTTTCACGTGTGTTATGAATAAATCTTCTTTTTTTCGGTACCGGTACTAGTTTTATTTTGTTGTATTTATCCGCGACACCTTAAAGGCCGGTCCGTGAAAATATTGTCGGGCATAAACCGGTCCGTGGCACAAAAAAGGTTGGGGACCGCTGGGTTAGGGAACTCTGGCAACTGTTGTGCATTTCAACTCTGCCTGAACTAATAAGGCAAGATTAAATATTAAATCGTTGTGACTATTTGCACTAAAAATCTAACCCAGTGTTCAAGATAAGATGAATGATGCTGCTGCTGCACTGGCTTAAAAGTTGCTTTTAACCTTATGTTCTCTACATTCGCACTTTCATATCTCTCTTCCTCTTTGGGTTTCTACATCTCACATTACCTCTGCAGTGCAAAGCAAAGTGGGGCAATCAAATCATTTTTCATGGCAATTCATCCTTTGTGAAACTAACTTGAAGAACCACAGATTCCACCAGCAGGATTGCCAGAGATCTGACTAATAACCCTCGATTACCTGCCAACAAGCCACAACAAATTAATGGTTAATGTGTTGTGTTTTAGTGGGAATTGATGATATGCTTTCTAAGATTACAGTAACCAGCAGTATTAAAAGCAGTATTTTAGTCCTTAACCACCACTGTGACGACAAACCCAAAAGTGATTTGCCGATTTGTGTGATTGCTCGATTTTCTCTGAGGAGCCGATTTGCTGTGATGAAGAACACCTGGCCAAGTTTCAGCTCTGCCTGTCCATGGACCTCTCTTTGTGCTAAGTTTTGGAGTACAAATACTTTGTTGCTGTATAACTGAGAATTTTAAATATTTATTTTTACTTTTATTGTCACAGTATACGGCAGCACACCGTGTGAATGTGTGAAGAGGAGCCAAAATGCAGACACAAAGAACGTGGAAGAAAACTTGAATATTAACAAAAAGCAAGCCGTTTAATATGGCTGATAAAAAAGGTGCAAAAGGCAGAGGCACACAGGGAAGAACCTAACTAGAACTAAACTGGAAAAATGAAATGCTGAACAATAAAAACAAAGAACAAAACCTTGAACGTAAAAATATCCAGAGACAAAGACACAAAGTCACTCATCAGCAGCTCGTCTCTAAAGAAAGAAGAAGAAGAAGAAAATCAACACCACCGTCCAGCTGTCAGCACCTAATTGCACACGACATTTAACTTCCACAAGACCTCTTAATGCCCTGGTCACTGTGATATAGCTCAGAGCTCTCAAAGTTGGGTCACTTCTCTTCCAACAGATGAGCCCGTATTTGTATTTGTCAAGAAAATTAACAATTACGTTGTTTTGTTTTGATGGAGTGTGAAAATAGAGATGACAACTGAAGACCTGGGCATTGAAGGTGTTCCTCATTTTTCAGTATAACCTTAAGCATAATAACCATATTAAAAGCGGAATAGGTTACTCATAACTGATAGGAGAAGGTGACCGGTGAAGTTAAAGTTAAATTCATTTTCTGGAATTTTTTTTTTTTTCAATTCAATTCAATTCAGTTTTATTTATACAGCACATTTATACAACAACAGTTACCTCAGAGTGCTTTAAATTGTAAGGTAGACCCTACAAGAATACATGCAGAGAAAACCCAACAATCATATGACCCCCTGTGAGCAAGCACTTTGGCGACAGTGGGAAGGAAAAACTCCCTTTTAACAGGAAGAAACCTCCAGCAGAACCAGGCTCAGGGAGGGGCGGGGCCATCTGCTGCGACCGGCTGGGGTGAGAGAAGGAAGACAGGATAAAGACATGCTGTGGAAGAGAGACAGAGGTTAATAACAGGTATGATTCAATGCAGAGAGGTCTATTAACACACAATGAGTGAGAAAGGTGCCTGAAGAAGAAATACTCAATGCATCATGGGAATCCCCCAGCAGCCGACACCTATTGCAGCATAACTAAATAAAATAAAATGTGAATAAATTATCCAAAATCGAAAAAATGCAGAAAAATAACCATGGATCTCACTAGTTAACAAAGCTTATGTCACTAAGATTATATTTAGGCATAACATTATTTTATTAGTAAGTCCTACTCTTTACCTCAAGCAACCCTCCCTCGAGCTCACACTGGTCATGAGACCCCTTTCTAAAGATGTTCATAGATTTATACTTTAAAGCTCAACGTCATCCACAAAAATGTGCCCACATGTGAGTCAAATGATGCTGAACACAAAAAAGGAAAATCCAATCTGCAATTTATAAACCTGTGATCTATGAATTTCAAACCATCCTTAATTGACAGCACCTGCGCTACACGTGTCTATGTGAACGATTTCAGGAAGTTTAGTGTTGAGCAGAAATGGAGCGAAAGAAAAAGGGAAACGTTTTGGAAGACGATGTAGGTTTGCTTGGCCATTCTAGGCCTGCTGCAGAAGGAAGGGTTTAGTTATAGTGTCTCTGACTCCTCCAGTGACTGCCACTTTATTTCCTCATTCATACGGTCAATATCAAGGCACATTGGAGCTCATTCATCTTCAGAGGTTTATATCTACCCAGAGGAATCTTGGTTTGGAGAAAGCAATTTCAGTCTACCCCAGCTGTTAAGACCTTTTGATGCATTTTGTCACCTGAAAATGAACAGGAAAAAAGTATCCTGCCTCCTTGCTTTCCTTGAAGATTGAGAAATAAGTGCTCTTGGGGGCTTTTTGACAATAAAAAACTGGTATAATGAGCATGTTAGTATATCAGTATTTTAAAGGCTCCCCCTGGAATTTGCCACGTGATGTTTTAATGTGATGTCTTAATAAGATGAACCATACTCCTCCTTATCTGTAGTTTGCACCCTGGCTTTAGCTCAGCAGACTCATGTTAGTTTACTTGACTATTAAAACATTTCTAATATTTAAAAAGATGGTATTTTGTCCAATTACTTTTCATCCCCTGAAAACTGTTTACACAAAAGTATATTTAAAATACATTGTGGTTATGTACAGAGGCAAAATTACTTTGGTAATTTTAACCAGGTGTTCTTCATCACAGCAATTTTAAGCTATTAAATCTACTGTGCCAGTTTTTAATGGATCTCGTGCTACATATTATAGCAGTTCATGTTGTGTAATTTTACATTGCAGTCTTACTCTGAGTAAGCAAAAGTTAACTGTAGGGCCGGATCTACAGTGGGGCAAAGGGGGGGGGCAGCTGCCCCCTGCTCTAGAGCCTTGCCCCCTCAACTTTTATGTCTATTAGCCTAAAAGTGATAGCTGAAATTAGTCCCTTTTCTGTATTTGTTTTCTGTATTTATTTTTGTATTTATTTTGTATGTATTTGTGTTTATTTTGGGGAACTTTTTCTTATCTTGTTTACACAGAAACAATTATCTTTGTTCTACCAGAAGAAATAATGATACAATAAATATTTTGTTGACTCCATTTACATAAAGGGGATTTTCAGATACTTCACTGAAAACAACAAAGCAAAATTTGAGAACAGGATATTTTGTGTCTAATTGGTAAAAGGTTGAGTTTTTTTTTTTTACTTGTATATTTATTTATTTACTTTGTGGTCTCTGGCTAGCTCACTCCACTCTCACCTAACTCAACCTGAAGCTAACATAAACCTGTTTTCCCGTTTTGACATCTAACGCTCAGTGACACCACGGCACTGGAGACGCTGGATGATCCTCTCTTTACGCATCATCACCCTGACAACACACGCTGGCTGCAGGCACGAGGCTTCAGCCGGTACGCGTCTCAGCTTCATTCCTGAGGACAGATGCCTCTGACACCGGAGCGCAGCAGCAGCAGAGGCGCAGTCTGACTCTTCTCCGCTTCGTCGGGATCGCATGAGGATCACTTTTCTTTTATCTTGGTTACTGATCATTGTTTTCATGGATAAGTACACCTCTGCTTTATCACCGGCGCTGGACATCGGCACGGGCTGCTACCTGCTGGTCTTAAGTAAGTTGAAAATCGCACTTAAACTAGAAACAATGACAGTTTATGGTTTTTGAATGCTTCCCATCTCTGATCATCTTAATCCTGTCTGGGAATATACTCTTCAATAGCATTGACTTATTCTCCCGGCTTTGGAGACCTAAACTGAATTAAAAGAGCGTGATCTTTTTTTTATAATCCATTTTGCGCACATGAGTTCAAAGCAGCTTTCTGAGAAAATACTGGGAAAAAAATATAATCTCATGATACTGAAAATGCGTGCAGAACAGAATAAAGTCAGCGGACCGAAAATGTGACAGACGTTTTGCAAAGTCACAGGAGACCTAACGTTTTGCTTAAATCTGAAATCTCCCACACCCACCCTCCACACCGTCATTTAGAAGGTTAGAGTAAGTTTGTGTGGTGTGTAGTGTATTTGCATGAAATCTGTTTGGTACAGTCAGGTAAGGAGAACAGTGGTCTTAGGTTTCAGAGAATATATAATATAACTTTCAGAATAATCCTAAGTGACAGAAGTAAGTCTTCAACCTTGTATGCCGCCCTTTATATAAGATCTTAGATTCTGTGTTTACTAAAATAGTTTATTTAAAAGAAAAACTACAGCCTTCAGGATGGGGGTGGAGGAGGTTATTATTACTTATGTTTGGGATATTATATATCATTACAGTGACAGACATGGACGAGGCCGAGGTAAACACTACCATCATTCACTTATCATTACCTGCCTGTCACCAATGAACGGAGGTCAGAGAGGATGCTGCTCCTCAAGGTGCTCCAAATGCGTGCAGTGGCTGTGATGACAGAAAAAGGTGGAAGGAGGTCCTGGGGTGCAGGAGGGTTAGAAGAATTATGGAAACACAGCTGTGAGGCATTTCCTTGCTTTTTATTGAGAACTGATGCCAGGGGCCATATTTAAAATGAAAATTTGAAATGACGCCAGACAGAAACTGGGAAGAAAAAAATCTTACCAAAGGGGCACTTATCAGGTGAGAGACCAAAGGGGGTGTGGTCTGTCTGTGCATGTGCAGACTTAATGTGAGAATTCAGTGCAGGGATAATTCTGGTGTCCAGCCTGCTGGTAAAGACTTTAAAAACATAGAAATCTCCACAAAGCTACTGTGATCTCCTGATCAATAAGACGGACAGAAGCACAGAGACTCAGTCATCCTCCTGCTATTTCGCACAGTTTATCTGCCTGGAAATGCATCATTAAGCAGTAAGTCTACTGCACAACCAAAGATAGACTGATAGATTGAAATAATAGAGGGTGGAGAATAGCAGCCGAGGACAAAGACCACCGGCCCTTTCATCCACTGATGGCAGGATTTATGAAGCAAAGCAGCAGAGGTTCATAATCCAAATGTTTGAGGTTTGATGTATTGAATTGGTTCTTCTAATGGACAAAAACAGTTGGTGTAGTTGTTCTGTCTGGGAACCACATTCACCTCATACCTGCAGGTCATCCCTGCTGATCTTTCTGTTATCCAGCATGAGAAATGTGTGCCTTATTTTATTTTTGTGCTGCATTTTGCATTTAGAATCAAACATGATTTCAGAATGTAGCTGGCCTTTCATGTGTTTTTAGGTGGTGACGTGGTGGGATTGGGAGGACAGCAATGCTTTGCAATGCTTTGAGATAAAAACATAGATGAGCTGTAGTTTGTAGTCTGACAGATTGTGCTACAGGGAAGCTGGATAAATAATGCAAGCTAAGAGAAGTTAGAGAAAGATAAACCGTGCTGTGTTTTGATGCTGGATGATTAATACAAAGCCTGGTCTGATTTCATTTCTGTTCGGTTCTCTGCTGCCCACAGGGGGGGAAATACACTATATAGGGCTTAATCAATCACTTCCACTGAAATCAGTCCCGACACACTCGCTCTGCTTCTGGTTATGAGGCAAGTTTCTTCCCAGAAAATTTCACACAAATACAGACAAATTATATCCAGTGATTGAAGTCATAGTCACATCACAGGAACAGAAAAACAGCACATGTGTGCAGGGAGACGTCCATGTGTACACTCATAAAAGCTGCTAAAAGGCTAAGAAAAGTTTAGTAACAGTTTGAATTCCCCCCTAATAATGATAGAAGACCAAGTTAGCTACAGCTGCATTAAAGTAATCCGATTGACTTCCTATTCTAAACCATTCTACTCCAACTGTTTGTAGTACAGTCCCTTTATCCTGATGTTCCCACACAGTGTCTACACCCTTGACTTTGTGCAGAATGGCCAAAGATTAAAAAAAGAAAATTAATTCCCTTTGGATTCAAATTAGCCCTTGCATTGTTTAAAGCATGCCTGCTTAGAAACAAAAGGATCCTATGTTTATCTGTGAGGGTTAAACACTAAAGACCTTTACCGGGGCGAGGTCTACAGGGGACCCAAACAAAAGGATGACCATTTATTTGACTTGCACGAACAGTTAAGGATACTAAAAGAGTCAGAGATAACATCTGACGAGCAGCATGAGGAACAGGAGCATGAAACACCATGAACAAGACTACAGACACAGAGGGATGATTAAACAAGAGCAGAGGCAGATGCAGTTAAGGTGGGGCAAACAATCACAACGACGGGACCACAAAGAGATTTTCTCATTTCTGTAATTTGCACCTCCTTGTTCCCTCTGTCCTCCGTTTTTTTTCCTGTGACCTGGATGTCAGTCTTATTATTCCACATTGAAGGATGTTTTAGTTCCTCAGTCTGTTCAGTCTGGTGGGCAAATGGTTGCCAAGGAAGCTATAGTCAAAGATCCACAGGTGTATCCTTTGCAGATGTGCTTTTACATTTTTTAAAAATCTTTTTACAATTTTTACAAACAAAAAGCGACAGTGCAGTGGGAGAAAGACTCTTAGAACTACCCATCCTTTCTATTAATGTTGTAGCTTAACTCAAATAAAATCATCAAACTTTGTACCCTTGAAAAAAAAAGGAGCTGCGTCTTTACATTGTCCCATGTTGTGACCTTTAAGCAAAAGTCACCCTAAATATAAAACACGCTGTTACTTCTTCTCCTACGTGTCGATGCTGTACCAGTAGACCATTATTAAACCATGTATGGATTAGGATGAAAACAGCCTCTTCATCTGTCTGTCTAAATCTAACAGTAAGGGCTGTCATACCACTATATAATTGACCCCTTTTCATTTACCCCTGTGTGTATCCATAGATCACAAATGCTGCTGCAGTTGGATCTCTACAGGTCTTTCTCACATCCAGTCTGTCCAGGAGGGACACATGTTTTCAAACCTACTGCTTCTTCTTTTGTCTGCTTCCTTTAGGGGTCACCACACTGGATTATCTGCCTCCACCTCACCCCTTCCTCTCTGTCACATCACCATTCTGCATGTATTCCTTCACTACATCCATGAATCTCTGTGCAGTCTTCCTCTTTTCCTTCAGTTTGGCAGCTCCATGCTCAGCATCCGTTGTCCATTATATCCATGTGCTTCATCTGCATGTGTCCAAACCTTCTCCATATTGAAAGAAGACAGTGCACCATGCAGCTTCAACAACTCTTTCTCATGTCTTTATTGTATGGCTCATTAATCCTTCTGTAGCTCCTACAGCTTTGCACGTCCTCCTTGTTCATAAAAACTGGAATCAGTGTTAAACAACCTGGTCCACTGTGCTTTCTCCTAGACATCTCCATAGCTCCACAGGACCAACCAGCTTTCCACTTTTCATCCTCTTCATAGCTGCCCTCACTTCCTCATTACTAATCCTCTGCAGTTACTGAATCAGGAAGTGCAGAGGATTAGTCAGGAGGAAGTGAGGGCTCCTCTCATTTTCTTCATTCATCAGCTCCTTAAAGTACTCCTTCCTCTATCTTTAACCCTGGAGAAACCATGGGGTCAAATTTGACCCCATGGTTTCCCTAGTAAACCAATGGGGTCGGATCTGACCCCATGGGTTCTCCAGGGTTAAGCACCCTAACCTCCTGCACGTCCTTTCCAGTTCAATCTCTTGCTAGCCAATTGATACAAATCTTTTTTTCCTTTCTTAGTGTCCACATACAACGCACTTAAAGTCCGTTCCTTTGCCACCCCTCTCTTTGCTGTGTGCATAGCCTCCCAGTACTCCTGTATACTTTTTGCATCTCCCTGACTGTCCCATTTTTTCTTTGCTAACCTGTTCCTTTGAATACTTTCCTGCACAGCCTCGTTCCACCACCAAGTCTTCTTCCTTCTGCTCAGAGGATACACAAAACACCTTCTTGGCAGTTTCTCTCACCACTTCAGTTGTACTGTCCCAGCCATCTGTTATCTCTTACCTACCACCCAACTACTCTGTGTAACATTTTACCTTCTTTAACCTCCTCCATTTAATTCACTCACTTCCTCTCCTTCCAGAGTCGTCCTACAGACTACTGTCCATCTGCCGAGCTACATTCTTCCCTCACACCAGCTTGCAGTCTCTTTTCTCTTTCACATTACACTTTCTCCAGGATTTAGTCCAGCTGCCTCCACTCTTACACATCACCCTATGTTCCTCCCTCTTCTTGAAGCATGTGTTCACCACAGAAAAAAATCCACCACCGTCTGTTGAGGAGAGAAATCCTTCTGCCTCTGTCTTCTTAAACCATCACCACCCTCTCCCCCTGGCGACACTCTCTACCACTTCATCCAAGTTAGTGTAGAATTCCTCTTTCTCATGTAACTAGCATCTAACTTGTGGGGCATATGCACATTCATCGTCACCTATACAATTTTCAGCTTCAAACTCATGATCCTGTCTGACTTTTTATTCCCCTCCACAACATTATGCATGCACTCTTCTTCTAACCATCAACCAAATCCATAAAGCAAGTGGTAAAACAGAATTTTCCCTGGGCTTGATCACCGATGTGGTGGGTGGAATTAATGTGACTGTGTGTCTGTATTTCATAACCCTTCCCTCATTTGTATTATAACTGGTTATAATGTGGGTTTTCTAAACATAACTCCTCCAGCCATTAATTCAATCATGAGATAGTGGGTGTGTAGCTAAGACAAACTCTATTTGCAGACATATGGGATGATGTTACATGTCGCCATTGATTCTTTTTTGTTTGCAGAGAGCAGTTAAAGCCACTTGAAAGTAATTTGCAGTGAGCTGGAAGTTGATCGGGTCACTGGGCTTTGAGCTTAAAAAGTCCCAAAGGAGATCTTACATAAAATCAAGAGTTCCTGTGTAGGGAGACTGTCAGAGAATCTCCCTTCACGACGAAGGAGTCTGTCTTAGTGCTGGATATACACAGAAGTGCATTTATGCTGTTAGTTTTGTCATCTGTTTGTTTCATTAAGATTTCTGTAAATAGAGAATGGAAAAAAATCAATGTGTGGTCAAAAGATACCCAAAAAAGAAAATTCCTTCCTTTAAAACAGTACATTGTAACGTTTTCCTACTGATGGATTTATTTATTTATTTATTTTAAACTGTGCTGCAGATGTGATTTTGCAGCAATTATTTTACAGAAGATAATAAATAAATATAGAGGAGTAAAAAGTGACGTATTTATCTCTGAATTGTGGTCTAAGCCTATAAACTAGTAATAAAAAAGCACCTCACACAAACCTTGAAGCTGCACTTAGGTGCTCGCCTGACTTTTACCTTCCATTATAAAAGAAAAGGTCAAATCATTTTGTAATGGGCTGTGAGGCTGTTTAAAAAGATTAGCATTGTGTGTCATTTGCAGGCAGCCAGTGGGTAAAGCTGTCCTTCTTCCTTAGTTAAACCTCTACCGTGGATTCAATAAACGATGTAACGACCGTGTGGTCGCACTCCTCTCCAGAGAAACAAATCCAACATCCATCCAGAGTCTTGTGTTTTTACACAGATCAGGATCATTGTTAATGCACTGTGTGTTTAACCTGTGTGTCAGTGTATGTGCTTATATGCACTTCTTCAAACACAGGGGAACAGTAATGTGGACCTCACACGTACCGCAATCAAGGCCAGTGAATGCTGATTATTGTTGTTGTTAAATCATCTAACAGCTAAAGGACAAATTTGACATAATTTAACACACGATTAATATGCATCCAAAGGCATCAACCACTTTAAACACCTTTGCAGACGGCATGTGTGTTTGTGTAGCTAGACTTCTATTCATTATATCATCTTCTCCTCTTCCTCTGTATCCCAGCTGTGCTCTCCATTGTGGGAAACCTGCAAGTCCTTATCGTGGCATTCAAAAGGTCGTCCAGGATGAAACCGCCGGAGCTGCTGAGTGTGAATCTAGCCATGACAGACCTGGGAGCAGCTGTCACCATGTACCCTCTAGCTGTGGCGTCTGCCTGGAGCCATCGCTGGCTTGGGGGAGATGTTTCCTGTGTCTATTATGGCCTGGCAGGATTCTTCTTTGGCATGGCCAGCATCATGAACCTCACCATCTTGGCTGTTGTGCGCTTGATTGTGTCCCTCAACCTGCAGTCACCTAGTAAGTAATTCAGGGCTGACAAAAATACTGTTTCCAAAGATGCTCTTCCCACATCTGCCTCTTTTCATGTATGCATAGAACCGGCAGAGAGGTCACAGACAAGAGCCATGCTGTCAAATATAAAAGAGAATTAATGGAAATAAAAATCTTCTTACCTTTGTATTACATACCATCCGCAATGTTTTCTAATTGTTTGAAGGTAGAAACATCTCGCTCACGTCCATATGTTTAAACCTGTTTTCAGTGTAACTGTGTAACAGAGTTTTTGCGTTTTAACATAAAGGCAACTGTTTTTGTGTTTCGGTGTTTAATAAATAAAACTAAATTATTTCTATGCATGTGATATGTGATTTAAGAAATATAGGATCTTATCTAAGCTCTGCCATTTAACTGCATATAAGAAGGAGAAAGCAACTGTTCTCTTTATTTCTCACTGCAGGGGAGAAAATCAGTTGGAAGAAGGTGAAGATGCTGTGCCTGTGGTCCTGGCTGTATGCTTTGATCTGGGCTCTGTTTCCCATAGTGGGCTGGGGTCGATACGGCCCAGAACCCTTTGGCCTGTCCTGCTCACTTGCCTGGGGCCAGATGAAATATGAGGGATTCTCTTTTGTTATCTCCCTGTTCTTCTTCAACCTGGTCATGCCTACTGTCATCATCCTCTGCTGCTACTTTGGCATCGCCATCAAACTCTATTTCACCTACAAAAAGTCGATGCACAACAGCCACAGAATCCCCAACATCGTCAAGCTCCATCGGAGGCTGTTACTAGTGAGTCGCTCTTTACTGAAGATTATAAAGATCTGAAACTGTAGTTTGCTTTAAAGGGTTAAAATTCTGAAAATTGTTGAATATTTGATCATCGAGAGAGACGGTTCATCCAGTCAGCACTATACCCTGTGGTTTGGTCAACCAATGGCTTGATGTTAGTTAAGTTCCCTCCTATTCCTTTCTCAGAATCAGTTCATTTTAATTTTTTTAGGACTGAAAAGCACATTTAACCTCGTTGTTGAAAACTTTAAGCCAATCCATTTTACACCCACAAGTGTCACAATCTGGAGCCAAATGTAAGCATACCTTCTGTCTATGGTTTAATTAAGAGGCACTAAAAAAGAACTGGTCCTTATCAGGTTTTAAAATTAGGTAAACCATATGACATATTACACCATGTCATTATTTATTGAACAAAACCTAAGCAACAGTGCAGAAGCAGTGTGTCAAAAAATTAGGAAAACCCCATCGCCTCTGTCAGTGTGCCCCTGAGCGGCTGTGGCTACAATGTAGCTGCCATCACAAGTGTATGAATGTGTGTGTGAATGGGTGGATGACTGGATGTGTAAAGCGCTTTGGGGTCCTTAGGGACTAGAAAAGCACTATACAAATACAGGCCATTTACCATTGATGTTGAAGCACCTTAAGCAGCAATTACATCAAATGGTTTTCTGTATGACTTTTTCAGTCTATCACAATGCTGAGGAGGAATTTGCCTCACTCTTCTTTCAGTTCAGTGAGGTTTGCAGGTATTTGTTTATGCACAGCTCCTTTAAGGTTAAACCACAGAATTTAATTTGGGTTGAGGTCTGAGTTTTGACTGGACACCTTGACACCATCGCTACACCTTGATATGTGTGCCTTCGGCCATTCTTTTGGAGATTTGCTGCCGTGTTTGGGATCACTGTCCTGTTGCACGACTCATTTTCCATCAGGCAAATGGCCTCAACCTTGACTCTAGAGCACTTTGGTATACAGGTACTTCATGCTTAACTCGGTGACTGCAAGGTGTCCAAGTCCTGTGGCAAGAAAATGAATCCAAATCATGAACCTGCCACCACCGTGCTTGACAGTTTTTCACACACGGCTTCTGCATTTAGGCTTAGTTTTTATTAAGTAATGCCATGATGTGATGTGTTGCTGTTTACCTGAAGTTGTTATTTACCTCATTTTAAGACTTTCTAAGAACCAGATCATTCTTATTATGTCCCAATATGTAAAACCTGAGAATTGATAGGGTTTTTTTTCTAACCATAACTAAATCAGTGACGCTCCCAATCATAATCCAATGAAATTCTTGCCTTGTCTTTGTTTTCATCGACTTTGAGAGTTTTTTGCTGACTTTATCTTCCTGTTTTATTTCAGATTGCTGTTTTGATCAGTATAGGCTTTATATGCTGTTGGACACCCTACGGTTTGGTAAGCCTGTGGTCCATTTTCCATGACAGCAGCACCATCCCACCTGAAGTCAGCCTGCTGCCGTGCATGTTTGCAAAGAGCTCTACTGTTTACAACCCTGTGATCTACTACTTCTTCAGCCAAAGCTTCAAAAGGGAGGTCAATCAGCTGTCGTGGCTGTGTTTATGTTGTAAGCCGTGCAAAGTCTCCAACACGATCAGTGACAACAATATTTACATGGTTAGTGCTAGCATCAAGCCCAAAGAACAACCACGATCTACCTTGCAGGAGATCACAGAATCCAAGTCAGTGACTTTGGGTTGAAAGACTGGTTTGTTTTTTGGAGCACACTTGAGAACAAAGACTGAAAATAATGTGTTATCAAGACAGACAGAAGTTTTTTTTTGTTTGTTTCTTTCCAAACGGTGTGTGGTATTATACCACAGCAGGGTAATACTTGGCCCTTTTCTGACTGGCCATGACATGTGGGAGGATGTGTTTGCACAATGTATTAAATGCTGTGAATGTGGAGCCAACAAAAGCTGTAATATAGAGTCAAATTTGTGCTTACAGTTGGTGAAACCCTGCTATGAGAGACGTTTCAGAGACAGAGCTGCTGAGCACACCCGTGCCCTTGAAGAACTCACCACAGTAAACATCTTTTTGTTATTTACTACATATACACACAAACACAATGAGATGTGAAAGAGGCAGAGGAGTGAGAAGACAATCAACTGCGACATATACTCAAACTGTGCAAATGTGCACTCTGCAGCAATGTAGGTTTTGAACAATCAAAACTTAGGGCCACTCTTTTTATTGTTGTCACCACATTTTACTGCAGTGTTTCCCACAGGCTGTTACCAGTGGGAATGCATTATTATAGGGGAAGGTTGTTTTCCATCCAGTTTATAGATATAAAAGCCAAATGCCCAATGCTACAAACTTTCAATAGATGCTACACTTTCCCAGTGTTTCCAAATACTCGGCACATTTCAGCCTGATGTTCCCTTTTAACTTTTAACCAAGAATAGCTGATCCCTATTTTACACTCCCTGGCTTTAAGTCCCAACCAGTAGTGTGAAGAAGACTGAATTAATGATTGTTGAGAAAGGTGGCTCCTTCATTTAAAAGTGAGATATAAACCAAAGGTTGCGCAGAAAAATACAACAAAAACCTTGATCATAGCAAAGAAAAGGTGATTTTTTACTTCAAAGTGGACCTATTCTGCTTTTCCTGATCATGTCACATAAACTGTTTTGGTAGTGGATGCTCCAATTAAACATGGCCAGAGTTTCAAATACTGGGTTCAACTGAAGTCCTGGTGAACCAAAACACTGTCCTAAATGTCCAACTTGTTTCTCTTTTCTTGGATCTGTTTGATGTCAGAGAGAGAGAACATGGTGGCCCTAATTCTCCTCCATATCTCAGACACACAGATCTCACTGCGAGAACAGTAGCACATTTGAGAGCGGCAGCCAATCAGAAGAAAGCTGGCTTAAATGGAGGGTTGTTTTTGAACTGTGAAATGTGGAAAGCAAGAGCTAGCTCTGGAGTTAGGTATTAAAAATACGGGACTAGTAATGAGCAGGATAGGTCCACTTTAATGATTCAGGTTCAGTATACACGTGTATTTGAATAGGTTTGTGATTATTTTGAGATACTTGATCTGGTTTTCCTGAAAAAAAAACCCACAATCATATTTTTGACTGACATTTTATTTCTGGAACAGCACAGGCAGTTACCGTATGTGTTAAATAGGTATTGTGTTGTACTGTTATTTCAGCAACCTGACATATGCATGGTTTAATCAGTGATTCTGACAACACCCATGTTGTGAGCATGTACTGTATTGGTATCTCTTTCTATCTCGGTCCAGTGCGTCTCACCCAGCGTCATCTGGGACAGGATCCCTCTCTTTGGAGTTTATCTTGTTTTGATGAAATTAAAATGACAGACAGAATTTTCTTTGCTTTGTTTATTTTTGGAGCTTTAATGCCAACAGTGTGTGGCCGTGTGTGCTGGTAAATATCTGTATTGGGATGTCCTTTTGTTTGATAGCATCTGAAAGAGTTCGTTCTTGATTAACAGAACACACGTGGCTTTGCTTTCATTCGTTTTCAGTCAAAGTCATGAACACTGGCTGCTTTTAGTCATAGTCTACATCCTTGTTTTTAAATGTGGAGCCAGAATGTGAAGTGCGTTACATTTTCAAAACACTTCTCTAATACAAGTGTGTTGTGACAGAGCCTCATTTGCAGCTCATTCGGCTTTGAAAGGTTGGTTTAGTGTTGAGACATCGACTTAAATGGTGGCACGAACTGAATCTTCAGCTGATGTTAACTCCCTTTGCCTTTGATATTGGAGTTGGTGTTTTAATTTTGTTGTGTGTGGCAAGCAGACTTTTTTTATTTCTTGCAACTTGTAACTACTGTTGACGATCGTGATTTGTGAATGTAGCGTTCTGAACACTGAACATATTTATGTATATAAGGGATTGTGCATATTTGAAAATAAACACTTAATGAATGCATTAAAGTCTTGGAAAATGACAATCACATATTCGATCTCCAACAAGAATAATGAAAGAAGACTGACATTTAAGTCTATGTTTTCTTAATCTCGTTTTAACCCTCTCAAGGCAGGCGTTGCCGATTTGCAACAGTTAAAAACTACCAACCTGATTACCCCACATACATATTTTATGAGTTTTTTTTACTCCGAAGTACCACTGCAGGACTTGGTTGTGCATTAGCAACAAAAAGTTTAATTTGAGCCTGAGAGGGTTAAAATCGGGGCATAAAGGTCGCCAACGCCAGCTGACGTATAAATCCATTAAAGGCAGAAGGGTGTGAATTTGCATGTATTTCATATACATGTATTGCTTTCCTCTTAGTACGTATTTCAGATGTGCCTTGATTCAATTAAAGGTCATCTTGAGAGCAGAATACAAACTGTAACCATGTGCTCCACCAAATCCCAAAGGTGGAGATCTGGTGACTGTGCCATTTGAATACAGTGAACTCATCGTCGTGTTAAGAAACCAGTTTCCAATGATCTGAACTCTAGTGAGTGACATTAAAATATGGGTGCACTGTGGTCATGAAGGAATGGACATTCAAAACAAAAATACTCAGGCTGAGGTGTCAATGTTCACTTGGTACAAGGAGCCGCCCAAAAATGTCTCCCACACCATTGAACCACCACCAGGAGTCTGCACCCAGGAAGGACGGAGTCCTGCTTTCATGTTTATCCTCCAAAGACTCTTCCACGACATGCATTTTTAATTTCTCTTTGATATTTGGGCATATTGGGGCCCGAAGAACGGAAAAAAAACAAATAATTACCAGATTTTTTTTTACCTTATTTTTGTTTTAAAGAAAATGAGAGCCACAAATGAGGATATTCATTTAAATTTTTGACAGAACAGTAGCAGTATAAAGTCCTCGTAAGTGGATATCAGGCCCATGTAGAGCAAAAGTGAGTATTTTGGTCTAAATAACCCAAAATGTGATGTCCGCATATGTGGACGGCAGGTCCTAGGAGGTTAAGCCAGATTCTGACCCTCCCAGTCAAATGTCAGGGCTGAAATTGAGACTCATCAGTAATGGAAGCATTTTTATGATCTTCATCAATTTTGGTGAGCCCATGCAAACTCTACTCTGCACTGTGCATTTAGAGATGCTCTTCTGCCTTCCTTGGTTGTAACAAGAGTTCATATAAGTTACTTGTTTTTTGTTACCTTCTTATCAGCTAAAGCAGGCCACTTTCCTCCGAGCTCTGACATCATCAAGGCCTTTTCACTCAGCTGCTGCTCACTGGATATTTTTCTCTTTTTCACACCATTTTCTATAAAGTCTACAGATGGTTGTGTGTGGAAATCCCAGTAAATCAGTAGTTCCTAAGATACTCAGACCAGACCATTATGCACCTGCAACTAAATTGTCATCTTTTGTCCTTTCACAACAAGAACATGCTTCAGCTTATACATTTCCAAAGTTCACAGTATTTATTTTGAGTAAAGACCAGTAAACCGAATTCAGAGTCACAATCAGAAAAATACTTTTCTCTAACGGCTTCATAAACTCCGACCACTGTGACGGGGTTTTATCCTCGGAACAAATTTATGATTGATGCAAAGAGTCGAGATCAGAGCGACAGAAGGCCACTTACAGGACTATCATATCCATGAAAATAAGAGGCAGGGATAAAGTTATATAAGAGGATTGATCCATCTCCACCACACTGGCACTAATCACACTCTGCTACGTTATTAAATTACACAGAGACATTTCAAAAAATACATTCAAAGCAGGTTTGTGGTTTTCCCCGTGTTTTATCTTGGATTGTAAAGAAAAAAGGGCAAATTTCTGTCACATCATAATCCTAATTGGAATAACAGTGTATAATAAGTGCTTTCTTTTACACTTTGGAATTTTCTGGAATTTCAGATGTAATATAATCTGGCTGATTAAGAAATCAATACAGATCACACAGGTATGATGCAAAGGGTGAAATCATTAACAAACGTCATTCAAATCCTACTGAGGTTTGTCTGACGTTGCATTGTTCATTTTGAGTGTTGTTAATGAACACACAAAAAACTAAATGTAACAATTAGTCTTGCTTTTTCTTTTACATCCTCGTGCTACCAGTCAGACTGATCCTGTACAGATGCTTGAACAAGCAGTTCGCTTTTTGCAGTTAGCTTTCACATTGCTTGTCGATTCTTGTCCAGGCTCTTCTCAATGTTGTCAATAACCTCCACTGCAGCCTGTGGGATCCTGGTTCCTGGGCCAAAGATGGCGCATACGCCACTGTGGTACAAGAACTCGTAGTCCTGCATTCAAACAGAGGCGTCACACGGTTTAGATTCACGGTGTTCAGGCAATGTTGGTAAATGTTTTAATCTTTAAAAAGGCGATGCACTCTTAAAAAACGAAATAGTAATTCAACTTTTATTATCTGGAGTGGGATGGATATTGTCAATTAATTACCACAACTTCAATAATCCTTGAAAGGTAAAAGGATTTAAGTGTTCAGCAAATATTAAGCTAATAGGAAAGGGATGGAAAGAAAGACACTTGAGCATTTATAGCTTGTGTTTTTCGTCTATCTGTTTAATTTCAAACCTACAATCTTAGACTTACATTTCAGGCTCTAAAAAAAAGGCGCATTAGGAGATAAAATCCTCTGGAATGCTTTAATTATCCAAAGGAAACCATGCATGGACTGCTTACCTGGGGTGGGATGACACCTCCACAGATGACAAGTATATCTGGCCTGTTGAGTTTTTGGAGTTCCTTGATGAGCTCTGGCACCAGGGTCTTGTGTCCTGCGGCCAGCGTGCTGACCCCGACGCAGTGAACGTCTGCATCAACCGCCTGCTGGGCCACCTCCCGGGGGGTCTGTTTAGGAGAAAGAAAGAAGAGGAAAACACACAAACAACTCAGAGTGAGGTGGGCAGGATTTGAGGAAAATAAACATGAATGCAACAGTAATGCTGCTACTGTATTGTTCTCAAAATGTCATTTTTTTTATGTAGAACTGCCAAAATGCCCAAAGATCACTTAATGTGTCTTTTTGTTTTCATGTGTCACATTTTAATAACAATGAAAGGCTTTTCCATAGAAATGTTATTTTTTAATTTGTTGACTGTGCCTACACAGTCTTTCACAGAGCCCATCATTACTTCTAAAAGACTCACACTCACATTACTAGATTTATTTTTCCATTATACATTTCTCTTAATTTTTTTCCTGACAAAACCCCAGAGAGATTTGTGTCTCCTCCCACCATCTAAGCGGGGATGTCTTGGTTGTTAGGCAACTGTGTAAAGCATTACAACGTGAAGTCACTCCCAGCAGTTTTTAATGAGTGTTTTCTAAATCCTATTTCACAGTCACATCTCTTAGTTTCAATGTTTGATATCGTCTTGATTAATTTTTCCAGTTTTTTCAGAAACAGCGTAACACTTGAATATTAATACTTGAGTTCCCTCTGTCTTTTTTTATGAGCTGGGATAAAAATAACAGCAGTTTAACGCCACGCTTTACTTACCACCACCAGCTGAGCTTAACACCAAGCCCTGTGATCAGTGGTGCGAACTCATGCCAACAAAGTGTGACATAATTAGCTGTAGGGCTCAATTCAAAATGCACACAGACCATGAGATCATCTGGCGAAGCTTAAATAAGCACCTTTAGGTTGTCTGAACTTTTGAACTGTCCAACAAAGATGCGGCGATTGCGTCTGTATGACTTCAGCGGCATATCATTCATTTTTTAAAAGTTATGACAATCGCCAACAGCATGTCTTCAGCTTATATATGCATCTGAAATTCACTTAAAGCTAATGCGGTATGGAGTCGGGGTTCGTCGCCATTTCTTGATGTAGCTTGTCAGTACTACACATTACAGAGCATTATGTAGAGAGCAAAACCTTTCCGATTACATAGAAATCTGAGGTGTGAGCATCAGTTATTTTTTAACTACTCTTTAACACAAAAGAAGACCTTAAATGCCTCGGACACTTCAAATAACAGAAAAACCGCATGTGGCGGGGTGTGGCCTGGGCGCAGTTGCACCTCTCCTTAGACAACCTGGTGGTCTCGGGCTCCCCACGGAGCCCCATATCGATGCTGAACTTAGTGCAGACACCCAATCGACATAGCCTGCTGCAGCTCAGAGCCCTGAGCCTACAGTTTTTGTATTGTATGTATATTAATAACACTTCTCTTCCACTCGAGTGTGACAGCTGCAGTAAGCACCGACAATAACACGGTACCGGTACCGAAACTCAGGAACTTTTACTCGTGCACCATAGAGAGCATCCTGACGGGAAACATCTCAACCTGGTTCAGGAACAGCACCATGCAGGACAGACGAGCTCTACAGAGGGTTGTGCGGTCAGCTGAGCGCACCATCCGCTCCGAGCTCCCTGACCTGCACTCAATCTACAGCAGGCGGTGCTGGACCAAGGCCAGGAAGATCGTGAAGGACCTCAGCCATCCCAACAACAGACTGTTCTCTCTGCTGAGGTCAGGAAAGCGATTCCGCTCCCTGAAGACCAACACAGAGAGACTGAGGAGGAGCTTCTTCCCGCAGGCGATACGGTCTCTCAATCACACCACCACACAGTACTGACCCACACATATGGTTCTTACACACACACTGGACTTTCTGGACTTTGTTTACACTAATTCGATTAGATGCGTGGTCATCTAATCGAATCACTTCAAGCATATTTGCACTGCACAAGACACAAATGTGGATTCTACAACACTGGACATTATATTCTTCATTTCCATTTAATACTTGGACAGCTGCTGTTATTGTGTGTGTGTGTGTGTGTGTGTGTGTGTGTGTGTGTGTGTGTGTGTGTGTGTGTGTGTGTGTGTATATATATATATTTCTTCATACATTCTTATATAGTTCTATACTGTGTATTGTGTATTTTGTTGTACAGTTATTTTATTTTCAACTTTAATTTATATCTTTTATCTTATTCTTTCCCAGTTAAATTTACCCTTCATTCTAATTTGTTGCTGTGCAGTTATTTCATTTTTAACTTTAATTTTTATATTTTATTCCTTCCTAGTTAAATTTACCCTTTTTAATTTTCATATTTATTTCCTATCTTATTCATAGCCATTTTTTTTTCTTTAGGTCACGAGCAGTTGTGTAAGCATTTCACTGCATATCGTACTGTGTATGACTGTGTATGTGACAAATAAAATTTGAATTTGAATTTTGAAACAAATGAACAAAACGAAACAATTCTGATACATATATTATCAGATTGAGGTCATTACAGGCAGTAAAACATCCTATTTCCTTGGTACAACATTCACCTGAAACAGTGGTCCGATGTCTACATCGAAGCCCAGGTCTGCAAACCCCGTGGCGATAACTTTGGCACCTCTGTCGTGACCATCCTGCCCCATCTTTGCCACCAGCAATCGAGGATTCCTCCCCTCATGGCTCTTGAACTCTGCAACTCTTTGTTTGTTTTTTTTAATGGGGGGGAAGAAGAATTTTACTTGAATCAGCAAATCGAGAGTCTAGCATGTAAATTATAAAGGTCATGAAATAAATTGTTATTATTTTCTACCTGTTGTTGGCCAGAGTGATCTCTTCATGCTCTCCGAACTCAGTGCGGTAAGCCCCGCTCACCATCCTGGTGCTGGCCTTGTGTTCCCCAAACACCTTCTTCATGGCTTCAGTTATCTCACCAACAGAGCATCTGCAGAAAGGAGCAGATTCGAGTGATAAATAATCATTAAGCACTATTTTAAGATACCCACACTCAATACACTAATAGCCTGTTTTTTAATAATAGCATTACAAATTGTATCATTGTATGCTCATTGTGAATTATGGGAGCTCTCGTGTCGTCACTGATCCGCAGAGGGTAATAAAAAAGCAACAGATACGTAATTTTACTGCTAATTTTAAATCAGCTGTTGAAATGTAAATTAGCGAGGCACTTGTGTTTATATGAAAAAACATATTGGAAGGAATTTAAATGTTTTTTTTAGAGATAACCGGATATGAAGCCGTTATAAGCGTTCCCAGTCAGGCTATCCCCCTGCATCCAAGGAAATAAGCTGCAATTAGCACGTGAACTCTTCACATAATATTGCACCCAAGCGTTACACAGTTCATTATTACATTCTCAAGACCAGAGAGTAAGGCTGATAATGTAACAATAACGTTTAATTTCCCATGTGACCAGCTTCTTAACCTAATATCAGAGTAACTAATGACTATTAAATAACCTGCTGCACACCAGTCAGACTCTGGTATTGTAGAAGCTGTAGCACATGAACAGGCTGCAGGTGTGCTGGTGTGTAGAGATGACATTATATATATATCGATTATATTCTGTGTTTTACGCCTTTTAACCTTCTATTCCTCGTGATTTGGTTTGTCACATAACAGTTTTGGGTATGAAAGGAAATTGAAAACCGGTGCTAAAAGTTACCCAGAAACAAAAACCCCTTGAAGAAAAAGCACAGAGTGGATTACAGTGTAGTGGTAAATACATTCACACAGGATGGGTGCATTTAATAGCAGTTACCTAATAATAATAATGGATTGCATTTTCGGGACCCCTCAAAGCGCTTTCCACTATTCATGCACACACTGGTGGAGGCAGCTACAGTTGTAGCCACAGCTGCCCTGGGGCAGACTGACAGAGGCGAGGCTGCCATATTGCGCCATCGGCCCCTCTGGCCATCACCAGTAGGCGGCAGGTGAAGTGTCTTGCCCAAGGACACAACGACCGAGACTGTCCGAGCTGGGGCTCGAACCGGCAACCTTCCGATTACAAGACGAACACCCAACTCTTGAGCCACGATCGCCCTTCTAGTGCTGGAAAAGGTCACTCTGCTCATTTGAAGGCACTGATTAGGAAACGATTTACACTGATTAACAAAGGAACAACAGACCAGAATAAAACTGCAGCCTGACTGAGGTTTTGAAGCAGCGTTCACGCAGACATAAGACTGATCAAAGGAGTTTTTCTGAGTCAGTTCTGACCTGGCTCTTGATGCCTCCACAGCCAGAGCTAAAAGGTTGCCCTCCCTGGTTCGGGCACACTCCTCAATGGCAGCCAGACACTTCTTGGCTTTCTCAGGGTCACGGCTCTCCCTCACCTAAAGAAAAGGAGGCAATGTGATATAAACATGGCACTTAAATGTTTTAATCCATCATGCTGTTGTATATACTACTTATACAGGTTTGGGTACTTTTGTTTTTATCATTTAAGGAATATTTCAAAACTCAGACTAATGGTGTCAAAGCCTGAACTTGAGATTATTATTCATGCTTTTATTCCTTCCCATTTAGACTACTGTAACGGTCTTTTTACTTGTTTTAACAAATCAGCCTTCTATCGTCTTCAGACTGTGCACAACGCTGCAGAACGTCTCTTAACAGGCACCAAGAGAAGATCTCATATTACTCCAGTTTTAGCCCCCCTTCACTGGTTGCCTGTAAGTTTTAGGTTTCATCTTAAAATTGTAGTTCTAACCTTTAGGGCCCTACATGGTCAAGCTCCCCAATATTTATCTGACCTGCTGAAACCGCATTCATCTTCTCGAGCTTTAAGTTCATTAGACCAGAGACTGCTGGTGGTACTGCGCACTTGTTTTAAAACTCGTGGTGATCGGGCCGATCAGGCAGCGGCATCACGGTTGTGTCTTCCAATGTCTCTGCGCTGCACGTTGATTCTTATAAAAAACAGCTGAAGACATTTTTATTTAGAAAAGCATTTGATTAATTTCTTCTTAGGTTGTTTTTATTGTTTTGTTGTTTTACATTGCTGTTTTATTTACTGTTACATTGTTTTATATTTCCATTTCTTGTGTTGTAAAGCACTTTGTGATTTTTATCTGTGAAAAGCGCTATATAAATAAATGTTACTTACTTTTTACTTACTTATTTTTGTGTGCGGAAAATCGTGATGAATTTTTATATTTATCACTTGGTTATGTCAGCAAACTGGGACCATATGTAGAAAAGTACATTTTGCAGACAGCTCAGTGTCTCACAATGTGTAACTATCCTAAATAAAGCTGTAGGGTCTGAACCCAACAAAGTAGTTTATTGTATTCAGTACAAAAGTTTTTGAGACTTCTCCCAAATACCTAAATAAAGTGCAAAATAAGTTTTTAAGCAGTAACTGCATAGAAAAAAAAAAAATCTATTTTCCTTTGAACATTGAGGGTTTATTGAACTTTCTCTCACATAAAAAAAAAAAAATATATATATATATATATATATATATATATATATATGTGTGTGTGTGTTTTGTTTTTTTTTTTGTTTTTTTTATGTTATGTGAGAGAAAGTTCAATAAACCCTCAATGTTCAAAGGAAAATAGATTTTTATTTCTAACATTTCATGTTTCAGGCTTTAAAGGGCAAACCTTATAATATAAAGCGTTTTGAATGACCATTGCTGTTTTGGAACTGTGAAATTAAAAAACCATTAGAAGATTAGAAAGCCTTGATGTTTCCCAAACTCTGCAAACCGTTTTTTCCAGTTTAAAGAAAAAAAAAAACCCTCCTGTGCCGATTAAAAGGCGCATGTGTCTTTGAAAGGCGTATATTATACCTGTCATACTGCCAATTCATCAAGCTGTTCACTGTACCACTGACCTTTTTCAGTTTTTCAATCTGCTTCTGGCGCACCACAGTGTTATCTATGGCCAGGACCTCCACCGTCTCCTCTTTCTCCAGACGGTACTTGTTCACACCAACAATAACTTCTGAGCCTGAAACATTCAGGAGAATGACAGAGGATAAATGACAGACACAAAGGAAGTAAATGGTAAGTTATTAGGGCGATGATGAGAAGAAATGAAGATCATTATGATCTGGTGAGAAAGGTTATCCTTTTAAATATACAACTTCAAGTACATGTAAACTGCGACACTGCAGCGTTTAATGAAAATATTAGCTCATTTCGAATGTCATGGCAGCAACACATCTCTAAAAAGTTGGGACACGGCCATGTTTACTGCTGCGCAGCATCAGCTCTTCTTTTAACGACAGTCTGTAAACGGAGGAGACGAGCAGCTGGAGAGAACCGTTGTCCTGTTTATGTCTGATGGAGGATTCTAGCTGCTCAACAGTCCTGGGTCTGCTTTCTTGTATTTTTTTAGTTTCATGATATTTCAAATGTTTTCAACTGATGAATTTAGCACGAAGTCACACATTTGTGAAAGACAGTGTATGCCGTTTGGCATCATCTTGCTGAAATATGAAAGGCCTTCCCTGAAAAAGAAATACATCTGGATGCAGCTCTAAAACCTGTTTTATACCTTTCAGCACTCACAGCGTCTTTTCAGATCTTCAAGTTGCCAATAAATAGTCCCTCTCCTTTTTATTACAGAGGACACAGCCTCAGTGTTTTCCAAAAAGAAGTTCAAACGTCAGTTCATTCAATCACACACCAGTTTTCCACTTTCCCTCACTGTGGCTCAGAATATTCAGAGACAGTGTATCTGTGAAGGTTCTCAGTCATCCAGGTCATCGTAGTCAAAGGAGCTTGCAAAGAAAAGCGTCTGGACTTCTTTAAGTTGCTTGAAGACGTTTCACCTCTCATCCGAGAAGCTTCTTCAGTTCTAAGGTCAGATGGTGGCTAGGTTTAAATCTGGGACTCCCCACCATTTGACCTTAGAACTGAAGAAGCTTCTCGGATGAGAGGTGAAACGTCTTCAAGCAACTTAACCCTGGAGAAACCATGGGGTCAGATCCGACCCCATGGTTTCTCCAGGGTTAAAGAAGTCCAGACGCTTTTCTTTGCAAGCTCCTTTGACTTCAGAGACAGTGATTTCTGCAAGTGCTGCACTGATTTCCGAGTGACTGAATCGTGTCTGTTTTGTGTCACAGGCACACAGACTTGATTTTCATCCTGTCCCTATCGCACAGATATTTCTCCAGATTCTCAGAATCATTTGATGATATTACGTTCTGCAGATCATGTAATTATTCTAAAAATATCTAATCAGTTTTGGGAGATTGATGAACATCTGCCTGTCTAAGATGCTCTTTTTATACCCGATCATGTTAGTGGCATGTTGCCAGTTAACCTAGATAGTTACAAAATGACACTTTTCCAGCCTTTCGTTGCCACCGTCCCAACTTTTTTTCACACATGTTTTAAAATGAGCTAATACTCTTTATAAAACATAAACTCAGTTGAAACATTTGATGTTTTCTATGTTCTATTGTGAATAAAATATGGGTTTTAGAGATTTGCTAACCACTTCTTTCTGTATTCACATTGAAACAACATCCCTTTTTTTCTCTTTGAATTGAGATGTAAATTCTCCGTTTCACTGCAGCACAGGCAGAGGGCAGGTTAAATGTTAGGACTGCTTTAAGTAATTAAAGTCAGGAGGGAGGTTAAAGAAAGAGAGGCTTTAAGGCCTTATAAAGAAGTCACCTTTATGCAGTACCTGAGTCAATGCGGGCCTGTCTACGAGCAGCACATTCCTCAATACGGAGCTTTGGAATTCCCTCGGCTACCGCTTTGGCCATGCCTCCCATCTCTTCGATGTCTTTAATAAACTATAAAAAGCAAAACACCGGCTATAAAAGAATCTCTTTATGATTATGGGTTGCTGTTCTAAAGCTACAGCAAGAGCACTTGGAGCAAAGGAGAAATAAAGCCTGCACAATACAAGATTCAGGTCAAAAATGGTTAATGGTTAATCAATAATGAATTCACCGCTCTGGTTACTGCCTTTGGCCCTGCGACCAACCTTCAAAGCAGTGTTATAGACATCATCTGTGAGAGCCTCCATCATGTGCGAGCCTCCCCAAGGATCTGCAACTTTGGGGATGCCCGACTCCTCCTGGATGATGATCTGAGTGTTCCTGGCGATGCGAGCGCTTTTCACGGTGGGCAAGCCCAGAGCTTCATCGAAAGAGTTGGTGTGCAGCGACTGGGTGCCCCCAAACACAGCGGCCATGGCTTCAATCACCGTGCGGATCACATTGTTGTATGGATCCTGAGAGCGGTCACATGGCACATTAATACTGATTAATTCATTTACAATTTTCATTTTTACATTTCTGTCTTTATTTGCAGATTTCGAAATCTAACAATTCGGGATCTCAAAGTTGGCCAATTATCTCCTCGTACTGTGAGAGCATTCAATAAAACAATTCATACTTACTTGTTCAGTGAGAGACCAGCCTGAGGTCTGGCAGTGTGTGCGCAGGAGGAGAGACTTGGCATTCTTGGGCTGGAAATTGTCTTTAATGAGCGTAGCCCATAACCTCCTGGCTGCCCTCAGCTTGGCAATTTCCATGTAGAAATTCATCCCGATGCCCCAGAAGAACGACAGCCTGAAAAGAAAAACACAAAAATGTCAAAAGAGAGGTTTGTTAAAAATTACAAGTGACACACCAGCGTAGAATTTAGTGTTTTCTATACAGAAAAAGAGCTTGGCCTTGGTGCTTTATTATGGATTATATAAATGTCACTAAGCAGCCAGATAATAACTGTCACATACACCACTGGTATGTGGTACAAGTTAGCTAAAAATCAGATCAATCAGATCGTTGTTTGGGATATAACCTTTCTTCCCTTCCTGTTATTTGCTATCCTTAACCAGCACTTTCCAAATCAAGAGGGTACATCATCCAAAATCAACTGCAGACCGCGCCAAATAATAACGATCTGAATAATTACAATTTTATATCCAACCTAATTCAACTGCCTGATCTGTCTCAGTCTGACATTTATGAAAAGCACAGCCCCGGCAATAAATTGGCGAAGCTACTATTTCAATTGATTTTGGCACACTGCAAATATCCTGGCATCAGTGTGCATGTCAGCTGCTAAGCAGCAATTACAGGAAAGACATGGAAAGGTTTTTCATCACATATTTGGGTCATTCATTGCAAGTTCATCAAATGCCTCCAACCCCAGATTTGTGTCAAAAAATGGGAAAGATAGGCTTCTTAATAGGAATTAGGTTCCCTACAGTGATTAGTCTTCTCAAGAAATAAAATACAGTTCAGAGCAAAACTCTTTTTATATATATAAACTTTTCCGTTTTGTGGTGAGCTTTTCTTTGGCTGTCACTTCTTCACCCTGACCTGTCTTATTTGCCTCAGCAGAACTAAAATATATATCCTGCTGCTTTTACACACGCACACACACACACATAACGGTCAGCGATTCTCTGCGCGATCAACCTCTCATATGATGACGATGTCAGAGGAATTGGTGCACAAATTATCATCACTCACAGATCAGTACTGTCGCTCTCTATACACAGTTCGCTCGATTGCAAAGTGAAAGCAAAAAACAAGCGCAAATTCAAACGCGATTTCAATATGTCACATATTGACAGTGGCTCACCGATGCCAATGACATAATTACCCAGCTACATTTCTGAAAGAATGCAAAAGCATTGACATATATTTTTCCTTCCTACAATAGCCCAACTGGCAGGGCAGAGATAGATTTTGGTAGCCCGGCTGGAAAAATCGCTAGCCCCGGGACGTCGGGCTAGCGATTTTGTAAACCCTGTATCTGATTGAGGAATCACTCATCTTTGGAAAAGAGAGTTTATTACAGAGAAATGGCTCTTTCCAAAATAAAAGCTATACTATACGCTTCTTCTGGGCTATATTCTCAGCAGCATATTGTAGCGGGTCAGGGCTGTTCGGGGTTCTGTTTGTACAGTTATGTTTTGTTTATGTTGCCATAGTGACTAGTGACGCCCTCTCGCTGCGACGGTGTGTCCTTCCGGGGTCAGAGGGCGCCCTGTGTGGAGGGCGCTAGCCCCGGGACGTCGGGCTAGCGATTTTGCAAGCCCTGTGTTACAGGCATGCCCCTTTAAGGATGAAGCCTGATGGGAAATGTATTCGGGATGTGTGTAGCGGGACTGCCTGGTGTGTGTGAAGAGAGAGAGCGGAGAAGGGGAAAAAGTAACGGTTAGCTACAGAAGAGACGAAAAGAAAATAAATAAAAGGAATATAATAACTCCCTCGACAGCCAGAGTTGTGTCGGCGATGCTCGCTGTGAGTAAACTGTTTCAGCCCACTGTACGCGGTGTTCGTGCCTTAGAGAAGAAATAAAGTTCGGTGAAGCAGTTTCCTACGCCTCTTTCGATCTTTTTGCTAGCGGAGTTGACCTGTATAGTAAGCTGTTTCCGGCTACGAGTCAGTTACGGAACCTTCAAGTAACTGCCAGAGGTTTCCTTACTACGGTTCGGGGCCGCGGATCTGGCGCGGTAACACCTGTATCTGATTGAGGAATCACTCATCTTACGAAAAGAGAGTTTATTACAGAGAAATGGCTCTTTCCAAAATAAAAGCTATACTATACGCTTCTTCTGGGCTATATTCTCGGCAGCATATTGTAGCGGGTCAGGGCTGTTCGGGGTTCTGTTTGTACAGTTATGTTTTGTTTATGTTGCCATAGTGACGGGTGACGCCCTCTCGCTGCGACGGTGTGTCCTTCCGGGTCAGAGGGCGCCCTGTGTGTTGTTGTTGCTGTGCGGTTGCCGCGCTGAGCAGTTAGCTAGCGGCAGTGTTCTTCTGCAGATGTCAATAAACGGCTGTGCTCCCTGGCTAGCTCACGGGAAGCAAGACCAAACGACACCTCCGTCTCCTCGTTGTCTGAGCTCGCCACATTGGTGTCAGAAGTGGGATGATGGTGGCACCCCATGTTCTGACCCGAGTGACTTTTCCCCCGCCGGTCGTGACCGGCCGGTGCGCCAAAAGAAGGCACCTGGACATTTGCAGGACTTTGTGTGGGGCAATGGGGTCGTCGGGGACGACTGACCCCTTAGGTGGGGGGCTATGTAGCGGGTCAGGGCTGTTCGGGGTTCTGTTTGTACAGTTATGTTTTGTTTATGTTGCCATAGTGACGGGTGACGCCCTCTCGCTGCGACGGTGTGTCCTTCCGGGGTCAGAGGGCGCTCTGTGTGTTGCTGTTGCTGTGCGGTTGCCGCGCTGAGCAGTTAGCTAGCGGCAGTGTTCTTCTGCAGATGTCAATAAACGGCTGTGCTCCCTGGCTAGCTCACGGGAAGCAAGACCAAACGACACCTCCGTCTCCTCCTTGTCTGAGCTCGCCACAATATTAAACATATCAGGTCCCCATAAGGAGAATCATGTGCTAACGGCTGTCTAAATGACTCGGGTAAAGTTTGTAGCATGCATGCTTGTTGTTTTTGTCTGCTTCCACTTGTCTTTGCACTAGGATGATGTCGGCATAAATGTGCAGTCATATTCGTTGTGTTCCCACTAGTGCTGTCAGCGTTAATCTCGTTGAAATGACGTTAACGAGCTACCCCTGCATGGGGCTAGACGGCCAACACGTTAATGAGCTAACTGCGCTAACACACTAGTTCCCACCCATGTAATTGAGCATTGCATGGCACATCCAACATACTGTTTTACTTTAGTCCATGACGCGCTTACCTTCAGGGTCATACGTCACATGAAAACCAAAATAATTCCAAACGCCAGATCTGAATGAGGGTGGGGGAGGTTCAGTTTGCCATGTTGCAAGGAGAGCTTAACTTCAGTCTCGCTAGCTTGCCCTGCGCTCTTCCTTCTGAAGATGCTGTCTGTGTTGAGCGCTCAGTGGATCTGCACTCGACAGTGCAGCCTAGGCGGAGTAGTCAAACGCAGATTCACTGAGCGCTCAACACAGACAGCATCGTCAGAAGGAAAGTTGATAAAATAAATTACAAATTTTGTATTGTTCATACATATGCGTACCGAACCGAAAGCACTGTATCGAACGGTTCAATATCGATACGAGTATCGTTGCACCCCTATTGAGAACAGAAAAAAACACCTCTGCACACGTGTGAACATATGTGGGTTAAGTAAGAAAGTAGCCGCTTCTGTCTAATTTAACTATTTTTTTAAAATAAATTATTATTATTAACAGACAGGAAAATTGTAAGTAAACACATTTTCTTTTGGCAATTTACCAATCGAGTAAAAAAAAATTTAAGTTGCGTGGACAACAACGTGCCCAATAACAGCTTATGTCTTAACTTAATGTGATTAACTTGAGCACAGCCTTTTTGCTAAAATAAATGTACAAGTTTCATTTAACTTACCTCTACATGCTTGCGCAGGTTTGATGTGGAATTTCTAAAAGCTGCTAACTCTGTCTCTCTGGGCAAACACAGCTTACACTGCATAATAAAGCTGTTGCCTTTCTTGCACTTGAAGCCGAAATGGTCCCTTAAATATAGCCAGGGGTTCAGATCGGTTTCTTCGAGTTCAGAGTCAGCAGAATTCGACGGGGTTTCTTTTTTCGCTGGATCCGTACCACCAATGTCAGACTCCATCTTTATCGTGACCCAATGCCAATTTGTTCTACTACCCATCATTCCCTGCAGTATTTCCGAAGCACAATGTTGGAGGTTTTTTTTGTTTGTTCTTTTAATTTACTCAGTAACAGGTGTGATTGAAAATGTAGCGAAGTACAATACTTTTTAAAAAAATATACTTACCGTAATTCTCGGACTATAAGCCGCTACTTTTTGCACAAGCTTTGAACCCTGCGGCTTTTAGTCAGGTGCGGCTTTTCTATGGATTGTCCATGAGCGGATTTGTTTTGTTTGTTCCGCTGTTGTACGGCACTACGTTGCCTGGCGGAAGGATCGGGGTTCAAGAGTGGTATGTTGGTCACATGTCCATCCGCCAGGCAACGTAATGCCGTACGAAGTAGCGCGAAAAACAAACTTCAAAGTAGCGCTACGCGTTCAGCTGGATGATGAGCGGCGATAAACTTGCGAAAAGCAAGTTATGCCCAACTCCACCGGTGGATTCTGACAGCGTGGAAAAGTGTGAAAACATCCACGATCACCAATGGATTTCGAAGGGCTGGACTGCTGCATGATGGAGAGGAGGACACCGCCACGGCCCTTCTGAGGGTGTTCGACTCTGACACTGATAACGAGGATTTGTTTGGTTTTGAAAGTGACAACGAAGGAGAGAAGAAGAGAGTGGATGACGAAGCCATCCTGAGCCTGTTCGTTTCCGACACTGGAGAAGAGGACTTTGGTGGTTTTAGTGCGCAGGAAGAAGAGAAAGATGATGGTGAGTGACTGACTTTTCTTCTTGTTAAAGCCGTGTCACTGCACCTGAGCCTAAAAGGTAGTCCGAATCTATTTTTCTGGTGTGCTGTAGGTTATTGTTATGTACTACATTTGTTACTCATTTATGAAGCACAGTACATGTGCAAATATGTACCCATAACTTGTTTTTCAAAATATTAATAAAAGTGATGTCTCCAAACAGCCATCTCTTTCCTGACAATTCGCTTTGTTCTTTTTTTGACAATTCTCTTACATATGATAAGTCAACATTGAAACACCTGCGGCTTTTAGTCAGGTGCGGCTAATGTATGTACAAAACAGGATTTTCCCCTGATTTTAGCTTGTGCGGCTAATATTCAGGTGCGCTCTGTAGTCCGGGAAATACGGTAAGTAAAAGTAAAATTACCGACTTGAAAAATGACTTTAAAAAGTACAAATACACAAAAAACTACTCAATTACAGTAACGCAAGTAAATGTAATTCGTTACTTTCCACCTTTGCTAAATGGACACATTTAGACAAGCTAATATATTGGTTCGATCCTGGGTTTAATTTGCTGGAGCAGCAATTGACTGGTAACCTGCACCAGTAGTAGATGGATTCCTCTCAGTGGAATTATTTAGTTTAAATATTTTAAGCCTTTTCTAAACATGTCTTGTAACCTAACAAACTTATCTGGAGGCTCACTGGAGCTGTTTCAATACTGGCATAATGACACCACAACCTTAAATATAAAGACCACCAGACTCCAGATGTGAAATGTTTAAACAGCTTTTACAAAAAATAAGGTTCCAATCATTGGCACCCCTGTGACTGAATCTATATATTTGAAAATGTATTAAATATAGAGGAATACCTACCTTTTATTTACTTTTTATCTCATTTAATTTACAAAAATAACTTTGTAGCACCTCTGTTAATATTGTCAAATGAATGTGATGTAGTTATTTTTTAGCATGACTGAACTCATATTAGCAAAAAAAACGTGTAATTTGTGCAATTCCAAGAAAAACTTGATTTGTTTTTTTCCCTTCTTTTTGTGGTAAATTGCGGCGGAAATGATGAGCATGCAATATCTGCATGTTTGTTTTCGATAATAGTTAAAGATTTATGGTTAATTGGCTTTACTTTTATGATGATTCACAGTAATTTAATGGTTTGATATAAAAACATTTGTTTACTGGTTAAATCTGCATCATCACTGTCATTGTGCATTAATATTAATGTAAGTTTTGACATTTACTGAGCGTCTTATTCATTCACCAACATCACAACTGTCATTTGTTGATATTGTGACCATCACTGGCAGCAATCCTGAAGGCATTTGTGACGTGTTATATCATAGATTTCTCAGAAATATAAACTATTATTAAATAACATTATTATTAAAACACTTTGTCAACTTTTACCTTGGAGCAAATTCATCTATGGTTAACCCTGCTTTCAGTCCAGTGCGGCAGTACTCCAGGCCATTAGCAATGGTGTAGGCTACTTCCAAGATGGCATCGGCACCGGCCTCCTGAAGATGGTAGCCACTGATGGATATGGAGTTGAACTTAGGCATGTGCTGTGAACATGACCGTGGTAGTAAATCAGTTACACTGTGTTCAACAGCACCGGAAAAAAGGTTTCATTAAACCTGTGCTATTACATACCTTAGAGGTATATGCAAAGATGTCTGCAATGGCGTGCATGGAAGGTTCCGGGGGGAAAATATAGGTGTTGCGCACCATAAATTCCTTCAAAATATCATTTTGAATCGTGCCAGTTAGTTTGTCTTTTGGAACGCCCTGCTCCTCTCCGGTGACAATAAACATTGCCAACACAGGGATAACTGCTCCATTCATAGTCATTGAAACAGACATCTTCTCCAATGGGATTCCATCAAAGAGCAACTTCATGTCCTCAACTGTATCTATAGCCACTCCAGCCATGCCCACATCTCCGTGGACCCTGGGGTTGTCCGAGTCATAACCACGGTGTGTTGGGAGGTCAAAGGCCACAGAAAGACCCTGCTGACCAGCTGAAACGAGAGGGTCAAAGAGTAGCGTAATAATTATTTCAATGCAAGCTTGGCAGAAATGTGAAAAACGTAGACCACAACAAAACCTACCCTTTATGTTGTCTTTATAGAACTTATTGCTCTCCTCAACAGTGCTGAATCCAGCATACTGCCTGATAGTCCAAGGTCTGTATGTGTACATGGTGGGATAGGGCCCTCTAGTGTAAGGAAACACTCCTGGCAGTTCATCAGCAACATCTTTTGAGTCTGTTTTGGTGTACACGGGCTTGATGTTAATCCCCTCAGGAGTGTGCCAGATCAGATCTTCTGGATTCTTCCCCTTCAGCTGTTTCTTAGCCAGACTGGCCCATTCAGAATGCAGCTCAGCACGGTCCTGACAGGGTACTGAAGTATGGATCAGAGAGCAGTGTGTGAGGGATGAGGAGACTGAAGTTCTAACCAGGTGCCGGGCAGCCATCGCTGCACATGCCCTCTGTGCGGTCAGCATGCTTACTGTTGGCTTAATCACTCACACATGGAAAAACCTGGAGGCAGAAGAGAAAAAGCTGCTCAAATCAGCAGTTGTAGTAAGTTGGAACAATCTGGCAATTTCCAGTTAATGACTAATTAAATCTGTTTGACAGTTTAATACAAAACACAGCAGCAAGTGTCACTTGATAAACTAGAAATGTAAAGCTTACATGCAATGTTCTCATTTACTTTGGAAGATATTTTGCATGCATTGCTAGAGTTGCCTGTTTCATATCCTAAAGTGTTTTTGAAAGCAAATTAAATGATAATAAATCCATGTACTCAAACTTTATAGCAGATTGTAAGTGCAGGTTAGGTAGTCTGCAGTGATGTGGTTAAGTTTACAGAGATGGGCCGTGTTGGACGGTTGCAGGGCAGACCGAGGTATTGTGGTCACGGCTAGGTTTGGTCCTGGGTACCAGCAGAGACATTTACAAGACAGAGATATGGCACTCAGTTCTAAAATGTAATTTATAAGATCATTTATATTTTAGATTGAAAGTTATTGGTAGAAGCATACCTACCAGAGGAGAAGCTTTTAAAATCTTATGTGTGCAAAGTTTGCAAACTTTTATGCAGATTGAATCAGATTTGACTGAATATTCTGCACATCAAATTTTTATGGTTTGTTGACCTTTAAAATGCATTTCAATGTGACTAAATCAAGTTAAGTAACAGGCGGTGGACACCTGCTCTTTCGTGGCGTATTTTAACTTGCAGATGATAAATTAAAAGAGAAGATGCTAACTAGTTATTAGCATAGTGGTAAAGAAACAAACTGAATAAATACATGACTACATCACACTTTATCAAATTACAAAACCACGCGCTGTTTATGTCGCTGTGGTGGAATAAAACTACAGACTTATATGAGAGCAATATGCAAAAAAAACAAAAGACTAGACACGTTGCTAAGCTAAGTCAGCTAGCCGTAAAACGCTACCGAGCTGCACTCGTTTGCAATGGCGTAAACGTAAAAGCAAAGCAGTGGTATACAACATGAGGCATATTGGTGCCTCGCGTGTTTAACAGTGAGTATTTTCAGAGATATTACAACAGAATTCTGACCTTGTCGTTTGTTTTCTTGTTCAGACTGATGACAGGCGTGTGTGCCTGTAGCCAATGGAGTTTGACAACAGAGACAGTCAGCCAATCGGTTGCGAGAATCAACTACAGTACCCTTTGACCTATTACACCGGAAACACATGTTACAGCAAAGATATTTGACTGTCGTAGAGATGAGCGACACAAACAGTTGTTAGTGTATGTGTATATTTAATTTGCTTTATTGGGTTATTCAGCTATTGATGTCGTTTCAGTTGTAGTAAACAATTAGTACAGTTGAAACATATTTTTTTATAATGACCACCCTTATTCCCTGTTTTGTCGACGCGAAGACTGAGAATTCATGTTTATTATTATTATTATTAGAGATTTCAGGAAAATTCAAGGTGATAAAAACAGACGTGCAATGACTGCATATAATTCAAACCCATAGTTAAATAAAAATGGTAACAACATATCACGTTTTGAAACTGAGATAAAATACATGGACAAATCAGGTTGTGATGTATCTCCATATTAGTTCATCCGAAAAATGCTAGATGGGGCTGAATTCTCCCACAACATACTTAACTAACCACACCTTTATGGATCTTGGTTTGTGCATTGCGGCAGTCATGCTGGGACAGAAAAAGACCCTCCCAAAACTGGTCCCAGGAAGTTGAAACATCTGTATTCATCTTAATTTCTGGCCTGATGACCATTAAATACAGGTTTTAAAGGCCTTCTCCCCTGTATACAGATTTCTTGGCACACCAAGGACCTTTTTCTTGCAAAGAAATTTTATCCTTAAATGGAATAAGTATTAGTTTACACGTGTTTCTTGAAGTGATGAAGTCCTCCACATCTTGTCGTCTGAAGGCGAGATTCCAGATGTGATTAAATGCATGGTTTACTTATTTTACAAAAAATTTGATTATGGTTTCATAAAAATTGAACACAATATGTGAACTGGTAAACAGATTCCTCTGGAAATAGCAATCAGTCACTCACAAATCACACAAAGGACACAGACTTTTTAACATAGTGCATGCCACTTTATTCAAGAGTTGGTCAATAAACTGTCATAGTAGCAATGGCTCTTAAAGACTTCTGTACAGTATTGATTGGGTTTGATTTTATAGGTTACACTTGCATGTTCACAAGGATTATAAAATATACCAAACACAGCAACATCATTCAGAGCATTCAGCAGGACAAGCCTTTTTTCAAAGTGGCGATGCAGACAGTGGTATATAATGCCCAGTAAATATACAGAGCAGACATTGTACTTTTAACCTATGTACCCTCAACTCCGCTGTTCAAACTGTAAGGCAATATATGTTTTGATTGCAATGTAGTACGGCTTTTCAAAGAGAACAGGGATCAACAAAATTTACAACATTAAATGAAGTTCAACAAAACAAGCATGTGTAACAAACAAACCAAAACGTGTGTGTGTGTATAAGAGTCTTGTACGACATGAACATTTTCTTGCAGCATCTAGCTCAAAACGATGGCAACGAAGCAGAAGATGCGTTTAAATACCTAACTGAAGAAAAAGACGAAGGCTGTGAAAACAGAGAAACATAAGAGCGGGTGGCTGTGAGAGGCAACAGTCGGGTATAGTCTCCCGGTTGTGGGTTATGGTGAATGCAGCCCCATTAGCCTTCTGCCTTTGCCTTCTACCCCATGCGTCACTCCAGCTTAAGCAGCTCCACATCAAAAATAAGGGTTGCGTTTGGTGGGATAACTCCGGGGTGGCCTGTTGTTCCATAAGCCATATCCGGTGTGCAGGTGATTTTAGCCCTCTGGCCCAGGCTCATCTGCAGCACAGGAGAGGAGAGGCGAGGGGACAGCAGAACACACTGAGTATTTATGTGCATTTTCTTGTACTTTACGCCTACGCCCGAAAAGTCCCTTGTCACAGAACACAAAACACTTTTTGACTTGTAAATTAATACCCTATTCAAGTGTCCCTGTAAACAATAACAGTGTGACAGTTGGCAGGCAAACATAATACCAGGAACCTGAAACACAAGCAGATATTCGGAACTCAGGGCTTTTGTTTGCGTACTTTACCAAGAGGCCCGACCACAAGTAAAATATGAGAAACTGCATAGTTTATTCTCCTTTCATAACAGATCTTGGTTTCTACTCACTGCAGCTGTAAAAGACCACTTTCAAGCGGACAGCAATCAAGTCAGCTACTCAGCATTACATACACAACTGCAGAAAATAAGTAATGTCAGACTGCTGTTGCTGTTGATGCTGTGACTCCATTTGTCCTCATTCATCTGTTTTCTCTAACTGAAAACTCTGTAACTGTGTATTTTCTGTGGCTGCCATTATCATACAAGAGCTGAAGGAAGGAATGTGTTACAGCTGAACCGATCTGAACTCCAATAGCTACAGTAGAATCTGTTTTACAGCCTCCCTCTCATTGTTGCTGACCACTGCAGTGCATCTAAGCACAATTTAAAAAACAAACAACTGCAGTGGTGCACCTGTTCACTGTATGAGAGCACCTTCAGAATTGCAACTAACTGTTAGGTATGATCAATTAAAACCTGGCAGTATAAATGAATAAATGAAGTTCAATATGTACTTAGAACATGGAATGCATAACGTACTGCTTAATACTAAAAGACAAAACAAGCAGGGCCTCAACCTTCCTCTCTTACCTGTGCTACTCCTTCTTCCCAGCCTTTAATGACCTCGCTATGTCCAATCTTGAACTTGAAGGGCTTGTTCCTGTCTCGCGAGGAGTCGAACTTTTTCCCGTTCTGCAACATACCTGCCAAAAAAGCATATGAAAACAAAATTTAGAGGCAAAATAAACTCAAAAATCAAAAGTGCATGGGCATAGTTAGCTGCTGCAATAACCAGGAATTTTTCTGGTGGGACTTCTTGGGTCTGTTTCAACTTCTCAAATGAACAGAGGAAATGTGAATCAGGAAGAACTGGCCTGGTTTAGTGGATTATTTTTAAAGTTAACTAGGCCATTGCTTAACTGTATGTAGACCACAGCGAGAGAAAGGGGTAACAAAGGCAAAGCGGGACTCAGCTCCTTCAGAACAATGACTGACCATTCAGGCATGACAGGGCTGTTGTTGCTGTGGCGGTTAAACTACTAAAGGCATGAAAACACTAAATCATTTCATTAGCCACAATCTCAATCCCTGTTCTTTTACTCTGAAAAGTCGTGAACTTTGGGAACCGTTGGCGGCCAGAAAAAAGCAACAGGAGCAACTTAATGGTGTTTGTTATTTTCTCTGCACAATCTATTGTTGTGGAACAGGAAACTTGTAACTGCAAACAAAGTTCAAATAACTGAGATTGGAGATTCAGAGATTATACAATATAATGCAATGCTGTGCATTACCAACCAATATAATAATGTGTTTTATTTCAAGTAATTAACATATTTAATATAATAAGATTTTAATAATAATAATATTTTGTCCTCCATCCTCTAGAAATACAGATTAAAAGGTTTCGTTTTTACATAAATAAATTAAATAATAAAAAAATAATAATAATGATCCGCTATCACTTTGGAGGTTGTTCTGGTACATTATTTTATCTCTATGTCATAGTGTGAATACTTGGCATTTAAAGCTGGTGTTAGCTGAAGTTTAGTTACAGTGTCTTGCTCATCCAGTCATATGAAAGTTGGTACTGTACTCCTTCTCCACTTTCATTCCCCCACTAAACTTAGAAGGTCCATCATTTCCAAGAAGTCCAGTAGCCCAGATATGAGCGGGCTGGGCCAGGTCCAGCTGCGGAGTCATCAGGTTCACACCCCCTGGTGAATACCACCTGCTGCAGGGCATTCGAGTAGCAGAAACACAAAACCTTCTTGCAGAAAAGTCGTTTGAGTTTCTAGCAGCAGTTGGCTGCACACTGAAGAAAAACCCTGACACAGAAAATGCATTTCAGCTAAACTGAAATGCATTTTTACAGCAGTGCATACTCCTGCAGGTTGGGGCTGTCTCTGTGCAGTTTGCATGTCCTCCCTAAGCCTATGTGGGTTTCCTCTGTGTGCTTCGGTTTCCCCCCACATATGACAAACCTGTTTGTTAGATTAATCAGAGATTACCTGTCTATCTCAGCCATGTGATAGAGCGTTCAGGATGAACCCCAATTCATTGCCCTGCATCTGTTGTAACTGGTTTCAGTTCACTCCAAACTCAAAGATGGAAAAAAAAAATACTGGTGGCTGCCAGTGCTACCCCTCAGCTTCCTAGTGGGTATCAATTTGTTTGGTAGTGTATAAATAGTATCAATTTCAAAATCGTACGTCACCTTTTTCTCAACTCATCACATTCACAAGATTTTCAGAAAACTTGACCTCTGACCTAGAGGTCACTGAGATTTGAAGTCGTCTGATATTTATAGTAGATGCAACCACCGTATCAAAATCCTGCAATTCCTCTGTGACAGGAATGATAGACCGAACCACATATTTCACTCTTTACACACTTCTTTATTCCGGATGTCGCTTCTTAGACACAGCCGGAGCTTAGCTGACAGCCACACACAACAACAACAACAAACCCCAACCTCAGGTCCCGGCACGTTTAATATAGGGGAGGCGTGATGAGCTGATCGAGCTCAGGTGTGTCAGCCTCCCCCACAGCCGTGCCACGAACCACGCCCCGCCACAGCTTCATTCTGGAGTTATCCCAGTCACAAGATTTTAAGAAAACTTAACCTCTGACCTTGGCCCTGAGGTCGAGGTTCAACCAGCCCTGAAATTTTTATTAGCTGCACCGATGCGCCTCCATTGAGTCGTTCTCAAGTTATCGCATTGACAAACTTCTGTGTTCACGCCGCCCACCCACCCAGTGGGGTGACGACAATACCCCACCGTGTTTTTACGGCTGATGTGTAAAAAATCGATGGACTGTGACACAACAGAACGCAGACACAACAAACACACTCATGCTCAGTGTGTCCTTCCTGGCCGGGAGGGCCATCCCAATGGAAAGTGGGCCGGCCTCTGGTGCTGGCCCCCCGCCCTCCGTTGTAAAGTGAAAATTTACAAAAACAAGGCAGAGGCTCAATCAATACACATCCTCAAAATATCATCAATATATCAGTCGGGCTCCAGTCTGGACACAGATAGCTCATTTCACACAGGCAGCTAGGTGTCTGCCCCTGCCAGACCACACCCTTCACCAGGGGTGGCCAGCATGGGACCAGGCTAAACGAGGACCAGGCCGTGGACTATGAATTGCAACACATTGGACCCTGTGTTAATATTCTATAATAATCTGTTTCCTGGAGATCACAGAGATAGCCATAGCAAAATCCCAAACTGCTAACTAAACCACACTCGTATCACTGCTCTATTATCACTATTTGTACAGCCGAGCATGGGTGAGGTCTTTGCAAAAATACAGCCAAGCCTGTCCCTTCTGAGGTTGGCTCCTAGGCTCTCCTTGTGAGAAGCTTACACTTGGTAGTGGCTAGCTATCGCTGTAAAAAGCCATTCCACACAGGGGTGGGGCTATTTTTACTTTGTTTACCTTATCCTGTCTTAGCCCCTGTCTAGGATGGCTGCCAACACAGCAAGCCCCTTGGCTCAAATGTGGATGAAATGAGATGTGTGTAAAGCTATCTGAGTATGTGACTTACATGTCTGCTGTGTTTCACACCTGCAGGCACAGACATCTTAATAACAAGAGTCTTCATCATTCTTCATTTCTATAGCCAAGCAACTGGGATAGGGCATATGAGTAAAGTTGACACCGGAGCCTGAAAGTAATCCTCAGCCATGACTTAAAAGTTACTCTAATACTATCATTAAGTGCAAAAAGAGCTTTTTTCTAACTAGATATGGAGTGTCCTAGATCTTTAGTGGAGCCTAGTAGTTCACTTGATAAATAATAATGTGCTCGAATATCACTTTTCCTCCAGTCTTGCCTGCCAAGTAGGTGCTGCATAGATATTCGATCCATGTTCATAACACAAGTTGCAAAAAGCCTGTGAAGCACTCAGACAACCCAATAGTCAATGATTTTCAGCAGAAGCCTTTCTACTAATCTTGGAGCCTCCCATTGTTTGCTCAACTATATGAACAACCACTCTCCCATGGAGGAAGACTTTGGCATCTTCTGACACACAGCTTGATCTATTTCTGGGTCAAACACGTAGAACCGCGAGGTCTCAGTTTCTGTCTGTTTTATGCTAAAGTCTGGAGGACAAACATGGTAAGGTATGATGTCCACATTTAGGAATGACATCACATGCAGCACGAGCTTCATGTCAAAAGAGGCTACAATGCCATTCATCTTCGTAGCTTAGTGCCATACTTCATCAAACTTAAAACCGCATGAGCTACTTTTGTTGTCTCATGTTGACTGACATCAGATCTGCTTTAATTTTCCTCTTGCAGCAAAATGAGCTTCAGACTGCAGGACTGCAGCTGACAGAGCTGCCACTCTGTGAGCAGACTTGCAGTCAGCCATGAGAGAAACAAGAATGCAAGACAGGATAAATTATTGGAGGCCTGAGCCATCAACGACCACTCGGCTAATTTGGGTGGCTACAACTTTCACCAGAGTGAGAAGAAGGTCGCTCGCATATCTGAGCGTCTGTGTGCTTCTGGCATGTGTGCATCTGCATATTCAAAATCCCAGAGGTGAAAGTGAGAGTCAAAAATTGCACAGCATTAAGAGAATGCGTGAGAAAGCCTCTCCAGCAGAGTGGCTTCATATCCCAATATGTATTGGGAAATCACTCTCTCTCCTTACTCTTACTGTTTGCCTTTGCTATCTGGAAAACACCAGGGGAGGGTGGAGTGGAGTTGAGGGTACAGTCTGTGTTTTTGCACCGAGAGCCAGCTGACTTATGTTACAAATCCACACCAACCTGTATTACAAACATTATCTTTTTTTCAGAGTGTCAGCTAATCTTGTCGTGTAGCTTTTAATTAAAACACTTGTCCTCTGGGGCACTGAAACTGTGAAGTATAATCTTAAAACTTCCCTGCCTCAGTTTCTTACAAATCCCTTGATAACTACCTGAAACTAGTTGAACCGATGTATCAAATTTAACTGGGTTAACATAATAACAGTTCAGCAAGGAATTAAAAAAACCCTCCTCCCTCACTATAGGATCGGAGACTTGTTTATGAGTCCATAAAAACCTTGATGTGAGGAACACATTATATCAATTCTGCAGATTACAACACAAATACTCCCAGATTATCTACATAAACCACATTCTTAGCCAATTTCATGTGTTCATCACCAAGTTCAGCTCTACCCTTAAATATATTTTGCAAATGCACTTCCTGGAGCGGTTGGTCCTGGCTCAGCTTCGGCGCCTAACAAGCTCATCACTGGACCCACTTCAGTTTGCCTACCAGCCTGGCATTGGAGCGGATGATGCCGTCATTCACCTCCTACATCGTTCCCTCGCTCACCTAGAGACCGCTGGAAGCACTGTGAGAATCATGTTCTTTGATTTCTCCAGTGCCTTCAACACTATTCTTCCCTCGGTTCTGAAGGACAAGCTGGAGAACTCTGGAGTGGACCATCACCTCACTACCTGGATTTTGGACTACCTCACCGACCGACCACAGTATGTGAGGACTCAGGGCTGTGTGTCGGACAGGGTCGTCTGCAGTACGGGGGCCCCACAGGGAACGGTTCTGGCTCCGTTCCTCTTCACCATCTACACTGCAGACTTCTCCCACAATTCCACCCAGTGCTTCCTGCAGAAGTTCTCTGATGACTCTGCAATAGTCGGCCTCATCACTGATGGGGACGACAAGGAGTACAGAGGACTGACTCAAGACTTTGTGGACTGGTGCCAGCTGAACTACCTCCAGATCAACGCCAGTAAAACCAAGGAGCTGGTGGTAGACTTCCGCAGGCACAAGCATTCTCCACTGCAACCACTGAACATCCAGGGTATGGACATTGAGGCTGTGGACAGCTACAGGTACCTTGGTGTTCATCTGAACAACAGACTGGACTGGACTCATAACTCAGACGCCCTCTACAGGAAAGGGCAGAGCAGGCTGTACCTGCTGCGGAGACTCTGGTCGTTTGGAGTGGAGGGCCCACTCCTGAAGACCTTCTATGACTCTGTGGTGGCTTCTGCTATCTTTTATGGTGTGGTCTGCTGGGGCGGCAGCATCTCTGCTGGGGACAGGAAGAGACTGAACAGGGTGATCCGAAGGGCCAGCTCTGTTCTAGGATGCCCTCTGGACCCAGTGGAGGTGGTGAGTGACAGGAGAATGGCGGCTAAGCTGTCATCCCTGTTGGACAACGTCTCCCACCCCATGCAGCAGACTGTGACAGCACTGAGCAGCTCCTTCAGTGGGAGACTGCGGCACCCACGGTGTGGGACGGAGAGATTTCGCAGGTCTTTCCTCCCCACTGCTGTCAGACTCCACAACAAAGACTTTAACTGAACAAACACACACATCCACACATGTGCAATAACACTAAGTGCAATAATCTTTTCTGGCATCGTTGTATTTTTACTCAGTTGTATATAGCATTCGTATTCTATTTTTATCTTATTGTATATTTTTATTCTATTTTATTCTACTGTATATAGTATATTATTTTATTCTATTCTGTACAGCTGTGTACTGTATTTATTCTTATTGTATTCTAATTTTTGCGTCATAACTTTTGCACTGTCCACTTCCTGCTGTGACAAAACAAATTTCCCACGTGTGGGACTAATAAAGGTTATCTTATCTTATCTTATCTTATACAAAACTGTATTTATAGCTCTTTGGGCGTTCCTTTATTGAAGCCTCAGTTTGGCTCAACTATGTATTTTTGAGTTGTATTCCAATAAGTATAAGCATCTTATGAGTAAGTTACCGTAAATCGAAACAAAAAGACAAACAAAAGATGGGGAGTACAGTACCTCAATGAAATAGGTGACGAATGTAACAAAAAGAAGAGTACCCATGCTAATTGTTGGGGGTGGCTATGGATCAAGTGGTAGAGCTGGCTGTCCATCACCAGCTCCTACAGTCCAAGTGTCAAAGTATCCTTGGGCAAAATACAGAACTCTGAGTTTCCCCTGATGCATTCATGGACGCGTGAATGTGTAGTAAAGTGGTTAGGTATGGATAAAAGCAATGGATGCATATGTGATTAGGATGAGATTTGTAATAGAAAGTGCTTTGAGTGCTCAAATTGAGTAGAGAGGCACCATGTAATTCCCAGTCGATTTACCATTTGTAGATTTTGCAGACAGGATTCTTTACATTTGTCCCTCTTATAAATAAAAAAATGCAACAGGTAACAACACGGAGAAAGGAAATAAAGCAGAAAAAGGAAAAGCTTTTTTATATGTGCAATCCAGCAGAGGTGGTGCGGTCTTGATGGAGTTTAAAACTTAAAGGGGACCTATTGTGCTCATTTTCATCCCCTATGTTTAATTCTTGCTCACAGCGAGAGAAGGTCTGCATTATTTGCAGATCTAAATTATTCTTACTTTAAGATTAGAAATACTTTATTTGTCCTAGTATTGGGAAGCTCTTTATATAATCCTGGGTTTTGATGCATTACCTAAACGTCAACAACCTCACCAGAACCCAAAGTTTAGACACCTTTAAATCCCAAAACTCTGATGCACGATTCGAATGAAACAAGGGACCAGAACTGGGCAAATTCTACCATTCTTGGCATGGACATGAGACTGGCCGCTCAGCCTCCAGTGTGTCCGATTACGAGTTTCACGCATAGAGCAGTGCAACAGGACCAGGCAAATGAATTAATTTTTAATTAATTTTTGGCTTTCAATATTGTAACAATATATCCATCCACCCATGTTCATAACTGCATATTCAACAGTAGAGGGGAGCAGAGACACCAAGTGTCAATCAAACCCTTACTCTAGAATGCTATGTGGCACATCTCAAGAGCCTAGCTTCACAATTTGAGACGTATAAATTAAGATTACATTCGCCTGACATATGAAGGATCCCCAGTTCCAGACACAAACCCAGCCTCGAGGGATCACCAGCTAGTCTACTTACAGGGCCAGACTGAAGCAGATATATGGAAGGGTTGCATCAAACATGCAGATCCATCCACTAGGCGACTCAATGGAAATAAGGCAGCAGCCAAAAAAATGGGATACCTGAAATTAGGCTTAAAGGCAAATCCAACTTTCCCCAGAAGAGTTTACAGCACAACATCCTAGTATAAGGTACAGTATAGGGCATAGTTGTTGTGGATCGTTTTGTCTCTAATGACACACACACACACACACACACACACACTAGTCAAACAAAGCTGCAATTTTCACATAAGGTTAAACACTATGCATAGGTCAATCAAGATATACAGCCAGTATTACAATAGATTAGGAAAATCACATTAACCCATTTCAAATGATGAAAATGAAGTCCCAAAGCTACAAGATGGAACTACATGGACGTGTACGTTCAATAAAAATAAATAAATACTTACAAACTCGAAACCAACCCTCTTTACTACACAGACCATAGCCAGAGTGTGTACAATTGCATTTATAACCACATAATAACCATGTGATACTCAGACAGTCAACAGACGAGATGCCAGCGAGGTTTATTTACTTTCTGTCTGACCTAGTTGTGTGGTCTGCTAACCCGAGGCCATAGAGCAACCCAAATTCATTTCCCAAAAGTCTCAGCGTCTTATTGTCCCACCTAAAAACTTGGCAATCTGACAAGACACAAACAGGAAAAACATGCCCATTTGAATGAATATGTGCATGTCAGCACACCCTAAAACAAAAACAAAAGAAAAAACAGTATTTTCTGGTTCTGTCGGCAACTTGCAAGTGTAACCAACACTCAGTTACACAATGTTACGAGCATTTTGCGTATTTTGAAAGCTTGGTGTGTTGTGCACATATTTCCCCCTATGGACTCCAAGACAGAAAAAAATGCAGAGAATGAAAAAAGGGGGGGAGAGAGAGAAGAAAGAGAAAGGAAGTTACCTATGTAATGAACAACACATGTTTGGCCTTTCTTTGGAAATGTTCTTCCTGTTAATGAAAGAGAGAAAAAACAAGTGTTAGTGTGTGTTTGTATACTCTCTGAGGCTGGCAGGTTAATCTTGTAATTAGACTGGCAGTCTCATTAGCAAATGCAAGGTTCAGTCTGGTGGGGTGCTGATGCCAGTACTGTTGCACCCTCTTTACACTTTCGGACATACTAAAGTGAGATATGCATCTGTCATCCTCATGCTGTAACTTTAGCCTGCAGGCATTTTTTTTCCTACACAGTAATAGAAATAGTAGAGTAATTAGCTATCAGATGCACTTTAATTTAGCAGTGCCTATAAGGACACTGTAGTCTGCCTTACCCAGCCCTAGATTTGGTGTCTTTCACTCTTGAGCTGACTGACTGCTTACACATGAGTAACTCTTCAAATGTTTCCCTACGTGCCTATGTGCTAATGCTCAATTTTAAAACACCGGACGGAGTTTGACTTCACAGGATAGAGAGTTCTAGAAAGATGCCGTGCAGGCGTCAGTGATTTTAAACTGTAAAAGAAGAAACTAAACTAAAATCAAAACAGGGTAAAGCCGCAGCATACTACCGTTAATTGCTAAATATCTACGGGATATATTCAGTCGCGTCGCACACATCTTAATATTAATCTTGACAAAAAAAAAAGTAAATATTTAAAAATATCTGAATGGCATTCCGGGGAACTACCGTGCCCCGACAACACCAGCACCACCAACCCTCATCAAAGCACACATAGGCGAATAAATCCGCTTACCATCACCGGGAGATATCGTCTCGACCTCCACGCCCATGGTTGTGCTGCTTCAAATATTAGCTATAAAGCATACAGCCGACAAAGCTTTTTTTTCTTAGAGCCAGTTCTACCCTTTTGCAGCTACAAGTCGGGCTTTAGCGACAGAAACCAGGCATTCACCCACCCGCGGTAGCTACAGCCAACCGTGAGACAGCCAAGATATTTTCCACTTCGCAGGGAGGCAGCGTAGAGATCTACAACCCCACTACGTACGTCGTCTTCAGCCCTGCAGACCCCTGGAGGTGAAATAAAGCTCGAGTGTCTAATGTCAGTTGAATTTTCATTTTCTGGTTTGTCATAGTCTTTATTAAGTTTATCAAGTCCCTCTAAGTAAGCCAATTGTTTTTTATTAATTCGGGCTATATAAAACTAGAGCGCTTGTTAAAAGTGAACTACGTCTCCCACAATGCACCGAAACTGTCGAGTAGTTTTGCTTCCGTGTCATTTACTAAGAAACGTTGGAGGCGATTTTTAACCGGTAAAACGTGAGTTTGCTGACATGAGAGTTAATGTTCACTGTTTTATACGAGCTCCTTGGAACGTGTTTTTAGTTTTGTAAGGTATGCTGAGCTTTAAAACTCATGTTTGTGTCGAATCTAGCTTTAATTATCTGTTTGCGCGATATATTTTTTAAAGGGAAGCAGCAAGTTAATCTCGCTAGTGATTTCCAATGTTTATTAATTGAATTAATGAGCATTTCTCCTTTTCGTGGTTTGTGTCTACGCGTTTTAAGCTGATGTGCAGTAATCAATCCACACAGTAAATCTGTTTTCTGAAGAATCTGATTGTGTTTAATGTGCTCCAGTGTTAAAATGGTGTTTACATTTTAAGTCTGTTACAGTTTTCTTTCTCTGATGACGTGTATTTGAAGACTTAATGTACTTTTTGTAATCATGTCAGAGTCTAAAAAGACAAATACTTTAATGAGACACTCTTATTCAACACATACTAATGTTAATACCCTTAGGTCCTAAAGGGCCTGTGTGTTGTTAAGGTCATCAGGCGTAAGCAGCTATAGGTGTTCGTCACCACTGCCTCAGGCACAGAGGGATTAAAGCATGTACTTGGAAGGAGACACAAGAGAGGCTTTTGCCATTCTTAATCTGCATAGGTAGCAATAGCCACTTGTCGTCAAGACCCATTTAGAAGACATACAGGACTCTATTATCAATGTTAACGCTGTGACTCTTTTGTTTTCTTTTGCTCTTTGGATAAGCTTCTTCATACCTGCCAGGATGGATCTTGGTAAGGCAAAGCTGCTCAGGACAGGTCTCAACACACTGCACCAAGCCATCCACCCTGTGCATGGGATTGCTTGGACAGATGGCAAGCAAGTCTGTCTAACATCTCTCTACTTTATCAACGGCGATGTGAAGTTTGGCGACACAAACGTCATCGGGCAGTTTGAGCATGTCTTCGGACTCTTCTGGGGCCCCCTGTGCTGCTCTGATTCTCCCGCCTTGCTGGCTGTGCAGCACAAGAAGCATGTTACCGTGTGGCAACTGCAGCTCAGTGCTCTTGAACAGAACAAGCTGCTGTGCACGCAGACCTGTGAGATGAGCGAGCCTTTCCCCTTGCTTTCACAAGGCTGCGTTTGGCACCCTAAACTGGACATTCTTGCTGTGCTGACTAAGAGAGACACCTCTGTGCTGTTTTCTGTCAGGGTGGACAACAGAAGAATCAAAGCAGATATCAAAGGTAGTGGACTCATCCACTGTGCATGCTGGACTAAGGATGGCACACGCCTGGTGGTGGCTATAGGCAGTGCCCTTCACTCCTACATCTGGAATGACATCCAAAAGAGTCTGGTGGCCTGTTCCTTCTGTCCCATCTTTGACGTGGGAGGCTATATCTGTGCCATTGAGGCCACCGGGGAAGCTCAAGTAGCTGTGGCTACGGAGCTGCCGCTGGATAAATTATGTGGGTTAAATTCTGGCATAGCGTTCGACTTACCAGCAGAGACAGAGGCCCTGCACGGCCATGGCTCTCACATGTCAGATGATGACAGCCTTCTGGATTCGAGGAGAAGATCCTTCGAATCTGAAAGGTCCTACATCCCTAGCTCAGGTCCTCTTGATATTACCCATCTTCTGGCGAGACACCGTCGCTCTGACCCCAGCCCCCTTATCCATTTGCGTCGCAGGGACACTGTAACAGGCTCCGGGCAGGACTCCTCGCACCTCATTCTGGTTACCTATGAGCGAAAGGTCACCACCACTCGTAAAGTCAGCATTCCAGGGATTTTGGTCCCAGACATTGTGGCTTTTGATCCCCGTGGTTCCACAGTTGCTGTTGCATCAAACACATGCAACATGGTTCTTGTGTACTGCATCACAGCCTCCACGATGCCAAACATACAGCAGATCTCTCTGCAGCAGAACGAGAGACCCAAAGGAGTCTGTTTCCTCAGCGATAAGATTTTACTGTTGATGGTGGGTCGCCAGAAGTCCAACGACCCCGCCTTCCTCCCATCTGCTAACACTGACAAATATATTCTTCATCTCATAGCCAAAGAGTTGATCTACGATGGAGAGTCGCCTATGTCTCCTATCATACCATCCTCCTCTGCTCAGAGCCATGAGTCCACCTCTAATTTCTGCACAGGGATTAGGAGGCACTCAGAGCACCTGTCAAAGGATGACAGAGAGCGCCCAGGGATAAAAGACTTGATACTGCCTGGAAGGGGGGTAGTTTGCTCACCGGGGAACAGGCGGAGATTGGTCGAGGAGGTGAGAAGCAGCGAGCACAGCCCCATCACCAGCTCTGTGGACTTATCAGACAGAGCCCCGTCCAGTGCCTCTTCAGTTACAGTGGAAAACTTTGACATGGACCATGTCAGCCGCATGGCCAGCCTGGCGGTGGCCGGACAGGTCAGCAGAGATTCCAGCCGAGCCAGTTCTCCTCGCTTCGAACCATCTGACAAGATGCACACAGAGCCGAAGCTGCCTATGCCTGAAAAGACTCCCGGCAAGGCCAAGGAGCGCGCGCTGGAGCAGCTCGTTCACAACATGGAAAGACTTTTTACACGCTTTGCAGAAGTGCAGCAGTGCCTGACAGAAATCAGAGATTACACTCAGAATGGCAAAAAGGCCCCAAGTGTCTACCCTAATGCCAGCGAACCCCCGTATGTCAATGTCACATGCCAGGTACAGTTTTACGTGTTATGTTTGATACCCTA